>NC_143012.1:314789253-315416128 GCF_055824585.1 Amblyomma mixtum
CTTCAGTACCTTTATTTCATTAGGTAGACTGTTAAATATTGCGGGGACATAAAAGCAGCGCTGGCTTTCTCCGTATGTAGTTCTATAGTATTTGGTAGTTATAATAATAATAATAATAATAATAATAATAATAATAATAATAATAATAATAATAATAATAATAATAATAATAATAATAATAATAATAATAATAATAATAATAATAATAATAATAATAATAATAATAATAATAATCCTACAGCTGTCTGTCAGTGTCAGATAATAATCACTTTCGTAAGAACTGTCGCTAGCGCAGCAGTATCAATATTTTCGCAGCTCACTGCAAGGCTGATCATGTGTACACTTTTGTCAAAGATATGTAAAGGGAAAACTTCAAAATCGATGCAAGTTATACTTGTGATAATCTAGACTGAAATACGCAGCGTCGGTTGGGGTTTTTAGTCATGAGTGTCTTAATTACTGCTGAGCTAGAGCCTGTTAAAGCATAAGGCACCAAGTTCCAAAATTTCGGGTTGTGGATTTGTTTCAGTGTGCAGTCAAATAGTTCTTTTCCAAATACACTTTGGCACTTTTGGTTTCTTATTGTTGTTTATTTTTGCAACAATTTGTGCAACAACCCACTCCTCCCTCTATAACATCACCTGTGCTCTGTGGTGATCAGCTAATTACCGACTACCGCCTTCATCGATGTATCACGTTAAAAAAGGACTACTTCGAAGATTGCTTCGAAAATGCTTAGCATCTCGGGAGCGTGCAGTTATAATAATATTAGCGATTTTTTTTTCCAACGTACGCGTGTTTTGTCGTGTCGAACCGATACTGAAGAAGCGAAAACTGGTGGCAGCTCAGAGAAACGTCTTGTCCAACAGCGCAGTATCTTTCCGTGCAGTATGAGTTACACCATATGGGTGTTCGGCAGCTGATCTGAATTAAAAAAGTGAAGTTCAGGCACGCTCGACGCTAAGACTGAATGACTGACTGGTACTGTACCTCTCTATTATTTGTTGCCACACCCTGGCCTCATGCTGTTTTTAACCCGCTCGTGTCATTTTTTTTTTTCAGGACTATTCAGAGACACTCGAGGTGACTACGAGGGTTTATTCGGTCTCATCGGAGGAGTAACAATTTGTATGTCCCTACCATGGCTGTACTCTTGCGTCAGACAGAACTGTTCATCTGGAAACGGATCATCAATAAACTGCTCAAGGCTGGGAAGCATGCGCTCATCCTGAAACTGGAGCCGAGTCATCGGCAAGTGTAATTTCTGGTGCAGCTATGTGGTTGCGAAAATTCATCCAGGTGTAATTGATTGTTATGCCTGAGGGGGACAATTTGAATTGCCGCAGACTCTTCGAAGATTTGAATCCACACTATTCGAATGTCACTGAAAAGTACGAAGTGCCTTCCCGCCTCTATTTTCTCTGTGACATCACCGACAACGCCTGTGAAGGAGGTGCTGTAAAAAGTGGTAGGGTTTTAACGTAGTTAAACCGAGTAGACGTGCGAAAACATGTGTTTAGCCTGGTTGGCTCATGGTTCTGCTGTGCGGAGTCGTCGGTACGTTAGGCGACGGTATCAGACACAGGTCAAGCTCTGGTCGAGGTTAAGCTGATCTGATCGGTTCGCGCTGCACATGGAAGTTGATGAAGACGACGATTAGCAGTGCAAGGCGTGAAAGAGTGTCGCAGTTTAACAGGAGGTGTGATTGACTGCGGCGATAGTAAATTGCTCTCGTGCAGTGGCCAGCGAAGCTGATGTGTTCGTCTGCCGCGGGTTCGAAACCCAGTCGCGGCAATATTTATTTCATTTCTGCGTCCTCAAGGTCTGGGGTGCCACAAGATTCTTGTTTGGGTTTCACCCTGTGAAGTAGTGTTTTCCCACTAAAAAGAGGGACAGTTTGAAGGAAAGAGCACGGCCATACGTAGAGACTTTACCACGCTTCATCGTTTTTTTTCTTTTCTGTTCCCTTCAGTTAAACTGCCTGTGCACTGCCCGGTACGGTGGCGCGAGCATTGTGTCGTACGCCATATTTGTTAGTATTTTCAACGCTTCACTTTCAGCTAACAGGCTCAAATTAATTATTTACAGCTATAATCGGGTGACGGAGGTTGCCGGTGTTTACGCCTGAACAGTCTTCATAGTCGTGGCGGCGATTATGACGTCACATCAACCAGTGAATGTGTTGCAGTTTTGTGGACTTTTCAGAGAAAACTGGACCATGCAAATAGGCTCTTTGTGGAAATGCAATTCAAATAGGGCCTAGTACATGTCACATAGGAATTAAGCCCTAAAAACGTAAGGGGGGGGGGGCGAGGTACAACGCTTGCTTTGTAACTGTTTATTTTCATTTCACTTTTGTTGCCTGTCTATATGGCTGTCGCACGGCATTGCGTTCAATAAAAAAAAAACAGAAAATACAAGTAACACATAAAACTTCGTTTCTTGGCCAGTGTGCCAGCCGTAATTAGCCAAAGAGTCCGCAAGTGAACACGAAAACACGGAAGCAACAAGGAAGCAGACAACGTACGCGCGCGAAAATTTCGCTTGTTCTCGTCGTCTGCCTCCTTGTGTCCGCACCCACCTACGCATATCTCACTGACTGCGCAGGGTTCCGGTGTTCAAACTCTCGATATAACGATATCTCATAAATGTCTCTTCCTATATGGGAAACATTCTTTATTCACGAGAATAGCAACAATAGCCTCGCTTGTTGGAAACCGTGATAAGCGGCTACGGTGGGGACAGAGTAGCAAAAGAGGTGGCAGAAAAGCGCAGCGAGTGAGGGTTGTGGAATGTTGTCGCTCCGTTTTATGACTGTCTCGTCAGGGGCTTCAAGGAGCGCAAGGTCCAACGGTTAGATAACAGCCTTGAGTGCAGGCATCGTGAAGGCCTGAAGGTATGGCTCGGACAACTATTTTCACCGACATGGCCAGAACTGAAGAAGGGGAGATGTTACAGGTTTATCGTCATAGAATGGAGCTGTTCCTTAACGCCCGTGTAGTGTGGTATTTAGATAAGAGGTTGTTGCTCAGACACATGCACACAAAGACTTACCTTAAAGGTGAATGTACGTAACCAAAGCTTGACGTGTTGTGAAAGAACAGATTTCTGATGATGAAGCGAATGCATGCCCTAACACACTACTTCGAATACTCCTGTAGCGAATTTGTCGAAAAGCATATTTAAACGGTATTTCAGTAGCACTGTTTTGAGCTCTTAAAGAAAATTCTCATTACATGGTCAAGGTCTGCACTTGTTTTTTTCTTTTGTTGTACTACTATAGATGAGCTGTTGCAGAAGCACGTAATGCTCTCAGTAAACGCAAAAAATCAGAACGCACACAAAAATTCTTTTATGACCAGTGTTCTCCGCTTTTAATTTTGAAACTTCTCATCATACAAGATATATTACCATCCTGAACATCTGCCAGTAGAGTTGCGTACCTGCTCAGAGCTGCGCCATATAGCCAAATGGTTATTACACGCGTTAGCATCGTTTTTGATTGACCGACACATGTGCGCTGGCCGTGCACGACAGCCAAAACCTACCAATCAAAATAGCAGGAGCGTCTGACAAACATGGACCTTGCTTACGCGCCAGAAAGCTTCCTTAACGATCTCCCCGCTTGATAAGTGGGTACACTGCAGTCTATGTGTTCCTACACCTGGTCAACCAAAACAACATGCACTGTCCAAATATGCATGTTATCTTTACGCATAGTCTCTTCCGGTACCCAACGAGTGCGTACATGACATACTCCCCGGATTGTTTCTGGAAAGTGGTATCCTTCCATCCGTGGGCACACGCGCCCATTCTTCTGACACGCACCAGCAGCCTCGGCCGTCCGACCGCTGTCCCCCTGCCAAGGATAACGATAAGCGGCGAGTGCCGTAAAATACATGGCTTCACAGTGCCGCAGCAGCAGCAGCAAGTAACCGGCGCCATGGACTCCAACAGGAGCTGGCTGGTGGCAGCCGGCTGCTGCTGGGTCAACGTCTTCTCCTTCGCCATGATCCGTTCCACCGCCGTCGTGTACGTGAGCATCATTGAAACATTCCAGACGACTCGCGAAGCTGCTGCCTGGCCGGTAACCTTGGCGGCGACGTTCTACTTTACTGCAGGTGATGGCATTGCCTCTCATATCCTGCCTCTCCTTAGCTATGGCCCCGCCGCGGTGGTTGAGTGGTTACGGCGCTCGGCTGCTGGCCCGAAAGACGCGGGTTCGATCCCGGCCGCCGCGGTTGAATTTCGATGAAGGCGAAATTCTAGAGGCCCGTGTACTGTGTGATGTCTGCACGTTAAAGAACGCCAGGTCGTCGAAATTTCCGGAGCCCTTTACTACGGCGTCCCTCATAGCCTGAGTTGCTTTGGGACGTTAAACCCCAATAAGCCAATAAACCAATCTCCTTAGCTATGCGGGTCGCACTTGAAATGGCCTTCTTCCGTAACAGAAAGCGCAGAGACGGCGTACTCAGCCTCTCTTGAAGTAGTAATATATTTCGGGAGGTTTGGCCACTGATTATGAGAATTATCCATTAACCTTGAAAACCTTAGGTTTTTATAGTACTGCGTTCTACATCTATTATAGATGCGGTGTCATCAGCACGACCAAGCGTTGAGCGTGCGCCTCCACAGTTGTCAATGAAAATCACATAACCCTTGTGCTTTCGACTACAATTATTCATTTGGCTTTTCGTCCCCAAAAAGTTCCAATTCTCATTCAAACACTTTATTTGTCCCTCGATCCTCCTCGCTGTGAGGTGCAGTTGGGGTAAGGTTCTTCACCGAAAAGGGTATGTACAATTCTAATTGGTACTCCTGAATACTTTTGTGGAATTATACTTGCTATTGCCAGGAACACTTCAGCGTTACAACGAAGAGCCGCCGACGTTCTAAGTATGATCCACAGATGCGATCGGCTCGCATCAAGGACATGCATACTCGTCTTATAGTTACCGTGCCTTTTCTTGATATCCCACTTTACACCATGTCCAGCGGTGGAGCTTGAAAAACTTTCGAAAAGTGTTGCTGAGACTCATTACCACAGTGCTCTCGCAGCTTCCGACATGTGCTTGCGAATGGAGATCATGTTCATGTGATTTTGTTGCGCGCTTCTCAGGACCATGGAAAAACCGACCGGTGCACAACTCACGTTCACGCGCATTATGTGCTTCAGTGAATGCACTGAAGTGTAAGTACCTCTCCAGTCCTGTTTACATGAACCCGACAGCACCGAGTAGAGTCAACGTTGGGTTAGATGACTCGACCCTGATTCGCCCCGCTTGGTGTCTACATGAACTCGGTTCAAGCGCATAAGTATCGCAGCGGCGCCTAGCGTCGAGGTTTATAGAAAGGCGAGTCAAGCGAGTTAACCTGCACCCTGCAGGCGAGTTAACTCGACTCGCTCTGCCGCTTATTTTACTCTACCCGACAGCGTTTACATGAATCCGTCAACTGGTTTCCTATGCGACAAGCAAACTCGACTCGACTCTATCGAGTTCATGTAAACAGGCTTTCTGTCTCCCCTTACGTGTGCCCGTCGCTTTTTCACTGTTCAAACAAGCACAAGAAAAGCGTATGCACTGCTTGTTAATCAAGTTCGACACGGTATGATGCGAGCCTGGCAAGTCTTCCGTATGGCGCTGGCCACGCGAATTATCGAAATCGAAGGAGCGAGCAGTCCCGGGTGGAATGTCAGAATTTCAATACATCATATCACTTACAAGCATATTGGGCGTTGCTGATTTTCCCAAAATGCCTCTACTCGGGAGCATTAATTTTCTAACGGTTTTCTCGACTGACATAACTTCTTCGACACTGCTGCTGTTTCAGAGTGAATGTTGTAAGAAATATAAAGGCTCTTTCGGCATTAAAAAATGTGAGCCTTGACGAACGTTTCCACTATTTTCAGCTCTCGTAGCGGGAATCCTTGCGAGGCACGTGCCTGTCTGGAAGATCACCTGCACTGCGTGCCTGGTCGCTACCCTCGCCGTGTCCTCGTGCTTCTTTGCTACGACCATCACCTACCTGGCCCTCGTGTATGGAGTCGTCTACGGTACTCCTCTGTTCCTCCAGCAGCGTTTCTAACAGCGCAGTCAAACACTAATCTCATAATCCGATAGGATTATTATTCCAGGAAATAGAATATGAAAAAAATTAATGTTTAATGAGAAGCCGCGGCTTCGGCGTGTCAAACGGGAAAATGCGATAATTTGCTTGATATTTTGCAACATTAAAAAAAAATTCGGATTCTGTACCTGCGCCGAGCTTATACATGCTTTATTGTTCTTTTTTGAACACATTTTAATACAATGCGAAATAGACACTGTTAGAGAAGGCGAGCGCGAAGAGAAAAAAAAAGAAATAACACCGCACCCTCCAACTTTCTTCACTGTTTTGTGTTTAGAGCTCGTAATTTTTTATTCATGATGGCAGTGCGGCAGTATCATGTGCACGCAAGTCCAATATCAAACGGAACATTTGACCAGAAGAAAGAATGGTGTTGTTGCGTATGCCCTGAAGTTGGAACTATCGAGGTAAAAACTGTTGTGAACAAAGGAAAAAAAAACTGCGATTTTCACTTATACCTACGGAGTAATCTCGGGCTGAATACATATAATGCGTTGCCTTTAATATTAGAGCTGCCTGTACTCACGCTCGGCGAGCCGTCCTCCGCGGCGCCTCAATCGCTCGTCATAAACTCTCTACCCAGCTCTAACGAGACTTCGAACTCAGCGTTTTCATGAAGGCGAACGAAAATGCTACCGAATTCTCAAGTTCCTCCCACATTTAGGCAACCTTTGTCTGGTCACCTAAGCTTTTTCGCGCCGAGGGAAAACAGTAACACCTTTTGCGTCGTCTGTTCTTCCGCTATTTTCATCTACAGGGTTCAGCATTGGCCACTTGTCTTTGTCAAGCACTGTCATCAACCAGCACTTCACCAAGTACCGGGCCGCGGCCTCAGGACTCAACATGGCGGGCTTCTCCATCGGTGGCCTAATATTCCCACCCATTGTTCAGTACTTTTTCAACGCATATGGCTTTCGGGGAGCATTTCTGCTCGCCGGAGGTGTCATCTTCAACGCAACCGCCGGGACTCTGCTGCAGCGTATTCCGACTCCGCAGCAACCTCCCGCTACTACGAACAAGGGCGCCACGGTTGCTCACGAGAAGATACAAGAGTTAGGCACCACCGAGACACAACCGCGGATTTCGGACACCTACAGTACGCCAGCCTGCGCAAGCGAAAAGATTTTCCCGGGTATTGAAATCTCAGTTGTCCATGAAAAGAACAAGGAAACAATGCGCCCTAAAGCCGGCGGTGCGCCTAGCCAAATCACCTGGAAAAACGGTGTTGCAAACGAAGGATTTGAACCAGATGGATGCAACGGTGGAAGCAGTCCTGTGGAAAGAGTGCGCGCTGTTGCATGCAGAGGGCGTTTTTTGAGTGTGGATGAAAGTACCAGCGCTGTGCGAGTCATCCCCAAAACGCGGAAGCGAGCAATGTCGACCACGGAGGAGACAGTTGCAATCCGAAGCATAGTTTTATCTGAATGCCTTGTCTGGAAAGAGAGGGCGGTAAATAATCGCCAACCTCTTCATCCTCATTTGCACAAAACAGAGGGAACGGTTGCAAAGGAACCGCCCTACAACGAATTCTCATCAAATGTCGATGAACTCTCTGCTTCGAAAACTGCACGAAAGACTTCGATGGATGTCGAGTCAAAACTTCAGGAAGTGAAAGAACTATTCAGTTTCCTCGCGCTTGCCAGGTATTATGCTATAGTTCTGACCAAAGCGGTAATTGTTACCAACTCTACTATATTTACCACCGTCATTATCGACTTTGCCCTCGACCACGGCATAGAGAGGTGGAGAGCGCTCACTCTGATCTCAGCGTACACAGCTATGGACCTGACGGCCAGGCTTAGTGCAGGATGGATAACGGACAGGAAATTCCTGTCTAGAAGTACGTGGATGGCATTCTGCCTGGCACTCTGGACTGCCGCTGACTTCTGCTTCGCATATGGCGATTCCTACGCGACACTGCTCGGTGTGTCTGCCGTTGCGGGCTGGTGCAATGGGTCGACGCTGCCGCTAGTCCCAGTTCTCTACATGGAGGTGGTGGACATTGGCCGCTTCAGTGTGGCCTACGGGCTGAGCTCATTCACAGCTGGAATCACTGGGCTGTTGAGGCCCACTCTAACAGGCAAGTGCAGGTAAATCAAATATAATCAGTGCCTTTGCACCGGCAAACATCGTGCTGTTTTTTTTATTTCTATTCTCTTTTTTAAAACTTGCGTATTGTACATGTCGTTTGTGTTTCCTCGTTCTCGTCCCGCCTTTTGCGCAAGTACGTACCCCTTTCAAGCTATTCTCTTTTCGCGTTTAATTCCGCTAAATGTACCTGGAATTGTCGGCTTAATGTATAGTGCATGCTGGCACAGTTTACATATTTTTAATAGTTTAGTTGCTGCATGAATTACTCATTGGAATCCACCTGATAGCAGCCGTACGGCTACAAATGAAATTTGCACAGCTTTATCTGACAATTAGAGGTTTAAGACTTTGTCCTGGCCCAGAGGTCGAACCTTGGACGAGGAGCAACTGACAGGGCAGGTCAGTTACTGTACCAACCTAGCTGCATATTTTCATTTCATTTTCATTTTTATTTCCAGAAAAAATTCTCGTGGGACACCTGAGCTAAAAGCTGCTTTTGTCAGCTTGACGAGGCTCAGAGCCCAGCGTATTACAATTCAGGGCAAGTCATACAAATAATGAAAACAGTAAAATAAAGGAACATAAAAATATAAATACTTAAACACACAGCACAGATAGACGTGTAAAATGTAGTTACAAGTAGAACGTGTATACAGTTTTGAAGTAATGTAAAACTGAAAAAGAAGCATGCATATGGATGATTTAAACCCATTCAAAATCAAAATAAATAACATGAGTCCAACACGAGATAGAAAAACAGTACGAAAGAAAATAACAAACAGTTTATGTAATGTGGTTACAATGGTTGTGTGATGAGAAAAAAGAATATAAAGAAAAATATTTGGAACAATGGAAAACAGTTATTCACCAGAACATCTATACGGATACAAAGTACTGTCGCAACTGGTTAGGGCTTGTATTGGTAAATTGCCAGTGTTTATTTAAAATTAACGGGAGGTTGTGCTGAAGGGACTGGAGTTTGTAATTGGTGCGGAAACGGGGAATTTGCCATAAATCTGTGCTACGTGTAAATGCATTATTGCTGCTATGCTGAAGGGATGCGATTGTAGAAGTAAATTATCTCAAATGGCCTGATGAAACATAAAATGAGCGCAACATGCGAAATTCATACATATTTTGTATGGGGACCATACTGTACTGACGAAAATATTGTTCAGTAGCAGAAAAGTAGTCAATGTTAGCTACGTTGCGCACAATCTTTTTTGTAACATGTGGAACTTTTTAATGTTCCCTTTAGTAGTTGTTAGCCACACTAAATTGCAATAATTGATATATGACGAGTACAAGGCGTGGTATATTTTAAGTTTAATATGAACTGGGAGAAAAGAACGGCATCGGGATAAGGCGCCGGCTGTTCTACAAAGTTTTGTGCATATGTTGTCAATGTGTGAATCCCACGTTAATGTTTCCGAAAAGGTCACTCCTAGAATTTTATGTTCCTTAACAATAGCAATTTATTCCCCTTCGCACTGAACAACATATTGTAGGTTCACTATTTTATTTCGTGGACGAAAAATAATTACTTTTGTTTTTGTCGGATTAATGTTTAATCCGTTACACTGTGACCACAAAACCAATTTTTCGAGCAGGTCATTACACCATATTACAAGTTTATTTTCACCAGAACCAGATAACAGTCTGTTACTCTCATCGGCAAAAATAATAAATTGAGCCTTTGAATCAATGGTTACAATGTCATTAATGTATACATTAAAGAGAAAGGGTCCTAAAATACTGCCCTGTGGCATTCCGGCTTTAATGGGTACAAAAGAGGACTGCTTATTACTAACATGCACACA
Source organism: Amblyomma mixtum (assembly GCF_055824585.1). NCBI lineage: Eukaryota > Metazoa > Arthropoda > Arachnida > Ixodida > Ixodidae > Amblyomma > Amblyomma mixtum. The sequence goes on from NC_143012.1 coordinate 314,799,294, forward strand.
CTGGCTTCTGTCGCGTAAATAAGATCGGAAGAGATTAAGGGGTGTTCCTTGTACTCCGTGTAGATGCAATTTGTGTAAACGAATGTCATTGCTGAGGGAGTCAAACGCCTTAGAAAAGTCGATGAATAAGCCGAGGGTGAAAAGCTTATCTTCTATATTTTCCAGGATGTTTTCTTTCAGTTTTAGCAAAGCATTTTCAGTTAATCTCCCCTTTCTAAATCCATACTGCGCGTCAGAAAAAAGCTTCATCTTATCAAAAAAAATGTGTTAACCTAGATGACAGTATTTTTTCTAGCCCTTTCGAAAATACCGGTATTACTGATATTGGCCTGTAATTTTTAACATCATTTCGGTCGCCATCTTTGTGTATGACTGTTACCCTTGATTTTTTCATTTCCATAGGAAACTCACTATCGTCAATGATCAAATTAAAAATGTGTGTGAGAACAGGAACAATTGACTGTAAAACATTCTTTATGGGTTTTGTTTGCAAATTATTGATGTCAAGAGCGTTTGCTATTGTTAAGTTGCATAAATGTTCTATATACTTCTTCCTCGGTAACTGGGTGACAAACAAAACTATTAACTGGGCTATTGGTTGGAGGTGCTGCAAATGGCAGACTGTCAACTGACGTTATGCTATCGACGAATCTTTCTTTTGTAGCCGTATGGCTGCACTTAGGTGGATTACTCCCAAATAAAAATGGCTTCATATAATCGGATTCTCCTAAAAACATTGAACAACGTTTTATGCTTCGATCATGTAATCCTAGAGCATAGGAATGGAGCCAGGAATTCTACCGTGAAGCGATATTCTAATAGTGGCAATTGTACGGCACATTATTAATCGCTATGAACCCTAAGTTGGAGGTTTAGGCTACTGTCTGCCGTAGGGAGCAGAAAAGGTGTTCGGTCACTATAAAAAAGGCTCACAACCTGCGAGCTGTTAGCAGATAGGCGAAACACAAATTATGTCCAGCGAAACAACATTTACGGGTCATTTTAGCTGTCAGCGGACGTGATGGCTAGCGGGACTCAACTTCTGCTGATGCCACCGGTCCGTAGGCTGCCGGCCTTTCTGGTACAGCCCGTATGTGCATTCGTATAGTTTCAGAATAAACGCGCTGATGAATCTTGCCTATCGCAATGTTTGGCTCAGAGACAGTTACGAAAAAATTTCCCATCTAAATCAATGCATGCTGTCGGTTACAGGGGCAGTAGGTCGTGGAAATGTCCATGCATTCTTGCTGTCTATGCCTGTTCAGAAACGTATTGTCGAGTGGAGAGCCGTATCAGTAGCAAGTTGCTGATAAAGACTAATCTATCAAAGTACTTTAACTCCTTTAATAGGTATCCATGCGCACGCGCACGAAAAGAAACTTGTGAGTGCTCTTAACAACATTCTTAAAACAGACAATGCGATAGCATTTGGAAGCGGCCCACCCCAAAAAATTCTGAAGGACTCCCAAAATTTTGGAAGCAGGCCCACCCAGAAAATGGATTAAGGTTGATTTATGTTCGATTAAGTTTGATCAGTGGGTCATTAGGGCAGATTACTGGTGATTAGTGAGTTGATTCATATCGATTAAATGGACAGATTACTATAATACCACATGATAACCCAATGGAAGCTACTCTAACATTCTAGCCCTCAGATTGACAACTTTGGCAGATCTGATGACGTCACGACCCTCTAGACCAATCAGAGGATTTAGTAGCGGAGAAACAGGAATTTTTTGGATGACGGCAACCTAGATGCTATCGAAAAAAAAAAAAAAGCTCTATATCTTTTGACAATAAAAGGGCGGCTTTCACCTCACGGTTTTTTGTTTAAATAATTTTCACTTGCTCCTCCAAGTCTCATCCTTTCTCCTATTTTTTTTTCATTTGGCCTTACTGTCGTTGTTCTCATATTCACCTGCAGGCTTATTCAGAGACAAGCTGGGAGACTACTCGGGCCTCTTCCTCTTAACGGGAGCCTGCACCGCGCTCTCAGCAATCCGCTGGATCTGCGCTTCCCTTCAGGAAAAGTGTTCTAAAAAAACAGGAAGACAATAAACAGGAATAGTATGAGTTGCACTCTCACCAGCGCTAGGGTGCCCGATCGCACATGAACTCACCGAAAAACCTTCTGTAGTTGCTGCTGGGCTTTGTTGAGATCGCATGCACTTATGCACGATGGGGATTCACGAAGGCTTGATCATCATCATCACCAGCCTGACTGCCCACTGCAGGACAATCGATTACCTTGCCGCCGCATTACATGCCTTCCAAAACTCATTTGCTCCTCTTGAATTCGACTAGGACGTCCTTAACCCGCATTTGATCGCTGACCCATTCTACCCACTTCCTGTCTGTTAACGTTACACCTATCATTTTTCTTTCGATTGCTCGATGTGATGCCCTTAAGTTGCACCCCTTTCGTTAGCCTCTACGTTTCTGCCTCATACTTTAGTGCCGGTAAAATACAGCTCCATTGGTGCCAATGCTTGTGGCCGAGCACCAAAGACAGACAGAACACCTGTTGACATAAACGAGAAACGCTCGCAAGAGAAATGGAAAAGTGGAATCTTGTCAGAAAATGGTGTGCAATTCTTAAAGAATGTGAAAAGATTGTTGGAACAGTTTTGAAAATATTCTGTAGAAAAAAAAACTAGATTGAGTGAAGTTAACGAAGAAATCCGCGGGTCTCAAGTACAATGAGACCGCACCACGGAGCTTTCGCCTTCCTCTTCCTTTTCCGCAGCGCATACCCCAACCGTAACATGCAGGCCGTATGCAGCAATGTATGAGCTTGAGAAGGACACTTTGATTCCTCTCTTCCCTGAAAGTTGAGCGCTCATAACATCTGGCTTTCAGGAAACGCACAATAAACTAAGCTGCTCGCGGTTCAGCACTACAGCTGAAAATGTCTGCATAAGTATAGGCTCAACAGAGCGCAATTTTACTGCAGCCACGTGGTGAGCGAGCTCTCGAGATAGCGCCTGATCACGCAAGTAACTGTGGAACAGCTTTGCCTCTCCCTATATCACTCTGTACGTATGGACAAGGGGCTCATCTTGCAAGCACGGAGATGACGCGCTCGAGGGCCAGCTCTCCATGAAGTTCAGCGCTTATGGCGTTGCTTTATGGCGAGAATGGCGCAACAGGTGCCTAATATGGCCGTTCTTATTTTCCTTTTATACAGAGTGCGCTGTTTTACGAGCTGGACGTCTCCGGCGAAGCCCGCAATCTTTTCATCGTCGGCGCTTTCTTTTCCGTCTACTGCCCCAGATATCACGAAGCAGACTACCTGCCTGCCGTTTGTATTGTGCCGGGTTATCATATTTATTACACCATGCCGCCAGCAGTAACTTTATCTCTTCCTATCTAAGTAACCCATAAAGTTTTTTTTGGCTGTTTGTGGTGTTTCATGTCTCGAGGATCGAGGCGCCCTATGAGAGACATGGAGAGTTCCGTATTAATTTCGACCACCTAGGATTCTTCAATGCACTGATATCGCACAGCGCATGCGCCTCTTGCATTTCGCCTTTTATCGATGGCCTGGATTCGATCCCGCGGCCTTTGGCTCTGCAGCCAAGTGCCAAAAAGAACACTGTAAATTGTGATGTGTAAATGACACATGGGCTACGAAGGACGCAGTAGTGGGGGCTTCTGGGTAACTTTCAGACCACCCCGGGTTCTTTAATGTGCGCTGACATCGCTCAAAATACACGGGCGTTTTTGTACTTCGCCTCCATCGAAATACGGCCGCCGCGGCTGGTATGGAACCCGCGACCTTGTGGTTAAAGGTAGAACGCCGAAGCCACACAGTCACCGAGGCGGGCTCAAAACGCCAGAAATTCCCTGAGATGTAGCTGATACTATACTAATTGACTCTTAATTCGCCATACGCAACTATGCAATGGGGCAGAATTTCTCAGGCAGCAATGAGCATATTGCGTCAAGCAAAAAGCTCAGACAGAACTATTGAGTTGATATGGGTCCCGGCTCACTCGGAGAATCCTGGTAACGAAGAGGCACACATCATCCAAGCTCGAGTATTCGTCAGCCGAGCAGGGGACGCGGAAGTTACTGAGAGTTTCTCGAAGGACGGCCCAGCATCATATCACGACATCACTAATCATTTTAAACTAGAAAGGAGGATCTTCCCCCCTTCTCCAGACAAAACATTGGACAAGGAGCAGGAGGCCACATGGAGGCGTCTTCAGACACGATCCTTCATGACTCCTTACTCACTAAAAATTCTATCCAGGTGATGACGACCCGGAATGTGGCGAAATAGCCACTTACGATCACATATTGTGGAACTGTAAACAGGAGCCGCCACCGGAATCTCTAATACAAGTTCTTACTATCGTGCAATGGGAGGCCGTGTTGGTGAGCTCAGACCTGGGCGTTCAAACCCGGGCCATTTAATGGGCTACTCAGGTCGCTGGCAGCCATGCACTGGTAGCCACATAGCACGGTTCATCAGCATTTTGCCTTTTCTGACGAAATATAGGTTTTGCAATCCAATCCAATATCGACGTAGGTCTACGAAGCTGTGTACCGGACGCGTAATTCGGAGGTCGTGGGTTCGGATCCCACCGGCGGCAGTGGTTGTTTTTTCTTCTGCTTTTCTAATGAATTTGCTTTAAGCGATGACATGTTCAGTAATATTCTAAATTGATCAACACCACAAAATAAATAAATTAATTTAGAAAAAAAAATCCCCTGTGCCCCTTGGTTTCTGTGGCTGTTGGCTTCTTTCATACCATCAACTAGTTATTCAAGAACTAATAGCTACACAAAATTATTCTGCATTTTCCACTTTCACTCTCATACATCTGCACGTATGCAAACATACGCAATATGACGTGCATTTTTGATCACTGCACAATTTAAATACCTTTAGAATAGGTATATGTAATTTCTATGAAGGGGTTTTTCGGGAAAAAAAACTTTTCACGTTTCAGTTTCCTATGAAACGTGATATATCATGAGAAATCGGGTGCTTTGTAGAATGAAGAAGAGGGATCTTTGTTCACTATTAAATGCCGCAAGCCAACGAAACACTGCGGATCCCGTTCCTCTAACCTCTGACCCTAGTACGAACTCCGTGTTACTGAAGTACAGCTTTTGTCAAAAGTTTGGAGCCCAGGGAGTTTGCTTTGGAAGCACACTGTCTGGTTCGTAATGCATCTCCGGCGCTCCAAATTTGCTGAAGGTAAGAAGATTTCTGGTCCTGCCTCCTCCAAAGGGTAGGACTACCATGAATGTTACAGGAGTACGTCCCACTGCGAGGCTTAGAAGCAAACCCCCTTGGGCTCAAAACTTTTGACAAAGACTCTACCTCTCATCGGAGTGTTGTGTCAAGGGCTGTCCAGTTATATTACGAAGAGATTTACGAGAAAAGAAAAGTTTAACATAGAAATCTTGCATGACGTGGTTAGATTAGCCCACAGGATAGCGTTCCTCAATTTTAGCGCGAGAGAGTTAGTGCCGCCCGCACGGAAAAAAATTGTCCGCCATACGCGGCGTCGGCCTTGGCGATCGTTTGAAGCCGCGCGAGCAGAGCGGCTGGAGCAACCGGTCGATCCGGCAACCTAGATGAAACACCTAGGTCACGTGACCTTGTGGCGTCATCGCAACCTGCCCATCGCATTGTGAGCAAACTTACCCCCGTGGCAGGTGACAGTTCATGATTGTTCGCGATAGGGTCTCACAAGCCCCACTGGTGGCAGCACCTGCCATCGCAGGGCAGTGGCGTCTCACTCAACCGCTGCACCACTGCGCCAGGAGTGGTGTGAAGGCTACCAGTGACCTAAGAATGTAAAGTCAAGATACTTTATCAAAACTTCTTTTTGGGCTAGTTGCTGCATTTTGAATCTAAAGAAATAGCAGCGCTAAGGCATGCAACACACAAGAGAAAAAAACAAGCGCTGGTGTTTTTTTCTTTCTTCTTCTTGTGATTGCATGCTTTAGCGCTGCGATTTTTTTCTTAAAGTCAAGCTTTACCAATTACGCATATATGGGCATTAACGCTATCGCGTCATACCCTTAATGCGGAGCTTAAGTGTCCCCTTCAGCTTTCATAAGCCTATTGGAATTCATTTGTTACGTAACAGGCGATCTCGCAAAAAAAAAAGCAAAACAAAAACAAGGGCATATGTCCCTATTCGCAAACAAAATCATGACTGATGTTGAAGGCAACTTTCAGCCCCCTCTCCACGTACAGAAACTTCCCTGGGTTGGGTTTAGTTCGTCAAAGCACACTAGAGACTCCGTGGTCGAGCTCTGTTTCGAAACCTGCAGCCGTATATGAATAATAACAACTTTGAATGAATAAAGCGCTAACCGCCTGCGGCGGCAATTCGCGGCGACACGCTGCGCAAAGGCTTCGTGCTATGAGCCGATCTCCCACTGAGCTGCTGTCGCTCAGGTTCGGGGTTTGCAGAAAATTTCGACCATCGCCCGGAAGTGGCTTGGGAGGCTAGCCAATAGCAGAAGGCATTACGGATGCGTGTTTTCTGATCCATTCTTCGAGCGAAATTTGTTTTCCTACCGCAGCCTCAGCGAAGAAACTGCCGACGCTCTCTTCCTCACTACCCTTGCATAGAGATAGTTGAATGAAAGCCTGCTAGGAGTTGTGGAACATAAAAATGGGCTGTACGGTACATCTACTACTCCTTGTGAGTCTCAGCACCCCAGAAATGTAGTTAGGCACCATAGTACCGTGTTCCTTGGGTTCATATATATTCTTTAATAAATGCAGTCTATTACAGAAGAATGATATTTATCATCGCATTGTATTCTGGAGTTCACGCTGTTCAGTCTCAAACACGCGGTATAAGTGCAGTTTTACTCTTCTAATAGCGCGAAGTGAGTAAACGCGGAAGCGGCCGCACCCGAGCAACAGTGCTGAAATGCGCCTGTCGGCCGCCATGTCTTGGCACTTTGTGCACAGGTACCAGCGGGAGCGATAGGCGACGGCTGTCGGCATCGTACGCCACGTCGCGAGAAACATCGCTTCATCCAGATACCTCTTTATGGCGAGATTAGCTATTCAATCAAGGCGCGCTTTTCAGAGATTTCCCCAAATTTACATACACGCACTGTCAAAGTGACTTGTACTCGTTTTTACCATGTGTGGTGGTGAGATTCCTGCGATCTATAGCGACGTCGTTCCACTGAATGAGGGCTAAATGGGGCTTGGCGAAGTCGGTAGCGTAACCTGCGCCGTTATGATGAAGTCAGAAGGATGAATGCTGTGAGATCACCGGTTTCGCCAACGGTTCATGAGCACGAATGAGAGTATCAAACTTAGCGCTCTAAACATACGAGCAGTTAAGGCCACTGTGCACCTTTCGGAAGAAGTTTCCGAAGCCTCGTTCGGTTTCATGAATCAGAATACAGCAGTGAAAAACATCCATATAGTTTGTTTCTTAGCTGTTTTGGAGGGCACCTTTCAGCTTTATATCATTATACAAAAAAGAAACTGCTTTGAAGGTGCAAAATTAAGTGAGATTATATGTGCTTTTTGACGTATCCAGACGTGCATGGGCTTTTTGCAACTATTCTACCCACTACCGCATTAACGCATAAAATTTCAAGGCCGGATCGGGCTTGAAAGAAAAAAACATTGGTCATCAGGAAATGAAAGGCGTGCTAATGATCTCCCTTCTCGGTGGATACCTCAACCGCGCTGCTAGTGAAGGGAGGAAGGAGGGAGTTAGAAGATGCGGAATGATTTCGACCACATTGGGGATCTTTAACGTGAATTCACATTGCACAGCACTCGGGCGCCTTTTGCATTTCGCCTCCATCGCAACGCAGCCAACGCGGTCGTGTTAAAAACGACGGTGACTGCTGACATGCCGTTTTTCCCCAGACTGATGTTTCCTCCTTCCTCAGTGGATATGGCGCTCGGCTGCTGACCAAAAGACGGGATTTCGATCCCGGCCGCGGCGGTCGAATTTCGGTGGAGGGGAAATTCTGGAGGCCCGTGTACTGAGCGATGTGAGTGCACGTTAAGGACCCCAGGTGGTCGAAATTTCCAGAGCCCTTGACTACTGTGTCCCTCGTTGCCTGAGTCGCTCTGGGACGTTAAACCCCTATAAACTAATGCAAACCTCTTTCTACTTTCACTCACTCCTTCACTCCTTCTCTCACTGTGCGGTTAAGCCCCCCCCCCCCCCCCTCCCAAGGAGGGAGTCAGTTACTGCGCCCTTCATTACCTCAAAACCACCTTATTTCCTCCCTCCCTTTCTCGATGCATACATGTGTGTTCCAAACTGCACAGACCCACCGCTGTATCTAAGTGGTTAGGGCACTCGGCTACTGATCCGGAGCATCTGTGTTCGAACCCAGCCGCGGCGGGAGTGTTTAGACGGAGGCAAAACGCAAAAGGAGCCCGTATGCTGTGCGATGTCAGTGAACGGTAAAGATTCTCAGGTGGTCGAAATTATTCAGGAGACCTCCATTACGGCACCACTTCCTCCGTCTTCTATCCCACCCGGCCTCCTCCCTGCCTTCACGGAGCGGTTGAGCTGTCAACTGAGAAGTGAGACAGTTACTACGCCATTTCCTTTACTCAGAAACCACGGAAAGTCTTAAGTGAATATACTGGCCTGGGCCAACCCCCAAAATTGGATCTTGGCTTGAAAGCAACAAAACAAGAATGATGCGGTGTGAAGAAGATGGTGGTGGCTCTGCTGGCAATGGTGAAGCAGTGTTTAACAGCAGATAAATGAAAGTGTTTGCAAAGGCCAATGAAAAAGCTTTTTGCAGTGGTGTGAAAAATAGCCAAACAATCGTTAACGTCGTCAGTTGCTTGCTAGCGCATTCAAACCTTGCTTTTGCATAAGATGACCTGTCATTTTTTTTATGTGTACTTTTATTTCGTTTCTGTGTGGTGAGATCGGTTTTCTTGATTTCAGCGCACCCGACATAATACATACAAATGCGCACACAGCGGCCCACCCACGTATCGTCCAGGTGCACGATAAGGAAAGACACGCCACGCTGCTCCTATCTTGCTCAAGGTTATGAGGAAAGCTCCTTCTCCACGAGGCTGCATTACTTCTAGACACTCATGGCCGTCCTCAGCCGCTATCGGAGGTGAGAACGACCGGCGGTACAAAGCGCGCCTCGGCTGACTCTTCCGGGCAAGGTTTCCCGTTGCGAGCGAGCTAGAACATCGACAGCCATGGACTCGCCGCGGAGCTGGGTCGTGGCTGGAGCCTGTTTCTGGATAAGCATGTTCTCCTACCCTTTGCTTGGTGCCGCTGGCGTCGTTTACGTGAACATCTTGCAGACCTTCCATGTGACGAGGGAGGAAGCTTCGTGGCCCGTCAGCCTTACCTCCACCTTCTATCTACTCGCAGGTGAAGCCACGCCCAGTGGTGCTCAAGCGCGCTGTGTTGGTTTGGTTGGTTTGGTTTATGGGGTTTAACGTCCCGAAGCGACTGAGGCTGAGAGACGCCGTAGTGGAGGGCTCCTGAAATTTCGACCACCGGGGGTTCTTTAACGTGCACTGACTTTGCACAGTACACGGGCCTCTAGAATTTCTCCTCCAAAGAAATTCAGCCGCCGCGGCGGGGATCGAACCCGCGTCTTTCGGGTCAGCAGCCGAGCACCATAACCACTGAGCCACCGCGGCGGCCTAAAAGCGTGTTGTGTGCAGTTATACAAACCAGCAGTGGGGCAGCAACAAAAATCGCAAAAACTTAAGGCAGCACGACAAAATAGGAAAAACATAAGGTTTTGGTCGGAGGCTATGATCCGACAGCTAGTCTGGATCCCTAACCCTATAGTGGCGGTGATTGCATTACCTGACAGCCACTTGGGATATGTAATGGCGCTAAGGTTACCGCTCCTTCAGGGAAAGACAAGAGCTTTATGTGATGGGTGATTTGTGTTCTTATTTTTCGTTGTTTTTTTTTTATGTGCGGTTTAAGTGTAGCCGTCTTTTGTGCAACCATGTGCCAACTAAACTGTAGTGACAGGCTCTGTTCAGTTCTTTCCTTGCTATGCTGTGCCTTTGCGCGAAGCGCCTATGCTGTGCCTTTGCTTTGAAAGTAAATAAGGCAATGGGTTATGATGAAATATCAGTCAATATATTAAAAAAAACATTGATGTCTTGTGTAATGTTCAAAAAAGAATATTCAATCAATCATTCTTAACCGGGGTGTATCCCGAACAGCTCAAAATTGGAAGGGTAACAACAATATACAAAGGGGATGACCAGAACGTCATAGCAAATTACAGACCAATTACGATATTATCTTGCATAAACACGCTCTTTGAAAAGTTAATAGCTAAGAGAATGACAGATTTCATGGAGAAATATAACATACTTACGCCTAGCCAACATGGTTTCCGTAAGCATTATTCCACCGCTACAGCAGTACTTTCATTAGCAGAGATTGTTAAGAGTGCGTTAAACAATAATCAGGTTGCCATAGGTGTATTTCTAGATATAAAAAAAGCTTTTGACTCCGTAGATCATAATATTCTTTTACTAAAATTAGAACGTTGTGGTTTTCGTGGGATAGCCATTGATTTGTTCAGAAGTTATCTAACAAATCGTACTCAGTATGTAGAAATTAATGGTTACCAATCTTCATTAGGAAAAGTTACAATTGGAGTGCCGCAGGGCTCGGTCCTCGGCCCTATCTTCTTTTCGTTATTTATAAATGACTACCCCAGTTTCCTACAGAGCGCGCAGCCAGTGTTATACGCCGATGATACAGCTGTTATTATAACGCACAAGTCTTTAAAGTAAGCAGAAACAATCGCAAATAATCAACTGGAGACTACAATGCAGTGGTTTAAAATGAACAAGCCTTTGCTTATTACCAAAAAAAAAACTAAATTTGTAGTTTTCGCCTCTAGCAGAAGACAGGGGCCTAAAACATGTGCACTACAGGTCGGAGGAATACCCATTGAAAAGGTGAAAACCTTCAAGTACTTAGGAATAACATTAGATGAATCTCTAAGTTGGGCTGATCACATAGAAACATTATGTAAAAAATTAATTTTTGCATGCGCCACATTAATTAAAGCTAGAAAGCATTTCAGCATTGATACATTGCGTGTGGTCTATTTCAGTATATTCCATTGTCTTGTCATCTTACATACTGCATCATGTCATGGGGCTACACTTACTCATCGTACCTCGCACCGCTTATTACTCTCCAGAAAAGAGCATTAAGGATAATAGCGTCAGCACCTTGGCACTCATCATCAGATCCACTCTTCACAGACCTCAACATCATGCGTTTTCGTATAATTCGCGATTACAAAATAGCGCTCTTGGTGAGCACTATTATAAAAGCGGATATACCGTACAATTCTTCCATTCTGAAGCTTGCTTCAAGTCACACTAGACACGCTGACAACAATAACCTCAATTTACCTACAACACACAATGTATACGGCGGTAGAAGCATAGCATTTGTCAGCGCTAAAGTTTGGAATATCATCCCATTCAGCATTAAGTCCATCTCGAACATTGCACCTGCTCTAAAAAAGTACATGCTATCAGAACAATACACCTCTCCTTACTGTTGAATTTATTATCTTTTATTGCATTATATTAATTATATGTTTTGTATGTTCAGCCTTGCTCAACTGCCTAGATTTATAACATGTTTGTATTGGATACGAAACTAGCCACTGGCTAAGGATCCAGATGCCTCATTCACCGTGAACTTTGTATATTTTTTCTGTGTAATAAACTTGAACTGAACTGAAGTAATGGCTCTCAGGCGAGGTTCGAACTTATGTACCGAACTCACAAGAACAAGCTAATGGAAAGCTGCAACAGCGTTACATCATGTAAAACTGCTTCTGCGCCACTTAGTTGCCCTTTAATCTTCTAGGTGCCATCGCGTGCAGAAGTTGCCAGGTCAAGGCGCCTGTGACCGTAGCGAGAGCACGACCAATAGGCGGCGCAATGATCGTTGTCAATTTCTTTGCGATTAAAAACGATGAGGAAGAATTTTGCTATGGCTCACGAAGTCGCGCGGACGAATTAACACGAATCTTCTACAGTTACTTTATATATGCATGTTTCACAGTGTTACCCGTATCTTTTAGCAACATCCCAGCAAACCACAAACCTCCCAGAGATCTCCGGATTAAGTCTAAACGTCTACGTACCAAGGCATAACCTCTGAGACGTCTTATTTACCAACCTTTTTTCGTGGAGAAGCTGGAGACGTACCCACGACATCTGCCTTAACCTAACTCCTCGTAGATATTACTTGTGACATCCTGAGAATGTAAGTGAGATATGATTTAAGAATTCCACATTTTTCAATCATTCGATATTTTGTGCTGTCTTACTGCGTTTGAAGTTGGAAATTGCTGTTGATTATAAATTGAAGGCATCACCAGCACTGACTTTATTTTTGTTCGTGCGTTCGGGCTCACTTCACAGAAACAATGCTATCCTGCATACAAAGAAAAAAATATCCTAAGTAGTAAAGACAAATCTGAATGCACACCCATCAGGCTTCTGACTGAACTGAACACAGTTGCTATAAAATGCAAGTCCATTTGGTCATGATTCACATTGTTATTTAGTTACTATTCTTACTTTCAATTTAGATCTTGCGCTGCACCCAACGCAAGCTATTTCAGCTTAAGGTGCGAGGCCACACTGAAAAACTTTTTTTTTAATCAGCAGCCAGGACTATAATAACAGTTCTTAATAGTTGCATTCAATTTTTTGGAGTTAATTTTTCTCAAAAATATGTTAAAACTGCTAGTCGCGCTAGCAATGGTAACTAACCACTGAAACGCTGAACTGAAGAAAAGTTTGGCATTTCTGTAGCCGAATGTGTGGTCTGTGCGATGAACTAGGAAAACCGTAATGCAATCAACACTGAGAGAGTAATTCTTGGAAATCTGAATGAAGTGAAAAAAAATTATTCCTTTCTACATTTACTTTGAACCTAATCTGTAATTTAAATTAATTTCAATAGATTCAAATTTTATCTATTTATTGCATATATCTGTGTATGAGGAATTAGTGGCCAAAATTTCATTTCAGCATATCCATTCAGAAAAAAGTCATCACAGTTGGCGTAGGATGAGGTGGAGCAAAATCTTTTGAGAAAAATGTAAATATTTCAAAACGTGTGAAAGATGAAAAAAGAAATATGCAGGTCTAAAATGCTCCAAGCTCGTAGCTGGGCCCTCTTGATGTGCAGTAGAGTCTCCTTTTCCTCGTGTGGCAGCCCATTTTGTCTCGTCAGTTTGAATTGCGTTTTTTCGTAAAGCATGTGTAATTGCGTAAAGCGTGGTGGCCCAAAGGACAATGGGATGAAGATCTCAAATATTTTTGCTATGCAGCACGTAAAGCACGGGTGCTTGTAACCCATGCTTTACGTGCTGCATAACAAAAATATAAGGTCTTCATTCCACTGTCCCTTGGGAATTTCTTCCCGTGAAGAGTCCGCTGGCATTGTGAACATAATACTCTTTCCATTATGCTAGCATTATCATAGCATGTTGTAGCGGAAGCCTCTAAGCAAGAGATCAGCCAAGGAATAGTAGGATGAGGACGCCAATAATTTTTGTAATGCAGAATTTTTCAGTTCTTACAACTGCAGTATTTAGGACAAGTTGTCGGTCTATGAATAGCCATATTCTATTGATATAGATGTCTAGACTACGTAGACATGGTGTACTTACACTATGCGCAAATATCTCGTAATGGTCGAGCTCGAAGTCTGCACTACTTACTATACCTCGGACCGGACACTAATTTTGGGGTTGTAGGTGCGTGGATAATTGGTAAAGAGTACTAAAATGGATGTCTGGTGGAGGTGTGTAATCTCCAGCGTAAATATCTTGCTTACGTCAATGTACCGTTTTATGGTTTACGGCGATACGCGTTTTCACTTCGGAACTTTTGCAGTTCCGAGATGAATCGCTCGCTTTTCATCACTGTCTCCCGGCTGTTTCACGTTCTAAAACAGCTTCCGTTCAGTGAGGTACGTCGATGTGAAAGGAATTGAATTGATGTCCCTTGGTACGGGGCCGATAACGTCAAGAATCGAACTGACGACACCATTTCTCAGCGGCGGAATAGCTTTTTCTCACCTGACGACCGAAACGTATAGAAACAGCGGATTTTTTTTTTTTCCGTCACAAGGTACCAGGATGCTGTCCCACAAAACGTTATAGTTTCCACTCTCGTCCTCGATAGTGATTCGAGCTGTAAGAAGCAGGAGGTGATAACACACGAGCGTACAAGAGCGCTATAATTTGTTTATGCCGGCTTCGTGAGAAGTAAACAAACCACTACGTGTGCGTCTGGCACATTCGTCGGAACATTCGATGCAGCTCTTGTGACCCTTTTATCACACTAGTGTTCTAGGAAGTGAGGAAGACAGCTTCGGACCGCGACAAAGAAGGCACATCACGCAACTCACGTTAGGGTCGAAGTTGCTTGTGAAACTGGTGCAGCCCGCAGTGCATCGAAAGAGAGAAATAGGAAAAAAGCCACGCTAAATGCAGCTGCTGGAGTGTTCGCTTTTCGTTTTAATCGCTGCGAAGCTAATCCTCTGGATCATCCTTTAAACAAACCTCGTATATTTCCTTCAAAGATAGCAAACTTGCGCAGGTCTCCTGGGAGGTATCCTCAGCAAGTATGTCACCATCCGGACCATCCTGCTCTTCTGCTGTACGGCCAGCGGCATGATGCTGTCATGCTGCTACTTCACTACGGGCCTGCAGTTTTTAATAATAGTACTGGGTATTTTACATGGTACGCATGTCTTCGTGGTGGATAGTTCTGAAGAAAAATGCTGCCCAAAGTAAAACGGCACCAGACGAACGTAGATTGCTAAAATCATGCATATCTAGGACTTCCTCTATAACTGTATCAGTCGTCTCATCCTCAAGATGGTGCGCCCTGAGATAGAGCCTCCCAATGCGCCAGATTAAGTACGCATTCACATCCTATCCCAAGAAAGTGTTGCCACGAACGCTCAATTTTACGCAACTTGAAGCAAGAACTAAATGAAATGTCGTGTGTTGCAGGCGCCAGCGAATTCAGCAACCTATCGATTCTATCAATACGAAACGGAGATATCGGTAAGCGCAGGGATCCCGAACTTTGAGTCAATTGGTAGCCCAGCTACTTATAATGATTTTAGACGACACTGTTCCAACGTGTAGGGTAGCATACTGTGGCGACACCTAGTTAACCTCCCTGCCTTTTCATTCATCTTTCACTCTCTCTCTCGCTCTAGACTACACTGGTACATCTTCTGAGAAAATTATGAGCAATGCAGTCCTTCCTAACTAGACATACAGGAAGGGTAATTGTCAACGATACTCTTGCGAACGCTCGCACTGCAAAACCATTATTACCACTGGGAAGAACACAATCTAATGAATGTTTTCTTTCTGGACAGGTATTGCCGTCGGTGGCATCAGACTAAACGTGGTGGCTGTGAACAAGCATTTCGTCAAGTACCTAGCGACTGCGTCTGGTCTTAACCTGGCCGGTCTGTCGGTGGGAGGATTCATTCTTCCGCCACTGCTGCAGCTACTGTTCGACCAGTTCGGCTTCAGAGGAGCGCTGCTCATCTGTGGTGGCATCACGCTTAACGCCGTCCCCGCGGCTTTGCTATGCGGCGATCCGGAGGTACCGAGGTCCTCGGTGCCGTCTTCTACGAAGCAGGAAGTCAGCAACACACCAGGCTTTGAAAATCACCACTATCATGATCACGATCACAAAGAGGCAGTGCAAGGTACCTGCGATTTTAATGTGAATGCTTATTACAAGTATCAGAAAATAGACGGAGTGCAAGAAAATCAACAAAGAGAGCATGCAAAGTACGAAAGATTTTCTGAGCTGCTGTCAAAGAACACGTCTTGCGCGCTGGAATCCCCGAAAGGCACCACTCGTGAAGCCAGCCCTCAGGATGAAACAGCCTGGAAGAGCATGGCTTCCAAAAAGTTTCGAGTTAATTGCCCAGTCAGTAAATCAACCACCGAACACGCTCTCTCGTTTGCTCTGAGCCCACGATTTTACCTGGTGACATTCACACACCTGGTTGTCTTTACCAACATGGCGACGTACTTGACTGTGGTCATCGACTTCGCCGTGGACTGCGGGGTTCCCAAGTGGAACGCCGTTCTTTTGGTGCCTGTGTACTCCATCGCTGATGTCGCGGCCCGACTTGGTTCCGGGTGGGTGACGGATAAGAAGTACTTGTCGCGGTGCTCGTGGACTGCTCTTTGCCTGCTTTGCTGGACTCTAGCTCTGGCCTCGATGCCACTGGGACGCTCCTTCTATTCAATGCTTGTGTGCGCCATCGTTTCCGGCTGGTGCAACGGCTCTACTCTGTCTATAGTCCCTGTACTCTACTCGGAAGTGACCAGTGCTGAGCACTACGCTGTTTGCTTCGGCACTGGCTCCAGCCTCGTCGGCCTCGCCTGCTTGCTGCGGCCGCTATTGATCGGTAAGAAGCACCAGTTTTGGCTACGTTTGATTATTGCGTGGTGAAGCGCGGAACAAATGTACACCAACGCTACCGCAGCGTACTTTACTTGACACAGCATCATGAAGCCCTGTGTGGGACCTTAGGCATAAATGTCACCCACCCACGCACAGTGCCGGTCAGTGGATCAGGTAAGCTTTAGCTTCTGTACATAACTCATCCTAATGTTGCTGGTAAACTTCCTTAGGAGCCCCCTTGTCCAGAGCTGTAAACGGGTGGAAGTGAAAATTGATCGGACGAAGCGCTGTTGTCGGGGCCAAGCGGGCCAGGCATGTTAACTAGCTGTCGCATTGCCGCTGCAGTGAGTGAGGAGTCAGCGAGCAACTCTAAAAGCATAGCGTGGCGTGTGGGCAAATTTGTTAGTCTAGATCATAGTGGCATTTAGGTTGACTGCTTAAAATAACCTTTGTCAGTCACGGCATGCTGGTGGGTGTATGTTTCGAATTCCTGTTTGTAAACGCGGGCGTCCAGGAAAATTGTTAATTTCAAGTGTGCTTAAAGTGTAGGTTACCGTACCCGCATACTACCAACCCCGGAGGCTCAGTGGTTAAGGCGTTCAGCTGTTGAGCAAGGGGACCCGCGATCAGGTCCAGGACACAGCGGTTTCCTTTTGATTAAGGCGAAACGCAAAAGGAGCCCGTGAGCTATGCGATGTCAGTGCACGTCGAAGAACCTAAGGCGGTAGAAATTTACGCAGAGCTCATAGCCCACGTACGGCTTTGAGCCGTTACACCCCACATCGCTATAAGTACCCACAAAGCACGATGCAGTAAGATCGAGTGCTTATGGTAGATTAACTACGACAGCAAAATTCGCAAGGACTAGCGGACCCTTAACATCATACTCTCCCACTTCTGGGTGGTCTATTGCAGGTTTCTTCCGTGACCACATCGGAGGCTACGGAGGCCTCTTCTACTACCACGCCTGCTGCACGTGCATCGCAGTGGTCTTCTGGGTTTGGCTGGCAGTGCGCAGTCGTCTCAACGTGTAAAATTTGAAATCTTGAGCTCTCGGTTACTACACACATGACACGCAAAGGTAAGAAGCGATGCGCCATGTATATGAAAACCGCGTAACGCAGGCTCACACCGGATACTTCAAGTGTTGGTAGAAAGGATAATATAATTTTGAATTAAGGACGTCCTAATCCCGTCATTCAATTTTAGACCTAAGCCGCTGGTGAGCGACTGAGCCAACGCACATTAGGGAGTTTGAAAGCTCTCCACTCGCACGATATGTTGCGATCAGTGTTAATGGTGTACTGCGACCGCATTTAACCAGTCAAGTTGCTAAGCAAAATTTTAAAAAACGTTCAGATGCCGGTAAACAACCCCGGTGGCACTGTAAGTAGCTGATGCTATTTGACGCATTTTCCACACTTCGGTCCTTTGCAACAATTTCTCGCAATGAGTATCCTCCTCGACAGCAGAGTAAAAAAAGCATTCTGCGAGAAATAAAAAGCGTTCAGTATCGTGGGATCATGGATCTAACTGCAGGCGTTCAAGACATTCTGTGTTCCATCATTGCTTCACCCATTTCACTGTTTCGACGACGGACACTACAGAAAAAGAAGAGTCACAGGTGACATGGTTTTATTACTAAATTACATTCTCTTCATAGGGGGCCTCTCCGATTGTTGAGCGTACACCTTCGACATCAAGAGGTCAGTGTTGTCAACGTAAGATCACTGCTTTCCAGGGCGCTGTACTTAATGACTAGTTCACACCGCCAGGAAGAAAGTATACACAGTTTAGCAGACGGAACAAGAAATCTCATCGTTCTTCCACGTGTACACGACCTTAATAACGAAAGAAGAAAGCATGGCAAGCTGTCTCATCGATACGTATAACAGAACAAGAAGATGAGTCACAAATATTGTTCCTGTTGTACTCTTCGCTCGACGTCGATGCGCCCAACGAACATTTACAGTACACTTGACATGCTGTGATTTGCGATCCCTTAATAAAGAAAGTGAATAATAACGCAGAGACAGCAATAAGAATAGAGCATGACAACTGAGGCTTAGAATGTAAATGACATTCGATGTGTTTGTTTGGAAGACTTGGTCAACTGAGTCCGCTTTTCTATGTACCAATGAACGTACAGAGTATGATGACAGAGAAAGAAGCCAGCTTGCACTCTGTTTCACTTGAAGTACGTGGTCAAATTACCAGTGTTAACGTATTCGTGCCTATTACTACAAGAACACATCGTTCCAGGAACCGTCTACTGCTTAGGACGCTGTGGTTACGTACTTGGGCCAGCAATGTTCCTAGGCGTGCATTATTCAAGCAGCATGCCGCACGGAAGCTGCCCCAGTACTGCTGACACGATCGGACATTGTCTCAAATGTGGCCGTCACGCAGACCACAGGGCTCTGTACATTGGACCGGGAGATTCATGCACACAGACAACAAAAACGAATAGACGATGCCATTGTCTCACAACGTCCACGAAGACACAGGTAAGGGAGACGAGAGCGCCACAACATCAACATGAAATAATATCTATAACAACACTATGTACGCAAGTTCGACAAGAGTCCGTACTTTCCACTTTGCACATGAGCGTCGCATGGCCGTTTCCTTTAAACTGCAACTTCGAGCAACATGTTTGCTGAATAATCAGCTATCTGTCACTGAAACAGTATAGCTCAAGCGCAAGAAAGCTTAAGCTTTCTGAGCTCAATGCCCGTCTTCCTCTACCTCTAAGACACCTCGCCTATCTAGGTGCGGTCCGCCGCCACTTCCATCGACACTCACGACCAGGTTGTACGCGGGCGGTGGCGTGGCGCACACTTCGCTCAAGTCATCCGACGCCCTGGTGTCTCCTGTGGCTTCACCTGGTTGTGGCAGCAGAAGAGGTGGTACATCTCGGCGCTTCCCAGCCGGAAGCTGCAGTTGCAACGTCGGCCCAATGACGCTCGTGTGGCTTGGTGCTGCAGCCGTGTCATCCTCATGGGTGTCGCCACCGTGCCCTAATACGGACATCATTTCTATTCCGTCCCTCGCGATGGCGCTCACGTTGGGGACGGTGGAGGTGGTGGCCATCTTAGAGTAATGCGGTTGCGATCCCGTCTGAATGCCGGCTCGGGTCGTGTTGAGATAGTTTTCGTCGTCAGACTTCATGTCAAGGTAATCCGGGTTTGTACTGTTGTTTCTCATGGCGAGGTAGTCGTTGTTCTTCATAAGGTGGTTCGCACAGGCGGAGGGGTCGTTCAAGGCCGTGTAGTACTGCAGAGAAAAGTATTTCTCCTAAACTATAGAGCCGGCGTATAAATAAATTCGAAGCTTGAAAGCACCACAGTGGTTTATTTTGGTTTCGGTGCGACTTCTTATGGCTCAGAATATTCGGCTTGCTACAATTCTCTTAAATGATAACACCACAAATAGTTGCCTATAATCTACTCAAGACAAATACATTGTCGGAATCATATGTAACCACCCGCGTGCATTATTTCCAGCCAATCTGACAACACTGAAGTTAGTGACTTTACGTTAGTGATGTGGCAGATTATAACGGAACGAAAGTTAAAAACTGCAAAGGGACACTTAAGTTCCGCTTTAAGGGTATGACACGATAGCGTTAATAGGCAAATATACATATATGCAAAACTGGTCATTTTCTACATTACATTGATAGTTCGCTGGGGGTCCTATACCACTCCTGTTGCAGTGGTGCAGAGGTTAAGCGATGTGCCATTGCCTCCGCAGGTTCAGACACAGCTACCGGTGGGGCTTGTGAAACCTCCCGCGACCAATTATCAATGTGACTGCCACCTACCCCGCTGGTTAGTTTGGTCACAATCCGGTTTTCAGCCTTTGATGGCCCACCTGCCAGCTAGGTTGGCCATCTAGGTGGCCCACCTAAGTTGCTTCTCTGAGAATTTTCCCCTCACGCCGACAACGACTTCGGGTTTTCCGCTCAACAAGACCCTTAACGCTGTCACGTTCATGTCAGATCAAAGCTATTTTGCGATTTTAGATTCAGTAAACAACTGTTTTCACTCAGCTAAATCCACGAGATGCGTTTTATTTAAGTGCGATACGAGTAAAAACGGTTAATAGGAAGAGGTAGTCCCTAGAAGCTAACTTACATCTCGCACTCCGGCCTGCAGAAGGTCACCGAGGCGGGTGACCAAAGTTGAGAAGTCTGGCCGCTCCTTTGGCTCTGCCTGCCAGCAGCTCTGCATGATCTCGTACCTGCGTGAAAACAAAGCCACGCAATGAAGTCCAACCTCAGGGCAAGAAAGTTTTTGCAGCGTTTAGGGCGTCTGCCAGTATGTTGGCGCTTACACGTCGTCGGGTGCGTAGTCAGGCTTTTCCATCCGGTAGCCGTTCTTAAGCTTCTTATAGAAGGACTCGTCGATGGCAACTCCAGGATAAGGACTTCCCCCCAAGGAGAACATCTCCCACAGCAGCACTCCGTATGACCACCTGTGAATGAGATGACATATCATTTATGTGCCCTTGCTTTCATGGCAATCGCAGGCAAGGAAGACAATTTAGGCCAACTAGGGGAGCATATTCAGCTATATTTTCGGTAGTCGGCCTTTCTTCGTTTTCCACGCGATCTGACATGTCCTTAGATATGATCAGTTCTAGCGGTCAGACGTGAGAACGTACGGATTAAATCTGGATCTACAGTACATGGCTATGTACATAGCCTGAACACCATGGTTAGCGGTTTCAATGCATTGTATTTCAAACAGACGGTAAATGATAAATTACTATTATAGCGCAGGCCGTGCTGCGGTATACTTTTTTATAGCAGGCCAACTGTGATCACATCAAGAACACATATAGTCCATACCAAGAAGAGGCGCATAGCAGAAAGTGCAGGCTCAGCCCTCATCGCCATCATCAGTAAGGCTAAGTCCGTTGCAGGCCAAACGCCTTTTACAATTACCTTCAATTGACCATGGTATGCTTCAGCACTCAAAACATCATTATTGGATAATCACCGCAGCTTGCTTGACTTTTCGAAGAAAGAAGTATATGGCTTATAGGCTGACGTCACATTCTGCATAGAGTACGTTTTTAACTAGCTTTTCAGATTGTGAAGCAATGACAAACGTACACGTCGCTTTTTGTCGTGTAGACTCTGTCCATAATCGACTCAATAGCCATCCATTTCACAGGTAGGGGGCCCTGGAACGAGAAACAAGATAGCTCTGTTAGATTACTTCAGAGGAATGAACATTTAGAACTAACTTACTTTATTACATTACGTATAGTAAACACTGCTCTCTCATAACAGCCGTCTCGAGTCGTATTAGGTGTAATTTGTCAACACCAAAGCGAATATTATTTTCTTTAGGTTTACGAGGCCTGGAGTGCACACAGGCCTCTCTAGACGGTTTCCAGCAGATAGCTTGCAGCCAAAACATGCAAGAAATTCAGTTCATTATCAATTCACACCAAAACCGAAAGACCCGGTTTCGATCCCGGCCGCGGCGGTCGAATTTCGATGGAGGCGAGATTAAGAGGCCCGTGTGCTGTGCGATGTCAGTGCACGTTAAAGAACCCCAGGTGGTCGAAATTTCCGGAGCCCTCCACTATACGGTGTCCCTAATAGCCTCAGTCGCTTTGTGACGTTGAACCCCCATAAACCATAAACTTCATGCCAATGCTTTGTGCCCGCCAACTTTGTTGCTACTGGCTTTCATATTGCCGGTCCTTTGGCGTGCGTAGTTTGGACCGCAGGGTGCCGTTTACATGAAGCTTCAAGATCACTGCAATTTCCCAGAAGCGCGCAACAAAAAAAAAATGTAAGGAGAAATGACGACAGCGCCAGCTGATAGCAACATGGCCGTAACAACTGGGGCCGAAGAGTGACCAAGATATTGCCAACTTTCTGCTGGTGGGTAAGAACAGTGAGAAAAACGATTGATTTCATTATAAATAGCGACACCGAATACGATAGTTTACGAAGAGGATCGTGTGTGCCCTTAGAAAGGCACTGTTGCGAAAAAGCAGCCTGTCTCGTCTCTAGAGTAGTCAATAAGCAACAAAAGCTCAATGTCACTTCCCTACAGATATATGTGTAA
The DNA here is from genome assembly GCF_055824585.1 of Amblyomma mixtum. Taxonomy (NCBI): domain Eukaryota; kingdom Metazoa; phylum Arthropoda; class Arachnida; order Ixodida; family Ixodidae; genus Amblyomma; species Amblyomma mixtum. The sequence goes on from NC_143012.1 coordinate 314,821,851, forward strand.
GTATGCTCTTTCCAAGCACATGACTCCTCTGTCAATGTCGTTAAAGAGAGAAACTTCCTAAACTGTGCAGTGTGCGAAGCTTATTTCGATGCGACAGTAAAAATTTTGTGTCCAAAGAGCTGCCTAGCACAACGAGCGCTCTACATTGCCACATAAATTCAGCAACCACACAGCGGCAGACACCGAGCGTGAGCAGAATGCCGAAGTAAGATACCTGTATTCGTACAGTTAATAATGTTGTACGGCCCTACAAAATACGCTACTATAGAGAGATTCAACTCAAGAATCCTCAAAGGAGATTCCCCCACCTATGGCGTCGAGCTACTGTCATGACGTGGTGGAGTGCCGCCTCCTCGTGGCGGACCCCGGGCAACGCGAAAGCGGTTAAGAGCAGTCCACAGCAGGCTTTGTCAAGCCATATCCTGAGCGGAACGTTTGTATCTTTGGTCAACCGCTTTGCATCTGGCAGCTACCTGCGATGCCACACCAGCAGGTATAAGGCGGTTTACCGCAAAGTCGAGTCCCTCCTTTGGACAGCCTCGTATGAGAGACATTAGCCGCTTCGTTCTTCAAGTTTACTTGACTATAACATAACGCAATCTGCGCTTTTCTGCTGTGATGCAACACAAATTTTCCTAAAAGGCAAAATTGTTGTTTGAAATACTTAATTTAAGTAGCGTCAAATCGCCAGCGATCCAGCTGCGCTGCCTCAGCTCTTTGACTGCGATTTCATCAACTCAATCTGATTAGCGATGAACAGAACGCGTGTGAGGAAATGGCTGAGGCCCCGCCGCGGGGGCTCAGTGGTTACGGCGCTCGGCTTCGGACCCGGAAGACGCGGGTTCGATCCGGCCGCGATGGCCGAATTTCGATGGAGGCAAAACTCTAGAGACCCGTGTACTGTGCGATGTCTGGGCACGTTAAGGAACCCCAGGTGGTCGAAATTTCCGGAGCATTTCACTACGGCGTCCTTCATAGCCTGAGTAGCTTTGGGACGTTAAACGCCAATAAACCCAGATAACCGAAATGACTGAAAATTGTGAGCTTACATCTTCCTTCCTGACGTATTTGGAGTACTTGTAGCAGTCCTTGGCGAGCCCAAAATCGCAGATTTTGATGACCATTCCTTCACTCAACAGGACGTTTCTCGCTGCCAAGTCTCCGTGAATAAGCTGCAAGGAAAACAAAAAAAGTAAGACCTTTTTAGAAAACGCAGAGTTTGCTTACGCGAAGCTAAACTAAGATCAGAAAGGCGTGCTCCGCATTAATTTCATTTTCTTTTTCAGCTTTGGGTGCAGTTTTTCATATTGCTAATAATGAAACACTCGGGTAAGGTGTGCTCATTCACGAGTCATATTCGCGTCCTGAATTTGCACCCAAATATGATGAGACCAACCTTGATGCGTGGGTCTTTGCTCCAAAGCGTACCAAGCATAAGCCTTTCTATTTTTGCTTAACTCTGTTTTGGAGGGCTTTGCTTTTTATCAGTCCTTCGGCCACTTCTCTTCGGTTTGCATAAATAAACTCACCAACAGAGCTGTCGTAAAATATTCAAAATAGGAAACTGTTTAGAGAAGTACCTGGAGTAAGCTGAAGCAGGTTCGCTGTGCGCTAGTGCGATGTTATAACACAGCATAGTATTTTCTACATTGCGCTCACCCGAAGTTGTTAAAAATGCCCACAGTGTGACAAACTAACAGTACACATGAGCAACAACAATCATGTAATACAACGCTGACACGATGCTGTTATGGAAAGCCCTGACACAGGCTTATAAACTTAGCCGCTGTTGTGACGCACGTATCAACAGATGCGCTCAGTCGTTTGTCACAGAATGTTCATGCTTTCACTTTTAGAAATGCCTGTTGCCATAGATTCTTGTTCGCACTTGATGCCGCTAGGAACTAAACCCCTTCACCAGCAAAGGTTCTTTAACAAGCACCGTTCCCCACGCTGTCCGGTTGGCTGAAATATTCTGCAGTGAAGCATGCAGGTCACGCTTTATCGAATTTTCGGCCGCTGTGCCCTGACGTTCGCGAAAATCACACGCAAAAACAATCGTTTCGCTGAAATTTCTTTCAGCAGCGTTGTGAACGCGTACAAACGCCCAAAATCATTTGGCGCGGCAGAAGTCCGCCTACGACGCCTCTCTAGAGTGCCGTGGACGCAGATTCCCATAGCTGTTCGCACACGTGCTCATTATTCGACAGACCGGAGCAAGACGGCTCGACACCCGACAAGACGACAGCAAAAGAACCAGCCGCTAATGAACCGCTCTTGTGTACGACAAGCTTTACCTAATCGTCGTCTAATGTCACAACAAATGCGCAAAACAATGTAAATTATGGGCCTCAGGAAAAGAGCTTCAACTGTGCAGCACTTATGAGCCTCCCTGGCTTCATCCCCATTGCCACAATTGACCATCTTGACTCTATGGGCTGGGTGCCGTGTGCAAATCACAGACTACGAGTACCACGCGTATGATCGCATGGTCGGCTTTTGATGGGTGTCGTTCCACGCTCAGAAACCATCAGGCTAGTTGACACTTCGAACGAGCCCATGTTAACATATTGAAAGGAAGACGACATCGCGCTGCTGCTTCTTGCCGTCATCCTCAGTGCAAGAGATAAGGAGTAAGATGCGTGAAATTAACTCGCATGAGCAATAAACAACAAAGCAGTCAGTCTGTTCGCTTTTCCTGACGTAACCTTTCGTGCTTTCTCTTAGAGTTCACGGCGCTAATGCTGAAAACATACTCTATCACATGTGTGCCGACAAATGACACAGACGCCGGTTCAGTAAATCACAAATTGTAGGTGCAGCCAAACTGTGTCCAACAGATTTCAATGTCGGCATAACTGGTACGCAGATTTATAAATTTGACACAATTTGAAGTTCTCGGATCATTTGTCCTCTACACCTCTTCCTCTCAATAGCACCTTCCCTTCACGAAGCCCTAGATACCTTCCACTCCCTCTCGTGATTAGCTGGAATTCACGCTTCGACCAATCATGAAGCGCTCGTGCCCAAGACCAGTTTTTGTAGGAGTCGAACTGTGCGCACACGTACCTTCCTGGAGGCGAGGTACTCCATTCCGCGGGCGCACTGGAAGGCGAAGCAGAGCAGGTCGCACGTGGTGAGCGCCGCGTCCCTCAGGTCTCCGTGGTCGCGCAGGGAGGAGCCACTGATGAGCTGTGCGTGATTGCCGCTCTCTGGCAGGAAGCCATCTGTGGTGCTCCCGCTCTCTGACACTGGGAAGCTGGACTCGTTCCCGCGGCTAGAAGGGGTCGCACTCATCGCCAGGTCCGCGTACTTGAGCGTCGGAGTGCGCTGCTGCCGTGGTTGGCTGAGAGCGGTCATGTAGAGCCGGTCACTCAAACACTACATGCGATATGCAGCCCGAATCAGTTTGGAGGTGGTCGCTTTAGAGTCAAACTACTCCGATCAGATGCTCTGCCACATTAGTGCTCGCAAGTTGAACGAAAAAATTTATAGCTGGTCCGTTGGTCCCTCTATACTTTTCACCACCGCTTTTGTCGGAGAGCATGTGTGATGGACGCGCCAACTAAAAACAAATCGCCTCGTTCGGCCGAGACGGAGGTGATATCCGTCGTTATGACACTGGCTGTACATAAAGGGAATATATGCAGTAACAATGCTCTCAATGGTCTAACATGACAATTATGTTCAAGGGAGTAGTTATCCACTAGCGTCCACATGAAAACGCCATTCGGCTACGGAAGCTGTGCATCGTTTCAAATATCTGTAATTGACAATAAATTAAATGATAATGAGCAATTACTCTTTAATTGAGGGCTACTCCAACCTAGAAAATTCTCTTGTACACGTTGGACCGCTTGTACTTTCGACCGCTGCTCCATACGCTCAGAGCACACCATCTTTTGTAGCTCTAAAGATGGAGTGCCCGAACCATTCCAGGTCGTAAACGGAAGGCACTCCTGAGCCGCAACAACGATACAAAGCCCGAAGCATGAGCCATCTTAGTTTTTTTACAGAAAAATATCACAAAATTTACATCACAAGAATCCCCAACAAAACAATTCAGACTGAGGAGGCTTACTGCCAAGCAAACGGAACAAAGGTTCTCCACGCCTTTGTTTCAAGAAGAAATTAAATTCAATAGGCTTAAAACAAAGGCAGAAACTAACGCTGCGAACTCCCCTCCCAGGTTTTCTCAGCCATTTTTTTTTATTTCTCACACGTTTTAGGTTAGCTAGGGCCCGCCATGGTGACCGAAGTTTGAAGCTTATTCATACATGAAATACTCATCTACAGTAGGCCTACGAAGTGCGAAAAAATGAGGCTTTAAGCCTACTGACCGTTTACAAGCAGTTTCTTCTTTTTTTTTTTTTGCCCCACCGCTTAACATCGCAGCAAGGCCTTTTTTTTTTCATAGAAGCGAAGCATCACAGTTGGGTTATTATCACGCAAAAGTGCTCTCCTATGCGTGTACAAGAACGCATAGTGCCGTAGTGGAGGGGCAAATAATCAGCACCAAATAAGAGGTAAGCAAACCCTACCGAGTAGTAATGTCCTCTGCGCGTTTTTAAAGCGGCACTGAAGACAATTTCATTTAATTGTGTTCTTAGTAAACATTGATTCATGACTCTTTCTCGCTATTTTCATTGTTTTTCGACTGCAAAAGACGCCTTTCTTGCAGTGACAATTAGATTTAAAACCTTCCTAGCCACTCGATTCAAACTTGTGACGTCAAGACCAAGAAGGAATCGCCTTGCTCTATAATAATCCTGCATAGATCACACCGACGTATCTTTCACAGTTCTTAAAATAAAATCTTGCAAACGTTAAAAAAAATCACCTCTATAATAACCTGCTAAGCTGCTAAGGTAAATTCACTCTTCTTAATCACACTGGTTCGAGCCACACTACAACGCTCACCAGTAGACGGGGTTTGAAATGGCAAAGGCAGCACAGGCCGACCGGAACCCGGGTGATGCAGATGTAGGTGACTTGGGGCTGTAGCATATGTCCGGATCCACTTTGCCAGTCTCTGGGTTCAGCTGGTTGATAAAGAGCTCGCGGTGCCTCAGCAGGTAGTGTCGCAGGTTTCCGAACTTGCAGTACTCCACGATAACCATCAGTTCACCTGCTTGCACCAGAACAGGTGTTGTCGGAACCGCTTACATCGACGCACATATGAACGCATTCATGCCGACCTGAACATTAGCAATTGATGCGCTCTTCCTAGTTTTGTCCCCGTTTCCATCTTTTATGCAGCATAGCTGCGGGGCACTAAACTAATAGTACTCAAGCAGCGCTAAATAGGAAGGGGCAGTCGAGACACAAAAAGCACCGGCTTAAACTAGCTCATGCTGGTTTAGTGTCAGAGACTTGTGATGTTTCCTGCCTCTTGTTCACAACAAATTTTAAGATTGTTCATTGCTCTATACACTACCAACAAGCTAATGGGGACATTTTAGCCGATAAAGCTTTCACTTCATAACCACGCTGCGCAATATTTGCCCCGTCGTTCTTGCTAAAACAGTTCAAGCTCACAAACTACAGGTTATTCTCAGAATTGTAGATAAAAGTTGCCATGGACCTTACCCTTCGCTATGTTCTTTGTGACGGCGCCCAGGATATTCACAATGTTCAAGTGCCGACCGAGATGAATGAGGATCTTGAGCTCGGCCATCAGCGCCTTTCGCTGAGACATGTCGGCTCGTTCTGGGGAACGCAAGAAAATGAGGAACAACAAATGCGAGGCATGTAAGAGACTATGACTTCACTTTGCCCATGAGCAGATATGTTTGTTACTTGTGCGCACTGAGACGCAGTGGCTCACCTTTGAGCATTTTCACAGCCACCGTAAGCGACTGTCCTTTGGGTCCAAGACCAATGGCTTCAGCCTTGACAACACGGCCGAATGCACCCTGTCCCAAGGATCTACCTGTAGGTGATGAAGCAGGCTGTGTTAGACTGCGTTGACAGCACAACACAATTCGCCTTCTTTCGCCACCGACTTTATCGCTAAAGCTAACAAATTATATTCTACTGTTTTCTGTTCCCTAGTTGAATCATTCACATAGGCCAGGGACATGTCGGGCGCACCGGTTCTGTATTGAAGACAGTTGGAAGTGGGTCTTTTCACTTTCGATGGAGAACTTAAACGACAGCAGTCCACAGGAAGGGAATCTACCGCCTCTTTGCATCATTGGCAGAGGGAATTTGCGCGCGGCTATTCTTACGGTTGCATTTACTATGGCGCAGCTCTTCTTACTGGTAAGAGTAAAGGCAGATGGTGCTGTCTTTACTCGACGGCATATTCTAGTCAACATTCATGGATGAAGATATAGCAATAAGGGAAGAAGTTATAACTAACGTGGTGTCCTTGTGCCCTCATCAAGTTCCCCGCTTTGCAGCTGGCGTTTCTTTCTTTCCCACTATCCTCGGCTTTTCCTAAGCACACGAAACCAGCGACGACGCATGTTCGAGTCCGCATATCGTAAATGTGCTACGCGTACCAAGCTTGAGGCGACCCCTGGGGAATTCCCAGACCTGGTCGTACGGCAGCAACTCCGCTTGCTCACACAGCGGCAGGTCTGGGTTAAGCACGTCCACCTGACCGTTGTCGAAGAGGGCGTTCTTCCAAAATTCCATTTGCTTTTCTTTCTGCGTGATCCGAAAAAAAAAGATCCGCGAAACGGTGAGTACTCATCCGCCATTCGTTGCGCACTCGTCGAGGGTATGCACAACTGTTCCTGCTCACCATAACTGCTCGGTATTTCTTGCAGAATACGAATAAGGTGACGATGATGCAAGTGCCAAGTACCGCGGCCCCGACGCTTATCAAAGCGGTGTCAGGCACTCGTGCTCCTGCAACAAGCATACAACATTACACTCCAAACATGAATACGTCTATAAGGGAGCACGCTGTCCCCTAGCGCAATTCCTTTGATAGAACGGAGTGCGCCAGAGGATAGCTTAATCCATTTCTGTTTAAAGTGCATTCATATGTGGTAATGCTCTGTAAAGACTACGCTGTCTGTCAGCTACACCGTCCTAATAACAAAGGGACGCAGAGCTCACCTATGACGGGAAGGCAACGTTGAGTCAAAGAAGGCACTCTATCGCACACTAATCTTTTTCCATCCCAAGCAACCACAGATATTGGTCGTACGTCCGAGATAGATCCTAACGTCCTGCGGCGAGATGGGACGTCCGTCAGACATACGAACGCAATTCGACTTCGGATATTCTTATCCGTACGTCCGTGGAAGGTACGGACAGTGTCCACTTTTGTATATTGGCATGTGGAGACGAGGTGGGTGTATGTCCGAAGGATGTAAGGCCGAGTATTTTCCCAGGCCATGAGTATGGACGCTTCTTCTTTCCGCGAAAAATTCGCGCCTTTCATGTATGTATACTGTGTATACTGTTACGGGGCAATACTATTTACATTTATTTACAAGCCGTAGGTGAATAATTCCTAGCCGGGAGCACCAGCGCGAACAGGAAGCGCGAACAATGCTATGCAGTTTGCTTTTTTAACCGCGAAATACTTACTCCGCAAATCTGCTTTCAAGAAATCGTCTGCATCATTTGGAGGGTTTGACTCGAACACGTTTGTAAATTGGTGCGAATCCACTCCTACCTGCAGTGCAAGAGCCGCCAACGAACTTAATTAATTTAAGGGGAGAAGCAGATGTTGCACAATTTTGCAGCAATTCAATTACTAGTTTATATTTAGAGAACTTCTACAAAATAGTGGAATTCTGCGGCATGTCCACCACTTTGTTCCCTAAACTTGCCATTGAAACTATTCGTAAATTCAAAACTCCCGCGTATTCCGCCTTCATCATCATCATAGACGTCAGTTTGCGGTCAGTCCAATACAATCCATCAGTACGACTCCGTAGCGCCGTTGTTAATTTGTTGCGTAGTGTTGTGCGGCTTTATAGCTCTGTTATTATAATGCGTGGTATTGTTCGGTCTGTGGACGAAAGTGGTATGTAACTTGCGCAATTCGAAAGATGCGGGAAGCGCCTGAACCTCTTCTGGAACGCTGGAATGCAGTATTGCGCCGACCTTGGTTTTAGAGAAGGCTTAGTGTGGTTGCCTACGAAGGTATGTATACATAGGAGAATGCAGCATGATCATGAAACATCCGTTTGTAGGAGAGTGGGAGCAGTAAGCGCGAGGCGATGGCTTCCACAAGTTTGCTGTTCACACCCTTTCGGGAGCCTACACCACACAGCTGCGGAAGCCCACAACTCGCGCGGCTAATTTCTACTCTTCTGCAAGGTTGTGGGAAGGAGTATTTTCGCACTTTGTTAATTTTTAAGGCATCGCTAGGTTCACTGTTCCCATATAAATAGTGCCAGCGCGCGAAAGTCAGAACATAGGGAGCACGTGTAGCCTGCAGTGGTTCGCAACGGATGCTTTGCTGCTTTCTGCGAACAGTCACGTAAAATGCCGCGCAGGTTAGTGCCTTAAGGCCGCCAGTTGATGGTTGTAAAACATAAAACCATGAGAGCAAATGAAGTACATATACATTGTCAAATATGCTGTGGAAAAGTTACAGTCGCCATTGCCTTATATTTATTGAGGTGTTTGTTTAAGTGCATTGTCTGTTATACTTGCAGCATTGAACACTTATTTTAATTGGTTCCAATGTTTTTACTTAGGCTGCTGCATTTTGGCATTTGTTTCACATGACTGATGTTTGTCGCTTTTTTTGTTAGAAGTCCTGTGGGTTGGAAGGTTATAGATCTGTATCCCAAGCTTGTCACAATTGAAGAGTCAAATTTTAAAAATTCAACGAACATAACCCATTGCTCTGCTGATGTATGATCAACCAAAATAAAATATATCCGCTATGCATCAAACTGTTTCCCGTTATATTGCATCGCATGGAGTGAAAAAAGCACGCACGCGCCATATATGCCAATATTCGAGGAAGATCCGCCAACGCATGTACTCAACTGGACGTCCGTCGGCGGAAGAAACGTATTTTACCTCCTATCGGACGGCCGACGGACATCCTCGGGCTGTTTGCGGATGTTCAGCGGGCGTCCGAACATCCGAAACGGACCACCTCCGTACACCGTCCGAAAGATATCGGTGGTTACTTGGGATACTACTCTAATGTGAAGAACGCGGAACAGTTCCAGTCTCACATGAATTTAAAAACACAAGTAGTTTCTGGCATGCTACAACTGCTATTCTTTTGAATTCCTTATCTTTTCCGGGACACTGTGTTTGCAGGATACTCCGGATGTAAACCTTTTTGCAGCATGTCGCAAAGATACAACACAGAATTCCTGCAGTGCACGAATTTCTCAGTCGATACATAAGTTGTGGGCATGCTTTACTCGTCCCCTGTGGTTCACTTCCCCGCAATGCACCCTCATCTCGTCCTCGGTGTTTCTCTTCCCCGCAATGCACCCTCCTTAGTCGTGTTACTTTTACTAACAAGGGAGGGCGCTGGTGTCGCACCGACACGACGTTCGGTGCGAGGCTCCGTTTTTCGCCGGCTCGCGCGAAGCCTCGTGGGGTGGAACGTTCACCCCGCATATCGTCGTGCCCGGCCTCGGAGTTTCCCTCTGCCCTACCGTGGGCGAACATTCGCTCGTAAACGTGCTGGTGAGTCGGACGTCCTCGATTCCTCAGCGCATTTTGTCGCTAGCTGGCGTTATTGTTCTTGTAACAGTAAATGCTTGTTTGTGTCAGCCAGTGTGTCGTTCCTTTGTTCCCTCAGAAGAAGGCCCGCCGTGGTCGGCGTACGCGATCACGGGGTGCGGTCCGCGTGGTTTTGAACTGTGTCAGCCGCGGTTAAACGGGGAGAACGTATTTATCTCCCCGATTAAAAACCCCACAAAGTCAACTTCATGAAACAACATTTGCGAAGCGCTAATTCACCGTTACTTTCTGACTTTCCTCACTCGCAACTACACACGAATGTCTGTTCGTCTGTAAGGTTCACTGCGCTACGGTAGGGGCGCAGGAAGAATAGACAGAATATGCATCTTTAACACACCGTGTTCCATGCTACCGCTGCCGTTAGTGGAATGCCGTGAACTCACCCCTGCCAGTGCTAACGCGCTGATTGGTCCTGATGCGGCAGGCGCGCGTGCACTGCCCGGTATCTGGCGCCATCTGGCGCCCTCAAAGCGATCAGCGCATGCGCAGTGACGGCGTGCGGGCTCCCAGTACTCCGGTTACGGTAACGGTAATACGGTACACCGTATGCTAGAGGCGTCTAAAAACGAGCAACACGAAACGCGCTCTCACCGTTGGTGACGGGCAACCTGGCGACGTTGGTGCGCTCCGTGTCGTTCACCACCGTCACCACGGGCTTGGCTGTGTGTGGAGGGGAATCTGAAATAAGGAAATGTATGGAGCGAAGTATGGAAAACGGAAGCCTCCGGCGAAAAGCCGTGTTCACATACCAAAACTGAATCCAGTGAAAAAAATCACAGCCCTCGACTTTGCTGTAATTAATTGAGAAGACCTCACGTTTCTGTCAAAAGGATTACATCAAAACCACTGCCATGCACATTACAGCCAATAGGCAGTGTTGAGAGCGCAAATAAACGCCTTCTGTAGCGAAATGGTGAAGGCCTGGTAAAGAAACACTTCAGATTCTCATTAAGAATAAGATTTCCGTGCTTCCAGATAATGTTGTAAGTATTAGCTCAGCTCGGAAGAAAGAGCCATTGGTTTTTATATGCGTTCTTGCACGCGCCGTTGTGGCATCCATGAAACGGCATCATCGTGCGACACCACTAAAGCATAACAGAGATCACCCAGCTGTCTGATATTTAGTCTCTCGATGCGTCGTATTGTCTCCACAGGAGAAATAAAAATTAACAGGAAAGCTGCTGACAGGAGATGCTGACATTGATGGTGATCTGGGAGGTGGCGTTCTGTATGCGCGCGTGCAGCGTATACTGTCCGCTGTCGTTGAGGCGCGCGTTGGACTTCTCGAGCACGGCGCGGGGCTCGCGGTACGAGAGGCGCAGATCGTGGCCGTCGCTCAGCAGCGCGCCGATGCTGCTGAATTTCTCGATGACTGCGTCTTGGCCTACCCTACGGCGATTTCGTCTAGGCTGTTTATACAGCTGTCTATTCTAAGACCTGACACACTCTGCATTCTGAATATCCAAAGCTTCCCAAATTCAAAAAAAAGAAAGGAAAGAGGGCAAAAATGCAATACAGAGGGTAGAAGCAGCAAACAAGGGCATGGCGCTTACTGAAGTCCTAGCTACTGAAGATGGTAGGGTCTGAGGAAATAACAGAGTGTGATTATACTACAGGGATCGTTCTCAAGAAAAAACAAAAACTCCAACACTTCTTTCCCCTCTTCTAGAAGAGGGTAAGGAAGAAGTTAAGCTGAATGGTGCTATGGTGAAGAAGTTGGTGCAACATTTTGCTACGGGTAAACCATCCAAAAAGACCTTAAGTATCGGGATCCCTGGTCAGGTTTAACTATATTCCCCACCTATTACGCATCAAAGTATACATAAATAGAGCCGTCAGAAGTGGGTGTCAGTGTCTCACCGTAGACGGAGACAAATTCGGAGATATTATACTTCTTCCTGGAGTGGTCCGTGCAGGAGCAGGTGTACAACCCTTCATCACTCTTCTGCACGTCGCGAACTGTCAGCTGGGACGTCACCACGGACGGCACGTGGTAGTGCTTGGTCTCGTTGATGCGGGAACTCTGGAAGAGGCGAACGAACAACAGTGGAATATGTGCTGACACAGCCTGATTTATTCGCGACCAACTCAGCTGCGTAAAAGAGTTTGGTTTAATTCATGCTAGTTACTATATGACAATAAAATCTGAACGAATCTTAGCGCAAGCACACACAAATAAGACATACGCAGCGCAGTGTACTGTGGCGTGTATTTGTGTCTACTATCTGTTCCAAGTCATTTGTAGAATGAGCCATTTCTCCAAAAGTAATATGTGCTTACATGCTTCCTTTTCTTTTCTGGCTTTCCTGAATAAGCAAAGTGCATTAGGAATCCTCCTGTCGAAGATTCAGGCAGCTTAATGAACCACTGCACAGGGTCACCTAATCTTGAACTGCACTAAATATGCCACTATGGCACTATAATCAGCGAGAAAAATAAAACAACATGGTTTTTAGTCATGAACTTTTTGTAATGCAGAAGGAATAAATTATAGCAGAGATAGTAGCTTTGTTCCTCCTGCGGACTAAGGCTTAAACCTCACTTTTTTTTTCATCGTCAGAATTTGCGCACATCGGCCGCAATCATATTGGTAATGGCTAAGGTAAGGCTTCCTCATTTGGGCTTATCGACCCAAATTAGGGACGGCTGGTGCCTCTCTTCGATGCCTTCATACCCAAGGAAAATTTCATGGGATAGAAAATTAGTCCCGTAGCTAACAAAGCGTACGTTTTACAGCGAAGAACACTTGTAGAAATTGCAGAACAGCGTTATTAATGGACATTGTCACGCCTTTCAGAAGGTCATCCGAAAACTGGAGTGGTTTTGCATTTTCCCCACTGAAACACATCTGCGGCGGCTAGGACTGAGCCGGCATTATGGTTCTCGACAGCCGAACGCAGTGGCCACTGAGCCACCACAGGGGCTGTGCTCTTTGCTTGTTCCCTCAACGCTTCTGCTCCATTCGAGATTTGATGCCGGCTCATTAATTATGCTGCGCTCCGTATAACTTGGTTATGGCCAGATATCCCTTTCTTCTATTTTGCTTTTATACTACCATAAGAGCAATCATGTAATACGCTGTCTTCGCAAATAAGCAGCAGAAACCTACAGTTCGTGTCCCTTGTGAAGAGAAGGGCCCTTGTAATTACGCCTGACAGAAAAAAAAATAGAAAAACTTGTTCCTCGCGATGCAGTTTACAAATGCGAGCAAGCGGTGGAAAGAGTATATAATCGTCTAATCGTAATCCGAAAATCGCGAACACCTTTTCAGCCAATGAACCAATTTTATGAACGACGACGCATCCGGTCTCATGGATCTTTAAATGCTATCGCAAAAACTGCATGGTAAGCCTACTTAGATGCAAAACTCACGTTCTTGTTTGGGTAGTCCCAGGACACGTGTAACTTGACTCCCGCCTCCACGGTGACCGTGCAATTGAGCGTGAAGGAGCCATTCAGCACCGGGTGAAAGTTGCTCTCCTTCTCGATCGTCATGTTGGGCGCTATGTTCACGGGCTCTGCCGATATCAAGGTACAGAGCCAAAACAAGGGTCTTAAGGAAACTGTCACTACTTGCACATACCCCGTACGCAAGGCAGAGACTGACAGTACCAACGATATTTATTATTAACGAGTGTACCACCCTCCTCGCTCCCGAAGTTGTCAGCGGCACTCAACACCAGATGACTACACGGCGAGCGAACGCTCCTGCTTTCAAAGTTTCAGCGCGCAAGCGGTCAAGCTGACACTTTTTAGACCTGGCAAGCTCCAAAAGTTGCTTAGTGCCTGTCTCAAGAATAACATGTATAGAATTCCAATGGCAGATCCAGATCAAGTGTGTCTTCTCTGCTTGGAGCGGTTGTATTCCGGAGGAAGAATGGAAGAGAGAGTTGTATGTTCAAATGGCAGATCGGGATCAGGCGTAGATCCCGGATCGCTCTGTGCAGCAGCGATATTTTCTTCGCTGAAATACGCAGATTTGACCGGAACCCCGTGTGATGTTGTACTTTCTCCACGTGTGCTTTCTGTCACTACTGGCTACGGCTGCTTCGTTCCTGTCGCCGCTGCGCGGTGATCCGGGTTAATCCGGGCCGCATATACAAAGAACGTTTTTTGACCTTTTTTATCATTGTTAGTTACATGCAGCCTGACCCGCTGCGGTGGCCCAGTGGTTAGGGCGCTCGGCTACTGAGCCCAAGTTCCCGGGTTCGGACACGAACGCGGCTGCTGCGTTTCGATGGAGGCGAAGCGCAAAGGCGCCCCTGTGCTGTGCGACGTCATTGCACGTTAAAGATCCCCAGGTGGTCGAAATTATTCCGGAGACCTCCACTACGGCACCTTTTTCGCCTCTCAATCTCACCTGCCTCCCTTCCTTTACGGCACCCCCTTACAAAAAAGTTTTAGACGGTCTATAGAGTGTCTATAGATATCTGTCTATAAAGTCTACAGACTGTCTATAGACAAATCCTAGAGAACAGTCTATAGGCAATGAAAATGCCATAGACAGTCTATGACAATCTATAGATTTATGGTTATACACTTTTAGTAGACTTTTGTCTATAGACAGTTTATAGGCTAAAAATATAGAAAAAGCAATATCTATTGGAAGTCAATAGAGTCAATAAGAAGCCGATAGACTGTCTATAGACCATTTTTATTTCGGGTGTCTACCGAGATGTGAGAAAATTACTGCGCCACAGCCGCCGCGGTGGCTCAATGTTATGGCACTCGGCTGCTGACCAGAAAGACGCGGGTTCGATCCACGCCAGTGCGGTAGAATTTCGATGTAGGCGCAATTCTAGAGGCCCGTGTACTGCGCGACGTCAGTGCACGTTAAGAGACCCCAGGTGGTCGAAATTTCCGGAGCCCTTCACTACGGCGTCCTTCACAGCGTGAATCACTTTGGGATGTTTAACCCCCATAAACCATAAACTTCCCTCAAGGAGGAGGAGAAGACATTTATTGCAACATTGTACTGAATTTGGAAAGGGAAGTTTGGATGGTCGTTGAGCTGGGTGGCAGTCCCTATTCCGGGACGCCATTGGGTGCCGTCGCTGCCCGTGCTCTCTGGACCAGGGCCCGCTGGGCCTCCAGGTCCGAGCTGGACAGGGTCGCCTCCCAGCCCTCTCTAGTTGGCTGACTTATAACGGCTATATGTATATTGTACTGGCAGGCCCACATCATGTGGTATAGGTCAGCATACTGCCAGCGGAATTTGCACCCGCCCGTAATGTCGGGTCCACGTGTTTTAGTACGGCGGGATTCAAGAAAGACCCGGTTTGGAGCCGTCTAAGGTGGCACTCCTCGGTTCTGTCGAGACCCTTGGCGGGTCCCGGGAGTACCCTCCTGCCGAGGCGTAAATGGCTTGTAATATCCGCGTAAGAGACTAGCGGAATCGGCATAATTTCCGCGGCAGAACCGGGGGTTTCAGCGGAACCCGGGGGAAGGAACGCTCGGGCAGCGGCGTGAGCGGCCTCGTTCCCTTCAACCCCCTGGTGACCGGGCGCCCATACTATCTGTTTTTTACTCATAGCCGAATCCGAATTGCTCTCAAATGCCAATAGTATTCTGCGGGCGAGAGGCGCTATCCTACGCGCACGTAATTTCAGACGGCCTACTGCGAGTCCGACATTCTGTACGCTGCGTCGGAGTGGGTGGCGGCCAGTGCAATCGCCACTTCCTCCAACATTCGCGCGTCGCTACTTTTTACCGAGAGCCCGTTCACCTGCTTTCCCTCGTGCACCAACCACCGCAATGGTGCAGATGGCCTTCTCGGTTGGACCCGCTGCATCCACGTAGTAAATGCCTGTCTGGTTCCCGCAGTAATTTTGAATAAATTTTGCCCTGGCTTCACGTCTCTCCTCAAAAAAACATTTTTTTTTCCACGTGCAGCGCTATCTGAGCCAAAACCAATGTTAACTCTCACAAATGCAATTATTTTTCGCTTTTTTTCCGTTCCCATAAAAAAAAACTACGGAATGATCAAAATTCCGTGTTAACAGGCTGTCAATTATTTGCGACCGCTTTTTATATCAAGATCGTTAACCTGTTTAGACGTCCCGCGCTTTTTGACGTCAGACGACGTGTACTCGCTAAGCCTAGCAGCTCTGTAAATAAGGAAGCAACCTGAAAATCTAGCGCGTTTTATCCCTAAATTTTTGTGGCGCGGGCATGTTCTGACAAGGCGAAAGTTTCGCGCGCATTTCGTTTTCCGTGGAAGTGAGAGACAGAGTGACGGCAAGGACATCAGGGGTGAAGCGAGAAGCACCGCTTCAAAGGGCGCCGCCATATTGCCTGAACGAGAGCTTTCCTTTCAGCACGTGGCCCCTCGGAGAGCAATCTCCGCTGGAGCTACGCACTCCGTTCGTGATCCGGCGGAGCGCTCGCGATCTGCGATTGGAATTCGACATGAAACTCACTCGAAATTTTGAGCCCAATACAATTAGTGCTGGTAGACTCTATTCCCTGTAACCGTTTGCGTATGTGCGGCGGAAACTACAGGCAAAAAATTTAATACAATACAGGTTACGCTGTGTCGTCTGCATTTTCAAACTATTACCATCCACCGTGCCCAAAATAATGCTTCTTTCTTTTGATTGTTCAGGTTATTCGTCGTAAACAAGCAATGCAAGACCTCACTGGTGGAGACGGGAGCAAAGATATTGAACGCACTATTCAGTACCTGTCCTGTTAAAAGCTGTCCTTTTAATAGCGTAACTAGTCTAGCGTAAACTTTGCGGCAGTTCTATAGACGTTCGTACGATACGTGTTCCCAGTGTTCGTGACACGGCCGCTGTCACTGCTGTAAAGTTTGGCCTGTGACTTCAATAAGCATATTTCCAACAGCTCAATAACTTGCATCAAAAGATGCTTCCAACAATCATCCCAATCATTTTGCTTTTGTTGTCGTATGCTAACCAACCTGAGTTCGCATTTCATTACGATTCTTTAGTTTATTCTTCTTTTTCACATTTCTTTTGGTTAGCACCGGCCTTTAAAACGGGAGCGACTGACACTGCTTTCTAGTTACTAGTATTCTAGTATTGACGTCACAGCTGGTCGCAGCTGACGCCAAAGGGCGGGAAAATTAAGGCGTGCCGGGAGCCAATCTTAGAGCTTCTCAGGGACGTTCGTATTTTGTTGGCGATGTAGCCGATATTATTACTACCCCGTCAGCACTTCATGCTTTCATTGTCACAGTATTTAGTGCCCCTTGTAAAAGGTTAGGAGTGGCTAGGACCAGACAACCCTTGGCATCTATAGCAGAACAGGTGGCGCACTCACTCAGATAGTTCAAAACCACTTTCATGCGGGAGTCGTTGTAGGCACGGCCGGGCACCGAGCCGTTGCACATGAAGGGCCCGTCGTAGTTTCTGTCCGGACTGTAAATGACGAAGCCGCGCATGGGGTCGAACTCGACATCGTGGGGTGCCAGCGACACCTCCTCCATTTCGTCCTGGCCCAGGTCCTTCCAGAGCTGCACCTTGGCGCCGGAGTGGGTGGGCAGGCAGGGTACCTCCGACAGCTCACCGTGGCGCACCACCATCATTACCAGCAGCCCCATCTGTTTGTCCGGCTGGAACAGGTAGTAGTCGTCTGCACCAGTGACGAGAAGGTCAGGGTGGTTATTGAAACTATGCCCAGTCAGTAACCGCAAGCTTCGGTCTTGGCAATAAAGCAAAAAAAGGCTCCAGGTATGCAACACGCCAACACGTATGCACATACGCATACGCACACACAACACGCATGCACGCCCATACACATTATATAACTGGCGGTAGATTTCAATAAAGAAACACCCTTAGACATGAATACCACCATCTTCCGGGCTAGTTGGTTGCGATCCATATGTATCAGCAGCGCGAACACAAAACAGGAAGAAGAAAGAGAAGATGGTACAGAGCGCTGAACTTCCAACTTTTTTTTGAACAAAACTGAACCCGTACTTATATACACAAACCCGGTAAAAGCCCACCAGGGAGAGTAATCAAGGCGCGCGATCGAATTGGGACACACACGATGTCCAGGACATCAAAAGATAACAGGAATCACAGTATACAAGGGTTCCATGAAATGAAGCACGAATAACATGCGGAAAAAAGAGAGAATAGAAAAACTGGGTTGAGTTTGCGCAAATGACAAAATAGATGGAAAAAATGGAAGAATAGAGATGAGGGTGCAAAATTTCCTATAAAGCATAAGAAGGCGAGAAGACGGTAAAAAGATTAGCGATACGAAGGATAAGCGCCAACAGTTAACACGGCGAGAGCGAAAATGGAACATGTAAAGTGTGCCTCTAAAAACCAGGTAAAATCACATAAAACCAGAGAGAAAGGTGATTTCTTTTTCAGATGAGATCGATGGGCTTTTTCAGAACGATCGCGCGCCTTGATTACTCCTCCTGGTGGGCTTTTAAGTTGGAAGTTCAGCGCTCTGCACAATCTTCTCCTTCTTCCTGTTTTTGGTTCGCGCTGCTGATACATATACATACCAATGGGCATTCGGTGGTCAAATAACGTTGACGTCGATTGAAACAATTTCTAAGCCTTTTGCAAATTATTTTAGAGCAAACATTTCTTCTTGCGCTATGTTTTTTTTTTTTACGGCAAAGTTCTACTGTGTCTTTTATAACGGCTAGAGTTAGGGGTGTACATGTCCTGCGTGGAAGCCTCCGATATTAAGTGTCGATGCAGATAACGCATGCAGATAACGGTAAGAGGACCCACCATTGACAAAGACGTAAACTGACGTGGCGTTCCCACTGTTTGCGAGATCGGTGGTTCCGTTGTAGTAGCAGGTGTAGCGGCCCAGGTCCATGACGTCAGTAGTGTTGAGCTCAAGGACGCTCTTGAACGGACGTACGCCATCCAGCTCTTCTTCAGTGACAGACGAACGCAGAGAGACATTATCCTGGAATTGAACAAAACATGAGTTGGACAGAGTTTGGGACGTCGGTATCAAAAGAATTACGTAACCGGAAGAAGAAAAGATTTGGAAAGAAGCATTGTTTCTGCTTCTGTCTGACGGCATTTATGGAAGAGACTGGACGCATTATAAACAGCGCTCCAATTAACTGAACGCGATCTCATAATTCAAATCTCTGTTAAGTGAAACGTCATTAATGCGTTCACGTCTAATTACGTATTGTTCTGTAAGACCTGATACCAATATACCGTCGGTACCAAACATAATTCAAGAATGCTGACTTGAACACACATATAACGGACATGCAGGTACGCGTGTTTCGCAACCACAAGTTCATTTATTTCTCTCTTTTTTTTTTTTGCCCCCTCAAGCTCAACTCTTGAGCCAAACTACGGCACCAGGCCAGCAGTAATCGTCGGAAAAAAGACAAACACGGTCTTTTGTGAGCCACAAGATGGCGAAAATAAAAAGAAAAAGTAATAGTGCCATAAATTCCGAGCACATGCCCGCCGTATCACGTGGTCAACTGGCTCTGAATGCGCTGAAAGAAGCGTTGGAGTAACGAACACGCGCGAACCTGAAAAAAAAAAAAAGAAATCTAATCATAGCAACAGCCGTTAAAACTGCGTTGTATACTTTTCCAGATGTGTAATTACTGTATGTTTCCTCCGCAAAAACGCTCTTTAGTCATGACTAAACAGTTGTGACATCATAGCGAAACGTCCGCGCCTCACAAACACGCGGCTGCTATCAAACTTTGTCTCTATCAGGTACACTCACACACAAAAAAAAGTAAAACGCAGTGCAGCAGTGTAATGAAATAAATTCCGCTTCCAGTAGTAACTGAACAACCTAACCCCGCCTGACCTGTCATTATAATGACCCAGGGCGCGAATTACTCAAACACTTTCACTTGATAAAGCCGAAATGCCCTGTTCGTGAGGTGACGGCGTACAGAAGATACAAACAGGCGGACAAAGATAAGTGTGTGGAGAATGATAGGGCACTCGCCGTGCATCATTTGTGGCTGTTATCATGAAAATAGGAGGAAACGTGACGGATACATGAATCCATTGTAGCTACTAGATTTCTGTTACCTCGTGAGCCGTAAGCTTTCGGGGCATTCATTGTTACCTGCGCAGGCTGGTCTAACATTGGGGTAAGAAACTTCTGCCGCGCCCAGAAAAAAAAAAGAAGAAAAAAGAAGGTTGTGGGGATACGAAAAGAAACAGGAAAAAAAAAACAGGCCCTGAGAAGAAGGACGAGGTCACGAGAAAATTGTGCGTGGCCACCGAAATATTAACACAAAGCTGCGTGAGAACAATAGACACAATCGCGTTCCCCACTACTGTTGTCAGCAAGCGTTATCGATCTTTTCGACCTGTATACGCTTCCTCCTGTGTTGAGCTCACTCTGAACGCTTTGCTATCGCGATTTCTGCACTTGGCCCTCACAGCGTTCGGCAGCCCCAGTAATGAGCAACGGACACTGCGAGGTGCTGATTTCGACGACTTACCCCGAGGGGCGGCAGCTTCCAGGTCACCGGGTATCTCCCGTAGCACGTAATGCGCAGAGTGCTGTTGGCCGCAATGTCGATGTAGGACCCGTTGGTGTCCAACTTTGGTGGCAGGTACCGAGACACTCCCGATGTCGGACCTGCAAAATACGAACAGAGCACAGGAGCGATGTATCTGTCAAATGGTCGAGGATAGCACATACATCGTTTGTGACGCTATGATTACTTTTGGAAACGCAACGTATAGATGTTAGGTCAGTATGCGGAAAACTATTAGCGGTCAGATTTGTCGTGTTGAATGTCTTCGGTTTGTTCGCGTTTAGTTGTTAGCGCTATGCTGCATCAGAGTTGGGCCGGTTTCACTGGTGTCTTAGAGCTAGTACTTAAGGCACATTATTTTCTTTGTTCTCTAGCGGTAGCGCGTAGCGCTATAGTTACATCATACGTCATTAAGAACGCACATCTGCAGTTCTCAAGAACTTTGTTCCTACAGTTGAGAATAGATAATATCAAACCGACGTTTTCAGTGAAGACAGCTGCTTTAATTTTCAATGAAGACGTAATGCCTTTTCCCTGTCTACCGTAATATCCCGCATACAGCGCTCTTCCGGTGTATAGGCTTGAGGCTCAATTTTGGCTTTTAAAAAAAAATGGCAGATTGCCCGCACCGGGCACCGGGTACCCCGCAAAGCCTAAAATTGTAACTTTTTTACAAGCATAGCCCATGGACAGTATGCAGGAATTTACAGTACTTTGACGCTATACCTCATCGCCTCTCTTATTTTTTCATGATGCTTTTTTTTTTGTCTTTGCATTCGTTCTTCCCTCCGCCAGGAACAATTCACGTTCACTGCTACCATCCGTGTTTTCTTTCAGTCAGCGCCCTCCTACTGCCCAAGTTTGAAAGAGCAGCCGCCCCCTGACACTACACTCTAAGAACTCAGAGTGGGCTGAGTCGGGCTGGTTGGTTCACGTTGAATGGTGCGGCAAAACAGCGCGGACGGACGGGACGGAAGAAGAAGAGACAGACACATGCGCTGAACACATACAACAGATGAGTGGATATGAGACAACAGCGCATGTGTCTGTCTCTTCTTCCGTCCCGTCCATCCGAGCTATTTTGCCGTACCATTCAACATGAACCAGCCAGCCCGACTCAGCCCTCTCCTTGGATTCATTTCTTGTACATCAGGCACTTTCCTTTCCGCCTATTGCCTCCGCTCCTCTGTTGTACGTGTTCAGTGCATGTGTCTGTCTCTTCTTCCGCCCCGTCCGTCCGAGCTGTTTTGCTGTACCATTCAACATGAACCAGCCAGCCCGACTCAGCCCTCTCCTTGGATTCATTTCTTGTACATCAGTCACTTTCCTTTCCGCCAATTGCCTCCGCTCCTCTGTTGTACGTGTTCAGTGCATGTGTCTGTCTCTTCTTCCGTCCCGTCCGTCCGCGCTCTTTTGCCGTACCATTCAACATGAACCAGCCAGCCCGTCTCAGCCCTCTCCTTAAATTCATTTCTTGTACATCAGGCACTTTCCTTTCCGCCTATTGCCTCCGCTCCTCTGTTGTACGAGTTCAGTGCATGTGTCTGTCTCTTCTTCCGTCCCGTCCGTCCGCGCTGTTTTGCCGTACCATTCAACATGAACCAGCCAGCCCGACTCAGCCCTCTCCTTGAATTCATTTCTTGTACATCGGGCACTTTCCTTTCCGCCTATTGCCTCCGCTGCTCTGTTGTACGTGTTCAGCGCATGTGTCTGTCTCTTCTTCCGTCCCGTACGTCGATCCGCGCTGTTTTGCCGTACCATTCAACATGAACCAGCCAGCCCGTCTCAGCCCTCTCCTTAAATTCATTTCTTGTACATCAGGCACTTTCCTTTCCGCCTATTGCCTCCGCTCCTCTGTTGTACGAGTTCAGTGCATGTGTCTGTCTCTTCTTCCGTCCCGTCCGTCCGCGCTGTTTTGCCGTACCATTCAACATGAACCAGCCAGCCCGACTCAGCCCTCTCCTTGAATTCATTTCTTGTACATCGGGCACTTTCCTTTCCGCCTATTGCCTCCGCTGCTCTGTTGTACGTGTTCAGCGCATGTGTCTGTCTCTTCTTCCGTCCCGTACGTCGATCCGCGCTGTTTTGCCGTACCATTAAACATGAACCAACCAGCCCGACTATGCCCTCTCCTTAAATTCATTTCTTGTACATCGGGCACTTTACGTTCCGCCTATTGCCTCCGCTCCTCTTTTGTACGTGTTCAGCGCATGTGTCTGTCTCTTCTTCCGTCCCGTCCGTCCGCGCTGTTTTGCCGTACCATTCAACTCAAGGAGTGCGGGGAACTCCTTTCGATGACGCATACGCTTGTCCCATATTCCACTCCTTTTTACAGAATCGCCGCACTCCTTCAAAGCGCACTCCCTCTGCAGGAGTAAATAGACTTGTTTATTAAGAAATCCTGGGGGAAAAAAAACTGCCCAGAAGACCGAGGTCGAACAGCGGGACACTGCATTACGAGCCGGGTGCGCCATAGAGTTTCTTACTATTGCCTAGAGGGAAATCTGGCGCCCCATCTATGGGAGTTTGCATAGAGCTCTCTCAGGACCACTTTAGCCACCATGGAAGCTCAAAGCATCACGGGCCGGTGAGCTATTTGGTGCGGGACAGTTGGATTATTTCGTCCACACAGAGTGGCACTACTAAGTCCATTTATTCCAAAAACGCTCTTCGCCGCGTGTGCGCGAATGTAGTGTGCAAACGCCGAAGTAGCGAAAACTCAACAGCACACGACGTCAATAAAAGGTTTCTCTTTTATAAAATGCCATTAAAAAACCTGTTAAAGTCCTCAAGCAATGGCGTTTTTTTAACATATTGTCGCGTTGTAGTGACGGCAGTCCAGCGGTCAGGAAGACACCAGAAATACTTGCAAACGAAGCTCTTTATTTGGGCTGACTTGCGCCCGCAAAAGAACTAACTCACTCGGTGGCGGCGTAAGCAACAAGCGTGCTCGTCAATCGTCGAACTACGAAAGACCGCCGCTCGCGGCATAGCTCAATTTAAAGCCGGCAAGGAAACTTCCAGATAGCAGGACAAGATCATCTACAGTAATCTGGAAAAACCTAGATGCAGCCTTTCATGGCTGCGATCAATCGAGATTAGACTGGTCGCTTCTCGCGTCACGAACAAAAATGATAACAGTCCTTTCCTGCAGCCTTGAGCGTGAACGAACAAACACTACAATGATACGTGGCAATATTTACTTTTAAAGTGCGCCTCTAAGCACGAAATATTAGTTTTTGTAGTGTTATTTTAGGCAAACTGCATATTGTCACGTTGTAGTGACGGCAGCCCAGCGGTCAGGAAGACAGCAACAAGACTTGCAAACGAAGCTCTTTATTTGGGCTCACTTGCGCCCGCAAAAGAACTAAACAGCACGGCAGCGGCGTAAGCAACAAACGTGCTTGTCAGTCGTCGAACTATAAATGCCTGCTGCTCGCGGCATCGCTCAATTTAAAGCCGGCAAGGAAACTTCGAGATAACAGGTCAAGATCACCTACAGTAACCTGGAAAAACGTAAATGCAGCTCTTCATGGCTGCGGTCAACCGAGATTATTCCCGTCGCTTCTCGCGTCACGAACAAAAATGATAACACCCCTTTCCTGCGGCCTAGAGCGCGAACGAACGACACTGTAATTATACGTGGATATATACATGCTCTTCTGCTCCTTTGTTGCAATTTACAGACAGGATATCGAATGTTAGGACATTCTTGATTATCGAACGGCGTTGTTTCTGCATTATTTTTTGGCCAAAAGTTGTGGTTCTGCAGTCGGTAGCTCACCGGCCCGTGATGCTTTGAGCGTCCATGGTGGCTGAAGCGGTCTTGAGGGGTCTCCACGCAAACTCCCATAGACGGGGCGCCAGCTTTCCCTCTAGGTAATAAGAAACTCTATGGGGTGCGCGACCTCTCGACTATCCTTGAGACGAGCGTTAGAGCTTTTGAATAGTTATATGTGCTTTCATTTTGATTTCAGCAGCAGCTTCGTGCGTACACTTCGCCAACTTCCGTTTTTCAAATTCGTAGATCGCTAGCCGGTTAGAGTTGGCACAGCTCAGTAAACGATGAAATAGTAAAGGCAACCAACATCTGCGCGCCACGGAAAATCTTTACTCGAAAGCAGTTTCACGGTGCACGGTACGTTGACTCGCCCTTCGCGAATGAGATAACTGGTGCCCTGATTTGTATTAAAATTATGTGTAGCTTCACTTGAGGACTCGTTGAGTATTCATACCGTAGTAGCACTGCAATATAAAGTGTTTAGACTAATGTTTCGCGGTGGGCGGCCGAGAAGGTTAATGGGATCTGACAGAAGTGTCTTCCTTTAACAGAAGCATCACTCGATTCTGCGAACCATTTTTCCTTGGAGGTCGCTGTTTTGAAACAGATGTTCCAAACTGGGAATGGCGGTTCCGAAGGGCATAAAATATATTGACATAGCAATAAACGTATGTTCCGGATAAATTGGGACCGTTACCCTGACAGTCTCTTCTTATACGCATTCTACGGAAGTGAATGCCTTCGCTGAATGGTATACACTATTCAGAACCCCGCGGCGGTCGCATTTCGATGGAAGCGAAATGCCAGACTCGTGTACTGCGCGATGTCAGTGCACTTTAAGGAACCCCAGGTGGTCGAAATTATGCGGAGCCCTACACTGCGGCGTCCCTCTTAGACTGAGTCGTTTTGGGACGTAAAATACATTGAAATCAAATCAAATATGCTGTATGAATGCAACGCAATAATCTCCAAAGTGTACACAGTACGTATCGGTAATGTACAAAGTATGGCTCTGTGGGCGCAGCATAGCGCACTTTCTTGTTTCTTTGCTTTTTTTTGTTATCACTGGTGGCTACAGTCGGGCACAACTCTAGAACGTAGCAGCTTTTCGTTCGCCTTCCGGCCAGTGATGTCGGCAGATTCTCATGAGCCTGCTAGCTCAAAAGGAGAGCTCTTTATTTATGTTCGGCGAAATCAGGGACAGACCTAGTTTGCGTGAGATGCGAGGCACAGGTCACTATATATATGGCTCCGCTGCCGTACAAAAGCTAAGAAAACAAACAACCTCCAACTCCCTCAGACCCGAGAGGGAGTGCACTCACAGTTTTACTCTTTGCCGAAGGAGGCGTTTCATTCCTTAGGCAGTTTGGGCAGAGTAAACTGCTGCTAGAGAGAGTACAGTAGCCAGTAAACTCTATCATAGAGAGCATCAGTTCTTACGAGTGTATACGCAGGGTCAGCTGACCCACGAGTTGATATTCCCATATTCGGGACAAAGCTCAAGTTGATGTTCCCTCTGGATCTTGTAGAGGGAAATTGTGTTGATGATGATTGTTGTAGGATGCTTGACGTCTTGTAGATTCGAATTGCTCCATCACGTTGCTAGAGGACACTTCTGGAGAGGTTAACTTTTAATAACAATTAAAACACAAAGGAAGATACAAGCAAGGAAAAAACATATTTACACTTGACTCGTAGTTCTAAGTGACGAAATCAGCCCTCGGTCCTGCCGAAACAGCTGGTTTAAACTAAAGCCCCTCAATGAAACAAAAGTAGAGAAAAGCTTTGAACTTTCCGACACTCCTCCTCTCCTGGCGCGCCGCCGGAGTATCGAGCCTCCCATTGGCCGAGGCGCCGTAGTCACGTGTCAGCGCGCGCTTTTTGGCTCCGCAGCAGACGCCGGCGCCATTGCCGGGGCTGGGAGTCGCACTTCGTTTTCTTTCTGTGCAACAGTTTTGGCGGGAAGCGTTTGTTTTTTTTTTCATCTTTGACGGCGTCTACGTGTTGCGGCAATGCCAAGCTTCTGTTGCGCGTATGGATGCAACAACCGAGGAGGCAGTGGCAAAATATTTTTTGTAATTCCTTCCGGAAAAAGCAACGCGGCTCGCCGAAAGGTTTGGCTGCACAGGTTCGGCCGGGCAAACTTCGATAATGTTGTGGATCCGCGTCTTTGTGAGATAAGTGGTCGGTTTTCAGTTGCCAGTCGTGTTTTTTCGGATGATTTGGTGTGAAGCGCCTGCGGCTGCAGTCTTTCTTCGCACTAAATGCCGTTTGGCAAGATTTTAAATAGACTCGTTCGCTAGCGGGTATGAAAGCCTTGCTGAAGTGCAGGTTTAATGTTGCTCGCATTGTGCGGCGTGTCGGCTTGGTTTCAGTCGGGCTCGTCCGCATGTTGCTTGAGCCCCGCCGTTTACGTTTCTCGCTATGCAGGTCTAGGCTTGATGTTGCGCGCATTGCTTGCCGTATTTGTGTTGCTGCAGCTGGACTCCTGGGCTCACGAAGTCGATACTAAAGGGGTGGTACTCGCTGTTTGAGCCTACGCTGCTCATGCTGCTCGCGGTGCAGGTCTAGCTTTCATGTTGAACGTATCGCTAGACGTATTTGTTTTGTTACATTTGCACTCCTTCGCTCACGAACTCGACACCAAAGGTGTGGTACTTGCTGTTGAAGCTCCTGCTGCTCATGCTGCTTGCGATTAAGGTCTAGCTTTCATGTTGCGCGCAATGCTGAACGTATTTTTCAAGCAGGGTTCTAAACCGAAATCGGGCATTACTGTGCCTAGGCACATTAACGCACCTGTCGCTTGAATACTCGATATCTGCGTGGATAATACTTGAGAATGCAAGCAAGGGCCTCTGTAAAACAGTTTCAGGCATTTAGGCCGTCGTCGCTGCCGCGAATTCCTGCGAAAATCACGCTGCGTGGATCTATGTAACGTGGATAGGTGGTGTCAAATGAATCACTAACGCAGGGGCGCGCGCAATGATCCAGACCATTTCCAAAGTTCGACATTGGAAACGCTCCTCACGACTTTTAATGCGGAGTGGTGACGTGTTAACACTTGTGTATTCTTTTTTCAGTCATGAAAGGTCACGCTCTATATTTTTTTTTCCTGCCTTGTATCTCCCACCCCACAATCTCAATGCGGCCGAATCGGAGGCAGAAAATGCAACAAAAATCAATGCGGGCGCGAGGTCCGCTGCGCGCCGAAGTGCGAGCGACGAGAAAGCCACTCGTCGAGCGATGGTAGTCACTCTAACGCCGCGAACTCGCTCGCGCGCGCCACTTCCAACGTGTGCTCCGCAGTCAAAGCGATCGAAGAACAAAAAGTTTCTGTAAAGCAATCCAACGTTGGTCTGGGCAGCTATTAGAGTAACTGATTTTTCAATCTCTCCTTTCATGATCTCATTTTGACCGAAGCCAAGTCAGAAAACGCAACACAAAGTTCATTTGGGCGCGCGGTCTGCCGGGCGCCAAAAGGCGACGGTTGGGAGCGTCTTCTAGCTGCTCCCGGCCTAGGTGCCGCCACCGTCGGCGCTCGGGAGAGGCCACGGTGTTACACCGTGAGAGAGGCCGAGAGAAGGAGCGCCGGCATAGGAGGAGGAGGGAGGAGATTTCGCTACTTTTAGTTTATTTAGGGGCTTTAGTTTAAACCCTATGTCCTTGCCCTCGGTAGAGAGAATAACCAATCAGGTAACTGCACAAACATCCACCCAATAAATTATTGGGTAAAGGAAAACATAACCAATCAACAATTCGGAAAGGACAACAAACCAATGATTGGGGAAACAAGGTAACTCATCGCGACAAACACTGTACACATATGTACACTTTGTACCATCACTATTTTGGAGAATTATGCTTTCCTGCTGCCAGCTTCGCGAACACTCTCACTTTCCCATGCTGCAGATTATTTCAACGTCCGGTTGACCCAAGTTCAAGGAAGGTCACTTCAAGCCATCTGTTCCGCATCGTCGCTCCTCATGCCTGCAGCTAGCGTTGCAGTATCCTGTTGACCGCGCTTCAAGCTGTCAACGCACGCCGCTGCAGACATGGGACAAACGCCACGCACTGTGACGCGGATCCGCCTCGCCGCAAGCACGTGCACACAGGATGCGACCTAATGAATCCGTCCCAGAAGGGAGGTTGACCTTTATCGTAATCCTCCGCTATCCGGCGCCCCCCTTATCCCGCTGGGTTGAGTATGACTCACCCCGTTCTCTGCAGTTGTGCGGAGGGCACAAGAGAAAGAACGTAACGGGCATTCCACTAACGCGAACCGGATGCGGCAAAACAAAGTACAGCACCGCGAACTTCACTCCACGAGTACGCCTTTCTCTTCTGAGCGAAACAGGTCAGCCGTCGGATGGTAATCAAAATTATGCAGCCATCCGACAAATGCAGGCCAGTGCACGCCTCTTAATCCCTTCATGAGGCACGCACCCTATAGAGGCAGCTGCCGATCCGCTGCACTTGACGGTAACTATGACGGTGCCCTCGTCGCTGCCTGCTCGCTCCTCGCCTCTGCTCTTGCTGCTTCACGCACGTTTGTCACGATACAAGACACCGGATCGACGCCGCCTTGCGCAGAAATGTGATGCACGATCTGTGCCTGTGAAGCCTCCAGTGTGTTCGCAGAACGCTTGATATTGTATCGCCTGCGACGGTAGTCCGCGAGAGGCTTAGCCAGCCTAGCTCAGTGCAGCCAACATGGCGGTGTGGGACGCGTCGACCTCCCCGAAGCCGCCAGCTTGCCTCCCGCTCTTTTGCGCGCGCTTATCGTGGCATATAAGACTGGACATCATCGACCTTTGGAGCAGCATGCTTCAATGGACGTCTCACTCAAGCCGGCAGTAAGTGCAGTAGCAGCGACTGATCATGCGTTGTCTAAGCAGCATACAAATGCTGGCGGCTGCCGTTTCACCGCGCCGACATGGAGGTGTGTGTGTGACGCATGAGTTTTCTCGACACTGACGGCCCCTCGTTCGTTCGCTGTAAGTTCATCGTCATGTAAACTTGCAGGCATAAAAAAACCTAATTATCATCGTCGTGTATAGGGGTACGCAGTACTGAACTCTCCTTTGATGCCACAGACGCGCACGCACTTAACGCGGCTCCTCTTCAGCGTGCGAAGACTAGTTGTGAACCCCAGGTGTGCCGAGGCGAAAGGCTTCATCGTCGCCCGGAGGAGCCGACTCACACAGCTGTCATTAAGTAAGTATCTGAGAAATTTGTTGTTGCATGGGGCTGAAAAAAAAGAGTGTGGCTCTTTACGTTGATATGTACAACTGGAAATATGATCAGTTTTCCTAGGGGCCAAATTTTCTCCATGGATTTACAACCCATGATTATGGAAAAGCTGTACAGACAATGAGCGGTGAAAATGCGTGGCCCTTGGGGTCCGTGAATTTTTGTCACGTTATTAAGAATAGTGATAAAAACAAAATATCGATTGCCCTAATTGGTTCTTCCTTTTCTGTGCTTTCAGAGGGCCTTGTTATGCAAACAATACAAGCGGTTTTTATTCTTTGCAGTGATAGCACAGTACGCAGTCATAGCCCAGTACGCCTTAGCGCCCAAGGAGATTACCTAAATTGTTACATTTTCCGGGTTGGTGGCGTCTTAACGTAGCAGCGATTTTCGGCAGCGAATGTGAGGTGGTAACCATACTGAGCGCTGCCTTTCTGGTTTGTTAGGCGTCTTATTCCAAAATGCGGTATCTTGCGAGCTCTTCGCATTTGAAAAATGTGAAAAGAAGTTTCCTCTTCGCTTCCAGTTTCCGAACACCTTCCATTTATGTGAAATTCGTGGAGGCAAGCGTTCCGGTTCAAACTGCTGATCCCCGAAAGCCAGCGAAAGAAAAAGAATAAATCATACACAAGTATGCAAGGTTCCCTGCTCGAAGTGGTCGGCATCGTACATTGGCGAAACCAAGCGCTTCGCCGAAAGAATGAAGCAGCACAAAGTGGATGTCAAACAAATTAACAGGGAACGGAGCGCGGATTCACAAGATTGACTTCGAGAGTAGTATTGTGCTGGACACCGAGCCGCGCGGACGCGGGGCAATGTTGACCGCTCCGTAGAAACCATAGAGTTTCTTACTATAGACCCTTTGCGAAACCCCGTAAATTTTCTCACCAAGTCTGGCAACCTTACCACGCCGCCATGGTGAAGGATTGCCCTACGCTAGCAAGCCACCGTTCCTACTATACTACTATAGTGAACTAGAATACTATAGTTCCTACGTCGCTCCGGTGGTTCTGCTGTGCGCGTGCTTGAGCTGCAATCGTTTTTAATCGCATCCAAGTGGACACATATGGCGAGAAACGTAGTTTTTCCCATCACTGGATGGGAAAACGACCTCAGCGTTGTGCCGCCTTTGAACGAGATGAGGCTGACTGCATTTTATTCGAGCAGGTCAGCCACAGAACGCTGCTTGGACCGAAGTTACAACTTCAGCGCCGAGTCTTATGTGATCGCCTCGTCCTTGCAGACAAACAGTTCTAAAATAAGGTGAGTATATGCCTGTGAGTGTCTAGAACAGTGTTCATGACTAGCTGACGATGTATTTCCTAAGTTATTCGCTTTCTTCCGGCACAAGAAGCCTGCGTTCCGCTGATGGGAGGGGGGGCACGTATTCGTGCCATCGCCTGAGCATGCAAATGAACTGAGCTCGTCAAAACTTGTTCCTGAAAAGCTCCTCGCTGCCATTGAAGTGTCTTTCCACTGTTAAGAGCGCCCACTCGTTTCTGACGCGCTTCGTGTAGCCATCGAGAGCGACGCGTTGGCAGCGCTTCTTGCGCCGTAGTACATGCGTAGGTTTTGTTTATGGGGAAATTTAACCACCCAAAGCGACTCAGGCTATGAGGGACGCCTTCGTAAAGGGCTTCGGATAACTTCGACCACCTAGGGTTCTTTAACGTGCACTGACATCGCACAGCACACGTACCTCTATCATTTCGCCTCCATCGAAACGGGGCCGCCACGGTCGGGTTCGAACGCGGGTACTCGTGTATGGATACTTGGGACGGCGGTCATGCATATGCACGCCACTGCCATCGCAGCAACAAGTGTAGCCGATTCCAAAAGCTATTTGTTTACACTTCGCGGTAAAATGGACGGCGAGCCTGCATGACAGCCAGCTGTGGTAGATTGGCATTTTGATGTTTCATGAAGAGTGCTGCGAGATTCACTGCAGCATTTCTCAAGAAATGCACTCCCAGCTGGCTTCCTTTGAATGTACTTTGTGCTTATTAAAGACATTGAAACGCGATTTAGAAAGGAGAAACCAGCGTCGCCTCGATGTATTTAGTTTCTGTCTTCATGTCAACACTTCTGAGATAATCACAGCGCTTTAACACTGTTGTAGTAGAATAACAAACTCCTTTGGTAAGCGCCAGGTACCCAAGTGAATGCAGGTGTCATTCCTGGCATGTTGCAGCATACTGTAAGCTTGTATGTGTAGTCTGACGAGAAAATTTCTTGCACTAATTCGCCAAACGTTTGCATTTTCAGAGACGGGCTGCTTTTCATCAAAGCATCGTGCTATAGAAGCAAAAAAAAGAACTCTTCACCCTACAGTATAATTGCTGCCGTCAGCCAGAATGGAGAAATTGTTGATGGTAGCTGTGAATGCCCAGCAGGGAAGCTAGCGTGCAATCATTTGATGGGAATGTTGCGAACAGTAGCTCTACTACAAAGCAAAGGGTTTACCGAGGCTCCACAAGAGTTATCAGCAACAGATTTGCCTCAACAGTGGAGGGTGCCACGAGGTTCCAGTATCCAAGGGTGCTCTATTCAGACTGTTGATTGGCGGAGCGTGAGGAAAGGTGGTGTTAGCGTTGCCAAGATTGCAAAACCAAAAGAACGGAGGCGCTGCCCCCGCACTGTGGAACAGCAAGAAGCAGCCAAAGAGGAGTTCGCTAGATCACTGCTCCGGCTGAATCCAGAAGATGAATTCGCCCAAGCACTACTGCTGACACCCAACCAACCATCCAAAGAAACAAAATATGGTCCTGCACCTGCATCGTCACCACTGGCATACCAGCAGGCCCTCCATCCACATGGCTTCACAGTTCATATAGCTGGAATTTCTGCTGTGCATTCAGGGGTCCCAAGTGCCATTCCCGACCTGAACTTCTTTCAGAATGCCAGTGCTTGGACCGTGCCTTCTCACCAGAAGGGAAACAGGATCCTCGAGGTATGCTCAGATGCATTGTTATCACAGTAGCATCACAAAAGCTAAATATGATTAGTCTGAAAAGTGAAAGATGAGCCAGTGAAATCGATCATTTAAGAGCATCACTGCGTTGCTGCGACAAAAGTATATTTCGGATTTTGTGGTTGTTTCTTAGCCTTTACGTACTTGTGCATTTAAATGTATACCTCAACAATGTGGCATTGCAAAATAGAATGGCTAACAAAAAGTAAGGCCACATGGTACTGTGTTGACTTTCCTTTTCTTTTTTGTCTTTTTCACTGTTGTGAGGGCCCAAGCTGTAATCAGTTATCCTGATTTTGATCCTATAAAATTATGATGCATTCTTGTGAATAACAAGTCGAACTGCAACTAGCACTTCATCCTCTTTGCTTTCTACAAGTGTGCTGCTGATTTGCATTGAAGTGCCCTTTGCTAACTGTCCAAAATTCACTGTAGCTGTTCTTACCTCTGTGCTGCATGAGAAAGCTAATCATGTTGAAAACCTAAATTTTGCTTCTTCGTGAAGTGATGAAAGCAATGAAATTCACAGCTGCCTCCTCTTTTCTGTTTCTCTCAGTGGGGAGAGGCAGTGATTTTTTAGAGAGTTCAGCTTGATTGGAATTGGACTGGGGCAAAGAAGGCTGGCTGCTTATTTTGTTTATTTTCGTAATGTTCTGTGCTTCTGTGGAACATGTGTAGCAGGGCAATAATTCTATTTATGTCCCCCCTTTGTACAATTTGTAGGAGATCTGCACCACGACTAGTTTGTCGGCTCAGCTTGAAAGAGATACGAGGCAGCAGTCCAAGAGCACAACATGGCAAAAGCAGCGAGGCCTCCGGTTGACTGCTTCGAACTTTGGTGTTGTACTGTCAAGACAACAGTGGACTACAAAAGGCTTGGAATCCATTACTGCGAGCAGGGACCTCTCCAGAGTTCCCGCCATAAAGTAAGTTAATGCCAGCTGTGTAAAGAACATTTATTTTGTTATCTACCTCATGGTATGTACATCAAGTTCTGCAGTATCGAGCTCCTCCGTGAGACTACATGCTTTCCAGTGTGTGCCATGTAAACTTAAATGATTGCCCGGTATTCTGTGTTACTCGCAGGTACGGAATCACCAATGAGGCAGCCGCAGCCAAGCGGTACGAAGAAGTCCTGAGATCTGCGGGACGTGATGCAACTGTCAGCTCTTGTGGACTGTTCGTCAATCCCGCCTTTCCGTGGCTTGGCGCCTCACCGGAAGAATAGTATTCGATCCGACTGAAGGCACCTATGGTGTCGTTGAAATCAAGTGCCCATACTCGCTACGAGACACCAAGGGCAAGGAGCTTGCTAGGCATGAATTTTGCTCTGAGCTGAGTGATAGGGGTCCCATGTTGAAGAGGGACCACATTTACTATGCTCAGATAATCGGACAAATGGGTGTAGCAGGTCTGAACTGGGGAGACTTCGTTGTTTTCAGCAAGGATTTCATTCTGGTGGAAAGGATTAGGCTGGACGAAAGTGAATGGCAAGCAATGTGGGTAAAGCTGCGAGACTTTTACTTTTCAACATTGCTTCCTTATTTGGAAAGTAGCCTGTGAGGTAGCCTTGTACCTTGACCAGCCGATGCCCAAAACATTTATTAGCCGCAGAATTGGACAATATTTTATGTGCATTATTACTGTGGCATCAGAAAAATGTTATCGTTAAAACTTATCAGCCTAGTCATATCCACTGCAGAGAAAACACCTCTTCCATTTGCCTGCAATTATTAAGGCAAAAGCCTTACTGGTAGGGGTGTGCGAATATTGAATTCCTCGAATACGAACCAACTTTGAATAGGCAGAAAAAATGCCTTCGAATCGAATGTTTGCTTGATGAGAAGAAAAAAAATGGAAAAATAAGCTAACATTGTTCTTCTTTATTTCAGAATTGCACATGGCATTTGCAAACAAAATTAAACTAAAATTGCACAGACATGTATACCCTTTGACTGGCAAGCATGTGATCCCGCCCTGCCTAAATTAGTCATACTAAAAAAAAATGAACAATGTAAGTTGACACAAGACTGCTGCAGGAATTCGGCTAATTCATCCGGGTATTGCAGTCTCTTCAGGATTGCAATGAGAGTCTGCTGTATTCGATTGCTGCCGAACAACTGAGCACTTTTTAATATTCGGTAATGTTCGAATATTCGCGCAATCTTGATGTATTGAGTAATCTCCGAATATTGATTTCTTGAATTGAATACCAACCAAGCTAAAATATTCTCTTCAAAATTTCGAACATTCGCACACCCCTGCTTAAGCCTTACACATGAGCAGTTTGAAGTCTCTCTGCCGAATTTTTTTTCTGTACCAGCTGTGGCCGCCTTATCCCTGCAACTTCCTAATCTCATCTGCCACCCTGTTACATTTGCCTTCTCTTCGAGTTCATGCTGTTATGTGACCTTTGCACTACATGTTCAATCCATATGCTATTTCTTCCCGATATCAGTTAGGGTATCAAACTTGCCCTCATTGCCAAATTCCATCTTCCCATCTCTCAAAGTACTGTTGTTTCTATGCATGCCTTGTTAGTACGTTTTTCTTGATATTGGTTCTCAAATTCAGAAAAGCCATGTACAAAGCTGTTGTCATATAGAGATGAATGGCTGGGCGTTCAAAATCAAAATACCATTTTTTTTAATGCCTGAAAGCTGCCTCAACTGAAAAAGTTCAGGTGTCATATTTCACAGGTTATAGATATGCAGTATCGTGGCTGTGCAATGTTTTGTTGTCGTGGTGGCATGTCTCTGTTTCCGCAATTTGGCAGATAAACAGCATTTAGAACATTTGTAGTAGTAGTAGTGGCTTTATTTATGCATTTAATATGGAAGGCAAAATAATTTTTGCTACCCCGGCATCTGCTATCGCGGCTGGAAGCACCCGAGCTGGGGCAGCGGAAATAAAGGATAGCAGGCAGTGTGTAGAAGTGAAAAGAAAGAGGGGAGGGGATAGTAGAAAGGATAGGGGAAGGGGTACACTGTCAATAAATTTATTTACATATATACATGATAAATATAAATATATATACAAGTCGCACATGCGTGAAGATCTGGTAGGTCACAGTACAATCACGCGCACGACGCAAAGCACAAAAACAGCTAGAGTGGGGGCATCCAGCTGTTCATCGTCCCGAGGTAGCACACGCGGAGCGTTCAGTCACTGCACGTCACTACCTGGCGGAGAACAGGCGGGACGTCAAGCCCGCCTGTTCGAGGAATTCACAGAGGCTCACCATTGCTCGCTCAGGGGTGCTCGCACTGCCCTGCGGCCACAATACAGTTGAAAGAGCGTCTGGGAGAATGCCCAGCGCCCTGTAGGCCGCAAGCATGTCGCGACGGGCATCAGCAAATGTGGTGCAGCGAAGGAGCAAGTGTTCTAGAGTTTCTGCCTCACCGCATCCGAAACACACTGCACTCATCTAGAACATTTGTGCTGTGCTGTCCTCATTTTCTGTCATGCATTTTTCTAATTAGCTCTTAAAGCAGAGGGCTCTGGAGGAACCTACACACGCATAGTAGGGTTGAAGTGCAACATAAGTAGAATGTGAATGCATGAGGCAGACTTGCCATACAGGTGGGGATAATATTTTATGTGCAAACATCACAAAATAGTGAAACCAGAGCAGCATTCAATCTTCAGCATCACCATACTGTCGCAGAAGTGGTCCTTGAAGGTTGCTCATAATTGCACAGACAGTCCACATCTGATTGGCTAATGGAGCCAGTGAAATTGGCAAGGGTCGATCAAAAATGTGATAACTTTTGATACGCTGAATCCTTCTCTCGACATGAATGCGAAGTGCAGAAATTTCTTGGGTCTTCCCAACTTCTTCTGCAGTGAACTGGTTACCCCGCAAAAAGGGTGGCAAGTTGAGCTTTACGCCGATTTCCTGCAAAAGATCTTCGATTCGGAAACCCTTGTCGGCCATGACTATGTCGCCTTTGTCGAATTCTAAGTCCAGGAAGCCACTCTTAATCACACACTCTCTGTCTGACGTGCAGCCAGTGAACAGCTCAGAGACAAAGGTTACAAACCCATTAGGAGACACTCCAATAAGCCCCTTGAATGTGTGTGTGGATTTGTAGTGAGAATACAGCTCGGACTGTGTCACAAACGATGTCGGCACATTGCAACGTATCTCAGTCGCATCAAGCAACACACGTGTGGCAGCATGCCTTTCAAATGCCTCTGGCATGCTTCGGTTGATGGCTTCTCGTGATTGCCATATTGGTAATCGTGCGAGCTGCAGGTACATAAAGTCCATCCATGCAGAAAAGATACGCGACACTGTGCTGACTGAGATGTTGAATAGATGCCCCAGGTGCTTGTGAAAAAGATTAAGTCTTAGTTTTACGAGCACAAGAAATAGCTCGTTTTGTACAGTCAACTTTCGTGGTCGGCCACAGTAGTCATCTGACTGATGGGTTCTATCTCGTCGTTTCATATTTTCCCCTTTTTCTCCAGGATTCAATAGCTTAAGGAGAGTGTTGAAGCAGTCGTAGTTTGGTAGTCCGGTGTAGAACTGGAAGTCATCATCTCGCTCTTCAAATTTTTCAACTCCAAAGGACATAGCATCCTGTCTGAGTTGTTCTATTTTTTTTTTTTGCGAGCTTATCAGCTCATTTCGAACAAGGTTTAGCTCCTGTGTTTTCAACTGGAGCTTTAGCTCGGAGTCTTGTAGCTTGTTTTCAAGACTTATGCAACTGATTTTGCATGCTTCAAGCTCTGCTTGCAGACTGGCCTCTCTTTCCTTGCTTGCTGCAAGCTGTGCTTGCAGTTCTTGAAATGCAGTAATGTTTATGGGTATAACTTCCTGCAGTGGGCTTGTGCTTGGTAGTTCTTTAGGTGGAGTGCCATTTTCATTGTCAGAATTTTCCTGTGCATGATTTAAAGCAATGTTTGAGAGACAAACTTCTTGCAGTGGGCTCCTGCTCTGCCGCTCTGTAGAATTCACACTGGGATATGCAGCCAATGGTGACACATCATTCTCATTGTGGACATTATCTTGTGCATCATTCTGCTTTGCAGCCTTTCGCTGCCGCTTGGCAGGATGTGGGCACCCGGTACGTTGTCTTGGAGGTTTCCTTGATGTTTTCGGTTTACTGAATGGAAAGACAGATGGCACGGCTGTCTGATGCAGTAACCGCAAACCACTGGCCACACTTACCCAAAAGTCTGAATCAGTGAAATGTTTTGAGCACACTTTAGTTGCCTTCGACACCTTGAAGAGTATTCCTTCATCTCTCTTGATGGCCACTAACCACCTTTTCTTCATTCCTTCATCTGCAGGAAATCTGTGGAATGAAACCTGCAAATAAAAGGCTCAGTTGAGAATGTGCACTTGTCTTTTCATCAACACAAAGTACAACACTTGCAAGCCACCGCACACTGCAAATTTCTGAAGGCCAAATTAAAGAACCAGTGTCAGCCAAACACCTTTCACACATCACACTAGTCTTAAAGGAATTTGTAGCAGGAGATAGTCTGTTGTAAAGCACGTCGGCGTAAGACGCCGTACTGGTGGGCTCGGGGTTATTTTAGATCGTCGGGAGATCTGTGCTGCGGACCGGTAGTGTCTCCGCAGATCGCACACATCTAGCTAGGGTCACGCGTTCTTGCAAAAACAGCGCAAGATCGACGGAAAAGAACACGAAGGTCAGGGGACGATCGAGCACTCGTTCCGTGTCCTCGTCCGTCGTAGTTCTCCCTGTTTTACAAGAATGCGTAGCCTATGGTGTTTCGTTTAACCTAAAGGATGCAGGTGTAGACTCCATAAACGTTGTGAGCGAAGAACAAATCGCAGAAGTAAATCGTGTCACCTGGATGACGCGCGCGTCTTGCCGTTCGGCGCTTAGTTTGTATAGAACGCGGCTTTCTGCCGATTGAAACTGGAAACTCTGTGAAATGCCGCAATACATACGGAGGTTCTGTAAAGCTGTCTAATAGAGCGCGCATGCTACGCTTTAAACCGACAAGCATCAACGCTACAAAGACACGCATGTAGTACACGTAAGTACCTTTCGTCCGTCCTTGTCGACATAACCGCATTGATTACACATCGGAACGCAGCAGTGAGTTGACATGTTGAATCACATTCGTGGCAGAGATTTGACACACGTTATTAAAGCATCGACGGACCTGTTGCGGCAAAAAATAACAATTTAAACGCAACTATAAAGCAGGTCACTGAGCATCGACAGATAGACGATCCAAACACCTATCCTTCACCATGGCGGACGGTGCACAGTGGTGCCAGACTGTGGTACAATGTTGCCTGAAGTTTTGCAAAGGGTCTATTACCTAGAGGGAAAGCTGGCGGCGCTGCACTTCAGCCACCATGGACGCTCAAAGCATCATGGGGCGGTGAGCTACTTGTTGCGAGACAGTCGCAGTTTTTCAGGAACGCGGAGTGTCATTACTAAGATGTTTCATTCCAAAAACGCTGTTCGTGTGTGCGCAGACGACTTTGGCGCGAACGCAGTGTGCAAAAACCATAGTAGAGAAACCGCAATAGCACACGACGCCAATAAAAGGTTTCACTTTTTCGAAATGCCACTAAAAACCCTTTTATAGTGTTTAAGCAACAACATTTTTTTTTAAACATATTTACTTTTAAAAGTGCACCTGTTAATTACAAAATATTAGTTTTTATAGTGTTCAACACTCGGCCAATAGGAGAGCGAGTCGCCTCTTATTTTGGGCAAACTTTGCACTTAAATGCTTTTCTGCTCGTTTATTGCAATCATTAGACAAGATATTGAATGTTAGGACGTTTGTAGTTATCAAACAGCTTTATTTTTTTATTATTTTTTGGCCAAAAGTTGCAGTTCCGCAACAAGTAGCTCACCGCCCCATGATGCTTTGAGCCCCCATGGTGGCTGAAGTGGTCTCGAGGGGTCGCCATGCAAACTCCCATAGACGGTCCGCCAGCTTTCCCTCTAGGTAATAGTAAGAAACTCTATGGTAGAAACCCTACACCCCTCTTACATCCAGGTCTACGTCCAGTGAGCAGGCGTATGATTAACCAGAGGCTTTAAAAAAATCAAGCTGGTACTCGCCCGCAGTCACACCTGATTAACGAACCCAGTTCTCCTTTTTTTTGTGGTTGGCGTTCTTTCTAATTGAGATTCCTTTCCTAAACAGACATACCTTTGTCGAATGTTATCTTTTATTGCGAAAGCAATACTACTTTCACTTTCAGCTCCTCGCGTGGCGAGGCCGCGGTAGCTACCACTGACCTTTAGCTTGACCTCTGCTATGACGTCATACCATCTGCCGCAAAAACCAGGGGCCCAACTTGTGCCGTCGCGAGGCGAGGCCGCGCTTGGTAGCTGCTGCCTAACTCCTGCGCCCGCCGCGCTCGGCGCGCCTAGCGGATTGGATTGGATAGGATAGGATAGGATAGGATAGGATAGGATAGGATAGGATAGGATAGGATAGGATAGGATTGGATTGGATTGGATTGTATAATCGATGCATCACCACAAGTCTAACCACAAACACCACCACCAGCTACACTACCAGCTGAACCATGGCGTAGCTACGGATATTGCTTTCGCAATTACCGGGCTTAACCAAGCTAAGCCACAGCCAATTTTTTTAACCCTGGCCACAAATGTGGGGGCGAAGCAGAACAGAAGGTAGGTTGGGGTGGGAGGAAGGGCGAGGGGTCTGGTGGTAGTTTGCTATTCCTAACAACGCCAAAGGAATTCCTATACAGTTTAGTGCCCCTTGCTATGTTAGTCACCCTTGCCCGAGACATGTGCGCAGAATGACGACGCCCTCAAAATGCGCGGCTGCGGGTTCTCCCAGCAAGGAAATTGCATGCAAGCTTCCACTGCGTGTATGCAAAACGCTGTCTTTTGTTTGCATGCTCTCATTTCAATAATTGCTTTTGATCTGGTTACTGGAACGCGTGAGGAACCTTCTGACAAGTGAAAATAAAAATTATATCACAATTCCCCTTTCAGTGCAAGAAAGCAAGTGCCTCAGTAAGACCATTTTATTTTTTCAGCTTTATGCTTTATGGGGAAAAGCTTCCCGATCGACGCTGCTTTTCATTCGCCGTATTGCCTTAACGGCTACGAAAGCGACTCTCTGCATCTTGTGATACCCTGAAAACCGCATTCAGCCCCTGTCATCCGACAGGGTACAGATATGTACTGAATATTACATTAGATAGTATGTTCTACTGGCTAATCTTTTGCCCTGGGAAACGTTTAAACTACAACAATACCAATCTTATTGAGTGTACTCTGAATTGCTTGTGTGAAAAACTACACTTGAAGCACGTCATACTTCAAGCTTGGAGGTGTCATTACTTTCATGCGCTTATTATTCTTTTTCTAATCATCCTTTCAGAAGGAGCCTTCTTTCACGTCGTGCCTTTTAACCAGTGATAGCATAACATGCTTGTATGTTGA
The DNA here is from genome assembly GCF_055824585.1 of Amblyomma mixtum. Taxonomy (NCBI): domain Eukaryota; kingdom Metazoa; phylum Arthropoda; class Arachnida; order Ixodida; family Ixodidae; genus Amblyomma; species Amblyomma mixtum. Next base: position 314,862,449 of record NC_143012.1, read on the forward strand.
CAGCAAAGCATTTCAAGGTTCCCTCCTTGCTTTCAAGTGGCATCTCTATTTTCATTCCTTCAGGAAATTCAATTGAATACTGAAAGACAACGTGGATCAAGTCACTCTTATTTTCTACAGGGGCCTAGGTGTTGGTTCTCTGTAAACATCCCAAGAAAGCTGCCGGACACTTGGCTCGAATGGTTTATACCCAATAAAAATATTCTTTGAAAACAGTCACTGTATTTTTGACGCATTTATTCTGGAACACAATGCTCTAAAATGAGGCTTGCATAGGAATACTGCCTTTAAAATGGGCTTCCTATTCAAGTGAAATATACTCGTCTGGGCATCATAAATGCTACCTTATAGAAAGGAAAATTGCTCCAAAAATATCCAGTAAAAACTGCTGAAAAATAACAGGCATATACTCCGGAAATGTACTATAAAGTCAGCTGCAAAGGAGTAAATAATACTTCTATTGCGATGCAGTTAGACTCGGGTTCAGGTCTTCCTCTTTTGTGGTGGTGGAGATGGGGGTCCGTTTGGGCGCGACACGTTGCAGGAGGGAGATGAGACGTAGACGAACTTCTTTGCGGAAATGTACAAGCTGGGTTTATTTACAACTATTTACACATATACACATCGACCAGGGTGGTCGCTAGCATTCAGGACGATCGGGAGCGCCAGGCCAGAGCTCGCCCCTACGAAACCCTGTCCTGCCTGGCCGACTGAACTCGCGCTACACGTAGCGGCTCCTCGTCCTCCGGAACGTGGCCAGCGCAAAGCTAGACCCTGTCCGTCTCGCGATTCCGACTCTCCACCAAGAGTCCCTGCCCAAGTCTCCCCCTTTGGCGCCAAAACGCCTCCTTAAATAAGTTTCCCCAGCATTCTGGGCACCAACTTAGTGACCAATGAGAGACGGGCTTCTTACAACCAATCAGAGACACACCGGTACCCACGAGCTTGTTTGCTCGCGAGGGCCGCATGCCTTTGAAGAAGCCGATAGCGCTTTTGCGCTTTTCCACACACAGTGAAACACTTTGACAATACCACAAAAGCACGCAAGCACCACTTCCATCAGCTGTGGCTCCAAACACTACAGGGTGCATCTGAGCCCTCTGGCCAGAGGCAGAGTAATCACAACTCGTTACCCGAATGACCACTTCCATCAGCTGTGGCTCCAAACACTATAGGGTGCATCTGAGCCCTCTGGCCAGAGGCAGAGTAATCACAACTCGTTACCCGAATGACCACTTCCATCCGGCCTCACGACCATTCGTAATTACACTCAGCTGCCTCCCACGCAAGCTTCCCCCTCAAGTGTCCCTGAAGTTTTCTTTCGCACTGTTCGACGCCGCGGTCGAAGGGTCATTGAACTTAACCCCGACAATAGCCGGGGTACGCGACTCGTACGCACTGTCCGCGGAACGGATCCCCTTCCGGCACCCCTCGCTGCCATTGCTGCTTTTACCTTTTGGGGCGGCAGCCCTTTGACCCCAGCGTTTCCTCTGTCTGCTTAAAAGCTACGCCGCCTAAAACATCTTAAGATAAGGACCAAGTCGGCGGCGCCCGGGGGGGGATATGGGGATGGCCCGCTGCCCGGCGGCCCGCAAACTCAACTGATGCTAACTCTTCTGTGAGCGGAAATTTACTCCAAAATAAACTCTTGTCTAGAGAGCGGTAACACTCAATTCCTTCCAGCACTCCGAAAATACCGCTTCAAATAGAGGATTAGACGACGCGCCCCTATTGCGAGGAGGATCTAACCACCTTCTCGGGAGTGCGCTACGCGACGAGCCATTTACTCCTATCCGGGTGTTTTTCTGCTTGTAGTGAAGTAAAAAAGGTGGATTTCCTCATTTTTACTACTTACAGCCAGTCGCACAATTTTCGATAAGGAGTTTAAAAGCGGACAGGAGCCATTTATATCTCTGTTTGGGATCATTTCCGTTTACAGTGTAGGCGGCGGGCAGACACTAAGGAGTATCTAAAGGGCTTGAAGAAGTATTGAAGCCGACTTACTCTTGTTTGGAAAAGAAGTGAAATCGTGCGAATGTTTCATTTTACTCCTTGATTTCGTAACGGCAGTAAAAAAGGCAGACTTCCTCATTTTTAATACTTACAGCCGGTCGCACAGTTTTCGATAAGGAGTTTGACGGTAACCATTTATACTCCTATTTGGGCTAATTTATGTTTACAGTGTATAGCAGCAGCGTTTCTAGACGGCAATGAAATCTGCACGCTGGCGTAGGCGTCGGACGCGCCGGTCATTCGCTGCAAGCAGCACCCCCTCCCTCCTCCCCCACCTTCATCTCCCAGAATCCCTCGAGACTGAGCAAAAGCTGCGTGAATACGACTGGCCTGGCCATATATATCAAGCGAGCACTCGCGATGCGAAGTTCCGGCGATTGGCTGTAAAGAACCACCGTGGAGCCGAGATCGCCCGAGCCCGCTTTACAGTTGACCTTCGTCGCTTTCTCGTCTCCCAGCGTCGTTCGAGGGCAAAACAATTTACTTCCAGAACATTAGCTTCATCTTGAAGGACGTGAGGCGACGTATTCATTGCCCCGTTCCACCCCCCTCCCCATCCTTCGTCGCTACCTAGCACTGAACTTTTAGTGAACTTCTTTTGATGTAATTAGATGAAAAGGACTCTGCCGAGCTAAACAAAGACGACGCTCGACGGAGTGAATTTAACCTGCACTGGAGGGTGAAAAATGGTCTGGAAGTGAAAAAAAAAAAAATAATGAACAAACCGCTGCAAGACGCGTGGAAAAACCTGAGTGCGGCCGTTTTCTGGCCGGCGTTGCTGTTCTTAGCAAGTCCTCTCCCGGATTAGTTCCTTCCGCCCCATTTCTTGTATTGCACAGTTTGCATTTTCAACGACGTTGACGCGCCTCCAGCTTCTCGCTGCTCTTTATCGCCGCTCCGATTACGCGAGGCTGATGGCCTGCGCAGACTTGTCGGGGAATGACCGTTGGCTTGAACGGAATGCGCACCACGTCCCCAATGTCGGCGCCAATTATGTTTCTCAAATTTCTGAGAGGTGGTGTGGGAAGATTGTGGCGGGCGTCAGCGGCTACACGGCCTTCCAGTATAACTTGCCGCGCTAGTTGGTTAGGTGCGAAGAAAGAACTGCGCGAAGGAGACAGGGACAACGTAGAGGCTGTGCTCTTCTGGCCATGTGTTGCGTTTATCGGGCCAACGAAAGCTTCGGTTATAAGCTACGCTGTAAGTAGGAGCTGGTGAGCAGCTTTTCGCTTCCGCGTCTTGCTTACTTTCTGAAGTATTCGGGTAACGCCGCCAGTCGCCAGCAGGGAAATGTTATATTTTGTGTTTTGTTATGTCTTATATTATGAGTTTTGTTATGTGTTCTGCTATGTATTGTGTTATGTCTTATGTTATGTTAGTTATGTGTTGTATTATGTATTGAGTCATGTGTTATGTTATGTTCTGTTGCGTTATTTTATGTTATGTCGCGTTATGTTATGTTAGTTATGTGCTGTGTTATGTGTTTTTCTGTGTGTTGTGTTATGTGTTATGTTATTTTATGTTATGTTACGTTATGTTACGTTATGTTATGTTTTGTTTATGTTATGTTAGTAGTTGTAGCAGCAGTAGTATTAGTATTGGTATCAGTAGTAGCAGTATTAGTAGTAGTAGTAGTAGTAGTAGCAGTAGTAGTAGTAGTAGTAGTAGTAGTAGTAGTAGTAGTAGTAGTAGACTTTTATTCGGCCATTATTTACAGGCCAAGCATGTCGACCCCCTGGGCGTCCAGACGTCGCTGTTCTTCGTCCCCTGCAGCACCAAGCCAGTCGAGTCAGGTAGTGATGGATAGAGAAGGTGGGGCTGAGTAACCCGTCTGCTGAGCAGCCGGACAATAGAAGAAGCAGTGGGCCAGGTCCGCATAGATACAGGGGCAGTTGGGACAGGAAGGGTCCTATCGATAGCGATAGAGAAAAAGGCGGTACGGGCGGATAACTGCATTCGTTTGTTTGAATGTGCCGAAGAGGGCGAGCCTCCGGCACAATGAACAATGGATGAGGGGGAGGGTAAAGGCGTTTGCCGAAGCGCAGCTCGAGTTGGAGCTCGAGGTAGACCTCTTTTATGGTGCGGCGCATGGTGAGTCTCCGACCGTCCTCCGAGGGCTTGGGCAGGGGATTAACGGTGCCCGGAAAAGAGTGTCGCGGGTGATCTGATGGGCCAGCTCATTGCCATAAATCTCTGAATGCCCAGGAACCCAGTGGAGGAAAACGATGGAAGTCTGCAGTGCAGAGACCGCTCGTTCGACGTCATGTTGGAGAGAAGGGGTTAGGGTGCGGTTCTGTATGTGGTAGATATTGGCTTGTGAGTCTGAATAGACTGTGTACTCTGGGAGAGAGGGAAGGAGGGCAAATGACTGGAGGGCATGCGCAATGGCGAGGACCTCGAGGGATTGATTGATTGAAAACTTGATCTAAACGATGCCAATTACTATTGCCTTGGGTGGTCCACCTATTTCGGCAGCCCACTGGCCTGCGCCGCCGTGTGGGGCCTGCGAATCAGTCCTCGTAGGTGGTCGGGGTCCTCGCTGTGCAGAATGGCCTCCCACTGCTCCATATTGGGATTCGGAAGTCTGTCTATGGCAGGATTGAATTGGCATGCCTACACCGTGTGAAAAGCTGTCGCTATTTCTCCACAGTGTGGGCACTCTGGTTTGTAGAGTGAGGGGTACCATTGGCGGAGTTGAAGTGGAGTTACGAGAGAGTCTGTTTGTAGTCGGCGAAGGGTTTGTTCTTCTGCCTTGTCAAGAGTTTTTAAGGTGGGGGTTGGGGGGAGAGTATGTCTGTCTAGCTTGTCTGTAGGCACGTAAGTGTTCGACGAAGCTGATTATGGGCTGTGTAACGTGTTCCTTTGCCTCATCGACTAGGGCGGAATCCCGGTACAAGAGAGCTCGGGCCGAATCCACGAAAGAGTTCGCTTTGGAACGCGTTCGCTTTGCCGTGACGTCATTTTGACGTTGACATCGGCGGGAGAACGGTGGGAGGAACACTGTGGGAGGACAAGGGGGCAGGCAACAGCCAATCGGCTTTGTTGGGCGGTCCCATCTCGGTTGCTTGTATTTTTAAGGTGCCATATGCTAACTTCTTTGCGTTTTTAACCTCTAAGTGAATGCGTTTGGCTACAATACTGCAAATTTATTACTCAGAGCCTATAAAATAAGCATAGATTTTATTTTGAGACGGTTTAAATGCTTCTTAATTGGTTTGTTTTCTTTTGCGTTCCCGAGAGGGCGCTCTCAACTGTGTTGTTTTATTTTGTGTTCACGAGAGCAACGAGAGGGACGATAGGCATTCTGAACTTGCGCGGGAGACTTTTCACGTGTCAGCACTTGTCAGCTTGACATTTTCACTAGTCGTCATGTCAACGCACAAAGGTTGTCGCCTGGGCCCGCACGTCTCGATGCGCCAGCGTGAAGTGCTCGTTGAGTTCATGGAGGAACATACCTACATGGTGAAGCCTTCGTGTGAGCTCGACGCACCCGACGACGCCGGGGAAGAGACCACGCTCCAAAAACTCTGCCTTGGCGCGGGACTTCTCCTCGGGAGTCGAAGGAAACAACACCCAGTTTTTCTCCGTGCCGACACGCACGATCGCCTGAGCGACGGCCAAAATCGTACGGCTCACAGACGACTGCGGGAGCCGTATAGTTGCCTCGCTGCCGACTGCCGCCTGGAAGCCCCCGGTAGCGAAGAACCGTAGGGCGCAGAGTACTTTGCGCTCTGTTGTGAGCGCACTTTTCCTCGTTGGTCCAAGGTGGGGTTTGAGCTCTTCGCATAGCTGGCGTACAAGTAGCTTCGGCAGCCTGAAGTGCCTTCGGAAAGCATCGTCAGGCATGTCGAAAGGATTGTCATGCACGCGCGACCGCCGGGGCCGCCGATCACATTCGCTGAGCACCGCGAACAACAGCGGGGCGGCGGGAGGTACCGACATGTCTCTCCTCGCGCTGAAGCGAACGCCACTTTCAGAGTTCCGCACACAGCGACCGAACGCGTTCCCTTTCACTTGATTGACATGTCTCGTGACGTCAACAAAATCCGTGTTCCCGCCTCCCTGAAGTGACGTCACCGCCAGCGGTGACGTCACACGACCAATGGAGCGAGGTGGCAAGAGAGAAAGCGAACGCGTTCCAAAGCGAACTCTTTCGTGGATTCGGCCCCGGGCGTGCCGGTGGGCGGCATCTTTCCCTCCCGAGTGTTCCGTGTGGCCTGGATAACTTATGATTGAGGCTCGATTAGGAGTATGTTTGGCTAAGAGTGTTAGACCTGATTGATGAATTAATCCTTTGTTTACATTTCTGCAGGAGTTTTGTGAATCTGTGAGTACATTAGCGTGAGAAATGAGAAAGCCGCCCGGACACGCTCTACGTGGATGCAGCCAAGCTGCATCTCTACGACTTGCTCGCCGCAATCATCTCCGCTGCACAACTATCCTCCAAGACCAGTGCAGAGATCACCCTTCAGGCCAAGCCAGCCCAAAGCCTTGTGTTTCTGAAAACTTATTTCCCTCTCACCGCCCACCTCCTACTTTCTATCACGCATCTTCAGGTTCATGGTAAGTCCATCAGCATCAAAACATATGCCCCAATCCTCCCATCTCATGCATCGGCGTCATCCATAACGTCGGCGGCCACTTCACCCCTGCTGACCTCATGCGCGATATTCAATCATTCTCTACAGATATTCTTGCTGCTCGCGTGATGGGCACAACTCAATCGGTGCTGGCACCGTCATAGCGCCCCCTTTGAAACGGGGCGGTGGCAACCACCACCATGCTCAGCCTTTTTTTTTTCTTTTTGTTTTTTTTCTTTTTTTTATTTTTATCGTGTTTGCAATTTTCACCAAGAATCGCCATCATCTTTACCTACCGTTTTATCTCCGGCTGTCATGACGTCACGTCATGTGGTTTGGTGGCTGCCCGGCCGCGCCCAAGGGCTGAACTAAGTGATTGCAATATGCTACGCATAAAAATGGCTGTGGCTCAACATGGTTAAGCCGGGAAATCGCGAAAGCAATACCCATGGCGACGCCCTCGCTCACATGATAGTCGTGCTGTTGTGGTGCTTGTGTGAAACTGTTGTATACCTTGGTGCTGCTGTGGTGATCACTTGGCTATTCTATGTACAACTAGTAGTGAAACTATGATCGCTGCGGCTGTGAGGATATACTTGGTTGCTGGTGATGTTAATGCAGACTGTAGAACTGCTGTTCCTGCGCTGGCTACAACGACATGCTTGGCACTCATGGTAAGTGTCCTGGTAAATCCAAGGTACACACTAGTCCCGCAAGAAGACACATTGTTACAGTGGTTAATCGCTTTTATTCAAGCCAATAAACACACTTCGGTGGTCCGTGAAGAAGTGACTCTTCACTTGTACCTCTCTTATTGAATACCGGTCTGCGTTTCTGTAGGCGACCAAGTCCAAGCTGCTCCCCCATTGAGTAGTTGATCTTGGCTGCTGAGGGCATAGCTGGAGGTAGTATTTTTCGTCCAAGGCCTCGATGAATTTGGGGTCTCTTCTTGGGTCCTTGTTGAAATCACCAGTGCATATGAGCATTATTTTATCGGTGCGCTTCGGCAGGCCGTTTTCGAGGGTTTTGAGTACCGCATCGTCTCCTGTTTGCGGTGATATGTAGACACCAGCAACAGCTAAGTCCAAAGCATTCACTTCAACACACACTGCTTCCCCATCTTCGGTAGGCACTGGGGGTGTCACTACGGTTGCTTCCAAGGGTTGCCTTACGTATATGCATACCCCTGCGTTTCTACTTTGGTTACCGCGCCTAGCCCCCCCCCCCCCCCCCCCCCCCCGACAAAGTTGAACCCAGGTATGCAGATGGGAGTATCCCCAGAGCACCCTGTCTCAGTGAATACCCTATTGAAAATATTGAGCGTGAATTCTGCGTGCCTATCTTTGCGTGTTTATTGCCACGCAAAAAGCGACGATTGAACGAGGTCGCAGAACGCGAGACATATTTCACATAATTTGCGCAAGCCGAGCAAGCTCGCAAACGCGAGACATCTCTCACATAAGTGCGCAAGCCGCGTAAGGCTCGTACAGCAGGAGACATCCTCGCGTAATATGCGCAAGCCGGGTGAGGCTTCCAGAATGTCCGAGAGCCAAGGGTGAGTCCCAGAATGTTCAAGAGCCGAGTCTGGCTCACAGAGCACTAGACAGTGTCTAATGGAGTTACCATCATGATACCGATAATACCTTGCATGGCTGCAAGGCTCCTACATCACTGCTCAACACGGTACGCTAATGTACTGCATTAAGGCCTCCTCATCTGTCTGTCACTGCCTCATTCAGCATGCATGTTGTGAGATAACAAGCTTTGCAGAAACGGTGCTTCGTGGGATGGCTCTCATGTGTGTAGCATGCTTGCAAAAGGACATAGATAAGGTCACCTTAACTGGCTTTATTAATGCCACATCCCTCATGATGGGTGCCACACAGTGGCTAAACAATTTCTTCAGTTTCTCCAAGTCCAGCAGGTTGGCGTCTTGATACAGGTTCTCACTATGCAGCACCTGCAAAAAGGTAGGAGTATATGCAAAAAAATTCAGTTAATCTGTTTTCTGGAAATTCCAGAAAAGGGCACAAGTACTTCTTCCATTAATGAACCAATGATGATTTCGAAAAGTTTCAGGTTTGAAATACAGACACTGGAAAACCCGACTCAAGCACGCAGACTGCTCAGCATCAAACCTGCACAAAATCTAATAACCGTGTCACACAGGCATTTTGAAGGCTTTCAAATGGCTATTAACTCAACGGCACTTGAATACAGCTAAATGGGCATTTCCAATAGCCACTGAGTCCCTAGAATAGTGTGGACATCTATTAAGATTTTGAAGGCTTTTCAGTGGTAGAAATTTGCACTCAGACATGGAGCACTCGCAACTATACACTAAGGAATAAAATCAAAGCAATTTAATCGCTGAAAGAATACTCAACATGAAATGTACAACTTATTTCACTAAAAAAAAAAGAAGGCTAGCCACAAAACACTGCAGCAAGCATATTATCACTGTTGCCAATAGCACAAATACAATGAATACCACCTTTCAAAACTGTGTGAGCACTACAACAGCTTCCCAGCAAAATTATCAACTGTGACAGTGGCGCCACAGCAGCTTGGTGCGAGATGATGAAATATCTCTACGGCGATCAAGTATTCTGTGTAGCAGTGGCATAACTCCCAAGATGAAGTGCAAATCTCGAAGCTCAATCTCCCACCTTAACTGTTATCTTTAAATACATATTTAAATTCATTGGAGCGTGCTGCAGAAGTAGGTGGTCAGATCATTCGAGAGGATACCTGCAAGGTATCTCAGGAGACGAAAGGTCTGATGAAGAAACGCCAAAGCATGAGGACGTCTAACTTCAGAGATAGAATAGAACTAGGAGAGCTATCGAAGTTATTTATAAGTGCAAGGTAGCCAACATAAGAAAGTTTAACATGGAGAAAACCTAGCATGCTCTAAAGCATGGAGGTAGCCTAAAATCAGTGAAGAGAAAACTAATCACAGGTAAAAACCAGATTTATGCGCTAAAAGACAAAGAGGGCAATGTCATAAGCAATATGGATAAGATAGTTAAAGTAGCCGAAGAGTTCTGCACAAATCGCTACAGTAGTGAATGTAATCAGAACGTTACGGAGAGAGGCAGTAGAGCATAGCAATGGGACATCCCGCCAGTAACGAGGGAGGAAGTAAAGAAAGCCTCAGGAGCAATGCAAAGGGGTAAAGCAGCTGGTGAGGATCAGGTAACAGCAGATTTGTTGAAGGACGAAGGAGAGATTGTGCTAGAGAAACTAGCCACCCTGTACACGCTTGCCTCGTGACCACGAGCGTATCAGGAGCTTGGAAGAATGCGAACATTATTTTAACTCATAAGAAAGAAGATGTCAAGGACTTGAAGATTTACAGACCAATCAGCTTACTATCCATTGTCTACAAGGTATTTACTAAGGTAATCACTAATAGAGTCAGGACAACCTTCGAATTCAATCAACCAAATGATCAGGCAGGCTTTCGTAAAGGATACTCAACAAGAGACCACATTCATGCAATCAATCAGGTGAGAGAGAAATGGGCAGAATATAACCAACCCCAATATATAGCCTTCATTGACTACCAGACAGCAATTGACTCGGTGGAACCACAGCTGTCATGCAGGCATTGTGGAATCAGGGTGTAGAAGAGTGTTATGTGAAAATATTGGAAGATATTTATAACGACTGCACAGCTACCATAGTTCTCCATAAGGTCAGCAATAAAATTCCTCTATATTCCGAGTTTTCTAACACCACCATCATTTTTTGGCACCGTGACCATATCATACAAGAATGTGAGACCTACTGCATACCTAAAGAAAATATGTGTGTAAGCCAAGCATCAGCCGTTCTATGCAATAAGAAGTCTAAGTGAAAAAGATTCGATGTAAATTAGAGAAAGCCTTGCCATTTTTGTACTTCTGCTTCTATGACTGCTTGCTGGATTTTTTTCTTTAGTTGGAAGCATTCTTCCATCCCTTATCTCTATACACTATTCCTCTGCCAAATGACTGAGTAACCCAAATAGCAATTCCTAAGTAGGGAGGGGGCCTTCCACAGTGACCACACAGGGGCCTTCAAGTTCTTGCAGCAATCAAAACATCCCTTTGTAACACTGGCCTTGAATGCACCACTATACTTTTGTGGCAGGGCAAATACTTATACAATTTATGTTTTAAAACCACACAGAAATCCACAACTGCCATTATGAAAACAACCTAGTAATGTAACCATAAGCGTACCTGGCCAGCATGATCAGCATGGAAAGGCGCACAGCTTGTGTGCAGCTCCTAAAATGAAAGCAAATTCACATGATTAATTGCAATTTCCACAGAGACATTCTTGAAAAATCATGTTTTTGCACCACTCAGCCTCAAGCCTGCCTTATTGCTCTTGCAGCACTGAGGCAAATCTGAGCACAGCTTGGGGTGAGCTGGTGGTATCACATTACGCACCTGACACTACATGCATCAATCCATTTGTATGAATGAATTTCAGAATGGCGAAGAAGACACACAGACAGGAAAAAATGGTGGGTGGATGAGATTAAGAAGTTTGTGGGGATACAGTGGCCGCAAGTGGCAAAGGACAGACAAAATTGGAGAGACATGGGAGAGGCTTTGCCCTGCAGTGGGTGTAGTCAGGCTGCTGCTGCTGCTGCTGCTGATGATGACAGCCTGAGCACACCTACAAAGTAAAACTGTGATCTCGACCCAGCAGCACTTTACTGTGTTGAAAGAGAACAGGTACAATTGAATTACTACATTACCTTGTTATTATCATTAAAAAGTACAGGGCTCTAAGGATTTCCTAATTTACATCGAAACGAATGGGTTACAGTGAACTTTCACGGATTACACTAACAGGCACTGAAAATCCAACACAGCTGCCCAAGAGAATATTAGGCAGCCGCGCTAGCCTTCTTTTGCGCTATGCTACCTGATACCAGATTAAAATTCCAGAGCAATTTACTCATACTCTAGCACTGGGATACGTTATGCCCCAGACTGACGCAGCTGTCTTACTAAAGGCAGAGAAGCTTTCAGTGTGGGTCATGTGTGCTGTGGCGTGAACACATGCACAGCATCGCCTGCTACCATTCAAGTCCTCTGTGTACACAAATGCAGGTGCAATAGAAAACCCACATCACAAATTTGGCTAGTCTGGTCGGCCAAGCATGGGCCAGCTGATAGCACGAAGCAGCAGGTGCGACACATACCATCATCATCAGCCTGACAAGGCCCACTGCAGGGCAAAGGACTCACCCATGTCTCCACATTAACCCTGTCCTTTGCTAGGTGTGGCCACCATATCCCCGCGAACTTCTTCATCTCATCCGCCCATCTAACTTTCTGCCGCCCCCTGCTATGCTTGCATTCTTTTGGAATCCACTCCATTACCCTTAAGGACCAGCGGTTATGTTGTCTTCCCATTACAAGCCCCGCCCCGGCCCATTTCTTCCTCTTAATTTCAAGTAGCATGTCATTAACCCGCATTTGTTCCCTCACCCACTCCGCCCCCTTTTGGTCTCTTAATGTTAGACTTATCATTTTTCTTTCCATAGCTCACTTTGCTGTCCTTATCGTTTGGCACGTGTTTTTTTCTTTGTAATAAGGCATAAAGTATTATACACGGATTACCACATGGCATCCTCCTATGACCGCTAAATAATTTATAATCAAATTTCTTTCTCCTGCTGTATTTGTTTCGGTTTCGACAGCTGAATGATGGCTGTGACTTCAAAGCGAGGTTATTGGTCACGTGAGGCATGAAAAACTGCAATACAATTGGTACTTCTGGCTCTTAAGGAATGCTGGCGTCAGCGCTGTAGCGAATTAAAACGATGAAGCAGCGATTATAAGTGCAGTTTTTCCACGCCTCACGTGACCTATAAGCTCTCTTTGATGTCATAGCCATAGTCAAATTGTTCACCGAAACAGGATGGCAGAAAAAGTTGATTATAAATTATTTAGCGCTCTCACGCGAATACCAGATGGTGATTCATGCACAGTAGTGTCTTCCGCATCATTATAGAGAAGAAAACATGCCACCAAGATTAGGTGTCTATACTCTTTTAAGCTGAACTCTCTTCATCAGCCTCCACGTTTCTGTCCCAAAAGTGAGAAACATGCAGGCTAAAGAAAAGATTTCAGCTTAAGTACCAAAGTGGCTCTAATCACACGATGAAGCGGAAAAACTCTCGACAATTGAACAGAGAACAAATAGGAATTCCAACAAAATTTTAGATTCTTGTAAGGCTATCAAGCATTTCTGAATATTGTAAACTGCACTTTCACACATACAGTACGCATGTATGCCAAGCTCACATTCAGTAGCCCTGTTTACCGGCTGTAATTATCACGGTCTGAGCTCAGTTACAGATTTAAAACCAGCCAAAAGATGCAACACAGGAAAAGAGAAGAAAACAGGTTGGACTATCAATTGAATTTTTTGTAAAGGAAAAGAAGGCTCGCATGAAGATGCGCCACACATGACTCACACCAGCGAAAGGCAGGACAACAAATAACTGTCACTGATATACAAGCACGTCATCTAAAAGAGAAAATTCTTTCCGTTGAAGATTGACTAATGGCTTCGCTACTCATACAGCCGTTGCCTTGGAGATATGCATCAAATACCTTACAGATTTGTTTACCACTTCTATACACCACTGAAGTGTCACAGAAATCAGGCGTACATACTGATGGGTCATCTTATGATTTACACTCACAACATTGGCACTGTAGTGCCAGATTAGAAGCTGCCTTCCCCCTAACGAGTTAGTGCTCACTCAGGAACACATTAAAGACACCTGCACATATCCCTGAAGTAGTTTCTTGCACAAGCTAGCGGAATGTGATAAACCACTTCCTGCAAGTCCTGAACCTAGTTTTATGGGATACCATACTGCTATCCCGCTTTTTAACAGCAGTGCAAAGGCCATCAACACAATGATTGGCGCAAAAATTACATTTAATAATTTTCCCGCCACTCGATTTGAACTCATGAAGTCTACACAAAGGACTCCATGATAACCGTTCTGAGGTGAATGGCAGTTCAGCCTAGCCTCTGGAATCTGTGCCAAAAAAAAAACGGAGTCAGCGCATCGCAATTTACTTCCGAAATCAGCCGGTGCTGATGAAAATTGTATGTTTTGCTTTCTCTGGCTTATAAAGCTCCACTTTCAGAAAAAGTGTCGTCTTTGTGGTTAGGATGCGGAACTTCATCATCACAGGTCAACTTCAGCTTGCCATCAGTGTCCCTTTAATGCCTCAAAGTTGAACAATAGCTCCATTCATAGAGGAGGGCTGTGCATAAATTTCGACCACCAAAGATTCTTTAACATGCACTGACATTGCATAACACACGAGCAAATATGCATTTCGCCTTGTCGAAACGAAGCCACCACAATTCAATGCCGCGTCTTTGGGCTCAGTAGCCGAACACCAATGCAGTAGGCCACAGCAGCAGGTGAAAAACAAAAGAGAGCCCTTAATAGGCAACCTAACTTGCCAAAATCAACATAACGAGGTGTAAGGGTTCGGTAGCGTTCGCGGGGGTCATCAGAATGCGGCTGGGGTGCTCAAAGCGAAGCGTCTCCTTTCTTGGAACGCGGCCGCTCGCGAACGCGCCGGCAGGTATACGGGTGTCCCCCCACCCGCGGTACTGATTCGCACACGTGCTGGCACGGATGTCTATTTGTGTTTGTTTTTGTTTATTTAGTGGTAGAGAGGGTGGTTTTACCTTGTTGAAGCCGGAGGGCTGGACATGCCCTTGAAGAACCAATCATGTTGAGACCGCAGCATGATTGGAAGCTATGGAATGTGGGCCGGGCCTTTAGGGCTTTAAAACCGGGCCCCGGAGCTGGAAGCGGGGTTCTGCGCTAAGGTCAGATGCAACGCATCTTCGGCAACGCCGAGCAGGGGCCTCCCCTAGTATTAGCCAGATCCACCTTTTTGTTGTTTGTCTTTTGCCGTTTAATTTGTCTCGAGTGTCTAAACTTCTATACGCTGTAAATATCTGTACATAAACCTCAGTTATTGCCTTTTTTTTATCCCTGCGTGTCAACTGATCACACGAGCGTCTCTGACGTGGCACCCCTGGTGCGAAGAGCTTCAGTTCGAGTTACCAACCGTCTCTGGCGGTGCACCTGTAGTGCAAAGAAGAAGAAGAACCTGATCTTTACTGGCGCAGTCGACAGGATCCTGCGGCCATCGGAAGACGGCGCAGGAAGAAGACAAGGCAGGGAGAAAGGTGACGACAAGGCGACAGGTCAGCGATCGTGAACGGACCTGCGGAGACACGGCGGCAAGGACGCAAGGACCACGGCAGTAGTCCAGCGACGCGGGACTGCGTCCGGTCAAGGAAGCAGCGCGTCGGGAACTCGACGATCACCGGCGGCGGACCAGCGGCGTGCGACAGCTCATCGCAGCGTCCGGGGAAAGTGGCGGTGGACCCCGACGCCAAGGAGCTGGCAATGCGGATCGACGCATCGAAACCGTGAGTTTCCTTGGTCGCAATGTTCACGTCCCTGTGTTCGAGCCGATAGGACATCTGAGGGGTACGGAAGGCGGTATGGAGAGCTATCCAAGCCTGCCCTCACTTGATGTGAGGTACCAAGTGGAATTAGCGAAGGCGCGCTTAGCGTACTTTCAGGCTGAACTTGCGAAAGTAAATGGAGGAAAGGCGCCACTGTGCGAGGAGAAACCTCAGGATGTTAAGTGCGTCTTGGAGGAATTAGAAGCAAAGCGCCAGCAGCTAGCGCTGGAGCTCGCTGAGCTCAAGGAGTCTAAGAGAGCTAGTGAACTAGCGAGGGACAACTACTCCGAGTCTCGAGAGGCGAGGCCGCCTGTGCTGGAAGACAAAGGAATATACCTGTCAAGCACAGGTCAAGAAAACAGCCAGGCAGAAGAAAAGAGGGAGCCAGCTTTCCACGAAAGTGCAATCTCTCGTGAAGAAAGTATCGTGATGGAACGCAGCGTCGCGGTAGTCGAGGCGGTGAACGCGCACTCCGACGATCCAGCTGCACAAGTTAGCTCAACCCCTAATGAGCCCAGGGACGCGGACGCGAGTTCAGGATTGTTGGAAGTCACTCTGACAATTCCGAAAACGCAGTCCCAAGCAAGCTGTGAAAAAGAGCATTTCGTGCAGCAGGAAACGGTCGGTGAGGACAGACGTCAGATCGGCGAGCGAGTGAAAGGAGGAAGTCTGGCGTCGCCGCAACCGCACACTGTGTCGGGTATGGAGCATGAAGTGCCCCGTAGCGTTTCTGGTGGCAAGAGCCCTTCATCCGAGGCAAAGAGCGGAGGTGGGCCTGTTGGGCCGACCGGGCAGAACGCCGCGCAGATGAACGCACCCGGTGTGTGCCCGACCAGGTCAGTTGAGGACCCGGAAAGGTGTGGCGACTTGCCGCAAGGCAAGCCCGGGTCAAGTGACTGTCAGGAAGCTCATGGAGCCTCGGAGTCAGACTATGCCACGGGGCCAGCGGGCGCTGATCAAGCACGGAGTGGCGGTTTCAAAGTTTGCTCGTGCAGTAAAGGTGCAGATGACCCCGGGCGAGGTGGAGTGGCAGGAGGCAGGTGCGTGGTTTTCACGCTGAAAGTCGACGCGAGGAACAGTATGTTCCGTGCTAGAGGTCGGCGTATCAAGTGTAGCGAGACTGGCTGTACTGCTATATTTGGACGGGCCAGGGGCTATGCTCTTTACGCACCACGCGTGTCGTACTGGTGCGCCGGAGAGAGAGTGCTCTCAAGTGCGTCGCATGGTCAGAGATTTTCACCTATCGATGACCAGGACGTTTTTGATCCTGGAGGGCACCGTCTTTTCAGTTCACGCCCCGCTGTGGCACCAGCCTGACGAGCATAGTGGCCATTAGGTGTTAATCGTGTCGAATGAGGCACGTGTGGGCTCGAACGCGCACAGGGACGCTCGGTGCGACTAAGGAGGCTCACGTGGCCCATATCAGTGCTACTGAACGCTCTAGTTGTGAGTGTCGGTGTGTGTGTCGAGCAGGACGCGGGTGTGCATGCTGGTGAACTGGGTGCAACGCACCAACTTGGACGCGTGTTACGGCGCACGGCAGGCATGCCACCGTGTGAATTTGTGGAATTTGCTGATGTTGTGTGTGCATTTTGCATTTTGTTTTTGGTTTTGTTGGTGCCAGCGCTGGTGTAGCTGCGGTATGTCACCCACAGGGTGGTTTTGTGACCCGTACCGATCCCTTTGTTATAATTCTAAAAGTGGCATTTGAGCCCTTTGTAGAATCTTGGGAAGGGCGTGTAAGGGTTCGGTAGCGTTCGCGGGGTCATCGGAACGCGGCTGGGGGTGCTCAAAGCGAAGCGTCTCCTTTCTTGGAACGCGGCCGCTCGCGAACGCGCCGGCAGGTATACGGGTGTCCCCCCACCCGCAGTACTGATTCGCACACGTGCTGGCACGGATGTCTATTTGTGTTTGTTTTTATTTTGTGGTGGAGAGAGAGCTCTATTTTACGGCAGCTGGAGGGCTGGCCAGGCTCTTGAAGAACCAATCATGTTGAGAGCACAATATGATTGGAAGCTATGGAATGTGGGCCGGGCCTTTAGGGCTTTAAAACCGGGCCCCGGAGCTGGAAGCGGGGTTCTGGGCTAAGGTGAGATGCAACGCATCTTCGGCCACGCCGAGTAGGGGCCTCCCCTAGTATTAGCCAGATCCACCTTTTTGTTGTTTGTCTTTTGCCGTTTAATTTGTCTCGAGTGTCTAAACTTCTGTACGCTGTAAATATCTGTACATAAACCTCAGTTATTGCCTTTTTTTATCCCTGCGTGTCAACTGATCACACGAGCGTCTCTGACGTGGCACCCCTGGTGCGAAGAGCTTCAGTTCGAGTTACCAACCGTCTCTGGCGGTGCACCTGTAGTGCAAAGAAGAAGAAGAACCTGATCTTTACTCAAGGGGTCACACAAGTAGCAGTGGACTAGGAAAATAAAAGCTACTTGTGTCGGAAGATGTCTTCAGTGCTTACCTCAAAAGCCTGCTTGCTTGCTGGGCATCCTAGCACCAAGTGAAAGGCTGGCACAGCCATACTGGAGAGCTTGGAAGAGGCATTGCTGGTAAAGCTATGTGGAGATTGCTGCAAGGTAAAAAGACACATTTAACAGCAGCACAGTGCAAAAAATGGACTAGAATCAAGCATGTAAGGCAAAGTGCAAGGCACAAAAAGGAGCCGGTCGCAGAATGGAACACAACTGTTTAACCACATTTCGAAGTGGGCCAGGCAACAAGAAATTCATAACCACGGCAGTCATTCACAACCTAGCCTCAGACGAGACATCACTTGCATATCGATATCCAGAATCGTTTCTACAATACATGCCACCATTCAAAAGAACAGACCACAGCAGGACGATATTTTCAGTAGAAGGCTGGTTTGCTTCAAATTCTGCATGCGTCACTCAATTTGAAATCTGGCATGATTAGCAATGATTTCACATTCTCACAGGTATGATGAATTAATAGTGCCAATTGCAGAAAAACCACACTTTTTCCTTTAACATCAAATAAGGTATTGGAGAGGTACCTCAGCATATTTAAGTCAAAGTCAGATTTATTTGCGCCATTGGTTATAATCATGAAACAATCAAGTTTATTCTTCGTACATATTAAAGGCTCAATTACCCTTAAATTTCACTGCAACTTCGGGATTTAGGGCAAATGGAGCTAGGGCACCTGTGTGCATTTTGCAGTTGTTTGTACCATTTCAGCTCCGAGCCAAAGTATGAAAAAGCGAATGCCAAAATAGAGGCGAAAAACTTCAGAGCAATTTGTTTTTATCGCACCGTTCTGCTATTCAAGGCTCGACTACACTGGCTCGGCTATAAGTACGAACGCAGCTGGATCATATGGAGCTTCGTACCTTAAATACACAATTTATAAAAGTACAAGTGAAATACAAGTGAAAGAGGAGGAAGCTCAATCCAAACGCATACAGCTGAATCGCAGTCTACGTAGTTAAACTGCTCGAGCGCTGTTACTTCAATTACAGCGTAACATGCGGCGAGAATGTAAAGCCCGGGCCGAAGATCTATTGGTGGGCACATATTCCATTCTCGGCGAGAGATGAATGGCAGTACGGCGGCAGTACGGCGCCGATATCGTGCACCCCGCGATCGGATCAGCTGTGCATATTTGCATGGCATACTGACCATGACCGTGTGACCACTGACACTACACGCGCATTCATGCCCGTGTGCCGCCAGCAAACAACCTTTCAGCGCTGCGTGCTGCCGCGATACGCACTGCGTCTTCGCGTCTCTGTACTAGCTGTGTTGACGTGGCCAGTTGTGCGCAAAGGCTTTGAAATAATGAACAGGTTCGAAGAAAATTAACTTACCCCCAAGATGCGAGATGTCACCCGGGTAGTGGTCTCCCACCAGCTGCTCCGCCATGGAGGAAATGAGCCCCACCGTCCGCATAGCGTTTCCAGTGAAGGCGCGCAAAGGACGACGCGCTATCCGTCGAGCCCGCTGACGCACGCTATAAACACAGGTTTACTCAGCACCTTACCACGTTTTCGTACATCGCACCAGCGAATTTCACTGCTGTCGGCACATCACATATCGGAAGAGTGACAAATGCTCATGCCAGCGATCGTTCACGCCCTCGGCACCACAAAGGACCACGACAAACGTAGTAACGCTGACCGCGGCCCGCCATGCTGTCCCTCCCCAGACGCTGCGTTCGTTGGCTAGCGCTTCGGCCAGTTCCGGCTTCCTTCGACCCGTTTAGAAAGGCATCGCCTCCAGGCATTCCTCCAGGTCGTCTCTTTCGGGCTCTATGCTTTTGGGCAGTGCGATAGCAAAGAACTAAAACCAAATGAAACTTTCGTTACAAAAATAATTAAGTTCTTGTGCACATATTAGCATTAAAAACTTGAGAAATTTGTGACGCATGGACGCATTAATATGCGTGTCGGTACATTCGTGCGTGCGTGCGTGCGTGAGTGGGATGGTCTAGCTCGTCAAATCCAAAGCCTATCCGACATGCTGCATGGTTTCTGAGATCACCGCCGTGAGCTTCGCTTGTTTTCTCGTGCTGCTGCTGGGCTGTCTTGCGCGCCGCTGTTACTGTGCTGGAATCGCAAAAGAAGAAGGATTACCGGTGTGTGCTGCCGGTGGGCGCGCTCTCATCCAAGAGTAGTAGCAGCTCCCAATTAAGCGATCCGTCGGGGCATATGTGCTATGGATGTCTGGTCGACAACGATAATGAGGTCAGCAGTGCGGTGCCGTCGTTTGATGAGTCGAACCTTTCGGCCTATTGCACTGCTAACTTCGTTGCAAAAATGATTGGCTCATAAGCAGCGACAGTGGCCATTGTTTCTGTGGTGTGTTTCGATTACAAGACGGCGCCCTTCTACAGTGTGGCTTCCTTGGAAACTTAGTCGGCGGTGTGCCTGCAACACCTGTCGCTGTCAGCTCAAACTGACCGCCTGCGAGCGCTGCCTTCTTTTGCGATGTGAACGGTGACGGGACACTTACTGCCTGTGGCCGGAGCTTATAGCAAAAGCGAAGAGTGTTTTGTGTGAAGGTTTGACGAAGTGCGTGTGTCAGTCTGGACCCTTAGCAAGTCATACGAGATGCGACATGCAAAAGTGGTCCACCAGTCGCTTCAGCAGAAAGGAGTGCGGATGTTTTTTACGTTACTTCAATCGAGAACTGCCCATGCAAATATTTCAACTCGTCCCTTGCCTAAACAGCATAGTAAAGAAGCTAAAGCAACAAAACTGCTGTTTCCATGCTGTATATTGATTCCGCACTCGTGCTAGAGGTGGGAAATATGTAGTAGTTATTGGCGGAGTTACAGCCTATGAAGCACGTGCAGCTTCCTGTAATTGCAGGTTAGGATATGTGCCTTACTTGGTATTGACTTTGTAACCAGACATAGCCATCTGTCAACTAAAAGAAATTTTCTTGCTATAGGATTCTGCAGCATTATGTATGCTTCTGGACACTGAATACCGGATGCGTCACCTCTCTTGAAAGCACTCAGATTTGTGTACTTATCAGTACGTTTGAGATGAGAAAATTTTATCAGCTTCTTTTCTTTATTTTATAATTAGCTACACAGCATGTCGCAAAAAAAAAAATGTTTTAAGGAAAAGTATTTCAGTTTAGAGTAGAACAGTTCAACAAAGTTGTTTTGGGCATTCTGGTAACTTCAAGATGGTATCTGATGGTTGCATACAGACGCGCAAGTCAAACCTCAAAGGGCATCAAACTTAACAGTACCGCTGAGCTTATCCTTTCGTGCTTTTTATGTGTGTGTAGATCACCTGGGGAAGTTCAGTATTGGATGTTGGATTTCATAGTTCTGCTACAACTTTTATCTTCCTTTCTACACATGAAACATGACTGAACTCGATTACATTCCCCAAGCAAATACCTGACGCCTTACAAGCGTTCCTTACTGTGCACAGTTGTCCCAGTGCATTATATCCACTCATGTGCAGCACACTGTTGTGTTGCTCTTGGTCTCCGAATGTGACTCTCAGCAATATGACGGAATAATAGCACATCCAGATGGTCTTTGTGGTAGTGCAAATTTCAAAACAGATTGAAGAAGAATGAAGAGTGTGATACTTCGTCATGCATCATGCAATGCTGGTGCTAATCAGGCAACATGTGTGGTATATATACTTCGCACATTTGAGATTCATTGGATTTGTTCTGGAGCCATACTGGGAATTAATTAATCGATCTGTGATTTGTCACTGAATTTGAGAGAGGGCACTAATTTCTGAACTTTTGACACCAACTGTGAATTCAAAACTGTCTTTTCGTGTAGGCTTACATGGCCTTTTTACGTGTATGTAAATTTATGCTAATGACTTTGGAAATTGCTTTGGAAATGGTTTTGGAAATTGCCTCGTAACATTCCTGTTACAGCTCACAATTCGCTTTCTGCACGTCATGTTTGATTGAACCTGATTATATCCCCAAGCTTGTTTGTTGCACCTAACAAACACTGTTGCCCTTTCAGAGTTATTCCATTGATTGACTCCTTTCGAGTGCAAGCAACAAATGGTTGTGTTGCTTCTGATTTCGAAATATGGCTGTCTGCATGACGGGCAACAACATAAGTGCTCTGGATGGCTTTCATCATGCATCTATAAGATATCTGTAACTTTCAGGATTGGTTAAAGGAAGAACTGAAGGATGCTGTAAGAGTCATTAGCAGCTTGTTTTTTACATTATTTTACTATAAACTTGCAATGTTGACAAGCTCTTGCTCAGTGTGCATGTTGTCATGTACAGGTCCCTGCAGTATCCAAGGAAACCATTTTGCACTAAAAGATAATTTTTTGGTTATTTGTTTGCTGAAGTTGAAAATGATTAATGGGTACTTACGCCAAGACGAAAATTATAAAACAGCAAAACGTGAGCTTATTGCTCATTATTGAGAAGTAATCATTAACTGAATGCTCGAACCTTGTTTGCTTTCACCCTAAATGGGCCTTTACAGTCTCGACAAGTTGCTACTAAGCAAGCAAACGCACACATGGCCACACGCAGCCTCACTGAGCTTGCTCAGTACGCACATAAGCACGCACAGCTTCGGCAAGCCCCCTCTCAGCACTCAGATGTCCACGTACAGAGAGTTCTCCACGAGAGTCCACGATTTTTTACACGCAAAGAGTGTGCGTGAACGTCTATCAGCTCACAGTACGCGCATATGTACACACAGGACGCACAGAATGCGTACAGGTAACGCACAATTTCTGCGCATTTCTGTGCAAAATGAACGTGATCGTACAAAAATCACTGTTCTCGTGCAAACTCACGCAGAGTTTTTTCAATAGGGTACTAGCACATGAGCTGACATTTAGAGTGTATCTGTGGCTATGTCGTGTTGATGCGCAGCAAGGGATCTCACGTTCAATGTGACAACCGTGACCTCACTGTTGGCGATTAAGTCTTCACAACGACTGAACGCAGTGACCAACCTATGGTTTTCTAGCCTTTCAAATTCTGCCACGAGAAACTTGTCGGGATTAGGCCCCTTATGGGTGAACTGTCGGCATCCATCCTTGTTTGTAAGATATAAGCCTTGTAAACTCGTAGCACGACTCAAGGCTACATACACCAATTTGTGGGGGTGGTTGGATGCATACTCGTAGAGGACTGCTTCGAAGGTTCCACCTTGCGACTTGTGTATGGTCATTGCACTGGCAGGTATTAGTGGAAACTGCGTCCGCTTCACCGACATATGTTTGACCAGCTTTCCTTTCAATTGGAACTGCCCCGTGGTCGTGGCCGCCGCGATCTGCTCCGGCGGCGGCGAGCGCCGTTGCTCGAAAGCGCGCTTCGATCGCGGAGGCCACGCCGTGGTGGCACCGCCGCGGCTTGCGACGGCGCGAGTCGGTCGCCTTTCTCTTCAGCGTGACGTCACAAAGCACCTGCTGCGCTCCTAGCGGAGAGCGCAGGCGTTAAGCGCCGGTGGTGGCACCGAGAGAGAGAGAGAGAGACTCTTTAATGAAGAGCAGAGAATTTAGCCGGCGTTTAAAAATCGCTGGCATGCTACTCTGCGTAGGGAGGGGAATTTGGGAGATAAAGACAGAAGGAGAGCAGAGTGGAAGAGGTAAAAAAAAACGAAGATAAAATGCGGCCATGAAATGGGTACTAAGGATGCAATGGCGAGTATTGATGTAGCCTATGGAGTGATGGAGTGCATAGTCCGTCAAATGGGCTGACGAAGTTCACTGCATGAAGAATGCATGAAGGTGACGTGCAAGTGAATTTAAAGCTTATCGAGATGTCCAATGTCTTTTAAATATGTGAATAGAAAAGTCATTGCAAGTCTCTGTTGCCTAAGACAGGCTAAGGGACCTAAAACTTTGTCCATTGTAAGGGGCACTGAGCAGAGCTTCTGCATGCAATGTTCATAGTACGCACGCTCGTTAGCATATGCAGGGCACTCAAGCAAGATATGCTCCACAGTTTCTATCGCGGCACAGTTGTCACAGTGCGGACTGTCCATTTGTCTAAAACGGTATCGTAAGCCGTTTGTATATGCAGCATTAAGACGGAGTCGATGATAAAGTGTTTCCAGATGTCGAGGAATTCTGGGTGAGAGCCTTGATCTAAGATGTGGGTCGATTGAGTGAAGAAACTGGTACTGATATGTCGGCAAACTCCAAAGTCGATACATTTCTTCGGAAGCAAAACTTTTGGCCACCTGGGACGCATCAGATTTCGTAAAAAAAATTCTAATGTATCTCCGATGTTGATGGCCCTTACGGGCCGCTTCATCTGCTTTTTCATTAGCCTGAATGCCACAGTGAGCAGGTACCCACTGAAATGTTATGCAGTGGCCTGCGGCAATAGCTAAATGATGTAGATATCCGATGTCCAGGGAAACTGGCTGGTGATTCGTTTTCTTCAGCAGGTTGGCCAGGATCTGGAGAGATGCTTTCGAATCGGTGAAGATAACCCAACGGTCGGCGGTTCGGCGCAGGATGTAAGAAATAGCTTCCTTAATGCCGTGAAGCTCAGCTGTCGTAGAGGATGTCCTCCGCTGCAGCCGGTAAGAAAGGGCATGGCCTGTTGAGGGCACATAAAGGCCACATGAAGAGGTTTCTTTAGTAGTTGAACCATCGGTGAAGATATGGGTGTGCTGCCTATATTCCTCCGTTAAGTAGGCGAGAGTAGTTTGCAGAAGCGCTGCCTGTGGCATGCGGCTCTTTGAATTCACACCTGGAACAAACTTCTTCACCTTTAGAGGAGAGAGTGTCCATGGAGGAAAGGCCGGAGGTAGTAGTTTCTGTGGCTGATTAATAGTAGGGATGGGCAGGAGCTGCACTGCCTGGCCAAAGCTAGAGTTGCTGTGAGTTAGGTGGACACGGTGCAGGAAGTGCTTCTTCCCTTGAAGAACATGGCGGAGATGGGTACGCATAGTTTCCTGGGCGGCAATCACCTCTAGTGGGAGACATCCAGCCTCCGCTACTGTTCCTAATGCAGAGGAACCCTTTGGGAGACCAAGGCATATTCGCAGGCAGTTGTTCCGTGCGGCAACGAGAGACTTATTGCTTGATGTAGATAATCTTTGAAACACTGGTAGACAGTAGCGCAAGGTTCCTTCAACGTAGGCTTTTTCAAGCAGAAGCATTGATCGGCAGTTGCTACCCCACCTTGTTCCAGCGTGGCACCGCCGCGCCACGGCTAAGGCTGAAAGTGCAAGTATTAAAGCTTTCGCTTTAAAAATGAATCTGATTAGAAGCGTCGGACGAGTTTGCGTAGCTGTTCGTGCACCGAACAACACAACACGTCTGCCTAGGCTTCGTTTCAGCAAACATAATAACGCACAACACCACCTAAATTAAGAGCACCGAATAAAGCCGCACACAAACCAACGACTGACTGCGCACACCAATGCGCCGTCTGGCGCCCTGGCCCATTCCGGCGACGAGGGAAGCGCCGAGAGGCGGCGCCGGCCTGCAGCAGCGGTCTTTTGATCGGCGCCAATATAAACCCATTATTATCAAACATGACGCGGCTCGCTGGGTGCTCTGGGAAAGCACAAAGGCGCCGTGCGCTGTTAACGCCCCCGAGGCGTTCTCGTACCCTCCCCGCTCTTTAACGTTCGCGCAGTGGAAACTACTGGGAAACTGTTAGGCCTAACATACACGCTCGGCGAGGGTGCTGCCAGCGTACTTTAAAACCATAGAAAAGGGATTGTATTACACATTCAGTGAGTGGTAGAGGGAGGTTGGTCAGATGGTTCTTCATGATCCCAAAGTGAAGAAGGGAGGGATAACCTCAGGGTGCTTCCAAACGTTTCAACAAGAGGACTTGTCTTCGACTGGCCACATTTAGTGAGATGCTACTCGTGCATTTATTTTCATGTCACAGGAGGCAAGGCGTGTTTCGTTTATTGCACGAAATGTGCCGGTTTTAAAGCGAAAGCTATACTACTTGCACTTTCAGCCTTTGCCGTGGCGCGGCGGTGCCACCACCGGCGCCTAACGCCTGCGCTCTCCGCTAGGAGCGCTACAGGTGCTTTGTGACGTCACGCTGAAGAGAAGGGCGACCGACTCGCGCCGTCGCAAGCCGCGGCGGTGCCACCACGGCGTGGCCTCCGCGATCGAAGCGCGCTTTCGAGCAACGGCGCGCGCCGCCGCCGGAGCAGATCGCGGCGGCCACGACCACGGGGCAGTTCCAATTGAAAGGAAAGCTGGTCAAACATATTTCGGTGAAGTGGACGCAGTTTCCACTAATACCTGCCAGTGCAATGACCATACACAAGTCGCAAGGTGGAACCTTCGAAGCAGTCCTCTACGAGTATGCATCCCACCACCCCCACAAATTGGTGTATGTAGCCTTGAGTCGTGCTACGAGTTTACAAGGCTTATATCTTACAAACAAGGATGGATGCCGACAGTTCACCCATAAGGGGCCTAATCCCGACAAGTTTCTCATGGCAGAATTTGAAAGGCTAGAAAACCATAGGTTGGTCACTGCGTTCAGTCGTTGTGAAGACTTAATCGCCAACAGTGAGGTCACGGTTGTCACATTGAACGTGAGATCCCTTGCTGCGCATCAACACGACATAGCCACAGATACACTCTTAATGTCAGCTCATGTGCTAGTATTCACTGAGACAGGGTGTTCTGGGGATACTCCCATCTGCATACCTGGGTTCAACTTTGTCGGGGGGGCTAGGCGCGATAACCAAAGTAGAAACGCAGGGGTATGCATATACGTAAGGCAACCATTGGAAGCAACCGTAGTGACACCCCCAGTGCCTACCTAAGATGGGGAAGCAGTGTGTGTTGAAGTGAATGCTTTTGACTTAGTTGTGGCTGGTGTCTACATCTCACCGCAAACAGGAGACGATGCTGTACTCAAAACCCTCGCAAACGGCCTGCCGAAGCGCACCGATAAAAGAACCCAAGAAGAGACCCCAAATTCATCGAGGCCTTGGACGAAAAATACTACCTCCAGCTATGCCCTCAGCAGCCAAGATCAACTAACTACTCAATGGGGGAGCAGCTTGGACTTGGTCGCCTACAGAAACGCAGACCGGTATTCAATAAGAGAGGTACAAGTGAAGAGTCACTTCTTCACGGACCACCGAAGTGTGTTTATTGGCTTGAATAAAAGCGATTAACCACTGTAACAATGTGTCTTCTTGTGTGACTAGTGTGTACCTTGGATTTACCAGGACACTTACCATGAGTGCCAAGCATGCCGTTGTAGCCAGCGCAGGAACAGCAGTTCTACAGTCTGCATTAACATCACCAGCAACCAAGTATATCCTCACAGCCGCAGCGATTATAGTTTCACTACTAGTTCTACATAGAATAGCCAAGTAATCACAGCAGCACCAAGGTATACAACAAGTTTCACACAAGCACCACAACAGCACGACTATCATGTGAGCGAGGGCGTCGCCATGGGTATTGCTTTCGCGATTTCCCGGCTTAACCAAGTTGAGCCACAGCCATTTTTTTTTTTAACAACAGCCATACGACATTATGCTTATGGAGCCAGGCCGTGGGATGATTGCAGTTACGCTCGTGAAAAAAAAGGCTAAAATTCTTACCAAGACGCAACTACGTGAAAGTGCCATGAACCAGTTCCTTCATTCCCTGAAAAAGATATTATGAAGCGCCAAAAACAAAGTGCCCCTGAAGCGCGCCTGTGTCTGAGCACTGCCAGAACTCTGTTTTGGTTTTTTATGATACATTAACCCCTGCAAACATGAGGGCAGATCCTTCAGGTCAAATTCTGTTTCCTGACGTGCATCAGAAAGATAGATAACCCCCGTCTGCTGCAACGAGATCCTTTTTACTAGTGAAATGAAATTGTTCGCCCTATGTCGATCTCGCAGCAACGCCTATTTCTTTCTTTTTTTTTTTTGTTGAACCTTCATGGAAAAGAAATTGTACATTTAAAAAGACGCAAAAAAACGCATAAACACGCACAAAGAAAGACGCATAAAAACAATCAATCTAAGGATGTACCGCTGGTGTCCTCAAAACCTTAACTCTTTCACCTAAGGGCACAGTGATCTCCCGGCCAGGGTTTGGTTCACGCACGTCCACTCAAGTCCACTGGTCATCTTTCAAATAATCCACCGGCTTTATCTTCCGAGCAAAGCCGCTCTAGAAATAAATCATGTTGCTAGTCTTCAATCACGAGCAAATCGCAAGCATGAAGCCCGCTCTGCCTGATGCTGTGACTATCTCAAGAAGCTTTCTCTAGGTGCAAATTAATTCAAAACGAAAACAACATGAAGAGAAAGCAGGCAGCTCTGTTGCTTCAGCCAGCACGACTGACTGAACGTAGTTAGTGATTTAGCATGAATGTCGTCCAAGGTCTAGGCGAAGAGAGCACTTTGGTAATTTGTAGCTTTAGGGCTGGCATACGTGGTGTTTTGCAAACTACAGAATACGGTACGTAAGCATTATTTATGGTAAGGTGAAAGCAGTGAACGTGCTTGCTATGTGCAGTTGTTGCGCGCAGTAGGGAGAAGCTTCACGATTACTTGCCTAATCAAGTTACGTCAGTGAGCTGCCGCAATGTGCAGCATTTTTAACCGCTCTGTGGCTAATAACTCCACACTCAAGGCTTTGCTCTGTGACGTGGCTGTACAGCTCGCCTAGGCTGCTGGCAGCAGAAGCGCATCAGCGGATGTTTCCACAACCGGAAAAGCGCAGGGCGGACAAAGACGATTCTGCGGAGGAGCGCTTCCGGGAAGTCTTTTCTTTGATTTTCGTGATAGTTTGAGTCAGAGTTCTGTATCACAGAAAAATGACAGCGCATGGAAGGCGCGCTACTCTGATGCACGTTTGGAAAACTATCCGCTAGCTGTTTACAAAAATGAGTAAAATAGTACCCGTGTACACGACGGCTGAAATTGAAAACATCATATAGTTTCAAGGAAATGCCGCTTGAATTCTGTTTCGAGCGAAAGCGATCGTATCACGCTAACGCTCAAAAAGCCCTGCAGACTGGGACACTATGTCAAATGTGCCACTTTGAAGCGAGTGGATAGCTTTTCTCGGTGTGGTTTAGTGCTGAATGCCGCTCGTGCCTTAGAGCGGCGGTTGTGCCCTCCTAAATAAACATTGTAGCCAGTGCAATTTGAAGGAGCCAGACGAATTCTTAGAAAACCGGCGGCTTTCAAAAAACGCCGTGAATACGCCGATGAAAGAGACTGGAAGACGACGCTTATTCAAAAGACAAGTCCATTCGCTCGGCCCGCAAAAGCCGTTGAGCATAGCGCGGCAACAAGACGAAACGAAATCGCGAAAAGATTGCGATCCTGTGCGCCGCTTCTCCGCTTCGCTTCAACGCGCGATAGGGAGTGCGCGCTGAACGGAAAGCTGCTCGAGTGCCGATAAGCGCTCCCGTCGCGACAAGCGTGATTCGGATACAGGCTAGCCCACCGGATGTACTACGCTGCTCGTGTTTGGCTCTCCGGCGTGTCCTCTTCAATGTCAACCACCTTTTATACTTTTTTTAACGCCAGATTAGACCTAAGATCTTCAACAAAACTTGGGTAGGGCCTAGTTGGTACATGATGTTGTGAAGGTAAAGGATGCGCAATCAAATGACGAACCACGAAGAAAGACACAGGGACACACACAAGCGCTTGTGTGTGTCCCTGTGTCTTTCTTCGTGGTTCGTCATTTGATTGCGCATCCTTTACCTTCACAACATCATAGACCTAAGATGCCGGCTGCTGCACAGCCCACGGTGACCGAAAGACGATCTTCGTGTCGCTCCCCCAGTGTATCGGCAACAAAAGTTTGCGGGACGCGAGTTCACGGGAAAACATTTAATGTGGCTCTACCTCGCTACCAAACTGCCTGGTATTATTACCAGAGTCATGGTCGGCAGTGGCTTCTCGCAATTCCCCGCCATTTACGCTCTGAAATTTGCGCCTCTTACCACGCTGACCCTCAGTGTGCGCACACTGATGTGCTGAAGACATTCAAAAGAATTTCACAGCGCTACTACTGGCGTGGCATGTACGCCTATGTTCGAAAATACGTCCGTTCTTGCATCTCCTTTAAGCGGCGGAAAACATCCGCACCCCGTTTGACCGGCCCCTTACAACCACTCCTTTGCCCGGCACGTCCTTTCCATCGCGTTGGCGTCGACCTTTACGGCCCGCTTCCCTCTCTGGGAACCGTTGGATTATCGTCGGCGTAGACCACCTCACCCGGTATGCCGAGACAGCCGCCCTTCCTGCTGCTACTAGCCGCGAAGTTGCTACGTTCCTGCTCCATCATTTTGTTCTTCGACACGGCGCGCCCGCGCGGGCTGTTCAGTGACAGAGGCCGCGCCTTCCTTTCACACGTCGTTGAAGCTCTGCTCGCCGAATGTCGCATCGTAGATCGGACCACCACTGCCTACCATCCTCAAACTAACGGACTACACTTCAACTGTACTCTCGGTGACATGCTCACGATGTACGTCGCGGCAGATCAGACCAACTGGGACGCTGTCCTACCTTTCGTGACATACGCATACAACACCGCCCCGCAGTCAACCACCGGCTTTACCCCTTTCTTCCTTCTGTATGGGCGTGAGCCGTCGTCCACGAAGGACACCATCTTGCCTTATACTCCTGACGCCTGCGAGTGGACGCCCCTCTCAGAGGAATGCCGCCAGTTGGCGCGCTCTTTTACCTCCGAATCCCAAGGCCGCCGAAAGCATCGCCACGATAACGTTAACAGGCAACATGTTTTTCCGGTTGTATCCTATAGCTTGGCTCTGGGTACCAGGCACACCACCAGGATTGTCGTCAAACTTTCGCACGGAATGCCACACGCCTTATCGCGTTGTCCAGCAAACGTCGCCGGTCAATTACATCGTGGAGCCGCTCAACCCCTCTTCGGACTTGCGCCATCGCGGCCGACAAACCGTTCACGTTAGCCGCCTGAAGACATTCTACGACCCACTCCTCTTGCCCTCGCCATAAGTCGCCGGGGTGGCTCCTCTTCGTTCCCGGGGCAATTGTAGCGAACCACGACGGCCGCGCCTGTTTCCGCCTGGGCAGTTCACTGACGAATCGCCGACGAAGACGAAGCGCCGGTGAAAGACGAAGAGCCGCCGCGCTGCACGAGATCGGTTCGGGTGAACTGGCCATCATCTGCGCTGCCCGCCGTTCTGCTCGCCCATTGTGTGTCGCCCGCCGTGAACTCCGTGGTGGTGGTAGTGGTTTATTTAAAAAATAAAAAAGTGAAGCAAAAGAGTGTTCCTGGCCGCGGCAATTGCTATCTAATATCTTAAGCACCCGAGCTGCAGCCGGCGGAAACGAAAGGGAGAGGATAGTGAGGAGAAGTATAGAGGGGAGCGACAGCAAGAAAAGACAGGGGAGAGCTTTGTACACTATTTACAAAATACAAAAGTAATCAAGTTCGCGCCGCAAATGTCCCCGTTCTTCTTATGCAGACACCCCCATTTCAAGAGGAAGCAACACGTACAGTTTTTGCCAGAAGTAACCGGGCAACTGTGTTTTGTTTCTTAGCCTCGCAGCGAAACGCCTATGGCAGCCCTTAAGCTCTGAATCTGTGCAAAGTAAGGTGAGCCCATTTCCTCGCGTCTTGACACCTTTCGATCTTTAGGGGTGCTTTAAAGGCTTCGTTATACGGTTGAGAAGCAAAAAAAACTGTTGCTCGGTTACTTTTGGCAGAGGGGTACGTTTCTTGACACCTTCATACATTTCAGGCGATTGGCTTGGGTTACTGCGCAAAAATAATTTTTCCTCCCATACCCACGTCCTGTAAACCTTCACTGCCGATAGTACACTAACACAAACAAACGCAAAAATATTGTTTCGGTACTGCTAGTAGAATGCGGAGGTGGGCAGTGAAGCCAAATAAAGACAAATTGACATATTAGTAGTGAATCGCTCGGCTTCCATGGAATTTTTTTTTTCCAGCCTCGGAGAATAGACGTCTTCATTTCGCGAAAATTTTAATTAAATTTCTATTTTTGTTTATTCACGACCTACATTTAGCTCGCCGAAGATGATAGCTCGATCAATAATTCGGCGAGGTAGAAGGCTTGCATGAGGGCAACAAGTTAGGCTTCCTTCAGAAACTCGAAGCCGGGATTTCGAAAGGCTTCCTTTCATTTTTCTGGGGAATCCGCGCCCTTTGATTCTATCCCGAAGAAATTACCAGATTCGGCGTAGGACGCGCACGCTCGTTAAGCCTTCCTAGGATCAAAGCTCATATTTATGAGGGCCCTGTTTTGGGCCGACGACGTACAATTGGCTAGATCGCGTGTGGGCGAAAACTTAGTGACATTGAACACAGCCTGGAGAATCCATTCGAGGTCGAAACACTCTCACAAAAATGCTGAAAGTAATTTCGGGCCTCAGACAAAACCACAGAACGGACTTTTATTGAAATCGTACCGCGCCGACTAAAGAGCACTGCATGCGGGTAATAACCAAACAACACTTAATTGATTAATGAAGCAGAGCACGAAGCAAGGTAAAGGTAGGAACAGTGACCTCAAGGACAGCGATAATAGGAAAGCTATAACTATACGGCCCATCGCTTTAATATCCAGGTATGGCATTCGAAATCACCATGGCGATCTGTTTAGATCGTCGTCAATTTCGCGCTAATTTCGGCCACATGTCGCTTGACGAGAGCTGAAATTCCTGCGCGCAGTCCTCTTTCATTTTACACATTTTGCAGTTGGTAATGAAAAATCTAACTTATGACCTTGAGTTCAAAACAGAATGCTTTAGCCGCAGTCAGAGTTGTTTAAACGAAGATAGACACAAGAATTTCGGCGTCTATAGGTGCCTCTATTGCTCGATGCCTGCGCGCCTCTGCAGAGTATCATGTACCCTCCACAACGTGTTGTCGATGTGTGGTGTGCCTAAGCAAGTATTTAATTAAAATGAAGCCGATTCTGAATGCATTACAGGCGACCAACTCTATAATGCTATACCTCGGGACATAACGAGCTTTTTACAGGGTAATTCGATACACGGCGTGACAATTTTGAACGTCTGTGACGTTGGGAGAAAAGTGCTGACTTAAATCATTGGCCTGTCACCGACTGGCTCGTCATAGGTTGTGACGACACGTGGTCATCAGCTGTATTTGCCTAGGAGAAGTTGCAAGGCACTTGCGTTTCTGGATGAGTTATTTCACGTGATCTCCAAGGCACTTAAAAACATTATAATGTACTTGGTGTCTAAAAATGAGAACTGCAGCCACTAAAACAGTGGATATTATTATTCGCTGCATGCGAAGGCATTCTAGGCTCCCTACCTTAAATATTATGAATAGTAGCTTACCCATAAATCAGAAAAGTGTATAAGCAATGTACGTCACAGCCAGATGCGGAGATGAGACTAAAATTTTTCTGGGATAGAGCAACAACGGCTGGCGCAGGACTGGGATTTTTTGGAGAGTAATTTAAAATTAAACCTTTTTTTCTACCCTAGGCGTAACCCAGAATCACTATGTTTCTTTTATTTATTTAAATTCTCGTGTCTTGCCCATCAACGGCTTTTAATGTGCCCGCTTTGCGGGCATCACACAGTGCTAGGAAAGCTAATAAAGTTCACGGAGAACCACGGCAGATAAAAGAAAGAGAAAATTCCCCATTTTTCTTCATTTACGTGCAACCGCCCCGCCGGACAGTGCTCTTCCCCCACTTTCGATGCGCGGTACGCCTCGACGTGTTATGAGGTCTCCATCGCAACAGCGCCCGTCGGGGAAACACACTGGTGCACTTCCCGGGCTCCTCGCTATACATCCACGGGGCTTCGGGAACAAACTTCAACGCTGGCAACGTTCACCAAAGTTCGGTCGAACGCGACCTTATGGACAAAGGCGCACATAGGTCATCGCCCACCCCAAGCGCCTGCAACGCTGTTAGAAAGTTTCTGTTCGTTACATAGCCCAGCTCGCCTGCGGGTGAACCCGCCCGGACCGTATGGCGCAACTGAAGTAATATGTTTTGCTATAGGCGACCCGTGAGACGAGACACCATTGCAGTACATCGAACGCAAGTCGCAGGTTGTATACAGAGACAGAGCCTGGCTGTCCGCCGGGTGCATCGTCCAAAACGTGGATATAGATGGACATACTGCTTAGTGGCAAAGCCACGCGTACAACGATCCATGAAAAGCACGTTCTGGTCACTCTCTGAGGGCACTAGTGCAACATCCGATGGCAGCTATGCACAGGTGCATTGCGTTCTTGGAACGAGGCGCTGCATGTGGTTGCCCAAATGAGAAGCACATCTTTCCTATTGCCAAGCGCCTCCGAAGACTAGCGATTGCTGCTAAAACACCACCGGCAAACCGACGGCGACAAAAAGTGCACCGGTATGTAAGCCTGTGTCACAAACTGCAGATGCTGGTTGGTTTGGTTTATGGTTTATGGGGTTTAACGTCCCAAAGCGACTAAGGCTATGAGAGACGCCGTAGTGAAGGGCTCCGAAAATTTCGACCACCTGGGGTTCTTTAACGTGCACTGACGTCGTACAGTACACGGGCCTCTAGAATTTCTCCTCCAAAGAAATTCAACCGCCGTGGCGGGGATCGAACCCGCGTCTTTCGGGTCAGCAGCCGAGCACCATAACCACTGAGTCACCGCGGCGGCTCAAACTGCAGATGCGTTTCGACGAAGTAAGCCGATATCCATGATCTACAAATGTAGGATCGCGACTGCATTAGGTCATGGGAGAAATCTTGCAAGAAGATCCCAAAGCACAGACGTTTAGGGTGTTGTTAGCAGCTATTTATTATTAATGAAAATAAAAATGGGAGGAAAAATGTTGCTAGCCGCGGCATCTGTCATCGAAACCTTAAACACCTCAGCTGCGGCTAGCGGGAATAAAAGGACAGGGAGAGGGAAAGAAAGGGGGAGTGATAGAAGAAAGGATAGGAGTAGGGCGGCAATATACACTATGTACAAATGTGGCCCCATTCTACTCAATGGCAAAGGAACAGACCACGGCGTTCACGGTGAGCGGAGTGCGTACTACGTGATAATCAGCCTCGATCGACGAGGAGCAATGCGAGGGAGTAATTAAGATCAACATGAATAGTCCTGACACAAGAAAGGGAGCGAGAAATAATCATCGAATACAACCCACTGTACACGGATCGTTATTATGGTCTTGGCACCCCTTCCGTGCTTGCTTTTCCTTTTGCATATTGAATTCGAGAAAACCAGACGCGCTCGTTTGAGTGAAAGTTCTGGGAAACGCTTCCTGCTGCCCGCCTGCATACAAGTGTAGGAAATCCGGCTTCTGCGCGGTTATTAAAGCAATCAGCACAGACTTGCAATGACTTTTCTATTCACATATTTAAAAGACATTGGACATCTCGATAAGCTTTAAATTCACTTGCACGTCACCTTCATGCATTCTTCATGCAGTGAACTTCGTCAGCCCATTTGACGGACTATGCACTCCATCACTCCATAGGTTACATCAATACTCGCCATTGCATCCTTAGTACCCATTTCATGGCCGCATTTTTTCTTCGTTTTTTTTTTACCTTTTCCACTCTGCTCTCCTTCTGTCTTTATCTCCCAAATTCCCCTCCCTACGCAGAGTAGCATGCCAGCGATTTTTAAACGCCGGCTAAATTCTCTGCTCTTCATTAAAGAGTCTCTCTCTCTCTCTCTCTCTCTCTCTCTCTCTCTCTCTCTCTCTCTCTCACACAGCTTCTTTTTTCCGGTAAAAGGTAGCCTGAAGGCGTTGTCTGCCTCCGAAAGGCCCTTCATATAAAAAATAAGCCTACTATACTGCTGCGCGGTTTCAAGCAAGTGTAGCCTCACTTTGTGTTTTATTGAAGAGGCGGCAAAGAAGTTCCCGGAATCTTTAGAGACTCTCTGGGCTCTAACGCGCACCTGTCAACAAATGTAAGTCATTCATTCCCCGCTCAGACGGTTTTTCTCCCCCTTTAAATCACGCTCACTTGTTTAGTAGCAATAGTAAACACAGGTGGGTGAACGAAGAGGTCACGTGTTCAGCTAAAGCAGCGCCGAGTGTTCTTGTGCTGCTATTTCCACTTGTTTAACGCAATTTTGTAAATAAAGGCTTATGTTTGTTCACTCGTAGTTTTGTCCAACACAGATGCCGCTGTCGTATGAAGCTAAGACAAACGGCTAAATGTTTGCTGTCCAAGAAAAGCCGTTTTTTTTTTTAAGGCCGATTTAGTCAACAGGTTGGAAAGGTGGAAAACATGAAGGCAAGCATTCGGCTTCACTTGAAGGACATTTTCCCGTTTTTGTTTTGTTATTATTCTTGCGCTCGGGGATCAGAGCAAATGCCTTTGGCGCCAAAATACGTTCTTTACGATTGTAGATACAGTACAGAGTTCGCAAGTTTCGCCTTGAATCAGTTTTTTTCTCCAGAGTTTCTTGGGGATTTCTTGGACTTATTATCCCCTGTCCAGTTCGCTCTTCCGGTAAATAAGTTTCAAGGCTTGCTTGGCTTCGGGCGGATGAATGTGCCT
Source organism: Amblyomma mixtum (assembly GCF_055824585.1). Classification (NCBI taxonomy): domain Eukaryota; kingdom Metazoa; phylum Arthropoda; class Arachnida; order Ixodida; family Ixodidae; genus Amblyomma; species Amblyomma mixtum. The sequence goes on from NC_143012.1 coordinate 314,898,517, forward strand.
GATCCCAGGCGTTTCCAAACGACTTCACGAATTGAACTTGCTTTTCGGCCATTTTATTTCTGCGGGCTTCGAGGACCGTACTACACAAATCTTGTTGTTTCCTGAACCAAGCGCGCGTTAATCGCGAAGGCCTAGCTCTCAAGCTCATCACAGGCTGATAGGTCATTGTCTCTTGCAAACAAACGAAAGTTTTCGCGACAAAACTTAAATAAACGTTTCTACTCACGTGGCTAATCTATCCTTAACCTTGAATTTATCCATGATCATACCTACGTGCCATTAGGTTTAGGCGCTATAAGTCCGCGTATAAAAATCTTGGAGACGGTAATAATGTTAAAGTGGCACGTAAATACGAGATCTGTTAGAAAAGTATCCGACCTTATTGTTTTTTTTTTTTTGCGAACACCTGATGATATGAAGCAAGCGCGCTGGCATCAGCCGACCTTGAACATTCCTGCGCATGCCCAAATTTTTTGCCGCCTACCGATAGCATCAGTCGCTGGGGCGCAGCGTTTGAGTGAGGTAGTGCGCAGTGCTCTCGTCGGTTTTTTATTGCAAGGAAAATGGCGGAGCGACTGGAGCAGCGCTACTGCATCAAATCTTGCCAGAAACTGGGCGACAGCCAAGCAAACCATTCGGAATACTGAGACGTCTTTCGGTGACGATGATGAGCGGCACACAGATTAAGCAGTGGTACAACTGGTTTAAAGATGACCGCACATCGGTGGAGAACGAGCCACGGCCCAGTAGGCCATCAACATGCCGAAATGACCTGGTCACTGCCGAAGTGAACGCTGTTGTGATGCGGGACCGTCGTGTGAGTATCCGAGAAATTGCGGAAGATATGGACATCAGCACTTTTTCTGCACGTTCCATTATCACCGAAGATTTGGCCATGAAGGGAGTTGCGGCGAAATTCGTGCCGAAGCTGCTCACGGTGGAGCAAAAGAAGCTTCGTGTTGAAATCTCACAGGACATGCTAGATTCCACAAACAATGACCCCGATTTCATGAACACCATGATCACTGGTTACGAGTCTTGGGTGTACGGGTACGACCCGGAAACTAAATCCCTGTCGTCGTAGCGGAAGCCTTCCACGTCACAAAGACCAAAGACGGCCTGCCAAGTGCGCAGCAGCGTCATAGTGATGCTGACTGTTTTCTTTGACTCCCGCTGTGTGGTACACCACGAGTACGCACCACAGGGTCAAACAATGGCCATAGAGTACTACAGGGATGTCCTCCGTCACCTACGTGATGCTGTGCGGCGCAAGAGACCGGAATTGAGGTCAACAGGAAATTGGCGCATTCATCACGACAATGCTGCTGCACATTCCTCGCACTTTATTCAGACTTTTTTGGCGGAAAACCAGACTCCTTTAGTTCAGCAGGCTCCTTACTCTCCTAATATGGCCCCCTGCGACTTCTGGCTGTTTCCCAAAATCAAGAGGCCATTGAAAGGAGCGCGATTTCAGACAAGAGAGGTCATTATGGCTGCAGCGACAGCTGAGCTAAACTCCATTCTAAAAGAGGCCTCTTCGGAATGCTGGCAGCACTGCTGGGAGAAGTGTGTGGAGTCCCAAGGAGACTACTTTGAGGGTGATTAGGTTTCTAACGCTCCAGTTATGCAAGTTTTTTCTCTTCGGCCAAAAGTCTGATACTTTTCTAACAGACCTCGTAAACTGCCTCTAAGTGGTTATGTTGAACAACCACCTACAGGACTAAAACAAAGCAAAATAAATGAATAAAACTTCAAGGTTGGCACGATTGTTGGTAATCCTGCTCTCTTTGCAGAGATCTTCGAACGTGCTATCACAGTGTTCCAGTACTTGACGCGTAGCGCACTCATGTGAACACATTTTAAGTATGTTTTATAGTTTGTTTTTTTTTTTGCCTTAGAGCACTTGACTAGAGCATTAAATTTTGCCAGTTTTGTATCCGTTAGAGTACCTTCCTTTTTGTTTTCATCCAGCGTTCTAGTGCCATTCCTCTCTTGAGAACAAATGAAAAGCCTAGGACATGCATACTAGCCTCCGCTGTTCTGCAAGGTCCTCAAAGTAAAAATGGAGCATGGGAGGCATTACCAGGTAATTTAAATCAGCGATGGCCAGCCGCATACAGTTATGTGACCATGTTACAACCGTCAGCTTTAAACTTCAGGATTGTAACTAACGCCAAAGTGTGCGAGCATTTTTCGTTCAACCCGACAAAGTCGATGAGTAGTATGCTGATTCAACTTTGTCCTAGAAAGAAGAAAACAAAGCTTCTCCCTTACTTGAGCGGGCAAACTAGAAAAATTTAACGTGTACCGGTACATAGATGAGGAAATAATTATGGCTAAAGTCCACCAAACAGCTGGACTGGGTTTATATGGGGAAAGAAAGAGAATACGTGTTATTCACCATTTATACATTCGTCCTGGACCATTGCGTAGTGCGGCTGTTTAGCAGGTTTCGCCCACCACGTTACAGACGTGCTGGACAAATTACTGAAGAATGGTCACGCTGGGCTGGGTTGGGGGAGCAAGCCACTCATTGGAGAGATAGTATGAAGTGCTGGATACACAGGCTGCGATTTGTGCGGGATTCTTGGGGTGTGGGGTTTTCCCACAAAGTTTGTGAGAAAGATGGGAAGACCCCGCAGTGAGTACACGTGGAGAGATCTGAGGATATGCTGAAGTTAGAGAAATGTGTTATGATAGGAGTAAAGGTGCGATAACTACCGCACTCTTTTTGGACACAAACTATATTATGTGTTTTGATGTGGATGCTGTCTGTTGTAATTCGCTCGTCGCCGTATTTGCTGTTCTTTGGTGTCATGCACAAAGCTGCTGCCCAGCGAAGAGAACTGTTCACGGCTGATATGTTACACATAATTTTGTGATAATGTCCAGGAACTAAAATTTAAGGTGGATATGTTGATTAATTTTTGCTTTTCTTTCATTTCCCTGCGCCTTACCAACTCTAGGTGCCGGCTAAGTAAGCCAGTCTTTCTGGCTGCATTTGACACAAGACGCAATATCTTTCGAGCGTAGGCTTTCCTGAACGGCTTTCCGGTAGCAAAGACTCTGTTTAGCAGCACAGTTATTCATTTTACTAACATGTCGTGCAAAGCTTGAAGGCTGACATTCTGAACCAGATTCTTTTCAAAATAATAAAAAGCGTTGCTATCCCATGAAGGGCTTCCACGTTCACTGCCTAATTAAACATATGTTATTAAGAGACACTACTACGACCACGGTAGGCGCGAGGAAATTAAAGAAGATGGTCCTATAGTTTTGAAAGTTCAAATCAACAGCCCAAACGAGCGGCAAAGGGAAGTCTATACAGCTTAATTTGTCCCGCAGTGTTAGGGGTATTGCTATAGTTTCAGCTCGGCAGACGGACGACGCCTCCTGAGTTCTTTTTGCGACGCGAAGAAATCCTCGAACCTGGCAGTGGTGCGCGGGACGCGCGCAAAGTGGGAAAAGCGCAAATTTCCAGAAAATACAATATTGCGTTTTACAAGTTGTAGAGCCACTGAGCTTAAGACCGCCACGCAGCAGCCGAAATATATGTGTTCCCGCCGGCCTGCACGCTGTTTGTCGACGCGGTTGACACGGTCGCGCCGACGAGTGCCCGCGCCGAAGAGCTAGCCGGGTACGCGTTACGTGAGTTACGGCGCTCCGGCAGTCTCGTCTCGGTCCCTTTCAAGGATCCCCGCGAGAAACCCTAAACGGCACTCTCACCCGCACCGCTTTTCGGGGGAACGCTCCTTTTACTTTTGCTTGTGCGTGTGTGCGCCGACTCCGCGCATTCACCGTGAGGGAAACGGCGCCGCTTCTGGGCGACGCGCGGGAAGCCGGGAACACGCACTGTCCCTGGCCGGTGTTACGAGTCATGGTAGCAGCATCCCACCGCTGTCGCTCCTGTTGTTACGAGTCGTGGTAGCAGCATCCCACCGCTGCCACCAGTTGTTCCGGCTCAGGTAGCATGGTCGGGTCGGAGAGGGAATGAGGGAGGTCGGAGACGAGGTTACGGGAAAAACAAGAAGAACTTTATACAGGTAAAATTACATTATATACAAACAGCAACTGAGAGAACGTCTCAGTAAGAGAGTCTCGAAAACAAGGAGCAAAGCTACATGGCGATGAGCTCGATGGTCAGGAGCTACTCGGCCGCACTCGGCGCCGAGTTTTATAGCGTTTCCTTTCCCTGGACTCCCTAGATGGGGGCCGGTCCTGCCGACGAAGGAGTGTCCAGAAAAGTTCACGGTGGCACACATCACACTCTCTCTCATTAGGGAACACACCCCCGTCACGTGTTGAGATAGAGAGGATACCGTCTACGTCGCGCAGACACCGGAATGTCGGAGAGCGGCGTTCCCGCGCTTTTCATGTGGTCGCACGTGCAGGGTCCAGGCTACGTGCAAGTCCACGCGGTGCAGGAGAAACGCTCGCTGTTAACTTCTTCCTAGAAGACGGACGCTGCTGTCAAACTTGATGACTGGACCCAGCTGACACCCGGGCCCCTTGGAATGTCAAGTACTGCCGACCGTGGCAGCTAACTTCTTTCTGTAGAGGAGGGTGCACTGCAGAGCTGGGCTGGCCAGTTGCAGGGTGGATTACTGACACCGCTTCCGTGGCTAATCCAGGCGTTGACCCCGCGTGCCTTTCGTGACTCGTCGGCATTCCGCTGCAACCGCGCCCATTTTTCCTCACGACGAAGGCCAAACGTAACACCGGTGTCAGTGGCCGCATTTGTTTTTCCAGTCCCGGACTACTTGCTGGCAGGTCTCGGCTTCCTCTCGGACAGGAAAAGCGTCATGGTCACATGACCTACTTGCCATAGGCTGCTTTCGAACACGGCGCCAGAGCCGGGCTCCCCCTCGGTTACCGTACAAGGACGCTGTCATCTGCTAGCAGACGATGCAAGCCACGGCCACTACGACGCCGAAGCAACGCCGTGCGCTCGATCATGATACTGAGTCGATTTAAAGACTGTACTGTCAGCTTAGCGTAGGTGCATTACAGAACTCAGCTTCGGAGGTATGCTCGCCGCTACTGCTTGCGGCGAAGTTCGCACAAAGTAGCCCAACTCGTTGCGGAAAGGCGGATAGACGAAAGCCTCCGCAAAAATGTTGACAACAAGCTCTATAGCTGCTCCAGTATACGAGTGGTTCACCTGCGATGCTTTCAGGTAAGCGTACAGGCAGCATGTGGCAAAACAAGCGAACAAGAACCTCTTGACGACACGAGCAAACAATACGCGCTCGCAGCTCCGAACGCGCGTCCGTGTGCGGTGGATTTCAAGAAAATAAACGAAGATGCAAGAACAAAAAGTCTTGCGATGGCTCAGAGAGGAGCTACGGAGCTCATGTGAAGGTTTAACGCATGATATCGACCTCCAGGAACACGAAAAGCACTCAAAATGCACACGGAGTCTAACTTAATATGGCTGCCAGCGCGGCGCGCAGCTATCGTCTGCTGCCTTCTCAGCAGCCCCAAGCAGCCCGCGGACTGCCATAGGCTAAAAACGAACGCGTTGCTATGGCGATGCAAGCAGGTGGGCGGAGCTTTCGGGCTGCCCGAGAAAAACAAATACCGGACTCGAGCCCGCAAGTAGTCCCGGAGTCCGGGACTGAAAAACAAATGCGCCCAGTGGCGCGCTTTCTGAACGCTGGCCTTTAGGTTTCTTTTCTTTAAGGCAACGGGCGGCTTCGGAGGCGGCATGCCATAGTTTTAAGATGCGCGGGCAGATATACGCCTCGGCTGCGCTCGTTGCCCGAACTCGCGGCCTAACGGCGGCGCCGAGACGATTTTTCTTTTGGCCGTGCGCTTTTGTTTCCGCTGGCTGGCGCCACTTCGAGGAACAGAGGGCAAAAGGACGGGTCTGTTTGCGTGTTTGTGTCCTTTCCTGCCTCTTTTCGTGCGCGCAGTCAGACTTCCTGAGGGGAAGATACTCTGTTATGGATTCGTTGCGTTTTGCTTGTGTTGTATCTTATATTAGTCACGTGCACTGTGGACCCGCCTAAATGCACCGCCACAGGCAACTGTTACGTCACGAGAGGGTCGGCCCAATCAGCGATGAGCCGAGGGGTTAAGAGGAGATGTTGGCGTGAATCTGGGAGTTCTCGCCAGGAGCTTTTGACCGGGAGAGCTCTGGCGGCTCCACTCTGTGGTTGCTCTCCCTTTGTTCGAGTCTGTCTTCACTGTACCATCATGCTAATCTCATATGTATAATTTTTTTTGTTTCTACAACGAAAATCGTCGTCATCGTCCTTCGCGCTACTGCCAATCACAAGACCGGGCCGTAACGGCAACGAGACGGCCTGACCTCGCTACGCAACAGCAAGCGAGGAGAAGAAAAAGAGTGAAAAGAGCCTCAACTCAAGTCGTCTTGTTCTTCCTCATGCACACGGTCTTATAATCGAAAATTTCCTGTTTCAGCTACTCGGAGGTTGAGAAGGGATGCGAAAGTCTGTAGGTGATAAAAAATGCCGAATCACGTAACAATCAGCGAGTGCAGAAGCTGAAAACACCTTTTTGTGTCCTGTATGCCACTGAATAGCGCTTGAAAATATCGGAAAATGTTCTAATATCACACTGGATATCCTACAGCTACAGCTTCAATTCCATGACTTATAGCGCCACCCTCAGCGCTTCGCTGTTCCACATCAATGTTTTTTTTTTTTAAACGAATATTCGCTCTAGTAGCGAATAATCACGCAAATATTCGATTCGTTTTGTGTCCGGTTTTTAATTAAACTATTCGTATTCGCCTGTTTTCGTAGCATAGAAGTTTTTTTTTCTCTCTATCCTATTCACATTCCTCGTAACCTCTTTCCTCCTTTAACTCGGCATGCATTGTACCACTTCCAGCGATTGTTGCCAACCCAGCACACCGTCTCCGATTTCTTTGTTTTTCGAGTGCAATGTTTGCAGACCCCAGCCTACACGTGCTGGCTGAGGGAAACGTTCTCCGCATTGTCCTGAGCCCTGAGGGACAGGGGGATACGGCTACCCTGCACAATGTGCCATCTGAGGTCACGTGATATAGGCCCGACTGAAGAGGGGGGGGGGGGGGGGGGGGGGTGCACTTCTCGCGCATCCGGGTGCAGATATCAAGCAGTATCCATCCAGACATCGCTGCAGCATGGTATCCCCGAGGTCCTCGCATTCAGCGGAAATAAAGGTAATGTGAATGCATGCGCGGTAGATCCCAATACAATAAGGGGCGGATAGAGAATTGGTAGCTTAAAAGCAGCACAGTGACCTGAAGATAGAAGTCCAGGATTCGAAGTCGGTATTACCTAAAAGCCATTGAATCCGCATTTCACAAAAGGTAAATTTCAGGCTTGTACTTCTTAAGACTGAAATAAATTTAGAAACCGCCTCGTTTTTCAAATAGAATGCTCCAAGCATTCATCCATTTATCCGGGAGCAGATGCGATAAAGCCGTCACTCTCATTTCTTCTTCATTGGGAAGGACGAGCAGCCTGGGAGTTTCTTTTTCTTTTTCCTTCTTAATACGCAGTGCTTCCGCGGATGTGTCCGACACCGCTGACATTGTCCAGTGCTTCCGCGGATGTGCCCGACACCGCTGACATTGTCCAGTGCTTCCGCGGATGTGCCCGACACCGCTGACATTGTCCAGTGCTTCCGCGGATGTGCTCGACACCGCTGACATTGTGCACACGTGTCCTCCGCATACAAGTGCATACAACGTCTGCACCTGCCGATTCTACACACAGTAAGCCTTCGACGCGCAAAACCGGAAGGAATCGATGTTCTCGAAGCTGCAGCCTTTGGGTAAGACCACCGCAAAACAGAAGTTTCGACCCCGTTATAGGAGGCGCGCATGCAGTGTGCGCGGCAAGTTCTCTCGAGGCATATGCGGTGGTTTCCCGAATAAACACGAGCATTTTCGTATGGATTCGTCCCCTTGAGTACCGCTTCGGTGCTTGTACTTTCTGATGTTTTTTTTTTTTTTTTCACCGAGGTGAAGGGAAAACTTCATTCATAGGGCAATCCATGATCATGTCTATATCGGTAGTACGGCCTTCGACTCCTTGAGTGTGTGGAACAGTCAGCCGTGAGGAATGAAGGAACCTGCGCGGTTTCCAATAGCATCTGTGCATAAATGGCGTGCAGCGCGTTTATTTTTTACTGTGAAAGAACGACGCGCACTTTAAGCAAAACTAGGTGGCGTTACGGAAGCTAGACTATATAGCATCAGAAATTAGGGAGGGAATTCACGGAACGTTTCACACGTAAGAGAAAAATTTGTATTTTGATCACAGCCTGATTTCGACCCAGCAATTAAATGAAAAAGAAAACTTAATTCCCGCAAAAACATTTACACGTTTGCCATTTCGAGTAATTTCATAAATGAAATGTTTACACATTATTTCACTAAGCATGTCATGAATGCGGCCTATTTCAGGAAAACTAGGTAATATATGCATAAGTGCAATTTATTTTACAGCCAACAACATAATACTTAATGGGGCACTGAGGATAACCATCTCCATTTTTTGCTGCTAGTAAAAATGTATTCTGTAGTGTTGTCTGCGTATGTTGATGCTTGTACTGCAGAGAAAGGTGAATTTTTGCTGAGAAAATTGCATTAGAAGTTTCTCCCCCCCCCCCCCCCCCCCCCTCGTTTCGAGCTCGTGACGTCTGCTCCGGAAAAGACTCCATTATCAGGAAAAGCAACCGCAAGCGCGCGCAGAAAATGCGACATCAAACATGCCAATTAAAGGGAATATGCAACGAATTAAAAGTCGCTAGTAAATGCTTTCAGTGCTTAGAAATGATGCTAAGAAGCATTCACACCAAGTATGTGTCCTCGGAGCTGAGCCGGTAATTTATTATGAAATTTTAAAAGCCGTGTATTTTAAAATTCGCGGGCCGATTGGAGTTTTCGTAGTCACTGATTTTGAAACTAAAATCGGGAAAATAGACGTCACTAGTTTCGTGACGTCGGCAGGCCACCACATGCTGTCATTCGCTGGAGCCGCGGCAGCCACGACGTCACGGGCACACTTCCGGTGGCCGTGAAAATCGTCTGCTCGTGCCGCCGCGCGGCCCCCTCGGGCAAGCGCGAGCCAGGGCATTGCCTTCACGCATGCGTTTTCAATTTATCTCTGCCGCCTCTTTCTGTCGGGAGTTCGGGAGCCACTCGCAGCGCCTTTGTCGCAATGACAAGCATAGCAATCCGACCCGCGCCACAATCCAGGAAGGCGAAGAGACACCGGAGAGACGCTGCCGACGCTGCTGCTGGGGTGCTTGGTGCGACAACCGGAAGTCGAAACCCAACGTCAGCGAATGATGTAATCATAGGCGGGCCCAATTCCAGAGAGCTGTTTTTATTTTTTCTGGTGCCCCGCGTGTACGAGTTGAGGGGGGAGAATAAGAGCGTAATTTTTAATTGTCTATAACTTCGTTGTTATTGATGCTAGCTCAAAAATTCGTGCGCTGGGTTGACGAGTGATAGAATGCCTATCTCTTGTCTGCTTTACGTAATCTCAGTTAATTTTCTGCATGGTCCCAGTAAAACTTTGAGTTCTGTTTTGTTCTTCGTTCTTGCCTTCTCTCTTCTTCACTCGTTGTTGCTAGTTGTTTCTTCTTTCTTCTTAGTAGGTCCCGTTTCCCTGCTTCGCCCAATGAGCTTCTCGAATTGGCCGGATTAACTGAGAACACTTATTTAATTAACACTCGCGGCCACGGCTGGGCTTCTTCCACAAAAACAATTATTCGTTCAGCGCTGCCATACTCCCAAGGACACTTTCCCCCAGTTTCGGGGAATCCATGTACCGCGGACGGGGCTGGGGCGCCGGCGCGTCTGGGCCCCGGTCCGCAATGATAGGAAACCCATTCCCGAGGAGAAGCGCTAATTTACGACAAGTGGCTCCGACATCCGGTAAAGAAAAGCAACGCAAACCCAGGCATCTAACATATGCGCGGGACGTGGTTTGTCGAAGGCGTCCGGAGCCCCGTACGCTAAATGATGCGCGAAGCGGCGCCGTCTACGGAGACACACGGCGCTTCACATGACAATGCTAGAAGAACAAGACCCGACATAAACCAGTAGTACACTCAATGCTCACTCCACACCAAGTGCGAGTTCACCCACGGAAACAAACACATCAAAATGCGGGTGATGAACGCGCGGTCCGTCTCGCCTAAGGAGTCAGGGGGCCCGCTCCGTACGAGAAACTAAAGACAAACAAATGTTCCGCCCCCGAAGGCGCGCGGTGCCCCGCCGACGCGGTTCGCGGGTTCCGCTGTACGAACCAGAACTCCAAACCTCCTGCCCGGCATCCCGGCGAAGCGGCTCGGGGTGCAACTGTATAAAAAAAAACACAAGCAAAAGAAACGCGTACAAGCGGGTGCGCGCAACGACCTTACAGTCCCTTTAAGCGGTTTGCGACCTGTAAGCAAAACGAGGTGTCCGAGACACTTTCATCTGCGGTGAAGTGCACATCGGTCAAACGGCACGCCGTATCAACATGCGCCTCGCAGAGCACTGCAGAGCGCTGAGAAATGGCACAGGCACGCACCTTGCTTCTAATGCGAGCGAACATGGCGAGCAAGATAAATCCTGCGAAGCCTGTCTATAGGGCAAACCTCTGTCAAATTTGCACATCATGATCAGAGGAGTCGAGAAATAGTAGGATCGTACCATGAACCATTCTGTTTTCGGGAACAGAAATTTTGTTTTCAGATAATGACAACCTAAACATCTGTCAGTTTGTTTTTGTTCCTTAGTGTTTTCTTCCCTCGTTTCAATTGAGAAATATTCAGACTGAGCGTTGCAATAAAACGCCTTTGTTGCTACAGTAAGCGCCTGCACTTATGCCTTTCTCACGTGTCTCGTCTTCAAGTGCACTCGACGCGCCTTCTTTGGCTTATTCCCGAACTTTACGTCATGTTTTGCCTCATAGATAAGGACTGCGTATTGAGCGACCTCGCACAAACAAAGAAAGCGTAAAAGTCGCGAAACGTCATTTTCATGTTTTTTACCTGGTCAATGACTGCAACTCCTATTCGTTCAGAGAATTTACTCGACTGCGCTAAGTGATTTTCAGCGTACTATAACTTATAAGACTAGATCCCTCGAGCAAACAATACTGAATCGCGTCCAAGTGTTCCCCCACATTTGCGCGTTTTTCTCCAACACATTCTTGTTTGCTGCCGACTCAGGAATACCTCAGTTCTGCCCTATTTCACATGATCCGAAGGACTGCAGCTCCGGTCACACTGATGCTAAACGTGTTGAAACGGTTGCTGCCGGCGCCTGGCTGTTCAGCACGCCTCGGCGCGAAGCAGGTGCTTCGCGTTGGGATCCTCGCAACGGCTGTGCACGCGCATTCCTACAAGTGTTGTCTGTGTTGCTGTGTCGCAAGGCCAACAGGGAAAGGAAAATGCAAAGCGAGCGAAATCAGCGGGGCTTGCGTCCATCGCACAAAGGGGGAGACTGCAAGAAAAGGGGGGAGAGGGGAGGGGGGGGGGTCGCAACTAAAAGTACGTGAAGGCCAACAGCGCGGCAATATTACCCTTCCGTCAACCAAACCCATGCTATCTCCGCATGTAGTTTGTATTGTTTCGTTCGAGTTTATTTGTGCACGATAGTATGCATGCATACGGGCGAAATTGAATCCGTCACCAGAAAAAAGTCTGGCCTTACAGCGAATTGCAATCGGCACGTGTTCAACGTCTGCCCTGCGCTGTCCTTGTCTTTGCTACCTTATTATACGGAAGGCAGAAGGAGAGGCATTGGAAAAAAAAGTGCGCACTTTAAGCGCGTGGCTGAAGCATCTTTGCCAGCACTAAATTAAATACCTACGCTGATACTCTAAAATACTTACGCAGGATACTATTCGTAAGATACATTTAATGCCCGTAGCTTACACTGCTAAACTTTGCATAAAAACGGCACGCTAGTTCGGGTGCGAACAGTATGTCGCTTTAATTCAAGGCACCAACTTCGTATTGCATGCAGGCTTGACAGGGACCCAACTCCTCATGCTAAGCTTTTCAAAAAAATTATTCTCCCTTTATGTCGGATCCGAATGTGGTCCCCCCAAAAATTCCTAGCCAGCATCATGGTCTACCAAGCAAAATGGAGCCATTACGCGACATAACCACTATCAGATCAAGTTTATCTGGTAAAGAGGGCTTCCTACCAACAATCGAAGAATGAGCATGGTTGGCAATCAGAAGATTAGACTCAGGACGGCAACATTAGCTGATGTGCTCACAAGTATGTAAAACTAACTTAAAATCAAAAACAACGGTGAAATATTCTAACTGCAGCAAACATCAGTATAGCTATGGAATGCGTGTATAAAATTGAATTGAATTTTGTATGTAGGATCACATGCAATTGTATTCCTATCACTGCGAATGGGACTGGGGGGGGGGGGGGGGGGCACTGAGAAACAGCACAGAGCTAAGGTACTGCACTCATGGTTTCCTTGAGGGCTGTAGCTGATTGCCTTAATAATTATTAATAGCGAGGCATTTCCAGCTAAACAATAATTCTAATACTCTAATATAAGTCTTCATTCGTTAGGAGCTAACGAAGCAGCTGCTAACGAAACGCCTTTCGGCATGTATACACATATGTATGGTCCACGGCACTCCACCCTGCATCTAAAACAATAATGGCAAGCAATGACATCTTTGTACACCATTTCCGTCACAGAGCCTTCACCCGCATGGAGTGCTGCGCCTCATGCTAAGTTATATATTGTGACGTCCATGAAGAGCGATGCCTATTCTGCGTGGTGGGCGTTCTTGACTACGCCGAAGATGAAGAGATTGGGGTCGGTTGCGTCTCGTGCTCGGCAAGCGGACCCAGCTGGTTTGAATCACCCGTCCCGGTCTGAATAAACCCCTAGACGTAACAATATAAACGGAGCGGGAAGACTCACAATCCCGTGACAAACGTTGGAAGTATGCTCAGAAATATCGATCTATCCGGTTTAAAATGTACCACTTTACTCACAAAAATTACAATGTGCTGTCTGAAATGCTGGTTGCACTTTTTAAAGGCAGCGTTGAAAAAAACTAAATATTTCATGTGGATCGAAGGACAATAAATCTATGGGCAGAAATCGACGTTACTCGTGCTCATCTCAAGCGCTATAAAATAGTCCCTGAAATTCCAATAATTGGTGCGCTGATTACCTCATTATTATGAAGTTTTTCCTGTTTCAACATAAGTTTCAGGTACACAAAATCAGCAGTGAATCAACGCATTCGGAAGCAAGTAGAAAAATAAAAAGCGAACAGATGAACTTCTTGCGTGCCAATTTTACAGCGTAATTTTGAAAATATGTAACTGTCGCGTGCAGAACGATCTCGGAGGCAAAATATTGTTCGCTGAATTAAAAATAGCAGAAACCTCGTGGCAATGTATAATATGCAATAAACAAACAAATAAACACGCGATTTATAACCGACTACTTGGATGTTGTTTTTCGTTGACTAGTCGGAATCAGATGCCCTGGGTGGCAGTTTCCTTCCGGCTTTTCCATTATGCAACGAAGAAACATTCTTATTATTGGTTATTTCTTTTTCTACGAGTACTTCGCGCGAATTCCTCGAAGGAGTGTATATCTCACGCTGAAACGAACTAGCAATAGTCTCGAAGGTGTACTCACTTTCTCCGATGTGTGAAGTGCGGCACAACGACAAGAGCTGTATCAAAATCCACGTTTGTGCAATCACCGCACATGATGTCATTCTCTTCTGGATGCGAGGCAATGCAGATGACGCGAAAATTAAGAAAGCACCGAATAAACGCTACGTTATTCTGACTCCGCAAGACATCACGCCGAACTTAGCTCCGAACAGCGTGGAACGAAGGCCGCGAAGGCGGATTCCGGCTTTCAGCTGATGGTCAAGAGCGGGCGCTAAGTCTCGGGGGAAAGGGGGGGGGGGGGGGGGGGGGGAGCGCTCCGGCTCCGCCGCTCACGTGGTAGCGGCGCTGATTAAAGAGAAGCGTTTGGGGGTATGTAGGCTGGAAACGCCGATTGGTCGATGGGATGCGCTTCTCCGTGACCGTGGAGAACGGACGGAAAAAAACTTCCTCCGTGTCCGTGACGTTTTTGTCTTCGCCCTCGTTCTCAACCGGACGTGGCGTCACCGCGCCTCCCTCGGTCTGTCTGTAGATGCGCCCGCGGCGCCGCTCGTGCGTGATACGCGGGCATTCGGTTCGCGAACCTCGGCGCGCGAGTTTCGAGACGTGTTGCGCTCGTCGGCGACAGCCAGCAGAAATTTCTGTGCACTTCTCGCTTGCTGCTTTCACCGTTAGTCAGAACAGGCACGTTCAGATTTGGCGACCCCGAAGCTGTCAGCCTAGCTAAAATGATTGAACAGACGCGCTTTCGGCGCGCCGATTTTGTTCTTTTGTATGTTGGCGACAACGATCACTACAGAGGAGATGACCCGCGAAAAATCACCAGCCACATAAAGGTATGCATTTTTCGTAAAATACGCATAATCATTTCAAATTTCGCTTCATGAAGTGCTGTACCGCTTACCCACTCTCCTCGTGCATTACAGGACATCGTTCTTCTGCTACAGGAGCACGTGGCTAGTGTCGGGGCTCGTATTTAAAGTTTTTCCGCGACACTGCGAGGATCCACGTCGGGCGCGCTTTGAATACCGCAGGCGTCGCCAGTCGAACCGCCAACAGCCACGCTGACGCACTTTAGGGCGTGCGCATTCTCAACCCCGAGGTAAGGGCTGTACTAAACTGTCGCAAGTTTTCTTGTGCATTGAGAACTCATCAAATTGCGGCGCTTGTAACTTTTTTTTGCAACATGGTTTCCTGCATTCCTCGGAAGCCGAGGCTGTCATAGTTCGCCGCGGACCGCTACCACGTAGCGAGAGATCGGGGCATTGATGAGATGTCCAAACCTATACACCTTTATAACCTGTTTGCGTCTTAACCTGTGTACAGCGCACCTTTGTTCGCTCCTCTTTTTTGTTCTTTGCAGTCGTTTCCTGAATCCATCCAATGAGACGGGCTTGCCGGACGATTGTTCGCCGTGAATGGAACCACGAGGCGATCCCACTGCATACAGCCCGACTTTGTTCCCTTGTGTATTTTAAATAAAAACAGCAGATGTCAAAGGTCATGGTCGCGTTCGAGGATTCCTTCGACAGCTCGGGCAAAACCATGAGGACTGCTCACGCCGAGTCGTCGCTGCCAAGTGAAGAGGTACAAAACGGATGTCGTCGTTACTAAAGGCCTTTCTCGGGGCCACCTCACTGTTTCCTCGCAGACCACGCGCTTTGCGCCCCGTGCACATGTTCCCCTCATTTCCAATAATTTGTAAGTTGCATATCAATGAAAAAGTCAATCGCTCAATGCACTTTATTTAGCAGAAAATTCAGGCTGGTCACTCTGGGATAAAAGCTGTGCACACAGCTCGACAAGGCCCAGGGGACCATTACATGACAGTAGTGAAAGTAAGAAAAACAAGTTGTTACTTTAACATAACATGAAAGGTACACCAAAAACATAGGCGATACACATGTTAATTACAAGAGAAGAGAAAAAACATTTTGACAGCAGATATACAGTATCAATTTACACTATACTGCATATAAAAATTAAGACATTCAGCACTATGCCACGGAATATAAGAACAATACATAAGGTAAAATAGAAAATGAACGTTACAATAGTACATACATAGTTAGCTGTTTACATTAGCACGAAATGAGTCCTCAGCTCCTTGGGACTAAAATCGGCTGTGTGATTACATTAGCATAGGTCCTTCAAATCGTGCAGAAGGCTTGAATTTGGAACTGCTAATATCAAAGGTGATTTAGAAGAGCTTAAATTTGGGCTAGATGGTGCATAGAACTTGAGAAAGCGAACAGTAGTGCCTAGAATGGCAAACACAATGGAAGAACGACGCAGGACAAGCGCTATCCTGCGCTCTTCAGTATGGAACTTTGTGACTATGAAAATTGAATATTCACGTCAGTGCCATATGAGTCTTTAGGCTGCCTGGAAATCGTTATTCGCAGAAAGAAACAAATACTAGCGAATGAATTTTTGTGTGCGAAGCTGCACATTAATCTGTATTTATTTACTTTATTTAATATATTTATTTATTTACTTATTTATTTACATTACCCCTCAGGGCCCATGGCATTATAGAGGGGAAGTGGTAAATATACAAAAACTGAGAGAAAAATACAGTTGATTACATGAATGTTAAACAGCCCCTGAATATAGAATGTTAGCTAGTGATACGCGGAACTGCTCATAATTTTCAATGCCAGCAACTTCTGCAGGAAGGTGGTTTCGGACGCGTGAGGTCCGCTGCAGAAATGTTTGCGAGAAGCAATTCGTGTTGCACGACACCATTCCGTCTTTGTGATTATGATCAATGCGGCGGGATGCGAAGAGTGGGATGATGGTACATACGAAACACTTTTCTACACGATGTCAGCGATGGAAGGCAGAGATTAGACTTCACAGTAGTTATACTCGCTGTGCGGTTGTAGTTAGTACGGATAAAACGTACACAGTTATTTTGCACCATCTCAAGATCACTAATCAAGTTGTCATGAGCAGGGTCCTGAACAGATGTTGCATACTCTAGTTTGGATCGTATTAGTGTTTGATAAAGCAACAGTTTAAAATTAGAAGGAACATTAAAAAAGTTGCGACGTAAGTAGCCAAACATGCAATTAGCATTTTCAATCATGTTCTCGGTATGAAGAGACAAGTTTTAAGATTAGAAATAATATGAACGCCGAGGTATTTATATGACGAGACTGATTCCAACGAAATATTATCGATGTATTAGTGTGGTGGGGCGGAAGTTTTTCTAAATACACGCATGACTTTCCATTTGTTAATATTTACCTGAATTAATTATTTTTTGCAC
Organism: Amblyomma mixtum; assembly: GCF_055824585.1. Taxonomy (NCBI): domain Eukaryota; kingdom Metazoa; phylum Arthropoda; class Arachnida; order Ixodida; family Ixodidae; genus Amblyomma; species Amblyomma mixtum. The sequence goes on from NC_143012.1 coordinate 314,915,418, forward strand.
CAGTTCCCTATTGTGTTGAGGTCTTACTGAAGTAATGTAATGTCGTTAGTGTTGGTTATTTCTCTAAAAATGACGCAATCATCAGCATAGGTGAATATGAGAGTTCACAAGACAGGGGAGGTAATTAGTATTAATTAGAATCAGTAGGGGTCCAAGAACTGAACCTTGTGGAACTCCGGAAGACACCTCGGTAAGACCGAAGTTATAACCGTTAGCAAAAACAAATTGTGAGCGATAGACAATTAATCCTTTTCAATAAGTTACAGTCAATATTCAGTTTTTTTAGTTTATGAAGCAAAAGCTTGCGACATACGTTGTCGAAAGCCTTTGAAAAATTTGAAGGTATACACTCAGCCAGTGACGATAGGTCTAGAATACGATGCAATGCATGTGTAAACGATATTAACTGTTTCGCAAGAGTAAGTTTTTCGAAAACCATGTTGCGCTCACGCAAAAAATGAGTTGAATTCAAGGAAGTCATTATGGTTGGTAATTATTATATCCTCGAGCATTTTGCAACAAGTACTGGTAAGGGATATGGGACGGTAGTTACTAGGGGATGCTTTGCTGCCGGATTTGTAGACTGGAACCACCTTTATGATTTTGCACTCGGTAGATAGCGTTGACTGGTCAAGTGATTGCTGGAAAGGTTTGGTTAGCGTAATGGAAGAATAAGCTGGAGTGCTTTGTAAGAACTTTGGGTTAACGCAGTCATAACCCGGAGCGGAATGAACGCTGAGTCCATCAATAACATTTTTGACACCAGGAGTAGCACCAGGAGTAGAACATAGCTCAAGTGGCGAGTTGTATGATGAGGCGGATGCTCAACTACCGGAGCGGTGGCCTAGTTGTTGAGCATCCGCCTCGCGTGCGGGAGGTGCGAGGTTCGATCCCCAGTTCCGCCGGGTACCCACCGGATATACAATGGGTACAAGCTTCCGCTGGTGTAGTGCTCGCCTTAATCAGGGTGAAATGCTTGGTAAATGGGTCTCTAACCCCACCTTGAGCAAATGAATCTACCTTGTGTAATGGCATTCTTTTGCCGCAGATGCCCTTGCGCCATAAAAATTTATCATCATCATCACCGGAAGTGCACTTAACTGACACAAGTGGATGACTAATTGCCGGACCGTGCCGGGCGCGGGCCCGTGCACTGCTCTATTCAGGAACCTAAACACATTTCCTTTTGTGAGAAAAGAGCTATGTGTAGAGTCTAAGCGGTACAGGTATGAAGCTGCAATGAAGCCAATTACAGACTTCTGTACAACAGCTAGAGGAATTTCAAGAGCATGCAATATGTGATGCTAGTTGTCTAAGTCACAATCCATGCACTCAAACTACTATTTCATTTTTTTTTTTACCCACAGACAGGAAATGTCTGAAAATCAATATGCACCAAGTACATGGAAGCAAGAATCGTGATGCCTGAAAAGGTTGTACTGCAACATATAAATGCTCAAGTCTTGATACGCAGGAATACTGAAGAATTAACGAAAATAAAAAAGTTTTATTTCGTTCGGGCTCACACACCTGGTACAAACATATTCTTCATGCATAGCGATAAAACTTGAAATACTATGTAAGAAGCCTTTAGGCCAAAAAGTATAGCTAAGTATGGCAGAAAGGTGTCTTTAGGAAATGCACAAAAGCAGGCATGAAGTGTGAGAGCAAAGCGCGTCAGGTGCGCTTTTTAATCTCGCGTGCGCTTTGAAAAACATTAGGAATACGGAGAAAAATCTAAGGAAAACACGCCTTCATCATAATCACCAAAACTTTAATTTCCGCCGAAATGAAACTCCTTTTTCGACCGCCCGGCACGCAGGCCTAAGGGAGTCCTACTGAGGAGCCTCGCAAACTAAGACACACTGTCGCTTCATGACCTCAGCCGCCAGGCGGATGGCTTGTTGTTGTTGAGCGGTGTCCTCACTCCGCAGCAGTCTCCCAGGACAGTACATTCCCATACTACGTGGTCGAGAGTGCCCCTCTCTCCGCACGTTATGCAATATAGGTCTCTCTCCTCTTTCAAGATTGTTATGTGTACCCAGAAGGGGCTTGTAATCTTCTCCACGCAACTGCCTCCTCGTTTCCGGCGGAACGGTCGGGTGGCGGAGAGACCCTCCTGCTCAGCTTTCCGTGACCTCGTAGTATGAAGTCAAGCTGTATTTCATGTCTATGCGAGAGGGCTGCTCTACGGCCGCCCGGTGATAAGAGAGCTCGGACAAGCTCGGCTGTGCCGGGCGGTTCCGGAAAGACATCAAACCGAGCTCCCCATCCGGATCCAAGCCGAAGACAAAGACGGGGCCCAAGCAGGCTCCTCCGCCCAAGGCCAAGAAAGCGTCAGCCGGGTCATCCGAACCAATGCAGAAAGCTGAGCCAGATAACGAGGATGACGTATGATCCGTAACATCTTGCCTCACTAGCGTCTCGCGGCAGACCGGGGACACGGTAGTTGGATCAGTTTCCACTGCTGGTCGCGTCGGCGGCCTCGAGGCACTGCAGCGCCAAACCGAGCGACTGGAGAAGCAAGTGGCGGCCTTCCCGAATCAAATCATGTCAGCAGTCCGCGAGTCCTTCCAGGACATGTTCAAGGCAGCCTTAACGCAAACACTTTTCGACCTTATGGCCCAGGTCACTGACTCCGTCCTTAAAGCCGTGCAGCCCTGGGTCAGCACCCAAATTAAGAACTCCACTAGCATCGAATCCCCGTACCTCAAACGTAAGACAGCCTCCCTCCAGGCAGCGGAGGAACACGGTTCAGCCGGTTCCCGGCCAGAGCTAGTCCGCTCGCCCCGTAAATAAATACAACAAGATGGCTAGCAGATCTTGCAGGAATGCTAAAAACCTTGAAAATTTCCAGATCATCCAGTGGAACTGCAGGGGTTTCAGAGCTTGGAAAGAGCGGTCACACCTCCAGCTCTACCTGCAGCCCCTAGGTAACATGCCGGCGCTCATTGCCCTGCAGGAGCCCGGCATAGACGCTAAATTCTCGGGCTACAGCACCTTTCACGGGGGCTCCTCTACGTGCATCCTGGTGAATAAGGCTTACAACGTGGTTCAGGTCGACTTAGACTTGGATACCGAGCAAGAATATACAATGGTCCGGGTACTGCCCCTCAGACGCCGCGACCCGTCAATACATATCCTCAACATATACTGCCCTCCGCGTAAGCCGCGCGTAACTTTCAGTGAAATCTTCCTTCGTGCGATCAAAATGGCAGCCAAAGAGCTTCTAGTGATCGTTGGAGACTTCAACGCTCCCAGTCTTCGCTGGGGCTGCCACTTCGAAAAGGCAAGAGGACGTAAGCTGGCGGAGCTCATCTCCACCCTCAGCCTGACGTTCCTTTCCTTGTTTCTTTATTCAATACTGCGAACCTTGTACAGGTCCAATCAGGGTGAGCAGAATGGCAAACAAAACAATAATAACAAAGTTAGTAAACATCAAAGTGTGGCGAAAGGCAATAAAGAATCATTCCAGTCGGTTACAGTGCGAGGAAAAAAATGAAAACTTGAATAAATCTCTTCATGCAAAATACGGCGTCAGAGAATTAGCATGATGGTGGCTTGTATACCTCGGCGTTGAAAGCGACAGATATGGGGCAGGGTTAATGGCTAATTCTTGTTTCCAAAGCAAGTGAAGAAATTCCAAACGTAAATTTTTTCTTCGTTGTGCAAGACATTGAATACCATTAACCTGCATTATTTCAGAGAGTGAGTCATACGGGGAAAATTTAGAGTAAATAAACCTTACAGCTTTTCTCTGTACCTCTTCTAAGCGGGTGATATTGCGCTTAGTAAACGGGTCCCAGACAACGCATGCTTATTTGAGTTTCGGTTTAATTAGTGAATTGTAAGCAAGTAATTTTACGCTAGGGGGATAATTTTTAGCTTATGTCTTAAGAAGTATAGTGTACAGAGTGCGGAAGAGCAGATGTTATCTATATGTAAATTCCATGATATTAGTAAGTGTGACACCCAAATCCTTATATTTAGTCTCTTCCAACAAAGGCGACGAACCTAGCCTGTAGTTAAAAGAAAGCGGAGCTTTTTTGCGAGATTAGCGAAGAAAGACGGTCTTATCAGTGTTAAGTTTAATGTCCCACGTTTCACACCATTCAAAAATCTTAGTAAGAGAGGAGTTAAGATGGATTTGGTCGTCAATTGAAGTTATTTCATGAAAAAGCACACAATCAGCCGCAAACAATCTGACTTCCACATTCGGATCAAGTTCAGTAGTAATGTCCTTAATATATAATAAAAATAGTAATGTCCCCCCAGCACACTTCCTTGGGGCACGCCAGAGCCGACTGGAAGGCAACCTGATTGTTGCTCATTAACTGCGACAAATTGGTAGCGATTGGTTATATAGTTTGATATCCATATGATTAAAACTTCTGGCAGGTTAATGCGTCTGAGTTTTAATGTCAGTTTGTCATGGGGAACTCTATCGAAAGCTTTGCTGAAATCAAGAAATATTGCATCAATCTGGCCGTTCTTATCACGACATGAAGCGAGAGTGAATGTATTACTCTGTCTCTAGTTGTGTAATTGTTGAGTATTCTTTTCTAAACCCGTGCTGGAAATTAGAGAGGACTGCGTGCGCCTCTAAAAATTCATTACTCTGGTTGGCAATAATATGTTCTATTAGTTTGCAACATGATGACGTAAGCGATATTGGACGGTAATTTTGTAATAATGCGCGGTCACCTTTCTTCTGTATTGCCACAACCCTGGCTATCTTCCAGTCGCTCGGTAGGCGTCCATGAAGCAATGGTGGTGGTGCTAAAACTTTATTTCCCACAGTAGGGGTCCTGAAGGACACTCGGCTAGGCGCCAGGTGTAGAGGGCAGCTCCCACGTCGGCACAGAGAGCCCGAAGCTCTCCGCCGCCTCGCGGGCCTCCTGGACAGCCCGAAGCTGGTCGTGTAGTGAAGCACTTTTTAGTACTTTGTCCCAATGTTCCTTGTTCTGGGCGTAGGCGTCACTTGATGCACAACCACACAGCATATGGGTCAAGTCTACACGTTCACTGCACTGGTCACACACATGTTGTCCGTCGTAGTCTGGGTCGATGTGCTTCATGCGCCAGGGGTTGGGGTATGAGTTCGTTTGGAGCAAGCGTAACGTGACCGACTGGCTGCGGGTTAGTTTGATATCCGAGAGGGGAAACGCTCGTCTGCCTAGATAAAAGTGCTTAGTAAGCTCGTTGCACGTGAATAATTGATCCCTGTACTCGATATGCGGAGTAGCGGGGGAAACCAGAGGGACGCGGCCGATGAGCCCTCGCGCCGCCTCGTGTGCGATCTCGTTGAGATTCCGCAGGCCATCTCCTAAGCTGCCCATGTGTGCCGGGAACCATACGATGGAGTGATCGGTGATGTTACTTCCGCCTAAAATTCGTAGCGTCGTCTTGTCTATTCAGATCATTCTTCATAGGTCCATGAAACAATGAAATATGGAATATAATAACTAGAAACTTTGCAACAGATTCAGCATATCGCTTCAGGAACACGTTAGGAAGGTTGTCGGGACCACATGATGATTTAGTTTTGAAATTCAGTAGCATTGAAACCACGCCACGGTATGAAATAAGATTTACATCACAGAGGTCAAACACAGCGTCACTGGATGGACAAGCACCGGAATTTGAAAAAACACTGTGAAAGTAGTCATTGAAGTGGTGCGTAATGTCCCCGTGATCGGTAACTACAGAACTATCAACCAAAATTTGCGACACTGGTTTCTTTTTTTTCGCTTATATAATTCCAAGGAAGGAAGGGAAAACTAATGGTTTTTCCTGCGGTTTGGGGGCATCTTCAGAGACGTCTTGGTTCTACCCCCAGGAGCCTTCTCTGTCGAAGTCGTCCGCCTCTAATCAGTGGTCGGTTGCCCTCAGTCCAGGGCTCCGCTGGCCAAAACTTTTTTGGTTCCTCTACAATGAAATTTGGAAGCACTGTATTAAAATAGTGTTCTTTCGAAGAGTCTACTGCGCGCACAAGGCCTTCTTTTAAATCCTTTAAACGAGCTAAATGCAAGCGCCGCTTCTTTATTCTTTTTATCTTGGTAAATTGGTTTTTCAGGAAAGGACATGGCGCAGTATCTGTCTCACATTATCTCGACGGACACCTGAACCGCGCCGTAAGGGAAGGGAGGGAGGTAGGAGTGAAAGAAGAAAGAGAGAAAGAGGTGCCGTAGTGGAGGGCTCCGGAATAATTTCAACCACCTGGGGATCTTTAACGTGCACTGACTTGCACAGCACACGGGCGCCTCTTGCGTTTCGCCTCCATCGAAACGCGGCCGCCGCGGTCGGGTTCGAACCCGGGTACTCCGGCTTGGTAGGCTAGCGCCTTACCACTGAGCCACCGCGGCGGGCGATGGCGTTCTGCGGACTCCCTGGCAGCTTGGCGGAATGGTCATGTCACCAAATATGGCGGCGCCCATGCTCCCGCGCCGTAAAGCGTCTATAAATGCGCGCTTGCCTTGGCGTGAATGCTTTGCTATGCAGTCCTCTAAGGAGAAGTGACAATGACAGGAAGAAGCGAGAAAGCGACAACGTGCACAAGAGACGCCAGAACAGCGTTAAGAACGTCTTGCAAAGCGTCGTGCTAATGATGCAGCTCGGCGACAACCTTCTACCTCGCAGAGTGGTTCGTCGTCATCGGTCACCGATGAATCTCAACACCACATGTGCAAGAGTCGGGCCAAACAGGGCATGGAACGCCGACTTAAAAGGCAAGGTAGAAACAACAAAAATCTCAGAAGAAGGCTGGCGCGTCATAACAAAGAAATAGAAGATTGATTACGCCTTTAAACTATGTGAACAAAATTGGACTAACAAATGTAGCGACATGGAAATGAATATGAACCTCCCCCAGACGTGGAATATCCTAAAACATTTAATAGACCCTGAAACATCCAAAACACAAGCACGAGTCAAAATGGCTAAGGTTAGACACGAATGCGAAGAGCACGACGACATATTCATGAAAAAACTCGTCGAGACATACATAGGCGACACGGAAATTAGACAGCTACCCGACTACCAGGGAATTCCAAATGAGAAGCTAGACGCGCCCATCACGAGAGCTGAAGTAAGGGCGGAGATAGCGAAACTCAAAACCAAGTCGGCTCCAGGGCCAGATGGAGTCACGAATAAGATGCTCAGGAACTTAGATGACAACTCGATAGAGGCCCTTACCAGCTACATGCAGTACTGCTGGGAAAAAGGAGAGATCCCACCGCTGTGGAAAGAGGCTACCGTGATCCTGATCCCAAAAACCCGGGAAGCAACCGCAGCTGGAAAACCTCCGGCCTATATCACTCACGTCATGTGTAGGAAAGTTAATGGAACTCATCATTCAGACCAGAATTTCAAATTATATGGAGGAAAACGAGAAATGGACAGACGAGATGTATGGCTTCAGGCCCCATCTGAGTAGACAGGACGTCATGCTGCGGCTGCAGCAAGACATAATTAATTCCAGAACCAAAGATGCGAAAGTCATTATGGGACTGGACCTAAAAAAGGCCTTCGACAACGTCAAGCACGAAGCTATCCTGGAGGGGCTCCAGCAGGCAGGAATAGGGCTAAAAACCTATCGTTATATCAGAAATTTCTTAACGGACCGCACGGTGGTAATAACTTTCCAGGAAGTACAATCTGCAGTGATCAGGCTAGGTAACAGGGGGACACCTCAGGGATCGGTACTGTCACCCACCCTTTTCAACATGGCCATGAGAGGGCTCCCGAAGGAATTACGAAAAATTGGGAACTACAACTTAAATTACAGCCTGTACGCGGACGACATCAACCTCTGGATCAACAGAGGGAGCGACGCAGAGATCAATCAAACGCTGCAGGCGGCAGCAAACGTCATCTCTAAGTACGCGGAGGACAGAGGACTTAAATGTTCGCCTGAAAAACCAGAAATCTTCGTGTATAATTGCAAGGCACTCAGGAACAAACCTCCCTCTGACCCACAGGTGTACGTGAATGGAAAGGAGATACCAAAAGTAGACACAATACGAATATTGGGCCTCCACTTACAAACACATGGAAGAAACACGACCACAATTCACAAGTTAGAAAACGACGCGACCGAGACATTAAACCTCATCAGGAGGGTCTTCCGTGAGGGAGGCGGCCTCAAGGAAAAAAACATCCTGAGATTGGTACAGGCCTTCATCATTAGTAGAGTTAGCTACGCCACGCCATATTTGAACCTAAAGGCAGATGAGAGGAGCAAGATAACGCGTTCCTCAGGAAATGCGTAAAAAAGGCTCTAGGGCTCCCAACATGTACATCGACAAAGAAGCTACTAGCCCTAGGACTGCACAATACGATTGCAGAAATCACGGAAGCGGTTAAAACCTCGCAACTTGAAAGATTCAGCACGACGCGAGTGGGAAGAGCTACGCTCAGTAATAATGGAATGGCCACAGACAGGGGGCAAAAGGTTAGAGTCGGCATTGACAGGGAAATAAGGGCGCACCTACGAATCCCTCCCCTACCCAAAAACATGCACCCTGAGATTAATAAGGAAAGGCGACAGAAAAGGGCGGAAGCGATAGAAACAATGTATCGGGGCAAACCTCGAAATGAAGTCGCCTACGTAGATGCGGCAGGGGACAGACACAGTCGATATATGACCGTAGCGGTGGTAGATGGGGGGGGGGGGGGGGCACCCTCATCACTGCGGCCATCATACTAGGGAAAGAAACCGAGATAGCGGAGGAAGCCGCGATAGTGATCGCTTGCGCTGGCACCAAAGCTAGATACATTATTAGCGACAGTAAAACTACTGCAATCCAAAATTTCAGTAGAGGGAGGGCAAACCCCCTCACCACCAAAATTTTAACACAAGGAGCGATTGATAGGACGATCAACATCATCTGGACCCCGGCGCACGAATCTGTCAGCGGTAACGAGGCGGCCCACAGTGCAGCTCGAGATCTCTACCTCCGAGCTGTACAGGAAGGGTCAGCTCAGGCCGAACATGATAGAGAAGGGCGATTAATCTCGTATCAAGAGATTACAGAACACTACAAGCAATGCCGGAGGTGTTTTCCCCCACCAAACACGGCGTTAAATAGGAGTCAGGCGACGGCGTCGAGACGCCTGCAGACTGGAGTATACCCAAACCCAGTACTAAATAAACATATCCGATCGGACTGCGAGGACGATAAATGCAAAAAGTGTGGGGCGAGAGGAACCCTCGACCATATAATTTGGGAATGCACTTCCTCCCCAGGCAGGGCGCAAAACATTAGCAGTAGGGAAGCCTGGGAAACCTTGTTGCGGAGCTCGGACCCTGAGCTCCAACTCACCGCCGTCCAACTGGCAGAAGAGGCCGCCGGCGAAACCAACCCGGCCAGCATCGACGTCGACCATCCCGTGCGGCTGGGCCGCTCCTAAGTCCCCTCCCCCGTAAGGGGGGTGAGACAGAGCGGCCCAGGCGGTGTGGTCCTTATCTGTTGGACAATAAAATTTTTCAACAACAACAACAATCTCAACACCTGACTGCTCAGGAACGCCGCAATGCTACCAGGCGAAGGCAACGCGCCGAAGAATCGCCAGAAGAACGCGCACACCATTTTAACGCAATTTACCCGGTTTACCAGAGGTAAACCACTGCCATTTTTTTTTACCTTGCTGACGGCGATCTTTTTTATTTCGAAAGCAATACTACTCTCAAGAACAGCCTTTCGCGTAGCGGCGGCCACTTGGCATGTTTGACGTTTAGAATGACCCCTGACGTCATACCATGCCTAGTGACGTCACGGTGTGACGTCATACCAGGAGCGAGAGACAGGCTACCTACCAACTCTGCTCGTCGGGTAACGACGGCCGCTTGGCTCGGCGCGCAGCGCTCTTCCCACTAGAAGCGCTGCATATGCAGTATAAAGCACCTGCTTTCGCAACCTGCCGGGCTTAACCAAAGCTAAGCCGCTGCCAATTTTTAAAAGTTGCTTGTTCACTGCTCGGAGGTGAGGTATACGTTGGTTATTGTGAGCTGTTTGACAATAAATTCAGCGGCATTTGTTGTTTTTGCGCACTGCATACAGAGTCTGATGCGAACAATTTGCGGTATTTATTCTGATATGAGCGTACCTTACCGAAACTGAGCTGTTTGACCTCACGGTTTTCGTCGCGAAGGCTTTGACGTTTTCTCTGTGTGTAGAAAGACGTGACTGTGTTAGCGAGGACAAAGGCGTGATGTGAAGTAGCCACTGCATGCATTTTTGAATGCACTTTTATTCCGAAGCAATACTACTTTCGCTACCACCTCAGCCCGTGCCGTGCCGCGGCCGCATAGCCACGCTTGACCTTTCGTGTGACCTCGCTGCGTGACGTCATACCATCTGTGTAAAAACGGGGCCCCATCTCACGCCGTCGCCTTGCGCGGCGCATAGCCACGGCCTGACTCCCGCTCCTCTCACCACGGCGCTGCGCGCTATGTGACGTCATACCATCTGTGTAAAAACGGGGCCCCATCTCACGCCGTGGTAGCTGCTCTCGCTTCGGCGAGCGCGGCTTCGGCCGCTTATCTGTTTTTTGAGCAGCGTCCGCTCCGGCGGACGCAGTTGTTGCTGCGACGCGCGTCTTTCCTTTCCTCTCTCTCTCTCCTTCCTCTGATCTTTTAACTCTTCTCTATCTGCACGTGGTAGCGGTGGTGGCTTGGCTCGAGCCAGTAGCAGGCCCGTGCAATTTCCTTTTCATCCTTCTCTCAGTCACAACAACAACAACAACACGCCGTTGCCTTGCGCGGCGCATAGCCACGGCCGTGGCCTTACTGCGCTCTTCTCGTCAAGCCCATGAGATGCCGCCTCCAGCCTATACGCTTCGGCAGGTTGCAAAGAGAAAGCATCAGCGAGCTACGGAGACAGAAGAAGAACGACAAGGACGGCAGCAGAACCACGTATTGCTTCGAAATTACCAGGCTTAACCAAGCTAAGCCACAGGCCCACAGCCAATTTTTTATGTTGTTAGTGGCTATTTATTGGTAATAAGAAAATAAAATATGAAGGAACAGATGTTGCTAGCCGCGGCATCTGCCATCGAAGCCTGAAGCACCTGAGCTGCGGCTAGCGAGAATAAAATGAGACGGAGAGGACAGGGAGAAGGAAAGAAAGGGGGGAGCAATAGAAGGAAGGATAAGGGTAGGGCGGCAATATACACAATGTACAAATACAGGGAATTAAAGTGAATTAAATGTGGGGTGCTCAACGCGCAAGGTTGTTGAGTGTGCGGGCGTGCAAATTGCGTGGTGGAGAGGAAGCGGCGGGCTGCGTCCACCGCGATGACTTTCAAGCCGGCATAGATGCGTTGCCCTGCGCCAGTGAGGGCATCGCGCGGGCCATTGTTCGTGGGTGGTGATGGTGAAAACTTTTTAATAAACAAAAGGAGAGTTTGCAGACCAAAAATGGCCCTTTACATAGGTGGAGTCCTTAGTCCGGGACCCCGCTGGAAGAGGCCGCTACTCGCGCCCGTTGGACTAGAGCCCTTTGAGACTACAGCCCCGAGCAGTTGAGCAGGGCTGCCTCCCATGCCTCTCGGGAAAGGGAAGGATTGGGGGAAGGGAAGGATTCTTTTGACAGGCCCAAACCATGTGGAAGGTATCGGATACTTCCCCATAGTGAGGGCAGCGCCCATCAATTTTGGGGTCGAAATATTTCACTATTGCAGGACACAACAAAGTGTTGGTCTGCAAGCGCCTCAGAGTTCGCTAATCAGCTTTGCTCAGGCCCTTAGCAGGGACCGGGAAAAGCCGATGGCGTTCGCAATAGTCGTCAAGAATTTCTCTGAACCGCAGAAGCGGTTGCACAATCTCTGAGCCGGAAGAGCCTGCAGTGCCCGGTAGGTAAGCGCTCGGGCAGCCGCGTCCGCAGCCTCATTACCTCTAACGCCCTGATGGCCCGGAGTCCAAACTATGCGTTTGGGTGAAGGGTCCTATTCGCTTACTGCGCGTTTTAATATACAGTAGGCTAAAGATGAAATCTCACCAGCCAGGTAGTGTTGACAGGCTCGACGCGAATCTGTCACGATTACCTTCGAATTCAAGTCCGAGGCGGCAAGCGCAATGGCTACTTCCTCAACCTGCGCTGAATTTCGAGCTCGAAAGGAGAGGCCGTTAACGCATTGATCCTGGTGTACTACTGCGGCCGTGTAGAATCCATTGGGCGACGGCCCTGCCATGTCAACGCATTATACACCCTGGTTGGATCCGTGTTGGTGTTCGAGGGCCCGAGCGCGCGTGGGGGAGCATAGGGCACGCGCACATTCACTTATTCGTCGCAGGCCGGCCGCTCAAAGGTAAATATTTAAATGCCGCGCGCGTGCCGTGTCCAAAGGAAAACCAGGAGAAAAGCACACGCTCGCGGCTCACTGTACAGATAAGCTGGTGTGGGGGCGCCCAGCTGTAAAGCGTCCGAAGGTAGCACACGCGGAGCGTTCTGTCACTGCAAATAACTACCTGGCGCAGAACAAACGGGACGTCAAGCCCTTCTGTTCGAAGTATGCACAGAGGCTCACCAGAGTTCGCTCACGGGTGCGGCAATTGAGCCACAGGAGCGCCGAGACATTTCGCGACGCAGTTGGGCGAACGCGGAAGTAGTATCGCTGACTCTGAAATAACGCAAAACGATGCTGAGGCGCGACGTTCAAAAGCAAGGATAGGCGCGTCAGTGCACCAACCCTTTTCGTTTGAGCGTTGTGCATGAATCGAGTAGAGTATTACGCTGCGCGTTTCTCGCGTTGCTTTTTCTAAACCTGCAATGCCCTCAGATGAATCTTCCGTCGCTGCGACCGACAACCTCTGAAAAGAAGCCGGCGTCGATGGAGCATGGCGCCTACGGTATCCACGAAGTCATGTTTCATGGGTGAGTAGCAAAAGTGTCCGATGCTAGAGAAAACATTTTTATGCGAAGCATATTACTAGAGCTACACTACAGCCCGTCGAGCGCGGCGGTGGAGCTACCATTGACCTTTAGCGTGACCACGTGACACCACGTGACAACATGACGTCACAGCAGAGGAGAGATGGGCTGCCGGCTCGCGCGGTCGGCCGCGGCGGTGGAGGCTCCACATCAGAGGCGCTGCAGCTGACCACGTGACGCTACAGCAGCGGTATAAAGCTGAGCTTGCCTCGCTTCGGCGAGCGCGGCTTCGGCCGCTTATCTGATTTTTTCAGCAGCGTCCGCTCCGGCGGACGCAGTTGTTGCTGCGACGCGCGTCTTTTCTTGCCTTTTTTAGAGCGCAGCTCTTGGCGTCCGTTCCTGTGTTTCGCGTCGTCGTCGGCGTCGGCGTTGTCGTCGGCCTCGTAACCAGCTCCGCCCCCCTTTCATCCCCCCAGCGCTATCGGCGTCAGCGGCATCAGTCAGTCGCTGCTATCTCTTCCCTCCTCCCTTTATCGTGTTGTCCGCTTGCTGCGCGCGCTTCTGCCCCCATCGTTTGCCGCTGGGTGTACACGCCGCCCCCCTTCCCCCTCTTCCTGCGAGTCTCCGGTTGTCAAAGCGCCGGCTCGAACTTAATTCCTTTCTTCGCTCCTCCTCCAATGCAACCCCTGTGCGGTGGCAATCAGAGAGCCAGATCGGTGGCGGCGCATCTGTATATGTGCACCGCCCGAGCCGAAATTGCGAATACGTGTGAAAAATAAAAAAAAAATTCTGTGATAGCGCATACATGTGTTGCTCGATTTCTTTGCCTCAATCTATCGAAAAGGTGAAACAGCTTATTTGCTGCGCTCAAATTTCGCATTAGGAAGTAACGTAATCGTCGGTAATTTTTTCTTTCCTCTGATCTCTTACCTCTCCTCTATCTGCACGTGGCAGCGGTGGTGGCTTGTCTAGAGCCAGTAGCAGGCCCGTGCAATTTCCTTTTCATCCTTCTCTCAGTGACAACAACAACATCTCCGGGCACTTACGAGGCGGCCAGGTGTTTGGATGCCGCCTAGAAGCAGGGCTGATTTGAACGAGAAGCGAAAGCTTCAGCGTGCCACAGAGACCGATGAAGAGCTGGATGAACGTCAACCAAGGAAAGCCATGTATTACCAAGCCTAGCCATCAATATGCTTCGCATCTGACTAGGCTTAACCTTAGCTAAGCCTCAGCCATTTTTTTTTTTTTGACTACCCTGTTCGCAGCTTTCCAAGCGTGATAGAACAGCCTTGCAGTTTCCCACCCTCTGGAGGAGTGGGAAAAAAATTGGCTTGCTTAGCTAAGGCTAAGGCCGGACATACGTAGCGAAAAGTCTCATAGTCTCTCACACACCACAAACAAGACCAAACAGGGCTGTTCACAAAGTCCGACGTAAACGCTCTGGACGCAGTCACGCTTTCACTTAGTCTTAACACATGTTCACTGTAGCGGTGAGTCTTTGAAACTTCTTCCTTATATTCCTCCTTCTGCTGCTGCTCCTTCTCACTTTGTTGCCTACCAGCGGCCACAGCGGTGGCCATAGCGCGTCGTTCGGCTTCTTGGCGACGTCTTTTCGCGAGGCGTTCCTCGCGTTGTTCCGGCGTTTCAAATGCACGTTTCGCCTCGGCTCGTTCTTTCCTCCGTTGTTCGGCGGCCAGCTCCCACGCGACTACCTCTGGATCGGAAGAACTCAATTTCTCCGCTCTTCTGTGTAGTTTAGCAGCAGCCGCAGTCTCCTTGGCATCCATGTCTAACGCGCCCGCCAGTTGTTGCTTTGTTGCGACTGAGAGAAAGATCAAAAGGAAATTGCACGGGCCTGCCTACTGGCTCGAGCCGAGCCACCACCGCTGCCGCGTGCAGATATAGGAGAATTAAAAAATAAGAGGAAAGAGAAAAGGAAATGAAAAGACGCGCGTCGACAACCGCGTCCGCCGAAGCGGACGCTGCTGAAATAAATTGGCTGAGGCTTAGCTTGGTTAAGCCCGGTAATTGCGAAAGCAATTTCCTCTGGGGCCGGCGTTATTGCGACTCGCAATAACGGAAATCCAAGCCAAATCGTTATTGCGACCCGGTTACAGTGCCACTGTAACTCGGTGGAAATAACGAAAAGCCAGCCCAAAGCGTTGTTTTTCCAGCCCCAGACTACTAGTTGACAGGTCTCGGCTTCCGCTCTGACAGGAAATAGCGTCATGGTCACTTGACCTACTTGCCATAGGCTGCTTGCGAAATCGTCATCTGCTAGCAGACGACGCAAGCCACGGACACGACGCCGAAGCAACGCCGTGCGCTCGATCATGATACTGAGTCGATTTGAAGACCGTACTGTCAGCTTAGCGTAGGTGCATTACAGAACTCAGCTTCCGAGGTATGCTCGCCGCTACTGCTTGCGGCGAAGTTCGCACAAAGTAGTCCAACTCGATCGTTGCGGATAGGCAGATGGACGAAAGCCTTCGCAAAAATGTCGACAACAAGCGCTATAGCTGCTCCATTATACGAGTGGTTCACCTGCGATGCTTTCAGGTAAGCGCGCAGATAGCATGTCGCGAAACAAGCGAACAAGAACCTCTTGACGCCACGAGCAAACAATACGCGCTCACAGCTCCGAACGCGCGCACGTTTGCGGTGATTTCAAGAAAATAAACGAAGATGCAAGAACAAAAAGTCTTAAGATGGCTCAGAGAGCAGCTGCGGAGCTCATGTGAAGGTTCAACGCATGATATCGTCCTCCAGGAACACGAAAAGTACGCAAAAATTCAGGGGGGCACTTTGTTGATCTAAAGTGCGGTGAGGCGAAAGCCTTAAGCGCAGTGTTGCTGCTTGTGTCACTGATGTGTGGTTAAGATGCTAAGCTTCGCCTCTAAGAGCGAAACGCGACAGCGTATTGCAACGCTGCCAGAGAGTCCATAGAACGCCATCGCCCGTTCGGTTCTACGCCTTGCTCGTCGGTAAATTGGTTTTTGAGGAAAGGAAATGTATGTCTCTCATATCTCGGTGGACACCTAAACCTCACCGTAACGGGAAGGGAGGAAGATGGGAGTGAACGAAGACACCGTATTCACTAGACGCGCCTTTGTTCACTCCAAACCGTCGAGCTAGCATGGCGGAGTGGTAGCGGGCTCGTATCGCACTCCGGAGACCGAGGTTCGATTCCCAAGCTGGGCCAATTTCCTACTCGGTTTTATTTATTTATCTGGTCTGACTAAAAAGGTTGATTAGGCTAATTGGTTAAGTAAAAACTCAGTCCCACTTACTTGGAGCATCACTATACGATCCCTTTAATTGGTTAGTAGCCAAAGTACAATTGGCTCCGTTTGAAATTCGCGCACTGTGACGTCACGACCGTTTCGACCAATTGAAAAGCGTGACATTTCTGTCGACAACTGCTTATAGTATTCTAGTTCACTATAGGCAACATGCAGTGTAGTTTGCAGGTACATGTGGCGCCGTCTCGTGGCCGAAGAGACAAGCACTGAGTAGGCAGCTCGGCGCGGCCCGACCGGCTCCGCTTCCCGAGGAAGGCGCAAACAGCGAGTTTGTGCAGCTTTGCGGATTTTCTGGAAGCTTTACCTCGGCCATCCTACGCCATGGATGTCGGTCGCACTCGGGAAAAAAACCAACCGGAGATACTGTTGCGTGAAGGACTGTCATACCCGAGATGGGAACGGAGACGTGAAGCTGTTTCGTTTCCCTGCAAGGCCGTACGGGTCAACCCGGCGACTGAAGTGGATCGTCGCAGTGCGTCGTGTCAAGGAAGTTGCACTGGTGTTATAATTCACGTGAAGCTAAGAGGAGAAAAAAAGTATAAATGTGGAGCGGCTGAATGAAGCTATAATATTGAGCGTTCATTAAATTCGCCGCTAGTAGTTCTCTTGCTTGGTATCGTCGAATTGCGGTCGCGCTCCCGCGTTGAGAAGCCGTTTTCTGGTTCTGTCAGAACAACGGTCTTCAAATCAGGATTCGTCGCGTTCGAAAGCAGGGCTCTTGGTCGCGGTTTTGTCCTATACTGGTACTCAAGTACGTGCGCTCAACGTTAGCGCGTACGTGTCGAGGTACCATGAATTAAAGGCAGCACGCCTCGCGGGGTGAGTCGCAGGTGATTAATTCAGGTACCACTCCCGTATGTCGTTCCCTTATGTGTTTGCCCGTCTCGCGCAGATTTCCATGCTTTGCCTAAGGGGTGAATTGATTTTGCAGTGCTTTGTGTCATACAAATTTGGTTGCATTATATTTTAGTGGTGAAGACTTCTTCAACTGCAGCCCAAATGACAACACAAAAATATGTTCAAAACACTTTGTCCGTGGTGAAAACAGTACCACTGAAACGCATCCCGGTTAGCTCCCGACAAGCAAGGTCATACATGAAACTGCCCTAACATTATTAACAACCTGAATTCAGCTGTAAACACCTCGATACCGCGGGAGTCATAAAGAGGCTCACTGTGTGGTTGCTTGGACGTTCAGTCTGGGCTCGATAGATGCAATTCTTTCTGTACACCCACCACTGTTTACTGTGCTTTCGATTACACGCTATGGGAAAAATTCGCATAATCACGGGTCCCGTGCATCTAAACTTTGTCCCTTTATGTTTTTCAAAATCTATTTTCCAGATCAGTTACCAATGCAAAGCGGCGAGACGGTTGCTTACACATGCACTGTACATGCACAAGTTGAACTTCGTACACGTGTTTGCCCCGCTAAGACTGACACTTCGCCGAAATTTCAGCGCCGTCCGTTTCCTTCACTGAGTGAACATGGTTGCTCTCGTAAAGGCGACATCTTTTTTACAGCTCCGGTCGCCGAAAATACACACCGATGGCATCAATAGGCTTGAATCCGCAATATAAAACAACCGACATTTTCAAATTCCTACTGGGCATGCACGCCGCAAAGAACGACCGCCTACCCAGTACCAAAAAAACATATGGTGGCGGCGCTGTAAGCAGCGCGACAGCGGCGCCGCCTGGCTATTGCATGTTGCCTATACAACTGCTGCTTACGAGACTAACTTAATATGGCTGCCAACGCGGCGCGCAGCTGTTTGCTGCCTTCCATGGCGACACAGGCAGATGGGCGGAGCTTTCGGGCTGCCCGAGAAAAACAAATACCGGACGCGAGTCCGCAAGTAGTCCTGGACAGTCCGGGACTGAAAAACAAATGCAGCCAGTGGCTATCAGTGGCTATATCAGCCAGTGGCTTCTACTATCACGCCTGCTACACGTGCATCGCAGTGGTCTTCTGGATTTGGTTGGCAGTGCGCAGTCGGCTCAACGCGTGAAATTTTAAATTTTGAGCTCTCAGTGACTACACACGACACGCAAAGGTAAGAACCAATGCGCCATCCATGTGAAAACTGCATAACCCAAGCACACACCAAATACTCCAAGTGCTGGTACCTAGGATAATATAATCTTGGATTAAGGATGTCCTGATCCCGTCACTCAATTTTAGACCTAAGGAGGGTTGTCACTCGTTCAGGGCTTGCATCACCACTAAAAAAATGTTTATAGCTAGCGTTTTGGTCCCGTTCACCTTAACAGCTTTTCAGAGTAGACCTTGGAAACTGTCAGCAACTGAGCCAATGCATATTAGCAAGTTTGAAAGCTCTCCACTTGCACAAGATATTGAGCTAAGTGTTAATGGTGTACTGAGACCGCCTTAAACGCAGTTAAAGTGCTGACTCAGTAAACTTAGACAAAATTCAGCAACGAGTCAACACCCTCAGTGGCACTATAAGTAGCTGATGCTATTTGACGCATCTTCCACACTTCGGGCCTCTGCAACAATTTCTCACAGTGAGTGTCCACCTTGACAGCAGAGTAAAAAAAGCATTCAGCGAGAAAAAAAAAGCGTTCAGTATCGTGGGATCATGGATCTAACTTCAGGCATTCAAAATATTCGGTGCTCCGTTACTGCTTCACCCATTCACTTTTTCGACGACGGACGCTACAGAAGAGAGAAGGCAGTCACAGGTGACATGCTTTTATTATTAAATTATATTCTCTTCATAGGGGACCTCTCCGCTTGTTGTGAGTACAGCTTCAACATCAAGAGGTCAGTGTTGTCAATGTAAGATCACTGCTTTCCAGGGTGCTGTACTTAATGACTAGCTCACACCGCGAGGAAGACGGTATACACAGTTGAGCAGACGGAACAACAAATCTCATCATGCTTCCACGTGTACACAACCTTGACAACAAAAGAAGAAAGCATGACAAGGTGTCTCATCAATACGTATAACAGAACAAGAAGATGAGTCACGAATACTGTTCCTGTTGTACTCTTCCCACAACGTCGATGCACCCAGCAAACATTTACAGTCCTCTTGACATGCTATGGTTTTCCATCCCTTAATAAACACAAATGAATAAGGACGCGGTCACATAACACAGAGACAGCAATAAGAGCAGAGCATGACAACTGAGGCTTGGAATGTAAATGGCATTTGATGTGTGTGTTTGGATGAATTTGTCGACTGAGTCCGTGTTTCTACGTTCCAAAATACGCATAGCGTATGGATGACAGACATAGCAGTGAGCTTGCACTCTGTTTCAGTTGGGGCACATAGTCAAAATACCAGTATTAAGGTATTCGTGCCTATTACTACAAGAACACATTGTAAGTAATATTCCAGGAACCGTCTACTGCTTTGTATAGGGACCATGTGGTTACGTACTTGGGCCAGCACTGCTCCTAGACGTGCATTATTCAAGCAGCATGCCTCACAGAAGCTGTCCCAGTACTGCTGGCATGATCGGACACTCTGTCTCAAATGTGCCCACCATGCAGACCACAGGGCTCTGTACATTGGGCCCAGAGATTCATGCACACCGACAGCAAAAACGAATAAATGGTGCCATTGTCGCATCACATCCATGAAGACACAGGTAAGGGGGACGAAAATGCCACAACATCAACAAGAAACAAAATCTATAGCAACACTATGTACACAAGTTTGACAAGAGTCCGTGCTCTCCACGTTGCACATGAGCGTCGCGTGGCCGTATCCCTTAAATTGAGACTTCGAGTCACACGAGGCAACATGTTTGCTGAATAATCAGCTATCCCTCACTGAAACAGTATAGCTCAAACGCAAGAAAGCTTAAGCTTTCTGAGCCCAATACCCGTCTTCCTCGACCTTGAGGACATCTTGTCCACCCAGGCGCGGTCCGCCACCACTCACACCTCGGTGCCGCCACTACCATCGACACTCACGACTAGGTTATACGCGGGCGGTGGCGTGGCGCACACTTCGCTCAAGTCATCCGACGCCCTGGTGTCTCCTGTGGCTTCACCTGGTTGTGGCAGCAGAAGAGGCGGTGCATCTCGGCGCTTCCCAGCCGGAAGGCGCAGTTGCAACGTCGGCCCACTGACATTCATGTAGCTTGGTGCTGTAGCCGTGTCATCCTCATGAGTGTTGCCGCCGTGGCCTAGTATGGGTATCATTTCTATTCCATCTCGGGAGATGGCGCTACCGTTGGGGATGGCGGTGGTGGTGGCCATCATGGCGTAGTGTGGCTCCGAGCCCGTCTGAATGCCGGCTCGGCTCGTGTTGATGTAGTTTTCGTCGTCAGACTTCATGTCCAGGTAATCCGGGTTTGGGCTGTTGTTTCCCATGGCCAGGTAGTCATTGTTGTTCTTCATGAGATGGTTCACATTGGCGTAGGGGTCGTTCAATGCCATGTAGTACTGCAGAGAAAAGGATTACACTTAATAGAGCCGGCGTATAAATAAGTGTCAAGCTTGAAAGTACTGCATTGGTTTATTTTAATTTCATTGTGACTTCTTCCGGCTCAAAATATTCTGCTTGCTACAGTTCTTCTAAATGACATCACAACGAATAGTTGTGTATATTCTACATAAGACAAACATATTGTCACGGACAGTATTGTCGGAATCATATGTTACCATCCGCATGCATTAGTTCCAGCCAAGCTGGCTACACAGAAGTTAGTTACTCTACATTAGTGATGTGGCAGATTAGAACGGAATGAAGGTTAAAAAACTGGAGGGCACACTTGAGCTCCGAGTTAAGGCTAACACACAGTAACGTTAATGGGTAAATGTCCATATATGCGAAAGTGGTCATTCACTCATTTACATTCACAGATCACAGGAAGTCCTCGTACCACCCTTGGTGCACTGCTGCGGCGGTTAAGCAATGAACTTCCCTGGTAGGTTCAAACAGAGCCACCGGTGGGGTTTGCGACACCCAGGTTTCTCTTCCCAAGCAACCTCTCACGATTAATCATTGATATAACTGCCACCTACCACGGTGGGCAGTTTGGTCACAATCCAGTGGGCAAGCTCTGATGCCCTACCTGCCACCTAGGTTGGCGACCTAGGTGGCCCATGGAGGCTGCTTCTATGAGGATTTTTCAATCACGCCAACGACGACGTCGGGTTTTCCACTGAACAATAAATACCCTTAACGCTGTCACTTTCATCCCAGATCAAAGCTATTGTGTGCTTTTAGGTTAAGTAAACAACTGTCTTCACTCAGCTAAGTCCACGAGATGCGTTTTATTTAGGTGCAATACACTTAAAAACAGTTAATAGGAAGAGGTAGTCCCTAAAAGCTAACTTACGTCTCGCACTCCAGCCTGCAGAAGGTCACCGAGGCGGGTGACCAAAGTTGAGAAGTCTGGCCTCTCCTTTGGCTCTGCCTGCCAGCAGCTTTGCATGATCTCGTACCTGCGTGCAAAAGAAAGTCACGTATTAAGGCACAACCTCAAGGCAAGAAAGTCTTCGCAGCGTTTAGTGCATATGCCAATATGTTGGTGCTTACACGTCATCGGGTGCGTAGTCAGGCTTTTCCATCCGGTAGCCATTCTTAAGCCTCTTATAGAAGGACTCATCGATGACAACTCCAGGATAAGGATTTCCCCCCAAGGAGAACATCTCCCACAGCAGCACTCCATACGACCACCTGTGAATGAAATGACATATCAATTATGTGCCCTTGCTTTCATGGCAATCGCAGGCAAGGATGACAATTTAGGCCAATTGCGAGACCATGTTCTACTATATTTTTGGTAGTTGGCCTTTCTTCTTTGTTTTGCACGTAGTTTGAGGTGCCCTTAGATATGTTCAGTTCAAGCGGTCGGACGAAAGAATGGACGGAGTGGATCTACATGGCCATGCACAGAGCCTCAAAACCATGGCTTGCGGTTGAAATTTATTGTATTTCAGCGTGACGGTAAGTGATGAACTACTATTACAAAGCTGGCCTCGCTCTGGTAAACTTTTTCATGGCAGACCAACTGTCATCACATCAACAACATATAGGGTCCATACCAATAAAAGAGAAGTCCACTGCAGGCCAAAGATCTTTTCAATTTACCTCTACCAAACCCTGCTTTGCTCTAGCACTCAAAGCATGATTGCTGACAAATTAGTGCAACTTTCTTAACAGTTTGAAGCCATAAGTGTGTCGCTTAGACTGCGGTACACAATTCTGCCCAAAGTATGTCTTTCACTAGCATTTGCGATTGTGAAGAAATGAGAAACGTACACGTCACTCTTTGTCGTGAAGACTCTGTCCATAATTGACTCAATGGCGGTCCATTTCACAGGTAGGAGGCCCTGAAACGAGAAACAAGCTAGCGTTGTTAGATTCCTTAAGAGGCATGAATGTTTAGAATGAACTTACTTTAATACATATACGTATAGCCGACAGCACTCTCTCGTAACAGCCGTCTCGGGTCGTCTTAGGTGTATTTTGTCAACACCAAAGCAAATACAAATTTCCTTAGATTTATGAAGCCTGAAGTGCACACGGGCATCTCTAATGCCCTTTCAGGCAGATACCTTGCCATCAAAAGCATGCAAAAAATTCAGTTGATCATCACTTCATGTCAAAACTTTGTGCATGTCAACTTTGTTGCCACTGGCTTTCATACTGCCGATCCTCTGGCATGCATAGTTTGGACCGCAGGGTGCCGTTTACATGAACCTTCAAGATTACTGCAATTTCTCAGATGTGTACAACAAAAAAATATAAGGAGAAATGACGACAGCGTCCGCTGACAACTACATGGCCGTAATAACTGGGGCCGAAGAGAGTAGCCAAGATATTGCCAATGTTCTGCTGGTGTGTAAGAAGCATGAGCGAAATGATAGACTACATCATAGTAGCCATAAACGTAACCGAATACGGTACTTTACAAACAGGGTCATGCGTGATAATCTCACATATAGTGGCCTTAGAAAGGCACTGTTGAAGAAAACAGCCTCTCTTATCTCTAGAGTAGCCAATAAGTAACAAATACTAAATGGCATTGTCCTACACATATATGTGCAGATATGTTCTTTCAAAGCACATGACTCCTCTGTCAATGTCGTTAAAAAGCGAAACTTTCTATATTGTGCACTCTGGGAAGTTTATTTCGATGCGACACAAAAATTTTGTGTCCACATAACTTCCTAGCTCAATGAATGTACTACACTGCCACATAATTTCAGCAATCACACAGCGACAGATGCTAAGCGTAAGTAAGGTACAGTTCAGCCTCATTATAACAAAGTTGAAGGGGCCCGGCAATTGCTTCGTTATAGCCATAGCTTCGTTATAGCCTGGGTTGACCGAGTGTCAAAGGGGAATTATCATTACATCGTTATAAACCTTTTCGTTATAACGAGGTTTGAGTGTACTTCTATTCGTACAGAAATCTATACTTAGTTAATAATGTTATGTGGCCGTATAAACTACACTACTACAGTGAGATACAACTCAAGAACCCTCAAAGGAGGCCCTCCCATCAATAGCGTCGAGCAACTGTCATTACGTGGTGGTCAGCCACTTTGCACCTGGCAACTACCTGCAATGCCACACCAGCAGGTATAAGCGGTTTACCGCAGAGTCGACTATGTTCTTTGGAAAGCCTCATATGAGAGGCATTAGCCGCTTCGTTCTTCAACTTTACCTGACTATAATACAACACAATCTGAGCTTTTCTGCTCTGATGCTACACAAATTTTCCTCAAACGCAAAATTCGTCTTTGCAATACTTATTTTAAATAGCGTCAAATAGTCAGCGATCCAGCTGCACTGGCTCAGCTCTTTAACTGTGATTTCATCAACTCAGCTCTGATTAGCAATGAACAGAACGCTTGTGTGGAATGGCTGAAAGTAGTGAACTTACATCTCCCTTCTTGATGTAGTTGGAGTACTTGTAGCAGTCCTTGGCGAGCCCAAAATCGCAGATTTTAACGACATTTTCTTCACTCAACAGGACGTTTCTCGCTGCCAAGTCTCTGTGAATCAACTGCAAGAAAAACAAAAAGAAGTAAGACCTTTTTTTTGTGAGAATCACGGCAAAACAAAAAGCAGAGTATTTGGTTATACGAAGTTAAACTAAGATCAGAAAGGCGTGCTCAGAGTTAATTTTGTTTTCTTTTTCAGCTTTCAATGCCATTTTCTATATTCCTTATAATGCAACACTCACCTTAGATGTGTTTATGTTCATGCATCATAGGCACATTCTAAATTTGCACCCACATATATTTACTTTGATACATAGGTCTTCGCTCTAAAGCATACCAAGCATAGGCCTTTCTTTTTTTCCAGCTCTGTGCTGGAAGACTATGATCCTCATCAGTGCGCCGGCCACTTGCCGTCAGTTTGCGTAAATAGGCTAGGAGAATAGGAAAGTGTTTAGAGAGGAGCTAGAGTCAGCTGAAATAGGTTTGCTGGGCACTAGTGCGATGTTAAGACACGCTGTAGTATTTTATGCATTGCTGTCCCCCAAAGTTGCTAAAAAGGCCCACAGTACTCCATACTAATGGGTACACATGTGAAACGCAATTCATATGATGCAACGCTGACACGGTACTGTTAACAAAAGCCCAGGCACAGGCTCCTAAACTAACCCGTTACTGTGACGCACATATCTGCAGATGCGTTAAGTCGTTTGTCATGGAATGTTCATGCTTTCACTTTTAGAAATGTCTGTGCACATACACTCTTGTTCACACTTGACGCTGCTATGAGCTAAACCCCTTGTCCAGCAAAAGCTCATAAACAAACGCTGCCCCTCACGGCGTCCTGTTAGCTGAAATTATCCAAGAAAGCATGCAAGCTCATGTTTTATTGAATTTCCAGCTGCTGTGGCCGCATGTAAGCAGAAATAATGCGCAAAAACAATCGTTTCGCTGAAATTTCTGTAGGCAGCGTTACGTACAAACACCCACAATCGTTTTGTGGAGCAGAACTCCACCCACTACACCTCTTTAGAGCTCCATGAATGCAGATTCATACAGAGGTACTCATATGAGTTCCTTATACGACGGACCGGAGCAAGACCTCTAGACAGCTCAGCACCCATCGAGACGGCAGCAAAGAGGCCAGCCACTCCTGTACTATTCTTGCGTACGACAAGATTGACGTAATCGGCGTATAGTGTCACAAAAAGTGCTTAAAAGAAGAGAAATAATGGGCCCTAGGAAAAAAACTTTAACTGTACAGCATTTGTGAGTGGGTTCATATCCGTTGTCACAATTTACAATCATGGCTCTATGGGATGGGTGCCGTGTGCAGATAACAGACTAGGAGTATCATTCGTATGATCGCACAGTTGGCTTTTGATGGGTGTCATTCCACACTCAGAAACCATCAGGCTCTTTGAAACTTCATGTGAGCTCTTGTCAATATATTCAAAGGAAGATGACGTCATGCTCCTGTTTCTTGCCGTCATCCTCAGTGTAAGAGATAAGGAGTAAAATGCGTTAAATTAACTCACATGAGCAATAAACAACAAATCAGTTAGTCTGTTGACTTTTCTTGACATAGCCCTTGGTGCTTCATCTTAGCGTCGAAGGCGCTAATGCAGAAAACATACTGTATCACATGTGTGCCGACAAGTGATCGACACAGACACTGTCTCAGTAAATCTCAAATCGTGGGTGCAGCCAATCTGTGTCCTACAGATTTCAATGTCGGCATAACTGGTACGCAGATTTACAAATCTGGCACAAATTGAAGTTCTTGCGTCATTTTTCCTCTACCTCTCTTCTTCTCAAATAGCACCTTCACTCCACGAAGCCCTAGATACCTTCCACTCTCTCTCATGATTAGCTGGAAATCACGCTTCGACCAATCATGAAGCGCTCATGCCCAAGACCAGTTTTTATAGGAGCCGAACTGTGCGCTTACATACCTTCCTGGAGGCGAGGTACTCCATTCCGCGGGCGCACTGGAAGGCGAAGCAGAGCAGGTCGCACGTGGTGAGCGCCGCGTCCCTCAGGTCTCCGTGGTCGCGCAGGGAGGAGCCACTGATGAGCTGTGCGTGATTGCCGCTCTCTGGCAGGAAGCCATCCGTGGTGCTCCCGCTCTCTGACACTGGGAAGCTGAACTCATTCCCGTGGCTAGAAGGGGTCGCACTCATCGCCAGGTCTGCGTACTTGAGCGTCGGAGTGCGCTGCTGCCGCTGTTGGCTGAGAGCGTTCATGCAGAGCCGATTACCCAAACAGTACATGCAATATGCAGTCAGAATCAGTTTGAAGGTGATCGCTTTATAGGTTAACTTACTCTGTATGAATGCTCTCCTGTAGTTGTTACTTGCAAGATGCCCAAAAAAAGTTCAAAGCTGGCCCGTTTGTCCCTCTACCTTTCATCATCACTTTTATTTTGTTGGAAAGCAAGTGAGTGATGGGCACGCCAAATAAAAACAATGCCTCGATCGCCCCGCACGGATGTAATCTCCGTCGTACACAGGGAGAATATGCAGTAGCAATACTGTCAATATTCAGCACGGAACGGCCCACATCCTCATCTGTCCAAGGGAGTAGTTATCCGGTAGTGTCCACATGAAAACGTCATTCGGTGCAAGCGGAAGCTGTGCATCGTTTTAAATATCTGTAATTGACAGTAAATTGGATGCTAACAGGCAATTACTCCTTGGCTGAGGGCTACTTCAACCAAAGAAATTCTCTTGTACATGTTGAACCGCTTATACTTTCAGCCGGTGCTCCGGAGGACGCCATCTATTGTAGCTCAGAATAGATGGAGTGCCCGGAACCATTAACGGCCATAAACGCAAGACACTCCTGAACCGCAACGATTCGAAGCCCTTAGCATGAGCCCGGTTTTTAAAGAAAAATATCATAAAATTTGAATCGCAAGAATCCACAACAAAACAATTCACACTGAAGAGGTTTACTACCAGGCAAACGGACCAAAAGTTGTCCACACGTTTCTTTCAAGAAATTAAATTCAATGGGCCTATAACAAAGGCAGAAACTAATGCTCCGAACTCACCTCCTAGTTTTTCTCAGCCATTTTTTATTTTTCAAACGTTATATGTTAGCTGGGGCCTGCTATACGTGGTGACTGAAATTTTAAGCTTATTCAGACATAAAATACAGATCTAAAGTATACCGACAAAGTGCGGAAAAATTCGGCTTTAAATCCTCCTGACCTTTTACAGGCAGTTTCTTTATTTGCCTCGCCGCTTAACATCGCAACAAGACCTTTTTGTTTTTTCATGCACGCGAAGCATCACCACACTGACATATCTTTCACGGTTCTCAAAATAAAATCCTGGAAATGTTTAAAAAAATCACCCTGTATGATAAGCTGCTAAAGCAAAGTAATAAGCTGCTAAAGGAAATTCGGTCTGCTTGAGCACACTGGTCCAAGCCACAGAACAGCCCTCACCAGTAGACGGGGTTCGAAATGGCAAAGGCAGCACAGGCCGACCGGAACCCAGGTGATGCAGATGTAGGTGACTTGGGGCTGTAGCATATGTCGGGAT
This sequence comes from Amblyomma mixtum, assembly GCF_055824585.1. Taxonomy (NCBI): domain Eukaryota; kingdom Metazoa; phylum Arthropoda; class Arachnida; order Ixodida; family Ixodidae; genus Amblyomma; species Amblyomma mixtum. Next base: position 314,943,079 of record NC_143012.1, read on the forward strand.
CCACTTTGCCAGTCTCGGGGTTTAGCTGGTTGATAAAGCGCTCGCGGTGTCTCAGCAGGTAGTGTCGCAGGTTTCCGAACTTGCAGTACTCCACGATAACCATCAATTCACCTGCATGCAACAGAACAGGCGCTGTTGGAACCGCGCACATAAATGCACATATGAACGCATTCATGCTGACGTGAACATTGGCAATGTGCTCTTCCTCATTTTGTCACTGTTTCCGCCTTTCATGCATTATAGCTGCTGGGCATTAAACTAATAATGCACAAACAGCGCTAAATCAGCGGGGGAATCGAGACACCCAAAGCACCGACTTTAAACCAGCTCATGCAGGATTAATGTCAGAGCCTTGTGATATCTTGTTTCCTGCCCCTTGTTCACATTAAATTTAAGGTTGTTCATTGCTCTATGAACTACCAACAAGCTAATGGGGGACATTTTAGCCATTAAACATGGGAGTCCGGAAGGGGGGGCAAAGAGGGCCGGTTGCCCCTCCCCCTGGAATTATGGTTATTATTTATGCACTAGTAGAAAACAACTGCACAGCTTGATTTGCACGCTTAGGTGATATTAACTTATCGGATTTTGCTTATTGAATTCAGTTCTTAGTTCCAATGTCTGTTTTCCAAGCCTAGCACTAATTTGCTGTTTCTAATTTTTGTTTCATGCGCGCAGCTTAGAACACAAATAGTTCCTTTTTGGTGCTAACCTACCGCCTCTCCCATACCCGGCCATCGGGTGCCCCCCCCCCCTGGAAAAAGTTCTGTGGACGCCCTTGCCAATAAAACTTACACTTCATAACCAGGCTGCAAAATATCTGCCCCGTCGTTCTTACTAAAGCAGTTCAAGATCACACACTACAGGTCATTCTCAGAGTTGAAGATCAAAGCGGCAGACCCTTACCCTTGGCTACGTTCTTCGTGACGGCGCCGAGGATATTCACAATGTTCAAGTGCCGACCGAGATGAATGAGGATCTTGAGCTCGGCCATCAGCGCCTTTCGCTGAGACATGTCGGCTCGTTCTGAGGAACACAAGAAAATGATCAGCAAAAAAATGATCAGCAAAAAAATGCTGGGCATATTAAAGACTATGACTTCACTTTACCCATCAGCAGATATGTTTGTTACTTGTGCACACTGAGATGTAGTGGCTCACCTTTGAGCATTTTCACAGCCACCGTAAGCGACTGTCCATTGGGTCCAAGACCAATGGCTTCAGCCTTGACAACACGGCCGAATGCACCCTGTCCCAAGGTTCTACCTGTTGGTGATGAAGCAGGCTGTGTTAGACTGCGTTGACAGCACAACACAATTTACCTTCTTTCGCCACCGACAAGCTAACAAATTATATTCTATGTTTTTCTATTACCGACTTCAGCACTGAATCATTCCAATAGGCCAGCCCCTTATCGGGCACACCTGTTCAGAATTTGGGACAGCTGGAAGTGGCTCTTTTCACTTCTGAGGGAGAACTTAAACGACAGCATGCAGTCCACAGGAAAGGAATCTGCCACCTCTTTGCATCATTGGCAGTGTTAAGTTGCGCGCGGCTATTCTTAGGGTTGCATTCACCACAGCATAGCTCTCGTTATTGGTTAAGAGTAAAAACAGATGGTAGTGTCTTTACTCGACGGCATATTCTAATCAACATACATGGATGAAGATGTCAATAAGGGATGAAGTTATAATCAACCTGGTGTCCTTGTGCCATCATCAAGTTCCTCGCTTTGCAGCAGGGGTTTCTTTCTTTCCCACTACCCTCGGCTTTCCCGATGACACACGAAACCAGCGACGACGTGTGTTCACGTCAGTGTATCGTATATGTACTGCGCGTACCCAGCTTGAGCCGATCCCTGGGAAATTCCCAGCGCTGGTCGTACGGCAGCAACTCCACTTGCTCACACAGCGGCAGGTCTGGGTTGAACATGTCCACCTGACCCTTGTCAAAGAGGGTTTTGTTCAATAACTCCATCTCCTTCTCTTCTTTCTGCGTGATGTGAAAAAAGTTACGTGCAACGGTGAGCACTCTCCCGTCACTCGCTGCGCACTTGTTGAGGGTATACATAACTGTTTCTGCTCACCATAACTGCGCGGTATTTCTTGCAGAAGAAGAACAAGATGACGAGGATGAAAATGCTGAACACCGTGAACCCAACACTTATCCAAGCGATTTGGGTGCTACTCATGGCATGCGCCAGTACTCCTGAAACAAGCAGACACCGTTACACTCCAAGCACGAATACACCTACATGAGAGTAAAAAAGGAGCACGCTGTCCTCATGCGCACTACCTTTGATAAGAGGGAGTGCGCTGGAGGACAGCTTACTCCCTTTCTACTCCTTTCTGTTGAAATTGTATTCATATATGGTAATGCTCCTTAAAGACTACGCAATCTGTAGCTGCACCGTCCTAATAACAAAGAGGCGCGGAGCTCACCTATGATGGCAAGGCAACATTGAGTCAAAGAGGGCACTCTATCACCAAACTCTCTCAACCGAAAGCAGAGAAAAAAGCTACAAGTAATCTTTGAGGAGCCCATCTCGTCATGTAAAATGCACAATATTCTGTGGCACTAAATATGAGAACATCAAGTTTGCCCTGACTATACTCTGTTCTTAGTGAAACGAAGCTCGCAGAATCGCGCGATACGAGTGAATTAGTCCTGAAAAGCCCTGTCATGTATACACACCGGTGGCGGCGTAGATGGTGGTGTTGGCGTAGATTGCCCCGGCCCTATTCTCGGCCCGGCACTGGTAGAAGCCGCTGTCCTGGGGCGTCACCTTGCGCTTGATGAGCCAGCGGCCCTCACTGAAGCGGTCCATGCCGGTCATGTTGAGTGGCTTGCCGTCCTTGAACCACGAGATGGTGGGCTCCGGCAGGCCGTTCGCTGAGCAGTACAGTTCGAGGTACGACACGTCGCGCAGCACGTTGTTCCGCAGGGTGGTCGTGTTAAACTCGGGAGGACGCATGTCTGCACACCGGTGAGCAAAGAAACCAGAAGGTGTCCATTTAGACAGCTGAAGACTTCTCAGACTCTAGACCACTGCCGCGGCAGGTGCTGTACAAGTTGGGTAGGTTCGAAGGAATCCGCAAATGTGTAAGGCCTGCCTCTACTCCTTACTGTATGTGAAAATGTTGCTGCTTCGCGTAATAACTAATGGACCAGTGTTTTCCGATCATGAAAGTGCAAGAATGTGCGCAAATTGAAAATTATCACTCGTTAAGGAAACCGAAGAAATTGACAGACGATCAGTGCAGTTCACTCGGTAGAGTATGCATTAGCTTTAGTGTTCTCCAGGGACAGAGAAGCCGCTGCTGCTGGCGAGTTCAGACCATGCGATCGAGGGGGTGGTGTGATCCATTCCATCAATTACCGTGGATCAATTACTCTGCCCACCCCTCGACTCTGATTGGCGACCATGTGTCCTTTTTGCCACCTGTAGCCTCTCACCTCTCTTCCTATTCCCTCCCCAATTTTCCGCTCCTCTCCCCTAAAATGGAGAGGGTGATTTGCCTACACTTTGCCACCTGCCCACTAAGGCTTCACACACCAACACCAGGCACTTTTTGTGATAATGGACATTTTAATGCAAACACATAAAAAATCTAAGTTGAATTGAAGTTTACAATTTCATCCCAACGGCATAGTCACTCGTGTTTAATAGCGTCGTACTACTTCTCTTGAACAGCAGTCAGGGGGCATGCAGACATCACGTGGTATTCACTCTAGCAACTGAGCGAACTAGATATTATTATTACAAAGCATTTACCATAAACAGTTAACAGCTCCCGTTACGAGCTACAAAAGCGGCACAGCGATTCCAGAAAGCTCCGCCAAGCTGCTGCCATGTATTCTTAAAACCACATTTGCCAAACTTGACATGCAGGGTGGCAACAGAGCTTGTTTTCTTGGAATAATTGCAGGGCTTGTTTATAAAATGTAGCCAGACTGTTTAACTCCACACTTTTCTTTTTGGAACAAGTGTGTTGCCTGACGTGCGCGCAGAGAGCTTCCCAGTTGCAGTGTCGTCTGCTCGGCTGTTCTGCTGAGGTGACACAGCCCCCGGTGTATTCTGAACAACCGTCTGGTAGATGATGCCATCATACTAATAAAAAATTGGAGAGCTGTACGGCGTCGAGGGAAGCCGAAAGATTGTTCAGGACCGACCCTAGGGCACTGCAAATTCGCAGGAAGATCTGACGGCCCGTTATATATACCTCGCACAGCGATGTTCACGAACTGGATGTATCGGTGCGTGCTGCCTTGGCGGGAGGAGCCGATGCACTCGTACTGCCCGGACTGGTTGCGGCCGATAGGGTTGAAGTAGAGAGTAAGGTTGTTGGAGAATGCCGTCGACGACATCTTGATCTCCAGAGCATCTGCATCAGCACAAACATACGTTATGGCACAAACTACCAAACAGTGTCTGCTAAGCAAATTAGTTTTACTGAGGCACACAGTCAGTTGTGCAAGCATATAAGTACAGCAATGAATATGAAAGCTCAAGATTTAAAAAATGCTAAAGTAATGCATAACTTCACAATGATTTTTTTTTGTTTCTTCACTGAGAGGCATAACCAGAAGTTGCTGGAGATAGAAATGAGTATTAAAGATTGTTGCACCGTCATGAAAACATGGCGAATAAATTCAATACTCGTACAAGAAAACTTTGCCTCACAATTAAGGGCGTGAACCACGCAGTAATGAAGTAAAAACGAACGTGCTCGGCAGGTAGAAATAGGCCCGTTCAGCACGATTCCTAAAAGATTTGGACAAGCGTATTTTAAAACGGGAGATAATTTATGAACGCAATTTTTTTCATATATCGCAAGATTTCACTAAAGCAATCAATATAACTGCAGGTCTCCCGTCGGCAGGCTTGCATTCTTTGCTATTAACGTTTTTGCTGTCGTCAAAAACGTTCCCCAGTGGTTTTTGATGGCAGTCTTAAGTACTCGATGCGAACTATGGACAAACTTTAAAAGATTTTTCTACACATTGGAAGAATGGACAGTACGTTACAATATTCAGTTGCCTCACAATTAAAATTCGAATCCAGGACTTGTAAAGTTATTTTTGCTAGAATATAGCCCCACACGCTAGACGGAAAGCTGTATTGCCAAAACTAGACCAGTATTGCCTGGAATTAGAGCTTCTCTTTTAAAAGAAGTTTACAGCACAAAGCAACGTATGCTGCACAGTATGATAAAAGAACAGAGACAAGGAGGAGAGCAAGTCGAGACAAAAAAATTGGAAAAGACAGTTAAGTTACAGGGTTAATTCTCATATATGCAGAATTGGTCATACTCTACTTTACACTCATGAATCCCTGGGAGTCCTCATACCCGTCCTGGCGCAGTGGTGCAGCGGTTAAGCAATGAGCCCCTGCCCAGCGATGGCAGCTGGTGCTCCCAGCGGTGGGCCTTGGGCAGCTCTTGCTCTTCCCGAGCGATCAATCATTAATTTAATCGCCACCTGCCAGAGTGGACAGTTTGCTCACTATCCGGTGGGCAGGTTGTGATGACGCCGCAATTACACGTAACCTAGGTGGCCCATCTGCCTCCTAGGTTGCTCTCTGGGCACATACCTGCCAGAGTCATACTCGTGATTTTTCGAGCACAACACCGACGACAACAAGGCCGACATCGGATTTTCTGGATAATGGGGCCTTTAACGCTTTTGCGTTGAGACACTGTTTTTGTGAGGTTAGGCCTTTATCTTTTTATGCATTTATTTTCTCCTGCAAAATGTAGTTGGACTACCTATTTTGTTATATTTTATTTGCTATCCCCTGCTTTCATCTCTTATCAAGTCAGCTGTGAGTGCAGAGGTAAGGTCATTCCGCTGTGTACTTACCACTCTCGTTGAGGCTGAAGTAGTCTGAGGAGCCTTTCGCTTTCCAGCGCCAGGTCAGGTTCTCATACTTGAATTGGCTGGCCAGGCAACTCAGCCTAACTTGGTCCTGATCCACCGGTATTACATCCGAAGTGATGATCTCTAAGCCGTTCTTGGCATCTGCATGACGTCGGAGAAAGAAACTCACTATCCCAACGTTCACCTGCAAATTAAGCTGACTGTACAACGTTGCGCACACTGGAAACTGAAAAACTCAATTCGATACTACTATAATGCGAAGAACGCGGAACAGTTTCATCTGTGCGATGACTTGCAATTCTTGAAAATATGTGGTTCAGTATTGTTCCAACACACAATTACGAACGTCCCAGTTTCTCATGGATTGAAAACCACAAGTAATTTCTGGGACACTATAAGTGCTATTATTTTGAATTCCTTATCTTTTCCGAGACACTGTGTTTGCAGGGTAACCCAGGTGTAACCCTTTTTGCAGCATTTTGCAAAGATGCAACACAGAATTCCTGCAGTGCATGAATTTCTCAGTCAAGACATAAGTCAACTTCAAGATGCAAAATTTGCTAATATGCCAATTGCCCGTTACTTTCTGATTTTCCTCACTCTCAATTCCAGACGAATACTTTTTGTCTCTCAGCTTCATTGTGCTACTAGTATAGGCGTAGGAAAACTAGACATCTCTAGCATACCGCGTTCCGTGTTACCGTTGCCGTTACTGGAATACCGTGAGGGCGCACCTGCCAGTGCGCATGCGCTGATTGGTCCCAATGCAGCATGCGCGCGCGCACTGCCGGGTATCTGGCGTCCTCAAGGCGATCGGCGCATGCGCAGTGACAGTGCGCGGGCTCACTCCGGTCACGGTAACGGTAATACGGCACACAGTATGCTAGAGGTGTCTAAAAACCAGCAACACGAAACGTGCTCTCACCGGTAACGTAGAACCTAGCGACGCTGCTACCCGTTCCCAGCGAGTTGACCCCCACGCATCGGTAGAGCCCCGACTGCTGGGCGCGCAGTCGCAGCGTCAGGTTTCGGTGCCGCATTCCCTCGGCGCTGCCCACCAGCGGAGTGCCGTCGCCGGGGCCATTGGTGTGGTGGCTGTGCGCTGACAGGGGCTTGAAGACGCCGCTGGGGCTCTGCTCGTCGCAGGCGCGGGGCTCGACACACTCGCGCCACTCCCACCAGGCGCGCAGGGGCTGGCTGCCTTTCACCGAGCACACCAGCGTGAAGTTGGCACCGTACGCGAACAGCTCCGTGTCGTTCACCACCGTCACCACGGGCTTGGCTGTGTGTGGAGGGTGGGGGAATGGGAAATAAGGAAACGTATGGAGGGAAGTATGGGTTGGAAGCATCCGGTGGAAAGACGTTTTACTAGGCCAAAACTGAATATCCTGTGAAAAAATTGCAGCCCTCGACCCTGCTGTTTTTAAGTAAGGCGACGTTTCTGTCAACAGGATTACATCATAACCACTGTCATGCACACTACTACCAATAGGCATGCAGTGTCGAAAGAGTGCAAACAAATGCCTTCTGTAGAGAAATGGTGAAGGGTAAAGACACATGCACTTCAGCTTCTCATTAAGAATAAGATTTGTGTGCTTCCAGATAGGTTCTAAGTATTAGCTTAGCTTAGCTTGGAAGACGGAGCCAATGGTTTTTATACGCGTTCTTGCACGCGCCGCTGTGGCATATGTCCATGCATGAAATGGCGTCATCGTGCGACACCACTAAAGTATAATAACAGAGGTCACCCAACTGTCTGATGTTTAGTCTCTCGATCGCTGCGTAGTATTGTCTCCACAGGAGAAAGAGAAAAGCTAGGAAAGCTGCTCACAGGGGATGCTGACATTGATGGTAATCTTGGAGGTGACGTTGTGTATGCGCGCGTGCAGCGTGTACTCTCCGCTGTCGTCGAAGCACGCGTTGGCCTTCTCGAGCACGGCGCGGGGCTCACGGTACGAGAGGCGCAGATCGCGGCCGTCGCTCAGCAGCGCGCCGTCCTTCTCCCACCAGAAGCGGGTTTCGGCAAAGCTCGGGTGTGCCTCCACCGTCACCACCATCTTAAAGGGGGCTCCCTCGGCGAACACCGTCTCCGAGGCGTCCAGGTCCGTCGTCAGGTTCACGTGAGCCAGCTGCTCGGACTCTGCACACATCATCATCATCAGCCTGACTACGCCCACAGCAGGGCAAAGGCGCCTCTCCCATATGTCTCTCCAATTAACCCTGTCCTCCAGTTGCGGCCACCCTAACCCCGCAAACTCTGCACACGTCGAAGGTGAAATCATCGTGTGCTATTTATGGTTACAAGTGTCAACCATTCTTCATGTGCACTCTCAAGCATGACATATTGTTGGATCTTGCACGGGTAGAACAAATTAGGCCTCATTTTCTAGTAGATTGATACAAAATGACACAATGTTTACTTTAGAACACTTGCAAGAGTTAATTAAGAATAATTTCACAATGAACACTGCTTGAAGGTGTAAGTGCACGCGTGCAGTTTGGCCAATCACCGCGTCGATCAATCAGTGAAATGGTGTAGTACAAAGCAAGCCACCTGGAATTCACGTCGACGCTCACATTTCCAAACTCTTTTGCTCGGTAGAAATATTTGCACACAGTGATGATGCAGCTAACTCTGATACGTGCTAAATTCTAATGAAATCCTTTCGTCTTGCTGATGCGTGCAGCTGGTACCAGTCAAAAAATACCAATAGGTCCAATGGAAAAATTCTGTTTGAAACCAACTGGTCGAAAACCAATTGTGTTTTCGCCACCCATTGGGCTTCGACCTATTGAACCCAAATGGTGCTTCCATTTACAAATAGTTGGTCACCCAACCGGACCAAATGGCCCACCAATTGAACTCAAATGGCATACCTATTCGACTCAAATGGTTTCAACTGACCAGCCAAAAAAATTATGGTTTCATTTGGAACCAACTGGCTTTCTTCTATGACTGCTGCGAGACTTCTAGCAATTCTACAAGGAAATTGAAATTATAATGACACACTTTTATGAAAATCAAGCAAGACCAAGAAGCATGCATCACACACAGGATCACTGGCAAACAATATAGTATTAACATAAGTTCGCAACATGCATCTACAGAACACACTTTTGCAGTCACTTATATACCCCAATCGCGAGACCATATTGCCGGGGCCAGTGGCGGTTGACAATTAAGCGAAGTTATCTTATTTACGAATATCCGGGCTGATGGTGGAATTAATGAAAACAATTCAGAATATTCAGCTGCTAATACCTCTTATACAAGAACCTAATTAGAATAGTTGTCTGTTTTATATATATATATATATATATATATATATATATATATATATATATATATATATATCAGTGAGGGACATATCATTGACTTCCACTTAGATTTTCCAATTGGATCATCCAGTTGGAACCAACTGTAGTTTCCAGTTGGTTTCGAATGGTTCCAAATGGGCGGTCCGACTGGGAGTGCCAAAACCAATTGGAACCTCGCATACTAGTAGGGTAGTCCATTTGAAAATGCAGAACCTGTTGGGATGCCCAACTTGAACTAGGAATACCAAGCGGACTACCCAATTGGATTGATGAGCCCAATTGGCTGACCTAATGAGTCTAACTGGTTTCAGTTGGAACCAAATGGTACACCCAATTAGATCCATTGGTTTTTTTTAATGGGGTTCACATCATTTGCCCATATGCTTACTATACTGTAGGCATCAACGAGCTCAGGTACGAATTTAATGACGAATCGATTAAGTCGAAAGACTACACTTTGACTCCAGAAGATGCAGACATGACGAAGCAAAAAGTCCTGAGCAAAGTTGAGAGATGACAGACCAGTTCGCGCTTTTCGTGTGATGAAACTCGCAGACCGGCAACTATGGGCGCAACGACTGGCTTAAAGCCAAAGGTCGCGAACCACGCCACACGGGATGATAAGTATCGCCGAGGAGGCGAATACTAACCACGTACCGATGGGTGGCATTCTCTGCCAGCCTGCCTGCCGGATGTGCTTCATAGTGGCGCGACTTCTAAGAGGTTACGTTCAAAGAAAAAGTTTTCCGACCATCCGCGTATTATCTACCTCTTTGTCGCTAAATGTTGAAAAGGGGAGGAGAGTTTTCAGAATTGCTAATCTCCGTCTTCCAACACGACCATTCATGCTCCCTCTTCTTGAAGTAACAGCTGCACCATAGTCGACAGACCTGCGTAATTAATTTCCGGTGAGGACAAAATGAAAGACGAATACAGCGGCGCCTACCTCGCATTTACAATTAGGCAAGCCGGCGTTTCGGGATCGTAGGAAGGATGGGAACCGGCCAACCAAACAAAGAGACGCTTTCGATCGTCGCTGTATTTCACCACCCCGAAAGAAAAGTGAGCGAAATTTCTCGATAACTGCGTCTTGGCCTACACTACCGCGATCTCGTCTAGGCTGTTTATACAGCTGCCTATTCTAACCCCCGTATTCACAAATGTTCCTTTCCTTAAAGCGTTAAGTGGCCCTTCGGCAAGGACGGCCTAAGTTGAAACGTAAGATAAGGCTGAAGTCAGCCTCAAAAACCAACCTTACGCGATTTTAAGGGCGCCTTACGAAAAGGGGCTCCTATCCGAAAATGTTGGTGATATGGGAGCGAGGCTACTCGCGTTTTTATGTTGGAATCATCTGGAGATACACGTATAATTTATTCCTACGACAAAAAGTGAATAAAAATTTCTCCTAGCACGCTTGCAAGTAAGCATCAGAGATTTTAGGCAAACAATTTTCCAATTTTGACATTTTTTCTTCTTTTGCAGGCCACCCTGTAGTCTAGCCGTCACAATAATGTGCTTGTTGATTTCACGTCGCCCGCCTCTTTTGCGAGTGTTTGCTTCTCGACGTCGGTTCGACAATCATGTTCGACAATCGAGTTACAATCCGGGAAACTGTCGGCTGGGACACGTTTACAATGTCTCCGGACGCTGACCAATTCCGAAGCGCCCTCAGCTGCGGCATCGATGAAAAACAGTTAGGCTTAGCGACGACTACGGCAGCCAGGGAGAAACGTTTGCCGGGGGGCAGCGCAGTTCGTCGCTCGGCAGTTCGTAGCTCGGCGTGTCCGCGGGCGGCGTCGTTGCCGAAAGCTCGACTGTCTCGCTGATTGGTTCAGCGGCTTGCGTCTCGCAGTCGCAAGGCTGGAAAATCGAGCAGCGAGCAACTTGCCTGCGCGTCGTCCGCCACTTCTTTCGTGAACGGTAGGGACCGACTCACTGGCTCTCCGAAGACCGCGGCCGCATCTCGCGTGTTCACGGAGAGTGGACCATCCTGTACATACGCTTTGGTTTTGGTTTTACATTACGGCCTTCGTACTACCTCCTTTTTGTTTCGCCGAGACGGCGTCTGTCAACAACGTTTCTCGCGCAACTCCTGTCGCACTCGAACACGAAGCTAGCAAGGCGTCCGCTCCGGCGGCGCGCCTAGTTTCCGCGGCTCGCCGCTGCGGCGCTGGCATCGCGCTCCCGAGGGAGCACTGGCATTCCAATCGCAAAATGGGAGGTGGCAAATCTACGCGCTCCGACGCGCTCCGTATGCGATCCGACGGAGCGGTCTCGATCTGCCATTGGAATTCAGCATCACTGAAGTCGTCATCGTAGCACGCCGCCATGTTGAATTGTGGTAAGGAGCAGTTTAAGGTGCCTGGGTTGGCACCTTAAATGGCTCCCTTTACCTGAATTTTAAGTTGGGCTAAAGGGGACCGTTAAGGGTAAGGTCTGTTTCTGAAACGCGTTAAGGAGCAGAAAAGTGAAGGGGCGCTAAAGATAAGGGCAAGTGTGGTTTGTGAATACGGGGGTAAGACTTTTAACTCTCTGCATTCTGAGTGAGGAAAAAAGCAGTGATGAAAAAAAAAGGAAAGAGAGCGAAAAATGCAATACAAAAGGTAGCAGCAGCAAACAAGAGCACGACGCTTACTGAAGTCCTAGCTACTGAAGATCGCTGGGTCTGAGGAAATAACAGAGTGAAATTGGGATCGTTTTCAAGAAAAAACAAAAACTTCCACACTAATTTCCACTCTCTCTAGAATAGGGTAAGTAAGAAGCTGAATGGTCCTATGGTGAAGAAGTTGGTGCGACATTTTGCTACGGGTAAACCATCCAAAAAGACCTTATGTATCGGGACCCCTGGTCAGGTTTAACTATATTCCCCACTTATTACGCAGTAAAGTATACATAAATAGAGCCGTAAGAAGTGGGTGCCATTGTCTCACCGTAGACGGAGACAAAAACAGAGTGATTGTACGTCTTCCCGCCGTGGTCCCTGCAGGAGCAGGTGTACAACCCTTCGTCGCTCCTCTGCACGTCGCGAACTGTCAGCTGTGACGTCACCACGGACAGCATGAAGCGCTCTTGGCCAAAAGGTTTGTTCTGGCGGACGGGCTTCGTCTCTTCGATGCGGGAACTCTGGAAGAAGTGAAAAGACAAAAGTAGAATCTATGCTGACGCACTCTGATTTATTCACGACCAACTCAGCTGCGTACAACAGTTTGGTTTAATATCATGCTAGTTATCATACGACAATGAAATCTGAACGAAACTTTGCGAAAGCGCACACAAATAAGCCACTCGCAGCTCAGTGTACTGTGGCGTGTATTTGGTGGTCGAAATTTCCGGAGCCCTCCACTATGGTGTCTCTCATAGCCTTAGTCGCTTTGGGACATTAAACCCCATAAACCAAACCAAACCAAACCATTTGTGTCTTCTATCTGTTCTAAGTGATTTACAGAATGAGGCATTCCTCCAAAAGTAATATGTGCTTACATGGTTCCTTTTTTTTTCTGGCTTTTCTGAATAAGCAAAGTGCATTAGGAATCCTGCTGTCAAAGATCCAGGCAGCTTAATGAACTACTTCACAAGGTCACCTATTCTTGAGCGGCAATAAATATGCCACTAGCAGACAGAAATGACAGGGGAAAAAAAAGGTGGTTTCTAGTCATGAACCTTTTGTGATGCAGAAGAAATAAATTCTAGCAGAGACAGTAGCTTTGTTCCTCCTGCTGACTCAGGCTTAAACCTCACTTCTCTTTTTTTACATCTCCAGAGTTTGCGCACATCAGCAACCTTCATATTGGTAATGGCTAAGGTAAGGCTTCCTCATTTGGGCTTATCGCCCCAAGTTAGGGACGGCTGGTGCCTTTCTCCGATGCCTTAATACCCACGTAAAATTTCATGGTATAGAAAATTGGCCCTACAGCCAAGAAAAAAATTCGCAGCAAAGCTTACGTTTTACAGCTAAGAGCACTTGTCGAAAGTGCGAAAATGCGTTATTAATGGACATTGTCATGTCTTTCGGAAAGTCATCCGAGAAAAGGAGCGGTTTCGCATTTTCCCCACTTAAACACATCTGCGGCGGCTAGGACTGAGCCGGCATTATGGTTCTCAAGAGCCGAACGCAGTGACCACTGAACCACCACAGGGGCTGTGCCGTTTACTTGTTCCCTCAACGCTTCGTCCTACATATCTTGATGCTGCCACATTCTACATTTGAAGCTGGCTCAATAATTATGCTACGCTCCGTTTAACTGGGATGCTCAGATATCTCTTTCTTCTCTTTTGTTTTTATATTGCCATAAGAGTAATCACGTACTAAGTTGTCTTCGCAAATAAGCAGCAGAAACCTACAGTTCGTGTCCCTTGTGAAGAGAAGGACCCTTGTAATTACGCCTTACATAAAAAAAATAGAAAATTTCGTTCCTCACGATTCAGTTCACAAATGCGAGCAAGCTGTTTAAAGAGTATGAAATCGTCTAGACATAATCCGAAAATCGTGAACGTTATCTAATCTACTATTTATTGAAACCTTTCATATATATTTAACTATCCATTAAAGAGGCTGCTCCCTTCACCCCTTCAATATCCAATACTGTTGCGAGGACCACCTTATGAAAAATAACACTGATCTGACAGCCGACGAAGAACCAATAATTTTTTTTGTGTGGTGGCATGCATGCAACTGACTGGTTAATCATCTCTCCAGATCAAAATATTGACAGAACTATCAACCGACTCTCTTCGTTTTCTACCGGGCCTCCATTCTCAGTAGTAGGAGAGAAGGAAAAAGAAAAAAAAATCACAGGGACACATATAATTCCATTATGTGTTGGCAACGCGTTAGCATTAGCAGCTGTTGATGTCTTTACCGGACGTGATGACAATTTCCGGTCTAGTGACGTCACCTCCCCCAGCCAACGGCAACGCTTCCGTCAGGTGATGGAATCCAATGAACGAATTTTATGACCGACGGCGCATCCGGCCTCATGGGTCTTCAAATGCTATCGCAAAAAATGCATGGTAAGCCTACTTAGATGCAAAACTCACGTTCTTGTTTGGGTAGTCCCAGGACATGATGAACATGACTCCCGCTTCCACGGTGACTGTGCAGTTGAGCGTGAAGGAGCCGTTCAGCACCGGGTGAAAGTTGCTCTCCTTCTCGATCATCACGTTGGGCGCTATGTCCACGGGGGCTGCCGGGATCAAGGGAGAGAGCCAAAGCAAGGGTGTCAAGGAAAACTGTCACTACTTGCACAGGCCCCGCATGCAAGTCAGAGGCTGACAATACCAACGACAGTTATTATTAACGATGTGTACCACCCTCCTCGCGCCCAGCGGCACTCAACACCAGACGACTATATGGCGAGCGAATGCTCCCGCTTTCAAAGATTCAGCGCGCAAGCTGTCAAGCTTGCTTATATGTGCCTATCTCAAAACGATAATGCTGAATTTCAAAGGCAGATCCAGACCAAGTGTATCTGCTCTGTTTGGAGCAATTGTATTCCGGAGGAAGAATGGAAGAAAGGGTTTATGTTCCAATGGCAGATCAAGATCAGGCGTCGATTCTGGATCGCTCTGTGCAGCAGCGATATGTGCTCCGCCGAAATCGGCAGAGTTCGGCGGAGCTGCTTCGTTCCTGTCGTCGCTGCGCGGTGATCCGGGTTAATCCGGGCCACATACACGGGACTTTTTTTTTTACCTTTTTTATTATTGTTAGCCACGTGCAGCGCGACCGGCCGCGGTGGCTCAGTGGTTAAGGCGCTCGTCTACTGAGCCGGAGTCCCCGGGTTCAAACCCGTACTTGGCGGCCGCGTTTTGATGGAGGCGAAACTCCAAGGCGCCCATGTGCTGTGCGATGTCAGTGCGCGTTAAATATCCCCAGGTGGTCGAAATTACTCCGAAGACCTCCACTACGGCACAATTCCTCCCACCTTTTACTCCCACCTTCCTCCCTTCCCTTACGGCGCGGTTCAGGTGCACACCGAGATATGCGAGACAGATACTGCGCCACTTCCTTTCTTTAAAAACCAATGCACAAATTTACTATCTCAACCACAATACGCAATCGTAACTCCCCAAATTTAACTTCTTCGCTTTGTTTGCGTCCGCATAAATAAAAATTACTGCATAATTAAACCAAAAATTGCGTTACCAGGTTGTCAATTCTTTGCGACCGCTTTTTATATCAAGATCATTAACCTGTTTAAACGTCCCGCGCTTTTGTGATGTCAGATCACACGCACTCGCTAAGCCTAAGAGCTCTGTAAACACGGAAGCCATCTGAAAATCTGGCACGTTTTATCGCTAAAATTTTGTGGTGCGGGCATCTTCTGACAAGGTGAAAGCTTCGTGCGCCTTTCGTTCGCTGTGAACGTAAGAGACGGATTGGCAGCAAGGACGAATCGGTGGTGAAGCGAGAGGCCCGCTTCGACGGGCGCCGCCTATTGCCTGAACGTAGAGCTTTTATTGCACCAAGTGCCCCGCGGGAGCGCACGCATTCCATTCGCAGAACGGGAGGGAGCAATCTCCGCTGCAGCTACGCACTCAGTTCGGGATCCGGCGGAGCGCTCGCGATCTGCGATTGGAATTCGACGTGAAACTCGAAATCTATTCCCTGTAACCGTTTGCGTATGTGCGACGGGCCCTACAGGCAAAAATTTTAATACAATACAGGTTATACGCTGTCGTCTGCCTTTTCAAACTATTACCGTCCATCGTGCCCAAAATAATGCTTCTTTCTTTTGATCATTGAGGTTATTAGTCGTAAGCAAGCAATGCAAGACCTCACTGGTGGAGACGGGAGCAAAGAAGTTGAACGCACTATTCAGTACCGGTGTTGTAAGTAGCCGTCTTTTCTATAGCCTACCTAGCCTAGCATAAACTTTGCGGCAGTTCTAGAGACCTTCGTACGATACGTGTTCGCAGTGTTCGTGACACGGCCACTGTCACTGCTCTAAAGTTTGCCCTGTGACCTGCTTGAAGCCTTCAATAAGCATATTTCCAAAAGCTCAATAAGTTGCATCAGAAGATGCTTCCAACAATTATCCCATATGCATTTTGCTTTTGTTGTCGTATGCTAACCAACTTTAGTTCGCATTTCATTACGATTCTTTAGTTTATTCTGGTTTTTTTTTTCATATTTCTTTTGGTAAGCGCCGGCCTTTAAATCGGGGGCGACTGACACTGCTTCCTTTACTAGTATTCTAGTATTGACATCACAGCTGGTAGCAACTGACGCCAAACACTCTAAACAGAAAGGAGTAAAAAGGGTGTAAAGTTGTCCTCTAGCGCACACCCTTTAAAAAAAGGCTGTGCGCTAGAGGACAACTTTGCACCCTTTTTACTCCCATATTGGTGTATTCGTGTTTAGAGCGAAGGGCAGAAAAAATAAGGCGTGCCGGGAGCCAATCTTAGTGCTTCTCAGGGACGTTCATAGTTTGTTAGCGGTGTAGCCGATATTATTACTACCTCGTCATCCCTTCACGTTGTCATTAGACACCTTTAGCATACCGTGTACCGTGTTAGCGTTACCGGTACCGGAGTACCAGGAGCCTGCGCGCAGCCAATGCGCATGCGCAAATTGCCTTGACGGCGCCAGATGGTGCCACATACCTGGCAGCTGTGATCGCGCCCGCAGCGTCGGAACCAATCAGCGCGCGCTCACCGCCGGTGGGCGGGCTCCCTGTACTCCGGTACCGGTAACGCTAATACGGTACACGGTATGCTAAAGGTCCCTATTGTTACAGTATTTAGTGCCTCTTGTACAAGGTTAGGAGTGGCTAGGACCAGACAACTCCTGGCATCTATAGCAGAACAGGTGGCACACTCACGCAGGTAGACGAAGACCACGGCCATAGAGGAGTCGTTGTAGGCACGGCCGGGCACCGAGCCGTTGCACACGAAGTGCCCGGCGTAGTAGCTGTGCGGATAGTAAATGACGAAGCCGCGCATGGGGTCGAACTCGACATCGTGGGGTGCCAGCGACACCTCCTCCATTTCGTCCTGGCCCAAGTCCTTCCAGAGCTGCACCTTGGCGCCGGAGTGGGTAGGCAGGCAGGGTACCACCGACAGCTCGCCGTGGCGCACCGTCACGAATACCAGCTGGTCCATCTGCTTGTCCGGCTGGAACAGGTAGTAGTCGTCTGCGCCAGTGACGAGAAGGTCAGGGTGGTTATTCAAACTATATCCAGTCTGCAACCGCAAGCTTCGCTCTTGGCAATAAAGCAAAAAAAGGCTCCAGGTATGCAACACACCCACACATATGCACACACGCATACGCACACACAACACGCATACACGCACGCACATACACATGCAACACACACGCATGCACGCCCATACACATTATATAACTGGCTTTAGGTTTTAATAAACAAGCCCCCATGGACATTAGGACGTCAAATAAAGTTGACGTCAACTGAAACAATTTCTAAGCCTTTTGCAAACCATTTTAGAGCAAGCATTTATGCTCCTTACGCTGACTTTTTTTTTTCTTTTTTAACGGGGAAGTTCCATTGTGTCTTTTATAACGGCTAGAATTAGACGTGTGTACATGCCCTGCGTGGAAGCCTCCGATATTAAGTGTCGATGCCCTCATGCAGATAACGGTAAGAGGACCCACCATTGACAAAGACGTAAACTGACGTGGCGTTCCCACTGTTTGCGAGATCGGTGGTTCCGTTGTAGTAGCAGGTGTAGCGGCCCAGGTCCATGACGTCAGTAGTGTTGAGCTCAAGGACGCTCTTGAACGGACGTACGCCATCCAGCTCTTCTTCAGTGACAGAAAAACGCAGAGAGACGTTATCCTGGAATTGAACAAAACATGAGTTGGACAGAGTTTGGGACGTCGGTATCAAAAGAATTACATAACCGCAAGAAGAAAAGATTTGGAAAGAAGCATTGTTCCTGCTTCTGTCTGACGACATTTATGGAAGAAACTGGACGCATTATGAACAGCGCTCCAATTAACTGAACGTTGTCTCATAATTCAAATCTCTGTTAAGTGAAACGTCATTAATGCGTTCACGTCTAAATACGTATTGTTCTGTAAGACCTGATACCAATATACCGTCGGTACCAAACAGAATTCAAGAATGCTGACTTGAACACACATATAACGGACATGCAGGTACGCGTGTTTCGCAACCACAAGTTGATTTGTACGTGTTTCGCAACCACAAGTTGATTTATTTCTCTCTCTCTTTTTTTTTTTTTGCCCTCTCAAACTCAACTCGTGAGCCAAATTACGACTCCAGGCCAGCAGAGGTCGTCTGAAAACAGGCACACACGGTCTGGAGTGAGGCACAAGATGGCGAAAATAAAAGAGAAAAATAACAGTCCCATAAAAGCCGAGCACATGCTAGTCGTATCACGAGGACAACTGCCTCTAAATGCGGTGAAACAAAGCGTTCGAGTGGCGAACACGCGCGACCTTGAAAAAAAAAAAAAAAACTATGTAACTATTGCGTCAGCCGTTACAAATACATTGTATACTTTTCCAGATGTGTAATTACTGTATGTTTCCTCCGCAAAAACGCTCTTTAGTCATAACTAAACAGTTGTGACATCATAGCGAAACGTCCGCGCCTCACAAACACGCGGCTGCTATCAAACTTTGTCTCTATCAGGAACACTCACACACAAAAAAAGTAAAACGCAGTGCAGCAGTGCAGCAGTGTAATGAAATAATTTCCGCTTCCAATAACAGAACAACCTAACCCCGCCTGATCTGTCATTATAATGACCCAGGGCGCGAATTACTCAAACACTCTCACTTGATAAAGCAGAAATTCCCTGTTCGTGAGGTGACGGCGTACAGAAGATGCAAGCAGCTAGGCGTACAAAAATAAGTGTGTGGAGAATGAAAGGGCACTCGCCGTGCATCATTTGTGGCTGTTATCATGAAAATAGGAGGAAACGCGACGGACACATGAATCCATTGTAGCTACTAGATTTCTGTTACCTCGTGAGCCGAAAGCTTTCGGGGCATCCATTGTTACCTGCGCAGGCTGGTCTAACATTGGGGTAACAAACTTCTGCCGCGCCCAGAAAAAAAAAGAAGAAAAAAGAAGGTTGTGGGGATACGAAAAGGAAACAGAGGAAAAAACAGGACCTGAATAGAGGGACGAGGTCACGAGGAAATTGCGCGTGGCCACAGAAGTATTAACACAAAGCTGCGTGAGAACAATAAACACTATCGCGTTCCCCACTACTGTTGTCAGCAAGCGTTATCGATCTTTTCGACCTGTATACGCTTCCTCCTGTGTTGAGCTCACTCTGAACGCTTTGCTATCGTGATTTCTGCACTTGGCCCTCACAGCGTTCGGCAGCCCCAGTAATGAGCAACGAACATTGCGAGGTGCTGATTGCAGCGACTTACCCCGAGGGGCGGCAGCTTCCAGGCCACCGGGTATCTCCCGTAGCACGTAATGCGCAGAGTGCTGTTGGCCGCAATGTCGATGTAGGACCCGTTGGTGTCCAACTTTGGTGGCAGGTACCGAGACACTCCCGATGTCGGACCTGCAAAACGCGGACAGAGCAGAGAAGCGATGTATCTGTCAAATGGTCGAGGATAGCACATACATCGTTTGTGACGCAATGATTACTTTTGGAAACGCAACGTATAGATGTTTAGGTCGGTACGTGGAAAACTATTAGCGGCCGGCTTTGTCGTGTTGAATCTATTCGGTTTGTTCGCGCTTAGTTGTTAGTTATCGCTGCGTCGCATTAGAGTTGTGCCGGCTTCACTGGTGTCTTAGAGCTTGTGCTTAAGACACATTCCTTGCTTTGTTTTCTAGCGGTAACGCGTAGCGCTATGGCTATATCATACGTCATTAAGAACGCGTATCTGCAGTTTTCAAGAACTGTGTTCCTGGAGTTGAGAATAAATAATACCAGACCAATGTTTTCTGTGAAGACAGCTGCTTTAATTTTCAATGTGGCGTAGTCACTTTTCCGTGTCTGCCGTAATATCCGGCATACAGCCCGCTCCCGGTGCGTAGTCCTCAGGGCTCAATTTTGGATAAAAAAAAGAATGTCGGATTGCCCGCACCTATTTCCGGGTAGTCCGCACCCGGCACATTAGAAAGCCTGCAAAGCCTAAAATTGTAACTTTTATAGCCCGTGGGCAGTATGCCAGAATTTACGGTACTCCAACGCTACCTCATCGACTCCCTTATTTTTTCATGATGCTTTTTTTGTCTTCGCATTCGTTCTTCCCTCCGCCAGGAACAATTCACGTTCGCCGCAGTACCAGCTGTGTTTTCTTTCAGGCAGCGTTCTCCTTTTGCCCATGTTTGTGAGAGCAGCCGCCCTCTGACACTATACGCAGGGTCAGCTGACCCACGAGTATGCCTTTCTCGGCTGAGCGAAACAGGTCGGCCGTCGGATGGTAATCAGAATTATGCAGCCATCCGGCAAACACAGGTCAGTGCACGCCTCTTAATCTTTTCATGAGGTCCGCACCCCAGCAGCAGCGTTTCTAGACGGCAATGAAATTTGCACGCTGGCGTAGGCGTCGGACGCGTGGGTCATTCGCTGCAAGCAACACTCCCTCCCTCCTCCCCCACCTCCATCTTCTAGCCTCCCTCGAGACAGAGCAATAGCTGCACGATCGTTTGGGCTTCAGTACGACTGGCCTGGCCATATATATCAAGCGAGCACTCGCGATGCAGAGTTCCGGCGATTGGCTGTAAAGACCCATCGTGGAGCCGAGATCGCCCAAGCCGGCTTCACTATCGACCTGCGTCGCTTTCTCGTCTCCCAGCGTCGTTCGAGGGCAAAACAATTTACTTCCAGAACATTAGCTTCATCTTGAAGGACGTGAGGCGACTTATTCATTGCCCCGTTCCACCCCCGCACTCGATCCTTCGTCGCTACCTAGCACTGAACTTTACTGAACTTCTTTTGATGTAATTAGATGAAAAGGACTCTGCCCGAGCTAAATAAAGACGACGCTCGACGTGGTGAGTTTAACCTGCACTGGGAAAAAAAAAAAATCAACAAACCGCTGCAAGACGCGTGGAAAAACCTGAGTGCGGCCGTTTTCTGGCCGGCGTTGCTATTCTTAGCAAGTCCTCTCCCGGATTAGTTCCTTCCGCCCCATTTCTCGTATTGCACGGTTGTTTGCATTTTCGACCACGTTGACGCGCCTCCAGCTTCTCGCTGCTCTTTATCGCCGCTCCGATTACGCGAGGCTGCTGGCCTGCGCAGTCCGCTGCCGCACTTTCTCGAGACTTGTCGGGGCGATGGCCGTTAGCTTGAACGGAATGCGCACCGCGTCCCCAGTGTCGGCGCCAGTTATGTTTCTGTAATTTCTGAGAGGTGGTGTGGGAGGCTTGTGACGGGCGTCAGCGGCTACGCGGCCTTTCACTTGCCGCGCTAGTTGGTTAGGTGCGAAGAAGTGCGCGAGGGAGACAGGGACAGCGGAGAGGCTGTGCCCTTCTGGCCGTGTGTTGCGTTTTCTGGGCCAACGAAAGCTTCGGTTATGAGCTACGCTGTAAGTAGGAGCAGATGAGCAGCTTTTCGCTTCCGCGTCTTGCTTACTTTCTGAAGTATGCCGGTAACGCCGCCAGTCGCCAGCAGGGAAATGTTATATTATGTGTTTGTTATGTCTTGTATAATGTGCTGTGTTATGTGTCCTGTTATGTGTTTTTATGAGTTATGTTATGTTGCGTTGTGTTGCGTAGAGTTTTGTTATGTTGCGTTATGTGGCGTTGTGTTGCGTTGTGTTGCGTTGAGTCGTGTTGATTTGTGTTCTGATGCTATGGAATCCTATGCTATGCTATCTTCGGTTTAACGTTGCGAAGCTGCACATAGCCTTTGACATACGCCGTAGTGGAGGGATTTGGATTAATTTCGACCACGTCGTAAAAGCGCCTGAATTTTCAGGAGTGTACATAGGGAATCTATGACCCGTATAAAGCCCTCTAAACTCCCCTCGTACTTTCTCGCTGAGACATGGTGTTTCCCTGAGAAAAAGCGTCGTTTCCGAGTAACCCAGCCCAACCTAGACCTTCCCACCGAGTGCTTTCAAAGGCTTTTCTGAAGACGTTGACTGCTGATGTGTTCTCTCCTCTTGACAAGCAGCCGACACGGTGGCTCAGTGGTTATGGCGCTCGGCTGCTGAGCTGAAAGACGCGGGTTCGATCCCGGTCGCGGCGGTCGAATTTCGATGGAGGCGAAATTCGGGAGGCCGGTGTACTGTGCGATGTCAGTGCACATTAAAGAATCTCAGGCGGTCGAAATTTCCAGAGCCACTCGCTACGGCGTCCCTCATCACCTGAGCCGCTTTGGGACGTTCAAACCACCATAAACCAACCATACTCTTGGCGTGTGCGCGGCCAGCAAGTTGTTTCGTGCTGCAGCTTGGAATTAAGCTAACGTTTCCAATTGTCCGTGCTGTCTGTGTACTTTGCAGGGCTTGACAACACCATCAAAAGAAACACCGCAGCTCTGTCTGGATTGCGAAAGGGAAAAAATTATCTTCCTGAGCCCCTTGCCGGCTGAAATATCATACCGAGCAGCAAGCAGCCAACAATAAATAATGTCGCCCCACAGTCCACTAATGACTTTCACTAATCATTAGAGGCCAATAACCGCAGTCGACCTGAACTTCGCTCCGTGCGAACGATAGCCACTCAGATCACTTTCCCTTTTATCTACAGCAAGATATCATAACACGCATTTCGCTGGTCGCGCTGTTATTGCCTTTTGTTAGCAGCGACAACACAAGCGCTTCCTCAATTCTCGTTTATGCGGACCTCCATACACCTAAGCCGAAGTTGCGAGAACGGTCACCACCTCGCGAATGTATAACAGAGATAAATGCAAACAATAGTGGTTTGGGGAATAAGAAAATACCGCTTGCATGTGCTCGGGGCAACCCCCCCCCCCCCCCGCCCCTCGCAAAAAAAAAAATAAATAAATAAAGCTATGTGAGCGAAGTAAAGAGTATTCGTATCAAGTGTGCGCACGAGTTCAGTACGTACTACGGTCAGGTCGCAATGAAATGCAAACAGCGCCTGTGAACAAAACAAAACATTGTACATGTACACTTTCAGCTGCAGCATGCAACTCGCCTTATTCATGAAAACGGTCTACAAAAGTGCGTATGGATGAATCGGTTGTAAAGAAATATCTTGCTCCAAAACTGAATAGCACGAAATATGCGTTTGCGCGTTTCATTCGGGCCTGACTGTACACGCAAGCACACTGGAGAGCCAGCCGCCACCTATTCTCGTAGATGAAGAGGCGCCGGCACCGCCCTCCCCATCGTTCTGGCGCCCTCGCAGTTGTCTTCTTCGAGGTCAGTTCGCCACGTGGCCCTAATCAAGCCGGGTGCGCGCCAGCTGCGCCAACGGCGACTTCGAAGCGCAGAGCGAGCGAACAAGCAACGGGCGTCGCAGGCTGTTGCCGTCGCATGAGTCGCGAGCCTCCTCGCTTGCTTTCTTTCCTCCTGCGACCGTCGCAACAGTTCCTGCGCTGGCGGCCGCCGAGACGCTTGCTATCGGCCGTTGTCAGCCGGCAGCGACGGAGGAAATCCCCGCCGCGGCGCACATCCGCCGGACAAGCAGTCGGTGCCGATGGCCGACCGCTCCGCAGGGGGAGACAGCCCGGCGCGAGCGCTCTCGTCCGGTGCGCGAGGCACCGCCGAAGGCGCGAACGGAAGCAGGGTTCGATTCTGGACTAGTCATATGGGACTAGTCGGTGGAAACGATCTTCTGGTGAAAATGCACCCCCAACACAGAAGCATACAGAAGGAAAGGGGGCCTAACACTGCTTCTTCAGGAGATATTTATCAGGAGTGAACGGACACGCGCTTAATGTGAATTCCGACGGAGGGGAACGAGTTCTGTGATCTTATGGCCTTCAGCGGATGTCCGGCAATGCCCATCTCCGCACCAAGCTTTACGGTGGAAAAACGTAGTGTTTTCGTGTGGCTTAGCTGCGCTCGTCGTCTAGTGCTACAGATAAGGAACATGTGCTCGTCAGTCACTTGTTCGCTAATAGTTGGAAGAAAGTATATGTACCCACGAGTTGAACAGTGGCAACAAGCTTTGCCGAATTTCATGAAGGATGTGGCTTATTATGTGTGTTCTGTGGTGTGTTTTTCAATTTAGTTTTTCAATTTAGTTCTATTTTCTGGTTGGTTGCTTGTTACTTGTATAACGATGTTAAAATCACCATGTTCTACTTGCTTCTTTTTCCCACCCCGTTTATGTAACCCCCCTCACATAATACTCCAGTCGGAGCCCGTGAGGTATTTGAATAAATAAAAATTAAACACGCGTCTCAGTCGTAGCCACGCTTTTTGCAGAACCCTTCGTGGAATGGGCCATTAGAAAAATGTTTCGTTTCAGGTTCGATTTGACTGCTGCTTCTGTATCGCACCACTACATGGCGAGGCGACACGCTCACACTTGAAGCTTGTGCCTGGCCACGTAGTGAGCATTGCGCCTCATGTTTTGTGTCTCAAGGACGCCTGTGTGTATTTCGCTGCTCTAAACATCCCAAGTTTCAAGGACGCTCCCCGAAACAAGGTAATCGATATTCTGAAAGGCAATATGGCTGTAACATTGCGTTAACCAAATAAACGTGATTAAACAATATGAACCATTCTTTTAAGCTTTGTGCCCCCTCCCAGTTACAATATGCTCAATATTGTTTAAGGTCATAGCTATGAAGTTATGAATTGCTAAGCAAATGAACCTTACTGAGCTGTATGCATTAACGTTTGCCTTTAAGAAAGACGCAAGGACAAAGAAGAACAAAAATAACTCAATTGAGGGCGAATTGTAGAAGGAAATACTTTTTTGTGTTCACAACTGTTAACCCGCTGCAAAGCTTTTCACAGATTACAGCGCTGCCAGACAAAGTCTCGTCGTAAATATTAGATGCGCAAGTTATATACGGGAATCCATCAAGCCGCACTTCAGCTTGTTCTTTCGAAATTGCGGCCCATCCGACTAATTAACGCGTCCACGCCTGATGTGCGATTTTACTGTCAACGAGCTAAGCTCATGCAACCCGTACTCCGGCGGACTAGAAACACTAAAACTCTCCACTCTCCCGCCCGAAGGTTACAAAATACCCCCGAGGCGCCTATACTGCTCCGCGCCTATGACGCAAGTGCAGCGTCACAGACTCCGCTTGGTAGAGCCGGAGCGTACGAGCGTGCCAGTACTACGCGGGGGTGAAGGATGATGAGCTCTTCGAAACCGGTATCGTCACGGCCGGCCCGCAGCAGCGGTCTTTTGATCGGCGCCAATATAAACCCATTATTACCAAACAGGACGCGGCTCGCTGGCTGCTCGGGGAAAACACAAAGGCTCCGTGCGCTGGAAACGCCTCCAAGGCGTTCTCGCACCCTCCCCGCTCTTTAACGTTCGCGCTGTGGAAAATACTGGGAAAGTGTTTGGCCTAACATACACGCTCGTGGAGGGTGCTCCCTGGATACTTTACGACCATAGATAGGGGACTGTATTACACTGAGTAATCTGTTAGTCGAGTATTTGATTTGGTGTCACTATAAGCAAGGCATGCTACATTTACTTGCGCGAAATGTGCCGATACTTGTTAGCAACGACAGCACAACGTTATGCCTATGCAATCAGGCCGCGAAATGGATGAAAGCCGTGGGAAATACGGTTAAATTTTTTACTGAGAAGCAACCACGCGAAAGTGCCATGAACCAATTCCTTCATTCCCTGGAAAAAGTATTATGAAGCGCCAAAAACAAAGTACGCCTAAGCGTGCCTGTGTCGATAAAAGCAGTGCGGAGAACATACAGACTTTGCTCAATTCGCTAGCATCGATGAAGAGGAAAAGAAAGTAGCTTTTTATACGAAGCGCTGCCCCACAGCGTGACGCGTCGAGGGTGAGCACGAATTTATTCTCGTCCGTAGGTAGGTCGCTTGGCAACACTCAAGCAGTTCGCTAACTGAAACAGTCGCAAAGGCCGGCAGCTTAGAGCATGTGAAAGCCAAGGCCGCAAAGAGTGCCTCATCATCTGCCCCAGCGGCTGTCAACAAGGAAAAAAGGAAAACATGTACAGACGTTCAGCGCACATAAAAATATCGTGCTCCGTAAGATTGCGGCACATCCTTGCTCTGCAGATCATGTCTATACGTTCTCCAGGCGCTAACTCCGCAGCAGTGCATGGAATAAACACACACAAAAAAAATGTAAGAAGTAGCAACCAAGCCTCATAACAATTAAAAGCACTGCCAGAACTCTGTTTTGGTTTTCTCTGATACATTAGCGCATGCTAACGTGAGAGGGGATCCTTCAGGTCAAACTCTGTTTGCTGACATGCATCAGAAGGATAGGTAACGCCCGTCTGTTGCAACTGGAATATTTTTACTAACGAGATAAAATTGTTCACACTATGTAGATCTCGCAGCAATGCCTATTTCTTTCTTTTTTGTTGAACCCTCGTGTATAAAAACTTGTACATTACAAAAGATGCACAAACACGCATAAAAACGCATAAAAACGATCGATCTAAGGATGCACCGCTGGTGTCCTCAAAACCTTAACTCTGTCACCTAAGGGCACAGTAATCTCCCGGTCAGGGCTTGGCTCACGCACGTCCACTCAAGTCAACTGGTCATCTTTCAAGTAATCCACCGGCTTTACATTCCGAGCAAAGCCGCTCTAGGAATAAATCATGTCGCTAGTATTCAATTACGAGGCAACCACGAGCATGAAGCCCGCTTTGCGCGATGCACTTACTTTGTCCCAAAAAACTTGCTTTAGCTGCAGGTTGATTCAGAACAAAAACAACATGAAGAGAAAGGAGACAGCTCTGTTTCTTCACCCAGCACGCCTGACTGAACGTAGTGGTTTAACATAGATGTCGTCAAAGGTCTAGGCGAAGAGAGCACTTTGCTTTAGTAGTTTGCACCTTCAGGGCTGGCATACATGGGGTCTTGTAAACTCCTGAATACAGTGCGTAAGCACTATTTATTACCAGATGAAAGCAGTCGTCGTCATCATCATCATCATCAGCCTGACTACGCCCACTTCAGGGCAAAGGCCTCTCCCATGTCCCTCCAATTAACCCTGTCCTTCGCCAGCCACGGCCACCATATTCCCGCAAATTTCTTAATCTCATCCGCCCACCTAATTTTCTGCCGCCCCCTGCTACGCTTGCCTTCACTTGGAATCCACTCTGTTACCCTTAAGGACCAGCGGTTATCTTGCCTTCGCATTACATGCCCTGCCCAAGCCCACTTCTTCCTCTTGATTTCAACTAGGATATCATTAACGCGCGTCTGTTCCCTCACCCCCTCCGCCCGCTTCCGATCTCTTAACGTTACACCTATCATTTTTCTTTCCATAGCTCGCTGCGTTGTCCTTAACTTAAGCGGAACCCTCTTTGTTAGCCTCCACGTTTCTGCCCCATAGGTGAGTACCGGTAGGATACAGCTGTTGTATACTTTTCTCTTGAGGGATATTGGTAACCTGCTGTGCGCAATTGCTGCGCACAGCAGAGAGAAGCGTCATGATTACTACCCTAATCAAGTTACGTCAGTGAGCTGCCGCAAAGTGCATTTTTAATCGCCCCGTAGCTGATAACTCCACGTTCAAGGCTTTGCTCGGTGACGTGGCTGTACAGGTCGCCTAGGCTGCTGGCAGCAGAAACGCGTCAGCGGATGTTTCCGCAACCGGAAAAGCGCAGGGCGGACAACGATTCCGCGCAGGAGCGCTTCCGGCGGAACGAGAGACCGTCCCCTCTTCCGGGCGGCAGAGAAAGACGTCCTCGAGAAGCGCGCATGCGCAACCGGTGTCGGGGGGAGAAGTGTTTCTTTCCACGAGACGAATAGGGCCACGCGCACCACGAGGTGCATTTCCTTTTGTTTTTTATTGCTCTTCTTCCTTCAGCTGCTATCAAACACCTGTACAAGACCTGCGGCAGCGAGACGCTCCCGTGGGCTTTGCAGAAAACAAAGGCGCTGTCCCTCCGCCTGAAAGGTTAGGCCTGCGGTTGATGTCACAGGAAGGAATGGGACAACTCACATCCGACGGCCCTGTTTCTCTCAACTCACAAGCGGAATACAGGAAGAACGCACTAGGCCCATGTGCACGCTAGAGATGTCACGTAACCTCTAAGACGCCTAGCAACAACGTTTGCAAATACCTTGAGCTGTGCGCTAAGATTTTACAAGTATTATTTGTTCAATAGGCCTGCATGTGTTTTGAAAAAATGCTAAAAAATAAACGCACGCTCACACGCATCCCCCCAACACCTTCCCGCCTGCGCGCGCACACACACTACATAAATACATCAATAGTTGCTCGACTCATAACCGCCACTTTGTTTTTTTTTTGTTTGTTTTTTGGTGAGCCAATCTCATGTGGAGATACATTTCAGCATATAGCCTCCTAGATATATATGGTTTGAACCTTCCCGTCCGACGCAAGTAAGCTCGTAACATATCGTAATGTTACAAATAATGCAATAAAAGACGTCAGTCTCTTTTTTTCGCATAATAAGGCCTCACCGAACACCACTGCATCAAGCGGCACAATTACAACCTATACAAGCAAACGCGCACAGGCTCAACTTCCTCGTTCTTACTCTGACTCAGCCCTCTGGACGCGTACAGTGTTTTCCGTTCTTTCTTTGGTGTCCACTCAGGTGTGGAGATACTGTGGCAACCTCGAAAGGGGACAGGGCATCCTGGATGGGGACCCGAAACCCAAGCTCAAAACACTTCCGGGTGTACAGATCACGGCGGCCAAAGGTCTGCTGCAAGGTACATGCAAACCGCGGTGGAGAGATCTGACAGTGCGGATCCAGTCAAAGGGCTACAACGATCGCGATCGTTTGGGTCAGAGTGCTGTATAAAATGATAGTGCATGGATGGCGCGCTACTCTGGTGCACGTCTGTGTTTGATATTATTTTTGCTTTTTGAATGTTGCCCCCCTGCTTGGTCTCTATGACTGCAGTATGTGTAAATAAAAATAAATAAAAGAGCTCCCGTGGAGACGACGGCTGAAATTGAGAACATCGTATAGTTTCAAGGAAATGCCGCTTGAATTCTGTTCCGAGAGCAACTTTTATACACTCTTGCAGGGATCGTGTCACGCTAGCGCCCAAAAAGTGCAGCAGTCTGAGACACTATGTCAAAGTGCCACTTTGAAGCGAGTGAGCAGCTTTTCTCAGCATGGTTCAGTATTAATTGCCACTCGTGCCTGAGAGCGGGGGTTGTGCACTTGTAAATAAACTTTGTAACCTGTGCAATTTGAGAGAGCCAGCTGAACTCTTAAAAAGAAGGCTTTCAAAAGACACCGTGAATACGCCAATGAAAGAGACCGGAAGACGACGCTAATTCAAAAGACAAGTCCATTCACTCGGCTCGCAAAAACCGTTGCACACAGCGCGGAAACCAGACGGAACGAGAGCGCGAAAAGATAGCGACCCTGTTCGCGGCTTCTACGCTTCGCTCTCTTACGTGCGATAGGAGGTGCGCGCTGAACGGAAAGCTGCTCAAGTGCCGATAAGCGGCGCCCGTCGCGACAGTCGTGATTTGAATACATGCCAGCCCACGAAGTGTGCGCTGCGCGTGTTTGGCTCTCCGGCGTGTCCTCTTCAATGTCAACCGCATTTTATAATTTTATGCGAAGCATATTGCTAGAGCTACCACTCACGCCGTCGCCGTGGACCCCCACGTGACACCGTGACGTCACACCACGTGACACCGTGACGTCACACCACGTGACATCGGATGAGAGAGCCGGCCTCCACCTCGCGCCGTCGGACCCCTAGCCGTCACGCCACGTGACACCGTGACATCACACCACGTGACATCGGATGAGAGAGCCGGCCTCCACCTCGCGCCGTCGCCGTGGGACCCCTAGCCGTCACACCCGCGCATTCCCGCGCATTTCGAACGCGCGTTCACACTCGGTGTAGGTGAAACGCTCGCTCCACCGGGCAGGCAGACGCGGCTTCCGTGGCAATCCAGGCGCTCACCCAACGCGCGTCTCGGGGTTAGTCGGCGTTCCGCTGTAGCCATGCCGTTGTCTTCCCCCACGACGAAGGCTTCTAGTGGTTGTATTAAAATGACCAAGTATTCAACCAAGGAAAGCCATGTATTACCAAGCCTAGCCACTAATATGCTTCGCATTCCCCAGGCTTAGCCAATCTGAGCCTCAGCAATTTTTTTAACGCTAGATTAGACCTAAGATGACGGCTGCTGCACAGTCCACGGTGAGCGAAGGATGATCTTCGTGTCGCTCCCACACCATGTACTGTCGGAAGCAAAAGTGTGCGGGACGCGATTTATCGGGAAAACATTAATTGTTGCTACACCTCGGTACCAAACGGTCTGGTATTATTACCAGAGGAAGCAACATGTACAGTATTTGCCAGAAGTAACCGGGCAGCCGGTTTGTTTTTTAGCCTCGTAGCGAAGCACCTATGGCAGCCCTATAACCTCTCAATCTGTAAAGGTGAACCCTTGTCCTCGCGTCTTGACACCTTTCGATCTTTAGGGGTGCTTTAAAGGCTTCGTTATACGGTTGAGAAGCAAAAAAAACTGTTGCTCGGCTACTTTTGGCGGAGGGGTACGTTTCTTGATATCTTCATACATTTCAGGCGATTGGCTTGTGTTACTGCGCTGGAATAAATTCTTTTCCGCATGCCCACTTCCCGTAAAATTTCGCTGCCGATAGTACACTAACACAAACATAAAAATATTTCCCCGGTACCGCTAGTAGAAGGCGAAGGTGGGCTGTGAAGCCAAATAAAGAGAAATTGACCAATCAGGAGTCAATCGCTTGGCTTCCACGGAAATTTCCTTTTCCAGCCTCGGAGAATAGATGTTTTCATTTCGTGAAAATTTTAATTAAATGTCTGTTTTTGTTTATTGACGATGTATATTTAGCTCGCCGAAAGTGATAACTCGATCAATAATTCGGCGATGTAGAAGGCTTGCATGAGGGCAATAAGTTAGGCTTCCTTCAGAAACTCGGAGCCGGGATTTTGAAAGGCTTCCTTTCGTTTTTCTGAAGAATCGGCGCCCTTTGATTCGATCCCAAAGAAATTACCAGATTCAGCGTAGGACGCGCACGCTCGTTAAGCCTTCCTAGGATCAAAGCTCATACTTATGAGGGCCCTGTTTTGGGCCGACGACGTACAATTGGCTAGATCGCGCGTGGCGGCGACCTTTGTGACATTGAACAGAGTCTGGAGAATCTATTTGAGGTCGAAACATTCTCACAAGCCTGCTGAAAGTAATTTCAGGCCTCATAGACAACCACAGAACTAACTTTTATTGAAATCGTACCGCGCCGACTAAAGCAGCGGGTAATAACCAAACAACATATAATTGATTACTGAAGCAGAGCATGAAACAAGGTAACGGTAGGGACAGGGACTTGAAGGACAGCGACAATGGGAAAGTTATAACTATATGGCCCGTCGCTTTAATATCTGGGTATGGCATTCGAAATCAGCATGGCGATCTGTTTAGGTCGTCGTCAATTTCGCGCCAATTTCGACCCCGAGAGATGAAATTCCTGCGCGCAGTCCTCTTTCGTTTTACACATTTTGCAGTTGGTAATGCAAAATCTAGCTTACGACCTTGAGTTCAAAACAGAATGCTTTAGCCGCAGTCAGAGCTGTTTGAACCAAGATAGACCAAGATTTTTTCTGCACTCGATCTAGACGCGACCTGGATGATGATGATGATGGCTTTTATATTTCTATGACCATGAATTTCGGCTTCGTAGTTGCTCAGTGACCCTCCTTCCTTCCCCTGGCTAGAAAAAAAAAATAAAGGAGAAATTTGAAGCCACGCATATTTCACCTCAGCTCTACCGCAAATAACGGCGCCTTTCCACCTTCAGGGAAACACACTTTCCATTTGTTTAACTCATACTTTCACACCAAGTCAGAGAGCGGAATAATGTTCCTTTCTTTTCTCGAACACCGCGTGCTATACCGGTTTCTACAGACACGGAGCGAAGGGCGCACGAACTCGGACGCACCGAGCATGCGCGCGCAGCTTGGGCGCTCGAAGGGCCGCGTGGGCGGGTGCGGTACATTGCGTTTCGACGCATTGCAACACGTACCGCCGCGGTGTCGGCCTCGGCGCTCCGCCCGCGCCGGTACGGCTCGAGGATGCCAGCTTCGCGGCGAAGCGGAAAAGTCTTCGGCGCTGTCCTTTCGCGCTTAGTCCACGCACCCGCCACGCAGGCAAGAAGAAAGAAAGAAGGAAAAGACGATAAAGAAGTAGCGAAAGGAAGGAGTGTTTTTCAAGGCGTGGAGCAGGGACCTTTGCTGTCTCTGACGCACTTTTGCAACCCCACGAGCAAGGCATCATGGTAGGCCCTGATGCAAAGGAGTAACCCAGAGGTCACTACGTTTCTTTTATATATTTTAATTCCCTGTGTCTTGCCCATCAAGGGCTTTCGATGCGCCCACTTCGCGGGCATCACACAGTGCTAGGAAAGCTAATAAAGTTCACGGAGAACCACGGTAGATAAAGGAAAGAGAAAATTCCCCCATTTTTCTTCATTTACTTGCGACCGTCCGGCCGTACAGCGCTCTTCCCCCACATTCGATGCGTGGTACGCCTCGACGTGTTATGAGGTCTCCATCGCAACAGCGCGCTTGGGAAACACACTGGTGCACTTCCCGGGCTTCTCGATATACATCTACTGGGCTTCGGGAACAAACTTCAACGCTGTCAATGTTCACCAAAGATCGTTCGAACGCGACCTTATGGACAAAGGCGCACGTAGGTCATCGCCCACCCCAAGCGCCTGCAACGCTGTTCGAAAGCTTCTGTTCGTTACATAGCCCAGCTCGGCTGCGGGTGAACCCGCCCGGACCGTATGGCGCAATTGAAGTTATATGTTTTGCTACAGGTGACCCCTGAGACGAGTAAGGTACACATTGCAGTACATCGAACGCAAGTCGCAGGTTGTATACAGAGCCTGGCTGTCCGCCGGATATGCACTGTCCAAATGAGGATATATAGACGGGCATCCTGTTTAGTGGCAAAGCGACGCGTACGACGATCCATGAAAAACATGTTCTGGTCACTCTCTGTGGGCACTAGCGCAACATCTGATGGCAGCTATGCACAGTTACATTGCCGCTCTTGGAACGAGGGCTAAGCGACGGTCAACGCAATATGCTTGTGGATGAATCTTGAGAGCGATGGTGATGTGTACTGTACCTCTCGACTGAAATCGAATGCTGCTCGAGGGGCACATAGCCGAGTTCATTCAAAATATCGTGAGTAGAATCATCAGCAGCAAGAAATCTTGAACACCAATGAACCTTGGTGGAATTGTTTTTCTGCGATATTTTGAGCACAACGCTTATGTCGACAAGGACTCAAATGGAAGGTACTATTGGTTGTACCGTGCTGTAACTGTTTCTTAGCACTAGTTTACAAAGTAATGCATCGCACTTTGTTCTCATAGGCGCCACAGGAGTGCAACCTGCTCGACATTTACAAAAGCAGTTTTGCGTTGCCAACATCAGCAGCCTTATTCATGCACTCTGCATTGTTCTGTGAAGTATAGCGGTAGTGCGGAATTGACAAAAACGCCGACACGGCTTGGTGTGTTGATTCCTTTCGGCTTAAAGAAACTGAAATATTTCCCCCAAAACGCAACTTGTGACAAAGGGGGTAAGTTAGTTAGTTTATGGGGTTTAACGTCCCAAAGCGACTGAGGCTATGAGAGACGCCGTAGTGGAGGGCTCCGGAAATTTCGACCACCTGGGGTTCTTTAACGTGCACTGACATCGCACAGTACACGGGCCTCTAGAATTTCTCCTCCAAAGAAATTCCAGCCGCCGCGGTCGGGATCGAACCCGCGTCTTTCGGGTCAGCAGCCGAGCACCATAACCGCTTAGCCACCGCGGCGGCAAAGGGGGTAAGAACAAGACCAGAATTTTTTTTTTTATCTTCTTTGGCGCTAGCTAAAGTCGTTTAGTCATGTGGATTGTCTGCAGCCGTACTGTCATGAATTCCACAAGCTACAAGTGTAGCACATCTTTCCAATTTCCGAGCGCCTTGGAAGACTAGCGACCGCTGCTAAAGCACCAACGGCAAACCGACGGCGAAAAAAGTGCAGCGGTACGTAAGCCTGTAACACAAACCGCAGAAGCGTCTCGACGAAATTTTATTTTATTTATTTATTCAAGTTACCCCTAAAGGCCCTCTAGAAGAGGGTATTACATGGGGGGGGGGGGGGGGGGGTACAATCATATAAGTAATCGCGATACATTTTAACAAATAAGTGCAGCAAAAAACGTTAATTAAAACATAAGGCATCAAACAAAGGAAATATGAACACTAACAAAAACAGCAAACTTTTACACATTTCCGTCACAGCGAAGAAGCTCTTGGAATTTTTTTATTGTCAGTTTCTGTGGCGATGACTGATGGCAAACAGCTCCATTCGGTGATAGTACGGGGAATGAATGAATTGGCATAAGACGATGAATGACAGTTTACGCGTTTAACTTTGAAAGAATGATCACGGCGTGGAAAGATAGCATCAGGTGACTGAAACAAATCACTGCGAAGGGATGAGTGGTGATAAAGCTTATGGAAAAGGGTTAAGCGAGCAAGTTTACGGCAATATGACAAATCTTCCAGTTCGGCACGTTTTTTTAATGCTGAAGCGTTTGTGAAGGGTGAGTAGTCTGAAAATATGAAACGAACAGCACGGTTCTGCAAGGATTCATGTTAGTATAACGTAGGCTTGAACAGATATACATAATGTGCAAATGTAGGATCGCGACTGCATTCGGTCTTCGGAGAAATCTTGCAAGCAGACGGTTCCAAAGTGCAGACAGAGGTTTGAGGTGCCCCCACTCTACTCATTGGCAAAGGAACAGCCCACGGTGTTCACGGCGAGCGCAGTGCGTACTACGTGATAATCAGCCTCGATCGACGGAGAGCAATGAGAGGGATTAATTAAGATTAACATGAATAGTCCTGACACAAGAAAGGGAGCGAGAAATAATCATCGAATACAGCCCACCGTATACGGATCGTTAGCGTGGACTTGGCACCCCTTCCGTGCTTGCTTTCTTTTGCATATTGCATTCGAGAAAACCGGACGCGCTCGTTTCAGTGAAAGTTCTGGGAAACGCTTCCTGCTGCCCGCCTGCATACAAGTGTAGGAAATCCGGCTTCTGCGCGGTTATTAAAGCAATCAGCACAGCTTCTTGTTTCCGGTAAAAGGTAGCTCGAAGGCGTTGTCTGCCCCCGAAAGGCCCTTCATATAAAAAATAAGCCTACTATACTGCTGCGCGGTTTCAAGCAAGTGTAGCCTCACTTTGTGTTTTATTGAAGAGGCGGCAAAGAAGTTCCCGGAATCTTTAGAGACTCTCTGGGCTCTAACGCGCACCTGTCAACAAATGTAAGTCATTCATTCCCCGCTCAGACGGTCTTTCTCCCCCTCTAAATCAAGGTCACTTGTTTAGTAGCAATAGTAAACACAGGTGGGTGAACGAAGAGGTCACATGTTCAACTAAAGCATCGCCGACTGTTCTTGTGCTGCTATTTCCGCTTGTTTAACGCAATTTCGTAAATAAAGGCTTATGTTTGTTCGCTCGGAGCTTTGTCCAACACAGATGCCGCTGTCGTATGAAGCTAAGACAAAGGGCTAAAAGTTTCCTGTCCAAAAAAATAAAAGCGTTTTTTTTTTAAGCCGATTTAGTCAACAGGTGGAAAGCGCGGAAAACTTGAAGACAAGCATTCGGCTTCACTTGAAGGGCATTTTCCCGTTTTGTTTTTGTTATTATTTTTGCGCTCAGGGATAAGAGCAAATGCCTTTGACGCCGGAGCGCGTTCTTTACGATCGTAAAAACAGTGCAGAGTTCAGAAGTTGCACCTTGAATCACATTTTTTTTTTTCTCCAGAGTTTCTGGGGGATTTTCTGGGCTTGTTATCCCCTGTCCAGTTCGCTCTTCCGGCAAATAAGTTTCAAGGCTTGCTTGGCTTAGGGTGGACGAATGTGCCTGAGCCCACGCGTTTACAAACGACTTCAGAAACTGAACCTGTTTTTCAATCATGAAATTGATTACAGATTTTATTTCGGCGAGCTTCGTGGACTTACTGCTGAAATCTTATTGCTTCGTGAATCATGCACGCGATGGCCGCAAAGGCATTAGCTTTCAAGCTCATCGCAGGCTGACAGGTCATTGTCTCTTGCAAACAAACGAAAGTTTTCAGCATTAAACTTAAATGAACGTTGCTATTCAGGTGGATAACCCATCGTTAACCTTGACGTTATTCATGATCATACCCGCGTGTTCTTGGGTAAAGGTGCTTTAGGGCCGCGTATAAAAATATTAGAGGCAGTAATAACGTTAAAGTAGCGCGTAAATAAACTGCTTCTTAGTTGTTATGTTGACAAGCACTAGCAGGACAAAAAGAAATAAATAAATGAAACATCAAGGTTGGCGCGTGACAGCTTCCGAACAATATTATCTGAGCGAAAATCTGCGGACATTCGTTATTGTTGGTAATCCTGCTCTCTAGGCAACGATCTTCTAACCTGCTATCACAGTGTACCAGTACTTGGCTTTGACGAACCGTACCCTAGACGCGTAGCGCCCTCACGTGCACACATTTTACATCTGTTTTATAGCTTCCTTCCTTCCTTCCTGCCTTCCTTTCTGCCTTTCTTTCTTTCTTTCTTTCTTTCTTTCTTTCTTTCTTTCTTTCTTTCTTTCTTTCTTTCTTTCTTTCTTTCTTTCTTTCCTTCTTTCTTTCTTTCTTTCTTTCTTTAATTAGTGCTCTGGACTGAAGCATTTTGCCAGTTTTGTATCCTTTAGAGTACCTTCATTTTTTTTTACCCCAGTATTGTACTGCAATTCCTCCTTTGAGAACAAATGAGAAGCCCAGGGCATGCATACTAACCTCCGCTGTTCTGCAAGGTCCTCAAAGTAAAAGTGTAGGGTGGGGGGCATTACCTGCCAATTTAAATCAGCGATGGCCAGCAGCACACAGTTATATGACCATGTTACAACCGTCAGCTTTAAACTTCAGGGTTGTAACTAGCGCCAAAGTGTGCGAGCCTTTTTCGTTCGGCACGACGTGCGCTTATACACGTCCACCCATCAACGCCCCCCTCCCCACCCCCCCCCCCCACCCCTCCTCCTGCTCCTCCTCCTCCTCCTCGTGCTTCCAACGCTCGTTTGCGGTTGCGCAGAAGCATTCAAGGCCCATACTCGCGTCCCGTTAACAGTTCCGCGACAGCGGGGACACAGAGAACGAGAATGGTAGCATTGCGTTATGTCTCGCAAGGGAGGTGTCGGAAATAACGTCTGGCTCCGAATGGCAACGAACACGTTCTGGTCGATTTCACACGCATTTGTGTCAACATCCTTGACGCCGGGCTTTTGTGGAAGCCAGCTACCTTGTCATTCCTGTTTCTTCTGTTCCTTGCGCGGTAGCCTACATCTGCGTGAAGTGCTTCTTGGTAAGAGCACTACGTGAGAAAGGTGATGAGTAAGAATATATAAGAACTGCTGCGCGGTTATTCTTGCACGGAAGAAAAAAGTAGACGGTATTCACAATGCTAGACTTCTTTTCCATTCATAAGGCCAGGTGTACCGTAATGCGGTGTTGTTAGGTGAGCACTGTTGCCATTTTACAAAGTCGATAAGTAGTATGTTGATTCAACTTTGTCCTAGAAAGAAGAAAACGAAGCTTCTCCCTTACTTGAGCGAGAAGACTAAAAAAAAATTAATGTGTACCGTGTCATAGGTGAGGAAATAATTATGGTTAAAATCCACCAAACAGCTGGACTGTGTTTATTTGGAGAAAGAAAGAGAACAAATTTTATTCCCCGCCCGTTTAGACCTTCGTCCTGGACCATTGCGTACTGCGGCCGTTTAGCAGGTTTCGCCCACCACGTTACGGACGTGCTGGACAAATTACTGAAGAATGGTCACGCTGGGCTAGGTTTAGGGTGCGAGACAGTCCTTGGGGAGACAGTATGGAGGGTTGGATACTCACGCTGAGCGATTTCTGCGGGCTTCCTGGGGTGTGGGGCTTTCCCACAAAGTGTGTGAGAAAGATGGGAAGTCCCCACTGTGGGGACAGGTGGAGAGATCTGGGGGCATGCTGAAGTTAGAGAAAGGTGTTATGATAGGAGTAAAGGTGCGGTAACTACTGGACTGTCTTCGGACACAAACTATTTTATGTGTTTTGATGTGGGTGCTGTCTGTTATAATTCGCTCGTCGCCGTATTTGCTGTTGTTTGGTGCGATGCTCAAAGCTGCTGCCCAGCGAAGAGGAGAGTTCGCGACTGATATGTTGTACATATTTTTTTGATAATGTCCAGGAATTAAAATTTAAGGTGGATATGTAAATTAATTTTTACTTTTCTTTCATTTCCCTGCGCCTTACCAACTCTAGGTGCCGGCTAAGTAAGCCAATCTGTCTGGCTGCATTTGACACAAGCCGCAATAGCTTTCGAGCGTAGGCTTTCCTGAACGGCTTTCCGGTGGCAAACACTGTTTAGCAGCGCAGTTATTCATTTTACTAATATGACGCGCGAAGCTAGAAGCCTGGCATTCTTCACCAGATTATGATGTGTACATCGTAAAAAGCGCTGCCGTCCCATGAAGGGCTTCCATGTTCACTGCCTAACCATTTGTCTGAAATCCTTATGAAATGTACAGTGAAGCCACTCACCTACATACATCCAGCAGAGAAGCAAGCCGTAGAAAGCAGCGCATTCCCACCAGAAACGGCGCTCGAACCACACAGTCCTTCGCGCCATATTCGTCGCCCCCACCGACGACGACGAACTCGTCTTGGACGACGAAAACAAAAAGTGTCAACGATGGTCACACCGGTGTCGTTGCTGCCGCGTCGACATGGAACAAACTGAATGTCGAACCGCGGCGGGCGCTCGGCATCCCCGGATTCCGCTAATCCGTTAGCTGATCCACAGACCCGAGCGCAGCCATTAATCCCAGGTGGACAGCGTGAATTCGCGACGCCTACTCCGCGCGTATGGAGAGGGAGGCACGAAGAGCACACCTCCGTAGTACGCAGGACCGGTTGTGCACGCGTCGCACGCCGCGGCAACCACTATCGCAACCACCAGGACGAGCGCATCTCGGTCGCGCAGGCGTTGAAGTCGGCACAGGCGCTCCCACAGGCAGACAGACACCGGAACTTCCTCCGGGCGCGAGATGAAACAAACAGAAAGAAATGAACGTTAACAACAAGTTCTCCTTTCCCTCATCAAAAACGTCACTACGGGACTTCGTATGGACAAGATCCTAGAGAGAAGGGAGGGGGTTGCCCTCCCCCACCTTCTCACTCTCGCTTTTGCGTCGACGCCTTCTGCCAACAGGCTGTTTTCTTTTTCCATCACCCAATTTTTCCTGGCTCCTTTCCCAACATGCGCGCACGTCAGCACAGGCTGTTCGCCGTGGGCCTACCCCGGGACTCCGACGTGAAGGCACTCCGCCTTTCGCTCTCGGGTCTTTCTCTTACTCTCTCTCTCTCTCTCTCTCTATTTCTCCTTGCGTAACGCCTAAGTCCAGTGTACGGTGTTCGTGTCCGTAGCGCACTGTCCGTAGTCGGTCCTGGTCCGCACCGCAGCGGAACCTGCTGGGAGAGGGGGCAGCTGCCCCTCACAACACACGCACACACACGTCCGGTAGCAGCTGAGGCGTGACGGTGGCGGTGAATGCTGCTAGCCACCGTAAGGGACCGCGGCCAAATGACCACGTGTGTGAGAGCGCGCGGAACGGTAGCGGGCTTTTCGACACCGTGCCGTGATTTGAAGCGGTGTGGAGATAGGTTAAGCCCGCTCCTCTGCTGGGAACTGACAGACTGAATGACGGCCGGCTTCGGTTAGCCCGGTCGCAGTCGAGTCACGACTAGCACGCACTGACCTTCGTTGTGATGTTTTTACCTCTTCTGCAACGATCCCAAGTTCACAACTGAGTGTGGAGTGGGGTAGAAGGGAATTTCTGAGAGCGGGAATCAAACTATGAGGTCAATTTCGAGGAAACACTAATCATATGCAGCACTCTCCGCAAACACCATTTCTCTTCAAAGGAAATAATGTACAAAAAATAGCGCGGGAAAACCACTTTGCGCCGACGGTTGGGAAGAGGTCACTATCAGTGGTATGGATACAGGACTGGGCAGGCGGTAAAGTCGTGCGAAAAGGGTTTTTAATTTGCCTCCCGAAAAATCGAATAGAATCGGATACCCGTGTTATATAGTGATGATGTTTTACAGTACAGGAGACTGTCAAGTTTGAAGTAAAACGGGCTTTGCCAACGGCACTATGGTGCGGCTTAATGCGTCGTTACTGTTCTCATGGAGTAGGGTAGTACATTCGTAACCGAGGGGGGGGGGGGGGGGGGGTCATGTCTTTTCTATGCCTCAGAGCGGGCGACAAATCTTGGAGTATCTTACTTTCACGTACACGTTTTCTTGCACCTTGAACGAATTGCTACTGCTTTGCCGTCAACGCAATTATTCCTATAAATCACTCCGATGAGTATGCGGAATGGTTAATAGTATAGTTGCTGTGTCTATTCATTTTACGGAAGCCCATTGCGAATATAGGTGAACATACAAACCATCTTTATAATGAAAAAAATTCTAAGGATGATTACGATTCTCCCTAATGCGAAATTCGAGCGAAGCTGTGTATGTCTCAGGGTCTGTAGGCTCTTTGTTTTACTTCGCTGGGGCGTCAGCACGTCTGGCGACGATGTTACATCGATAGCAGTAATAGTTGATGAAGATGACGTTGTGCAATGCACAGCGCGCGAATATATATATATTAGTCCATGGAGGAAAGAAGGAGTGCTCTCGTGCAGTGGCCAGCGAAGCTGACCTGTTCGCGGCGCCGCGGGTTCGAATCCTAGTCGCGGCAATGCTTTTTTCTATTTATTTATTTATGGTTTGGCACACCGTCGGTGGCGGCGTGGCTCAAACCCCGAACGGGCTCTGAATAGCTGCGCTCTAAAACTCCTAAAATTAATTCCTCTCGAGAGCATACTCTACAGCACCGACGTTAAACGCACGGTCGAATATGACGAGGGCAGAAAGAAGGCAGTCAACTGCTTATTGAGGGGGATATTGTCGCGTTCGCCGAATTCGCGATATTTGGTTCAGGATTCAAGATTAGAACGTGTTATTAGACAAGAAACTGGTTGAAACCATGACGCGTATAGTATGTCAAATCACAAAATGACGTCCATACAACCCCACATCTTTTGCGAAATGATATCACAAAGCGGGAAACCCAAGAAAATCAAGAAAACAGGCGGGAGCAGTAACAAGCGTGATATTCACAAAAAAAAAAAACGCAATTCTTTCTTGGAAAACTACGCAGCAGTATACACAGAAACCTACAATATGCATAAATCAATATCCGCTGTAATTTCATAAAGTAAGTAGACTAAGAAAAGTGGCTGCCTACGTCGAGCATAGGAACAGATTAAATCCCCTAGTGGCTTTCTGAAGTGCACTATATTTTTTAGCTCACTAAACAATTATTAAACAATGTTCGAAATGAGTTGTTCCCTCCAAGCAGTTTTGCGCACGCCAGGTGTAAAGTTCGCTGGTTTAGGAGCGGGCCAGTCCCATCTGAACCATAACGCCTTCTCATCACTGATTCGTTTTCTTGTTTCTTTCTTGTTTATTTGTTCTTTTGTTTGTTTGTGTGTTTGTTTGTTTGATCTTTTGTTTGTTGGCCCGTTTGTTTGTTCTGAAAGAGGTTTGAGAAAATGGTTTAACGGGACAGAGAACAAAGACTAGGCGGGCTTCACATATAGAACTTTATTGCGCCGACAGCTTTCGCTTCTCACGCCAGCATTCAACGGGAACAGGATTCGGAGAACAGGCGACACAGTGCTTGAGCCCGCAAACTCAACAGCTCCGACCGTTCGTGTGGGTGCACCTCAGATTTCCCAATGCCTGAAACCTACAAGCACGAATCCCGGATGGCAAACATTGCTCCAAACGTACGGTATTCAGAAAACCGACCCGCAGAAATGAAGTCGCGGCACACGGGCGACATTTCCCACCGCTGCTCAGCTGGAACGTGCGCAACCCCGCAAAAGCTCAAACACACCCCTGTTGGTGTAATTAGTTTATTTCCGACGCGAATAAGAGGCGCAGCTGGTGGGAAGAACCGCAAGGTGATTCAATTTCCTTTCGACAGACCAAACAGTCGGGTCTCCTGCGCACCCGGAGTTCCCACGGTTGTGAGTGAAACCGCCTGATGCTTCACTGGGTGCGCGGCTGGAGCTCCGGCTCACCGAAAGCTTCATCAACTCGAGACCATTAACCTCTCCCTGGTTTCAGCACTTGACGTCAGCTGAGCGAAC
Organism: Amblyomma mixtum; assembly: GCF_055824585.1. Lineage (NCBI taxonomy): Eukaryota > Metazoa > Arthropoda > Arachnida > Ixodida > Ixodidae > Amblyomma > Amblyomma mixtum. The sequence continues at coordinate 314,985,626 of NC_143012.1, forward strand.
ATGCGAGCGCAAAGCAAAGAAGGATGCTGCAGTGGGGGGAAAACATGGACTGTTGACCCTAACTCCGCCCACGCGTGTAGGGAGTCGGCCAAGTTTCGTCTGAAAGCGCGTCCTGTTCGACAGTGTTTGGCCTCCGCAGGTGCTCGGGCACAGGACAGCCCCAGGCAGGGGAGAGAGAGCATCGGCACGGCCCGGAAAAATGTCGTTTGCTCAGCGGCGTACAGGCGCGCCGACCGGTGCTCGGTCCGTTCCCTGTCGGAAATGAAGAAGAGGAAAAGCTGCCCAAACGCGGGGCGCCGTGCTTTCGTTCGGAAAGAGAGCGAAGTAACAACAAAAGAAGCACAAAAGAAAGGCAATAATGATCGAAACAAAGCAACTATGTAGTGCCTTTTGTTGCGTCGGGCACCGCGCACCTCGCATAACCATGAGAAAGAAAGGTAAGGTGTGTGTGTGTGTGGGGCCAGCCGAAAGGCTGAGCAACCTCATCCCTCACGCCAGATTGCGAAAGAGTGGTTTGTTCCGGTCCGCTCTCGAGTATAGGGCTGAGCCGGCATGCGTCATATCAAGTGTCTGGATGTTGGTCTGATAGTTGGACTAGTTGTCGGGCGGGTTTATCGCTGTAGGCTCGAGATGGAGCGTAAAGAGAGCTCAACCTAAAAGGGGTGTTTGGGGCTTCGACAGAATGTGGGCAGCTTATATGACTTCAATTAATTTGTCTGCCCGAGATCGAAAGAAACGGCCTCGGGGACGTGGGATGTTTTTGCCTGTGCGGTTATAAGGTGCATGCGGCTGGTATACGACTTCAATAAATGCGTTTACCCGCCCACGAGCAATCACGTCGTTTGCCCCATGTACGTCAAGGGGGAACAGACTGGCGAAGCGGCTATGTTATTTCTCGTAGGAGGGTACTTTGAGGGGGCGTCCACAGACGCACGCATGAGTCAAGGCGGTGGCCGTGTACACTGATAACGTATACCGTACTTACGGCAAGGAAAACGCTTGCATGTTAACTACTTGGGCTGCACTATAATCAAGCAACGAAGCAGAATGTGACGAAGGATGACCGAGTGGAGGATATTAAATATCAGGAACATGAAAAACTTCAGCGTCGCCAACTCGTCATGTACCGCGACATATACACATATCTGGACGCCGTGAGCGCACTCAGTAGCATCTCACTTCAACCACATACGATACCAAAAAATAGATGATTACTCACAATTAGTCGCCTAATTGAACATTACTTCTTCACATCCTTCATCACTCCGTTTAAGGTTCCTGCGAAATGTGAGCGCCATTCATCTTCCGGCAGTCCTTAGTGAGACATGTGTCGAAAACTTGGTCCCCTCAGTAGTCGTGTACATATCGTTCACAAAGCAACCACGTCAAAAAGACCGAACCGTCCGCTCCGGCGCCGGCATAGCAACACCCGCTATAGCAAGCCAGATTACCAGCGCACATGCTCCTGTAGAGCACGTGTATAACAAGCGTGTACCCTCACAAAAAAAAACAAAAAACAAAAAAAAACATAGTGTAGCTCTCTGCAGGCGGGCCTCATCCCTGCTCATGTTCTGCAGCTCGCAGTGGGACAAAAGACGGACGTGGGAAATCGTAATCCGATCTGCGTTTGTACATGGGGGCTTGACTTCTCACGCCGGCTCTTGGGCGGCATGCGATGCGGCGAGGACAGACGGAAGAGGCCGTCTCTCGGGCTTGGATAGTTGCGTCGTAGAGGCGAGAGAGTCGAGTCCGACAGCGCCCCAGTCTCCGGGCGATCCCGCGCCAAAGCGCTTCAAGATGTGACCCGGAAGGAAGACCTCTTCAAGCATGAAGCCGGCTGCATTTCGAGACGCAAGCACCATCATTTGCAGGGGGTCTGTTACAAAATCTCGGCTAGGATCCGCTGGGCTCAAAGTATCATAGTCGCCATGAAAGGCACTATGTAATACTAAGCAAAGGCTCGCCGCGGGAGATCAGCGGCTTTAGGGTTCGGCTGCTGTTACCAAGGTCGCGGGTTCGATCCCGACAGTGTCGCATTCCGATAAAGGCGCAATGCAAAAGCGTATGCGTACTCCGCTATGTTAGCGCCTTTTAAATAACCCCAGGGGGTCTAAATTAATCCGCAGCCCTTCATTACACCGTCATTCATAGCTAGTGTGTCGCTTGGGGACGCTAAACCTCACAATTGTCGATGTACTGAACAAGGGATCGGAAGCAAACAAATGTTGCAGTAAAAAAAAATAATAATGAAACGCAAAAGAACACAGAACTATAACGGGGAGTGAGTGACAGAGGCGCATCTTGGTTTAAATGTAGCTCAGGCAGCGTTATTAACGCGGAAAAACGGTGGTGGGTCTGAAACGTCGCCAGCACCTTAGCTCAGTTTTAAATAGGGAAACGTACAAGCGCTCTTCCTGACGCAAACGTTTTATAAACCTGGCACTCTATACAGAACACGATGGAGAGCCCGTATTTTCTTGGGATTCTTTCCCAAACTATTTGTTTTTTCTCTGTCATTCGTAAGCCTCGACTGATGCCAAAACCTGGCGAATGTCATTGCTGGCTAGCTTTCGGTCACGGCGTCACAGACGTAACCGCAGATACTCGCAAAATATGGCCCTGGTTCCAATTTTCTAGCTTGGCGGAAGTCAAAGTAAAATTAAGTCGTCTATACTGCACTAAACTACGCTCACGGGCAAACGCCAGCCACGTAGCCGGAATTTTTTTTTTCGGGGCGAGAAAATGCATGGGTGGGGAGATTAGATATGTGCCTGGCTAGCACGAGACATCAAAAGCAGCAGCAACATTAAAAGGCACGGAAATTGATGCGCTTGCATAATCAGCTGTTGGTGAAAACTTCCCTTCAATGCCAGTTCCACTGCAGTTTTAACGGCGCCCACAAAACCGACGCGTTGGATGAGCCCGCAGTGGCTTAAATGCATCATGATGAAGCGGCTGAGTGGGCCTTTTGCGTCACACTACGAAAAAGTCCTATTGTTCTGAGAGCAAAAAGATGTCATGATAGGAAATGCCTTCCTCTTTTCGTTCTCGTTTTTTTGTTAAGTCCGAGCAGTTTACTCGTTTGTAAGCGTCCGTGTTTATGCGTGTCCTTCCTTCGCGCTCGCCAGCTTGCTTGCCACGCCCATTTACGGCTGGGGAATCTGCGACACGTGGATGCAGGGACCCATTAAAGAGAGGGAAGAAAAGCAATTTCGCGACGCGAGAAGTTTGTACACGGTCGCAAAAGTGAAACTGAGGCGAGAAGCAGCTCTTTCTTATCCTTACACGGGTTTCCTTTGTTTTTCTTGCTGTTCGGAGTAGAGGAACGCGAGTCTGACGAAAATTCTAGTGAACATCCCAGAAATATAATTTTAAGTGCAAAGCAGATTTCGCATTTTCTTCGTCGCTTTGCGTTCGGCAACAAGCAATAGTTTAAACGCACATCTTCTTCGATCAGAGAAACACCGGTATTTTAGTTTTTTTTTTTTTTTTAACGCCGAGTCGCTGTTATAGAGCTGTTCCGCCGAATGGGAGTCACTCGGTCCGTCGCTCTTCGGAGCTGTCACGTGACCACCTGCCCCGGTCACGTGACAGGCCTGACTGCCACCTTGAATTTATATTTTGGTCTGGGCTAGTTGATTCATTCTTGAGAGTGGATATCTTGAACGAAAAGGACAAGGGTATACATGTCATTTGTTTTCCTTCGTTTGTCCTTGTCCCATAGGCTTGGTCAGCAGCGTTATATAAAAAACAGCACATGTCACTTTTCGTATATAATAAAGTGCACATCTGACTTATCGTTGCTGCAAGCGGGTTTGGCTCGTTTTGAGACCTATTATTTTATTCGATAGAGGGTTAAAATAAAATTTTAACGTAGCTACGCATTGAATAAGCGCCACTTAAACGATGATTGAATACGCACGAACGATGTGGCTTGCGCTTTGTAGTCTGCACCTCAATACCCACGTGAAACGCGGTGATTCTTTCCTTCGATTTTTTTTTCATTAGTATGAGTCACCACACAGGGTGGCCAATCTCAACGGAAAGTTACTTTGCTATGGCAGATAACGAATAAAGAAGATAATGAGTTGGAATGAGTTGGAACGCAAGTGGATTATTATGCCGGAACAGGTGTACTCCTAACCCATGAGGAAGAAAAGTAGGGTGCAATCGCGTGATATCGACTCCATTATATGAGAGTTTGCATAGCACGTTTCCTATCACTGCGACGTCAAAATGAAACGCTGCGTAAGAGGTTCGGCTTACGCTGTGCTTAGGCAACCGGTGTTTGAATTCCACTTGAAGATAAAGACGCCTGTGAAAGCTGTACGCCAGCTGTACGTCGCATCTCGGACTTTGCAGGTTGTTCCTGGTTCACAAAGGGGAGTGAGGTATATCTCACCTTCTGCTCGGTTCTCTCGGCAAACAAGTGTGGTTGATCGAACAGACCGAGTAGTATGGCTGTGTGCACATATGAAGCGTATGCAAATGAGATGAGCATACTGATTGCCTAAATGACACTTTATGAGCTTGATCGGTTATAACAACTGAATAAGTGTAGCAATCGACTACTGTCCCGCCGCTTTTATTTTTTAGTTCAGTGTGGCAAGTGAAGTGTTATTTGTAAGTTTCAATGAGAACTAAAAAATATTCTTTTGAACGGTTAATAAACGCATAGGGTGAGGCCTTGCGCATCGTCAAGCGTATTTTAAAGCCAAAGCAGGCTGGCAGCAGACCAGTAGTCACGAGACCACGAATGTTGTATTATATAAAGTATATCTTTTGACATCGTTCCTGACTTGTGCGGGGCTCGGATGTGTTGGATTGAAGGAGAGATTGTACAGCGATGTTTGCTTGTTTATTGCACCATGATAAAACCACACACAGTTGCCGGATGACTACGCGCATGGCGTTAAGCATATATTATCAAGAGACACTACTATGACCACGGTAGGCGGGAGGAAATTATAGAGCAGAGTTCTAAAATATAGTTTTGAAAGTTCAAATCAACAGCCCAAACGAGCGGCAAAAGGAAGCCTGCACAGCTTAATTTGTCACGCAGTGTGAGGGGTATTACTATAGTTTCAGCGTGGCAGACGGACGGCGCCTCCTGAGTTATTTTTGCGACGCGAAGATATCCTCGAACCAGGCAGTGGTGCGCGGGTCGCACGCAAAGTGGAGAAAGCGCAAATTTCCAATAAATACAATATTGCGTTTCACAAGTCGTCTTGTTCTTCCTCATGCACACGGTCTTATAATCGAAAAATTCCTGTTTCAGGTACTTGGGGGTTCAGAAGGGATACAAAAGTCTGTAGGTGATAAAAAATGCTGAATCTCGTAACAAGCAGCGAGTTCAGAAGCTGAAAACAACTTTTTATGTCCTGTACGCCTCTGATGATACTTGAAAACGTTAAAAAATGTTCTAATATCCATTCGGATATCCTACAGCTACAGCTTTAGCTCTATGAATAGCGCGTGCAAGTTTTTTTTCTTTCCCTCCTATTGACATTCCTCGTAACCTCTTTGCTCCTTTAACCAGGCATGCATTGTACCACTTCTAGCGATTGTTGCCAACACAGCAAGCCGTCTCCGATTTCTTTGTTTTTCGAGTGAAATGTTTGCAGACCCCAGCCTACACGTGCTGGCTGAGGAAAACGTTGTCCGCATTGTCCGGAGCCCTGAGGGACCGGGCAATACGACTTCCCTACACAATGTGCCTTTGAGGTCAAGTGATATAGGTGCGACGGAAAAGTGTGTGTGTGTTTGTGGTGGTGGTGGGGGGGGGGGCACTTTTGGTGCATCCGGATGCAGACATCAAGCACTATCTATCCAAACATCGATGCAGCATGATATCTCCGAAGTCCTCGCATTCAAGGGAAATAGAGGTAATGTGAATGCATCCGCGGTAGATGTCTATACAATAAGGGGCGGATAGAGGATTGGTAGCTTAAAAGCAGTACAGTAACCTAAAGACAGAAGTTTAGGGTTCTAAATCCGTATAGCCTAAAAGCCATTGAATCCGCATTTCATAAAAGGTAAATTTCAGGCTTGTACTTTTTAAGGTTGAAATAAATTTAGAAACCGCCACGTTGTCTCAAATGGAATGCTCCAAGAATTCAGCCATCTATCCGGGAGCAGATGCGATAAAGCCGTACTCCTCATTTCTTCGTCACTGGGCACGACGAGCTAGCAGCCTGGGAGTTCCTTTTTTCTTTTTCTTTCTTAATACGCAGTGCTTCCGCGGATGTGTCCTACACCGCTGACATTGTGCACACGTGTCCTCCGCATACTAAGCGTATACAGGTGACGTCTGCACCTGCTGTTTCTACACACAGTGAGCCTTCGACGCGCAAGACCGGAAGGAATCGGCGTTCTCGAAGCAGAAGTGCTTGGGTAAGACCACCGCAAAACAGAAGCTTCGACCCCGTTACAGGAGGCACGCCTTCGCCGCCGAGCACGCTTATGCCGCCAGCGCACCGGTGGCGACACTGTGACGCCCCGGTGGCAGTGGAAACGACCTTCTCCCCGGCCGCATGCAGTGTGCGCGGCAAGTTCTCTCGAGGCATATGCGGTGGTTTCCCGAATAAACACGGGCATTTGCGCATGGATTCGTCCCCTTGAGTACCGCTTCAGTGCTTGTAGTTTCTGATGTTTTTTTTACCCCCTAGGTGAAGTGAAAACGTGATTCATAGGGCATCCATGATCATGTCTATAACGGTAGTGGGACCTTCGACTCCTTGAGTATGTGGAACAGTCAGCCGTGAGGAATGACAGAACCTGCGCGGTTTCCAGTAGCATCTGTACATAAATGGCGTGCAGCGCGTTCATTTTTTAATGTGAAAGAACGATGAGCACGTCAGCGAAAACTAGGCGGCGTTAGGGAAGCTAAACTATATAGCATCACAAATCAGGGAAAGAATTCACGGAGCTTTTCACACCTATGAGAACGATTCGTATTTTGATCACAGCTTGATTTCAACTGAGCATTGAAGTGAAAAAGCCTACTTAATTGCCCTAAAAACATTTCATTTCATGGATGAAATGCCCATGACATTATTTCACTAAGCATGTAATGAATACGGCCTATTACAGGAAAACTATATATGCCTCAGTGCAATTTATTTTGCAGGCAAGAACATAATACTTAAAGGTGCACTGAAGAGGAATCTGAACTCGTCTTTTTGCCGCGGGAACTCGATCTGCACATTCCGAGCATTCTTAGAAACTTCGATTTATTGCCCTGTGTGGCTGATTTTGCTAATTAAATCGAATTAACGTCCGGCTCCCGCCATTTTTTTTTTTTAATTCTCCCTCGTACGGTGGGCGGAGTCGACCAACGCGTGGAGTGCCTTGCAGCCAGCTCCGCGGAGGCTTTGCTTTCGCTTTATTTTGTTTTTTAGGTTTCCGTGAATAAATAGTTTAATTCGCAGATAATATAGCCGCGAAATAAGCCCGCAGAAATAAAAATACGCGCAGACTATTTGCTTCTACGGACTACTACGTATTACTCCGCCGATGGCAGAGCGGCAAGCCGCCGCGGGACTGGCTGAAAGGTACTCCACGCGTTGGTCGACTCCGCCCACCGTACGAGGGAGAATTAAAAAAAAAAAAAGGCGGGAGCCGGACGTTAATTCGATTTAATTAGGAAAATCAGCCACACAGGGCAATAAATCAGAGTTTCTAAGAATGCTCGGAACGTGCAGATTGAGTTCCCGCGGCAAAAAGACGAGTTCAGATTCCTTTAATGGGGCACAAAGGATAACCCTATCCAATTTTTGCTGCTAGCAAAAATGTATTCTGTAGCGTTGTCTGCGTATGTTGATGCTTGTACTGCAGAGAAAGGCGAATTTACTGCTGAGAAAATTGCATTAAAAGTGTTTCCCTCCAATCGCTTCGAGCTCGTGACGTCCGCACCGAAGAGACTCCATTACCACCGTTTCTATGTGAAACGAGATGCTGCCGTTGGAATCAAACCGCATAAGAAACGCTTATGCGATGCGCCACTGTCCTGCGATGGCAGGTGCTGCCACCGATGGGGCTTGTGAGACCCGGGTTGCCCTTCCCGAGAAACCTCAAGGTCACGGAGGAAGGACAGACAAACATCGGCGAAATATGAGATGTGGGGTTTTAGTGATAACGCACTGAAACTGTCGGCGCACCGCAGTTTATCAGCGATATCCACCGGTGATGGTGACACCCGTGTTTCGTTTTTAATACGATATATACTATTTAGGTTTTCGTCTTGCAAAAGCCACCGGGTTTCTCAGAAACGAAATTTTCTGAATGGTCGAGAGTGTCGTGACGTCATCAGCATCGACAAATTTGAAAACTTGAAGACTAGAATGTTCCAGTACCTTCCGCTGTCTTATCATATGGGATTATACTAACCTAGCCCACTCTTCCATCTAACTCCACCCGCTAACCTAAATGAATCCCGACTGATCCTCGCTAATCCACGCACTAACCTACCTTAATCTACTTCCTGCGGTGGGCCTACTTCCAAATTTTTTTTTTTTTTTTTTTTTTTGGGGGGGGGGGGGGGGCATGAGTATACTTGGGGCTGGGCCAACTTCCAAATGCCATCACATTTTCTTCTCTGTTTATGGTATTCTCCAGATTATGAGAGCTGCGCTTTCAGCGAAAGAAGTGTCTTTGTTGTAAGACTGCTTTGATTTCTTTCGGTGCGGGCCAACTCTAATTTATTTTCAATGTCCTTTTACAAGAAACGGGGTCCAGAACAGCGTCGCTAGCGATGCCGGGCTCCCTTTTAAACGTCTCACTGGTTTGTTCGCGCCAGAAAAAAAAACAAAACAAAACAAAAACATGTCCGTTCGGGTGGGAATTTTCGCACATTGCAGCTTGGGTAGTAAAGTGTAGGAGGTCCTCCAGCCGTCCTATTGCCTCGGAGGGTGCAATATTGGGAGCGGTAATGCACTGCATAAGGCAATGCAGGGGTGTCTGCCTTTCTGATTGCAGATGCGCCCTTACCCAATGGGGCGTACACGGAGGTCATAGACGCTAACCAAAGGTATCACCTGCTTTGCATGTATATAGGCAGTGACGGAGGAACAGATTAGGTTATCCTGTACACCTCTGGACTAAGTGGTAGCGTCGACGAAGTTATGCAGAGGTGTTTTGCACCTACGCACCGTGGGTGAAGGAGTCCTTCCTTTCATGGGCCAAAGACTGCACTGCATAATTAGAAGCTATATGAAGCATTAATTAACGCGTCCTTTCAGCCCGTTTCATCATACCGTCGTATCTAACGCATTGACCATATATAGTTCAGCCACGAAGTTAGAAAGCGGATCGAACGATGGGATTCTTCACCCGGCGATGTACGCTCCGTGGAATCAAACTTATTTTTCAACGTTGTTGCAAATCTGTAATTAGTCTGTTGAATTACTGTTCTGTATTTTAATGGTGTTCACTTTAGAATATGTTGTCCCTCTCAGCCTTTTCTTTTTTTTTCTTCCTCCCGCTCCGGCAATAGCCCCATCAGGGCTGCAGTATAAATAAATAAATAAATAATCCAAGAAGCGCGAGGAGAAGCTACACAGCTCCAATTTCTGTTGCGCAAACTTGCACGCACTTGAGGCCTGACTAATTGCAGGTGCATGTCATATCTGAGTTCCTTTTTGTGGCTGTAATCAACTCGCTCTGTTTTAAAGAAAAAAAAAAACGTCAGACACATATTTGGTCGCTCCCGTTGAAGCGACTCACGGCGAAGTCACGAGATAAGCCTTATCATGTCAGTATAATATTCCTGTGCGCAGGCTTACAACGGCATGATGTGCACTAGAGGGTCGCATTGCCACACGGTATGAGGCACATGTCGTCATTGCTGGGCCATTCACATCAGGGCACTGCCTCTTTATACAGGCGAGCCTAAGGCGGACCATTTAACTGCTCGTATACAGCGCAGAAAAACTGGCGACAAAAAAAATTAAGGGGCCTGCGATATCCGTCGGAGCAAGCCAGTAAGTCTGCAATTTTGTGCGCTCAAAGCTCAGCTTGTGTGAAAATGAATGTTTGGTTTGGTTTTGTGGGGTTTAACGTCCCAAAGCGACTAAGGCTATGAGAGACGCCGTAGTGAAGGGCTCCGGAAATTTCGACCACCTGGGGTTCTTTAACGTGCACTGACATCGCACAGTACACGGGCCTCAAGAATTTCTCCTCCAAAGAAATTCTAGCCGCCGCGGCCGGGATCGAACCCGCGTCTTTTGGGTCAGCAGCCGAGCACCATAGCCACTTAGCCACCGCGGCGGCTGAAAATGAATGTGAAGACTCAAGGGAATAAACTGAAGCTATAAAAAAAATGAGGTGGCATGCAGAAATTAGCGCGGTGTATGTAACCGCGCCGATTTAATACAGAAACGCTCATACGCGAGCTATCGTTGACCCCCCTCTTCTTCTTCTAATTACCTTAAAAACAAAGTTGGCAACAACAACAACATGCCGATGAATCACGCAAGGTCTCAGGCGTCAGTGCACATTTGCTTCTGACGCCACGATTAACTTCGACCCCTGCAACCGTGACGTCATCCGAACTAGAAAATAGCTTATCGCCTGGATCGTACGCAGAATTGCCTTCCACATTAGGCGGAACGCTCCTCCTCTTACAACCACCCTATCGACTCCTATATCTTCAAGCGCATGGCCAGCGAAAGATACCAGCTTCAGGCGTATCTACAGCAACGTGCAAGACGATCATTCTTGCATACGCGTTACCCTCCATACCGCCTGAAATAGAAGCGCCACGCGTGTTCGTCTCCTCGCTATAGCACTCCACGTCTCTCGAAGCAGCAGGTGTTGCCTCCCCGTTCAATGTCAACTGCCGCAAGAAAGACCCCACGTCACGCTCGTGACGTCAGGCACGTAAGAGCGGCCAACTTGAGAGGCTGCGACAGGGTGATGCCTGATAGCGGCGACAGCAGGAGACGCGTTTCTGCCCTACAGCGTTAGCTTCCCCCTAGCTCTTCATATCAGCCCGGCACTAAACGACTGTTTATTGAGCCCTCTATATTATGTAACAGTTCCTCTTCCTGCGTTGCTGTTCCTCAATGCTCGTTTTGTTTTGTAGCCAGGAACAGGAGCTTCCAAACAGGTCGGCCTCTAAACTTCGAGGGCTCTGTTTGGTCTGTTTCTATATGCACACTGCGAAAGTTCGCGAAAAGATATATCGTCGTGAGGAAAGGAAAATTTTCCCGCGGCTTTGCTGAGCAGCCTGGAAATAAAATGTTCGCTGCGTTGTCCGCACGGGGTGCACACACTCAGTTCTTCTGACCGCATGTTTGTAATGTGCGATGAGGAAATCCGTTTTTTTTTTTTTGCACCTCTTTCGTTCCGCAGTTTCTTCAGCCGACTGCGACCTCCTCAAAAAAAAAAAAACTGCAAAACATGCAAAGAAGCAAAAGTTGCGGATAGAAGGTGGGAGGCGGTTGCATTGTGTGCTGGTTGATACCGGGGGTTTCAGCAAGCACTTTCTAAAATACCTAAAGGTAGCAAGTTCGCAATAGGAAGAAAAATATTCTCAGAAACGAACTGTCAGCCGCGGCGGACATTAGTTACCATAAAATTCATCCTAATTAGGTATCTGATTAACCAAACCTAAGGAACTAACTTTTTAATTAACGTAGTCTGGTGGTTTGTGTTAATGAGAAGTTTGAAGCCATGCACAAAACGATGTCACATAAACTTTTGTAACGGAGAAAAAGACACTCTTTAAGAAGCTTTTTTTTCTGCTCAAGACCGAGACAGAGCGTATGAGATGCGTAGGAAGCTAGGAGAAAACTCACGTCTGCTTGTGATGTCCTGCAATGACTACGGCGACAAATTCGAGCTGCCTGCTATATGTACCATGGCGTGCACTTTCCTTGGCTTCGTCGCTCCCAGAAATAACGACCACGCGGTTGGCGGCGAATACATCCTTTCTCTTGCATCAAGCAGCGAAGAAAAAGAATGAGCTTGACGTGGTACAATAGCGCGGGAGTTTGAATTGAGAGCTGTAAGCACGAGACGTCACCAGCGGAAGTTGCGTTTTCGCCGAGCTTCCGGGCGCCTCATGCGCTCGGCTTCGGTTCCATGCTAAAAGAAAAGAACGTCCCATTTCCTCTCACTGCTGACTTTTAAAGAATGTCTTTTTCTTAGTTTGAAAAACTCATATGGCATCGTCATGTCCATGGCTTCGAGCTCCCCATTGGCACTAACCACCAACCTGTGGTAATCAAAATGATCACTAGCGAAATTTTGTTTTCAATTTCGCCGCCGCGGCTGACAATTTGTTACTGAAAAGATTTTCTTTCCATTTCGATCTCCCTATTTCTACGAATTTTTGAAAGTTCGCTGAAACACCCGGTAAATACACCAATACACCTTAAACTGTTTTACTAAACAGTAACACAACGCTACTTTTCAGTTCAGTAAACGCAAAGGTAACATAACCTTCGTTATCCGTGCTTTGTGTGCCACGCATATGGCAAGTTCTCTCAGATCATGAATGGTAGCTTACCAATATCCGTGAAGAGAAAAGTATACAACAGGTGTATCCTACCTGTACTCACCTATGGGGCAGAAACGTGGAAGCTAACGAAGAGGGTTCAGCTTAAGTTAAGGACAACGCAGCGAGCTATGGAAAGGAGAATGATAGGTGTAACATTAAGAGATCGGAAGAGGGCGGAGTGGGTGAGGGAACAAACGCGGGTTAATGACATCTTAGTTGAAATCAAGATGAAGAAATAGGCTTGGGCAGGGCATGTAATGCGAAGGCAAGATAGCCGCTGGTCCTTAAGGGTAACGGAGTAGATTCCAAGAGAAAGCAAACGTAGCAGGGGACGGCAGAAAGTTAGGTGGGCGGATGAGATTAAGAAGTTTGCGGGGATACAGTGGCGGCAACTGACAAAGGACAGGGTTAATTGGAGAGACATGGGAGAGGCCTTTGCCCTGCAGTGGGTGTAGTCAGGCTGATGATGATGATGATGATGATGTGTGCCGAAATGCCTAAGCCGTTTGCCGCGGAGAAAGTTTCCCATAACGCTACTTGTGCAAGTACTAGGCTTTCAACTAAGGTTTGTTAAACAGTCAGCATCCTACAGTCTACTTTTAAGATACCGCGCTCCTGCAGTATTCTTAAACCGACCTACTTCTGCTTGCTGTTGTCACAGGAATACTATCATCGTGCCGTGTTGCGTGCGTGGCGTAGAGAGACGACAACCGATGAGCTACCGCCACGGTGTCGGCACTGACGGCGGTTAGGCCAGGAGGTCGAAGGTCAGCGGAACACTGGAATCGCGAGATCCTCGTCTCATCTCAGCCCTGCAGCACGCGATCGAAAGTGCCCCCACCGTATTCTGTTCGTGCTTGGTCGCTGCTGAAGTAGTGAAGAGGGAGGCGTGACAGACCGGAAGCGCCAATCACTCACTTCCGGTGTGCGCTGCCGCCCCTGCTCCCCGCTATCTCGAGAGTGGGCAGTGCGCGCGAGATGCAGCCCGCGCTTCGGCTGGACGGAGAAGAGCGCCTCGCCATCGCGGAGCTCAGCAAAGACGAGGAGCTGACGGTCTCATGTTTGACGCAAGAGTACGGCGTCGTGGTCGAAATGTCGAATGAGAGTGTCGCACTCGCATTGTTAGGCCAGCGTATGGAGTCGATCTGTTTCAATTACGATGCAGACAGCGCGAAATATAAAACGAGGCAGATCCACGGAGCCACAAGTGAGCTTTACCGCACGAGGAGGATGTAAGTTGTTTGACGGCGGAACGAATCGCTGACCCGCCAAACCAACGCTTTGGTCCAAGACACTTTTCCCAAGCATTTCACCCGAGAAGAGCCGAGCACCAGCCCGGGGGAAATCCTGCAGGCATTAGAAAACCGATTGATACCCGGTGGCACCTAATGGGGACCAAACCCAGCACCTCCCAAATGTGAGGAGGATGCTCAGGTTCGATAATCAAATTGGAGAAAGCTAGCTTTAGAAGCATGTTTTTGGGTAACCGTGATTGGTCAGCGCGGTCGCAGATCACGACACGTGTCTTTCTTCGTCAGCAGTGAAGGTGAGAGTATGCGCATTGGCTTTCGTCATCCAGTCTTACATGTAAAAGAAAAACATATAGAAACATCTTTGGGAATTTCGCTTTCGAATCAGAAAAGTAAGCATCGAAAAATAAATATTTCGCGATATTATGAAAGGAGCCCTACGTTCCTCTTTAAGAAATTCAACGTCTGCAGCAAAGTCGGGAGCTCTAAGTACGAGAATCATTTTCTTTCTTTCTTTCTTTCTTTCTTTCTTTCTTTCTTTCTTTCTTTCTTTCTTTCTTTCTTTCTTCCTTTCTTTCTTTCTTTCTTTCTTTCTTTCTTTCTTTCTTTCTTTCCTTCTTTCCTTCTTTCTTTCTTTCTTTCTTTCCTTCTTTCTTTCTTTCTTTCTTTCCTTCTTTCTCTCTTTCTTTCTTCCTTTCTTTCTTTCTTTCTTTCTTTCCTTTTTCCTTCTTTATTTCTTTCTTTCTTCACGCAAGCGCACGGGGCCCCTCCGCCGCCGCCGTCTATCTACAAGCACTTAATTAGTACCACGGTTACCTAACCCAACCCATTTAGCCTCCTGCTTGATGACTAGGAGAGCGGACAGCGGCTGACTGACGTCCCTCAAGGGTATAAATTGCGTTCGCTGGCACTCTCCCCCCGTAAGCCCACTCGTCGATGATAATCATTCCGGTGAGTTCCACTCAGAGCACAAAAGATGTCGTATTCCACTCTCGAGACAAAGCAGAGCAGAGCAACGCCTCTCAGCGGGCGCCGCGTTCGACTTTCATGTATTCAGCTACTGAATACCTTCACGTCCGTTTGATCTTAGAGCGCCCACTCGAAGTGCGCACGTACAGTTGGCGCCAAAAGTTTACGCGGTGCGCGCGCATGGGAAGATATCTACTGCAGCGCGACCTCACCACCTTGGTATTGGCACCAGTTGAGAGAGAGAGAGAGAAAACTTTTATTGCTCTTTCAAGAGATTCGCGGAGATGAAGACTTCTTGGTTCGCGGAGATGAAGACTTCTTGGTCGTCCTGCTTGGGCGCTGGCGACTTGAGTCTTCGAGCAAGGGTGGGCCCTCAGTCCAGGGCTCCACTGAGTCGTGCCGCTTCAACAGCGTGCTGTACCAAGGACCTCTGGACCTCGAGCTCGCTGCTGGAGAGACAGCTCTCCCATTGCTCCTCACTCGGTGTTTGATAATTGTGGAATGCTATGTTTCTTTCGCACTCCCAGGTAATGTGATAGAGTGTAGGTGTACCGCCGCACCAGGGACAGTCTGATCTGAATTGCGTTGGTGACATTTTGCTGTATATGTACAGGTTAGGAAAAGTGTTCGTCTGTAGCCTACGCCATCCTACAGCCTCTTCCCTAGTCAGTGCTCTGTGTGGTGGTGGATACCTCAATCTAGTTCCCCTATAAAGTTGTAGGGTCTCTGCGTAGCCTCCCTCGCACGCGAGTAGCCGTAACTCCGGGGCGTCCGATAAGCCTGCTCGGTAAGTGAGCCCTCGAGCCAGGCTGTCCGCCCTTTCGTTTCCTGCTACGCCTGCGTGAGCTGGCACCCAGATGATATGCTGTATAGGCGTTTTTCCAGCGGAAGCTGCCGCCTCGCCGATGATCCTAAGGGCGATGCCGCTAATGTCGCCCTTCGTATAACTCTTGCATGTTTCTTTCGAGTCCGTTAGAATGTTCAGGGAGCGGCCTCTTCTATAGCCTTCGGCTACAGCCGCTGTAGTGGTAGTCAATGGTACAGGGGAAATGACCTCCTGCACCAGTTGAAAGACCAGCATACCTGCAGGAAATTCAGGCGCATGCATGACTGCGCCGATATAAATTTTTCTCCGGACACCAACATCCCGTAAACTTTTGCTGCCGACTGTAAGTTCATGTTCATGAACTGTGGGATTTGGCGAAGGATATTCTCGAGAGGAGATGTGGAAGTCTGTGGTATAGGTATGGCTCATGAGCGAACCTCCAGTGGTCCTTACGAACCTCGAACCAACAGACACCATTCCAGAGCCCTCGAACATTCTTTCGCTACCTTGTAGTTCCTTCCTACGGCATGCTAAGTATGAATGACTTTTGAGAGCACCTGAAAGACTGTAATCACGTCTACGTCGGCGAGACGGAAAAACTAACACGTAGAATTAAGGAGTGCCAGCGTGATTTGAAAAACCTCAAACATCAGGCTTAAACTGGGAAAACGCAACGCCTATCGCGAAGAAAAAGGGACGGCACGGCTCCTGCTGGGATCAGCGCTGGTTCAGACGACGCCAGGAACCCTTAACAGCCCCGCTGCAGTGACACAGTGGGTAGGGGGTAAGGAGCTCGGCGGCTGAGCCCGAGGACGCGGGCTCAATTCTGCCCCGACGTCCACGTTTCGATCATTACCAGGAATCCGGGACAGCGCCCAGCCAGTGCCGCTAAGCCTAACGGCCTATCACGTTCTCTTCTGCAGCCACGCGGTTATTCTGTCTTTCTTGCGTCACGGATGAAGGCAGTGAGCTATTTTGGGGCATTCAAAGCCATGGGGCTTGTGGTGTCAGGCAAGGGAACTAGAAGCGCTTCTCCCGAATTCTTGGTAGTAGTAGTAGTAGTAGTAGTAGTAGTAGAAAACTTCTATTTAGATCTTTTAAGAGATTCGCGGATTCGAAGCCTCCGTCGTCTTTCGTGGCGCCGGCGACTTGAGGCTTCTCTTCAGCAAGGTTGGGCCCCTAGTCCAGGGCTCCACTGAGCCGCGCTGCATCAGTAGCGTGCCGCACTAAGGCCCTTTGGGCCGCGAGCTCGCTGCTGGTGAGCCGGCTCTCCCATTGCTCCGCACTCGGGAATTCGTGTTGGTGGAATGCTTTATTTCGTTCGCACTCCCATGTGATGTGGTATAGTGTGGGTGTGTCGCCGCACCATGGACAGTTTGCTCTGTATTGTGTTGGTGACATCTTGTTATAGATGTACAAGTTGGGGAAGGAGTTTGTTTGTAGCCTACGCCAGCCGACTGCTTCCTCCCTCGTGAGGGCTTTGTGTGGTGGTGGGTACTTGAATCTAGTCCCTCTGTATAGTTGTAATGTCTCTGTGTATCCCCCCTCGCATGCTAGTAGCTGAAGCTCCAGAACATCTGACATGCCTGCTCGGTATGTAAGCCCTCGAGCTAGGCTGTCTGCTGTTTCGTTCCCCGCTACGCCTGCGTGGCCTGGGACCCAGATTATGTGTTGTATGGGTGTCTTCTCAGCAGAGGCTGCTGCCCCGGAGGCGAAACGAAAAAGGTGTCCGTGTTCTGCACGTTGCCAATGCATGTTAAAGAACCTCGAGTAGTCTGAAATTCCCCGGAGACCTCCACTGCGACGTACCTCCAAGCCGATGTGTCGCTTTGAGAAGTACCATACCAGATACTCTTAACAGAACCGCGGGAAACGTGCCATTGGAGCAGGGCGAAAGGTTGGGAATGTTGTCAGGTACAGAACATGTGTCAAGCACATGTCAGGTAGAGTAGCTCAAATAAGAAAAAAAAACAGGTAAGGAAGGCGCTAGCAACAAAGGCTTCTGGCTAACCTCACCACGTCATTTCCTGGGAACGCTAGAAGAATGATAAAACATCTCAAAGCGCAATACAAGAGTGCTTCTGAAGACAGGAAGCGCAGGAAACTTGTTCTCCCATGTATACACCCCACTGTTCGTGGGCTTAAGAGTATTGCTGCGTGTTACAGCGTTCACATTGTGTTTTCTGCACCACACAAGCTCAGAAGAATGTATTCTGCGGCGCAGAACCAGGCAGAAAAAGGAAACACAAGCGTTTGCAGAACATGCGACATCAGACATGCCAAGCGGTTTGCCACTTCTAAGCAAAACAAGGTGCCCGAGATTCTTTCATTGGCGGAGAAGTGTACATCGGTCAAACGGGACGCCGTATCAACCTGCGCCTCGCAGAGCACTGCAGGGCGCCGAGAAATGGCACAGGCACGCACCTTGCCTCTAATGCGAGCGAACTTCGCGAGCAAGATAAATCCTGCGAAGCCTGCCTATAAGGCAAACAAACCTCTGTCAAATTTGCACATCATGATCAGAGGAGTCGAGAAATAGTAGGATCGTACCATGGTCCATTCTGCTTTCGCGAGCAAGATATATCTTACGAAGCCTGCTATAGGGCAAACCTCTGCAAAATTTGCACATCATGATCAGATGCGTCGAGAAATAGTAGGAGTGTAGCATGATCCATTCTGCTTTCGGGAACAGAAATTTTCTTTCAAGATAGTGACAAACTAAACATCGGTCAGTTTGTTTTTGTTCCTTAGTTCTTTCTTCCCTCGTTTCTCTTGAGAAATATTCACACTGAGCGTTGCAATAAAACGTCTTTGTTGCTGCAGTAAGCGCCTGCCCTTGTGCCTTCCTTACGTGTCTCGTTTTCAAGTGTACTCGACGCGCCTTTGGCTTATTCCGAACTTTAAGTCATCTTTTGCTTCATAGATAAGGACTGCGTTTAGAGCGACCTCGCACAAACAAGGAAACCGTAACGGTTGCGAAACGTCATTTTTATCTTTTTTACCTGGTCAAGGACTGCAATTCCTCTTCTTTCAGAGAACTTACTCGACTGCGTTAGATGATTTTGAACGTACTCTAACTTATATGGCTAGATCTCTTTCGAATCGAGCAAACAATACTGGGTCGCGTCCAAGTGGGCCCCCACATTTTCGAGTTTTTCTCCAACACATTCTTGTTGCTGCCGACTCAGGAATACCTTAGTTCTGCCCTATTTCACACGAAATGAAGGACTGCAGCTCCGGTCACACTGATGCTAAACGTGTTGAAACGGTTGCGGCCGGCGCCTGGCTGTTCAGCACGCCTCGGCGCGAAGCAGGTGCTTCGCGTTGGGATCCTCGCGGCGGCTGTGCACGCGCATTCCTACAGGTGTTGTCTGTTTTGCTGTGTCGCAAAGCCAACAGGGAAATGAAAATGCAAAGCGAGCGAAATCAGCGGTGCTTGCGTGCCTCGCACAAAGGGGGAGACTGCAAGAAATAGGGGGGGGGGGGGGGGGGGGGGAGGCAACGGGCGGCGTGTCTCGCGAGAGATGAAGACCGCGCCGTCACAGATGGGCGCTCTCTGCTTTCTTCTTCACGGTCAGCTTGTTTTTCCCACGCTCGGTTCGCTGAATATGCGCGCATCGCGAATGCGTCCAACAGGGCAAACGTTGGAAGGACCTATACTTGAGTTTACTGAGCCCACAGCTTTTTAAGACTTTCAAGGAACGTGGTTTTTAGGCTGTGCCCATCGCGAGCGGGAGTCTTGGATTTTCTTATGCAAAGGTTAAGCGCCATAAAACCCGACTTAACTGACTTGCTTTGCACCAAATAAACCTCTATGTTCAATCTACCTCGCGGCAAGACTTTTTCGAGCTATGCACTTGTTCATGAGTTCGTTGTTTAGATACTGAGCTGCGCTGGCTGTCTTGCCATCTACAAACTGTTTCAGGGGTTAACGATATCGAAAACACTTCGGACGTCACTTGGCTTCCAGGCGTGCCGTATTATGAAATCTAAGATTTGACGGAATCTCGTCTGGTCGGGTAGAACGGGAACAAGGCTTCCGTATGGAAGACGGAACGTCTTCTTTTTAACCAAAAGCATTGGTCGGCGGTTGCCTTTTTTTGTATTGAAATGAACGTATCATACGATATTGGTAAGGAAGCATTACATAGCGTAACAAGAGCCCGTAAGCTATTCCCACAAGGAGGAAAGGTTTGTGCCGCTGAAGTGGGCCATCAGCAAAGCACAATTTGCTGATAGAAATACGTTAACAGCCACGGACGGTCGAAGGTCACGGGGATATATGACATTACGTAGCTGGTGTGGACTGGGAGGTCGCGGTTGGCACAAAACAGGAATAATAAATGCTTATTAATAAACAATAATAAATGTTTAGGAATAATAAATACTTCACTGGTCGTTATCAAGATTATGCTGATGACCTCATGAATTTATTTTTGTGGCAACGGCAAACGACGCGTTGGGGTGGGTCACGAACCTCAGTTTTTCGACCTTAAAGGGGCCCTGAAACTATTTTTGATGGCCATATTCAAATGCACAATAATCTGTACAGGCGCTCTTTGTGAGCATTCGAGTCAAATTGAAAGCTATACGTGGACTCTCTAATTTACAAATATTTTTTTTTTTAAATTGCTGCTCGCATCCGATCAGGGCGACAGCTCACCGCGCGTTCTTAGCCGACCGTACCTCAATGACGTGAATGGGTCATCCGGGCGAGCCTTCTCTTTGGACGTGCCCATTGACTTGGGCGGGGTGGGGTGTGGCGAGGTGCAGTCCCGACCTTTTTTTTGTTTTTTTTTTCTTTTCTCAGAAAATACCATTGCATGGTCCCTATAAGTGTGCAGCCAGAGTATATGCTTACGGTGCTCATGAAAATGAGAGTCCTTTATCTGGCGAAACAAAGACCATGGACCCGCTGGATTATCACAGGCTGATCTAACATGGATCGCTGAGCACACAGCACAAGTAATCACAAAATATCTCATGCCAGATAAGGACTTGGACTGTGCAATCGACGACTGCGCTCCGATTTTGTGTTTATGTAAAGCGCTCGGCGTAACGTATCGCTGTATCGCTGTGGGCAGATAACAGCTACTAATTCTGTCGTGCCACTTCGCTAGAGAAGCTGCGGAAACATTTTTCGTACATTACTTACGTCAGGTAAGATTCTGGACCGCCTTGCGGATAATATCGTTGCCGTGTCAAGCTCACGCAACGCCGGAGAAAAAAAAAAGCCATAACAGACAGACAGAGAAATACTCTGTGGCAGCTTCTACCGGGATTCAATATAACGTTCCTTCATCATTAGTTGCTACCGCTTGGGACGTCATGGTTGACGGCTGCAAAGCGACGCCTCTCACTGGCTCTAATCAGAGCAGACTGACTAAGAACAAAGAAACGAGGCAACTGATCGGGAAAGAATCTCGCACAGTACAGCCCATCATTCGCCTTTCTACGTTGCGCTCGCAGACGGTGACACACCGAGGCAGAGATAAGCGGGAATAGGAAAGCGTCGAGAGCATGTTGTCCCAAGTGGAGACGAGCGAACGTTCGAGCGTATTGCAAGGTAGCAGATATTCTCATAACTTCGCCATAGAGACGGAACTGTGAACTAAATGTATGCTTCGTGCGTTGTATTTCGTTACCTCTGACATGAAAATCTCGGTTATGAATGGCTGCGAAGAAATGACGTTAAAAAAAAATTGCTGTGCTATTTGTTCTGCGCGGCACGCAGTACACGTATCGCGGCCTGGTATCCATACATCATTTGAGCGGTACCGAAATGGATGTCGGACATACCGCGTGTCACAGTCGTGCCTCGTTAATATGGGCACTTAAATTTGGATCCAAAGCAAAAGTGTCCATAAAGCGAGTCGTCCACAATGACGAATAATACACCTTGGAAACTCAAGGTGTATAATTTTAAAATCATGCGCAGCAGGTTGAAGCACGGTAGGATACAACTTAAAAAAACAGCAGTTGCTAATACTGGGCCGCGGTCCGCGGCGTCCTGTATTACTTCGCTAGGCAGTCACAAAAGTAAACGAAATCAGCTTTGTAACGTTTGATTGTATTAAACAAGCCAGGTGTCTAAATTCTAGAGCTTATAACGTTTTTCTTCTAATTAGCTTCCAGTCTAGGTCGCAAGAGAAGTTTTAACAACGGACTACTTTTTCGTCGTGGAGGAATTCTGTGCGCCGGTCCTGAATGTGGGCGGAGCTTCACTGCAGACTAAAGTTGTATCCGACCATAGTGGTCCATGAGATGCGTGATGGCGCCTCCTGGTGTGATGAAGTATCTCCTGCTACAACTGTCCACGCCCCAAATACACTATGCTCACTTGGCTGACAGCAGCTGAATGTGGTTCTCAACTTAGCGCACAGAGAGAATTTTCTTCGCTGCGATTCATGCAATGCGGGGAATGGTAGGACGCGTTAACCGAACACCTTGCCACTCTAAAGAATGAGTGTTCACACACAAAAAGGCCATTTGTACTTTCGCACTGCCTTTCGCTGGTGTTCTGCAATCAAAATACAAGGGGCGGAACATCTGCTACAGGCACTCGGGATTTTGTTCCCGTCGCTGTCCATATTAACGGGACAAAAATACGTGGGTCCCAATAGGTTCCGTGCACTGTAACCCTGTCTATTGTCCGGACAGCGGGTTTAAATAGAAACGAGGCATAAATACACTGAAAAAGTTTGGTCCTCAGAATAACTGTCCGTAATACGAGTCGTCCATATAAACGGGAATCGTATTAACGGGGGACGACTGTATTTGGAGAATCCAATCAGCAGGATGAAACTAAAACACTCAGAAATGCATCTGACCAAGGGAAAAGCCCTGGAGAGGTATTCACTTATCTCGTCACGATCAGGTGTCAATGTGCAAAGGTGAACGTATACGTGACTTTTAGATTGAACTGATACGAGCTCTCAAAGCTGTTCGTTCGCATTGATATGCACTGCCGACTAGTGATTGGACTAGCGATTGCTCGTTGGCTGCCGTGACTGGTCAGCGCATGGGCCAGTCATGCTTTCCGCCTTTCATGATTGTTTCACCGGCTGTCGCGATTGGTCGGCACGTATATGCAGGGTGCGCGTATTAAAATGAGGTAGAAGGAGAAGCCAACAAGCATTCAAGCCGGGGGAAAAAAAAATCCTGTCAGGAGGAAGACTTCGTCTGCGTACATCTTGTCCCCTTCTATTATTACCATATATCAAATTCCCTACCGGCTTTTGTCCAATTCATTTACGTTTCATTTGTGTTTTCGCACGGCATACCTCTGCGCAGGTTGAGGCAACTTGAGAGCCGATTCATAAAAACGTTGACGCAGTACAAACGAGAGCTCTAATTTCGGAAGCTATTAAGTTAAGGGTATTAAGCGACGTCATGGTTAATTTATTGTTATACTGCGACTGGTTGCGGTCACAATTAAAAGTATACGTGAAGGCCAACAGCGCGTCAATATTACCCTTCCGTCAACCAATCTCATGCTATCTCCGCCTGTAGTTTGTATTGTTTCGTTTGAGTTTATTTGCGCACGATAGTATGCATGTATACGGGCGAAATTGAATCCGTCACCAGAAAAAAATCTGGCCTTTCAGCGAATTGCAATCGGCACGTGTTCAACGTCTGCTCTGCGCTGTCCTTGGTCACTGTTTTTATTACCTTATTATACGGAAGGCAGATGGAGAGGCATTGGCTAAGAAAGTGCGCACTTTAAGCGCGTGGCTGAAGCAACTTTGCCAGTACTAAATTAAATATCTACACTGATACTCTAAAATACCTAAGCACGATACTTTTCGTAAGAGACATTTAACGTCCGTAGCTTACACTGCTAAACTTTGCATAAAACCGGCACGCTAGTTCGGGTGCGAGCAGTATGTAGCTTTGATTCAAGGCACTAGCTTCGTATTGCATGCAGGCTTGACAGGGACCTAACTACTCATGCTAAGCTTTTCAAAACAATTAGTCGGAGCCGAAGGTCGTCCCAATCATTTTCCTAGCCAGCCCTATGGTGTACCAAACAACATGGAACCATTACGCGACACGACCACTATCAGATCAAGTTTATCTGGTAAAGAGGGCCTCCGACCAACAGTCAAGGAATTAATGACCATTGTTGGCAATCAGTAGGTTAGACGCAGAACGGCAATATTAGCTGATATGCTCACAAGTATGTCAAAAATCGCTTAAAATTGAAAACAACGGTGAAATATGCTAAACAACATAATTATAGCTATGAAACGCGTATACACTGCACACACGTTTTCCCCTGAGGGCTATAGATTATCGGCTTAATTATTATTCATAGCGAGGCGTTTCCAGCTAAACAGTGATTCTAATACTCTAATATAAGTCTTCATTCGTTAGGAGCTGCTTAAGCAGCTGCTAACGAAACGCCTTTCGGCATGTATGCACATATGTATGGTCCACGGCACCCCACCCTGCATCCAAAACAATAATGCCAAACAAAGACATCTTTGTACGCCATATCCGTCACAGAGCCTTCACCCGCATGGAGTACTGCGCCTCACGCTAAGTGATATATAAACGAAGAGTGAAGACTCACAATCCCGTGATAAGCGTTGGAAGTGTGCTCAGAAATATCGATCTATCCGGTTAAAAATGTACCACTTTACTCTCAAAAATGACAATGTGCTCTCTGAGATGCTAGTTGCACTTTTTAAAACCAGCGTTGAAAAAAAAACTAAATATTTCATGTGGATCGAAGGACAATAAATCTATGGGCAGAAATCGACGTTACTCGAGTTCATCTCAAGCGCTATAAAATAGTCCCTGAAATTCCAATAATTGATGTTAACACGTTTTGGCGGGCTAGTTGTTAAGCATCTTGAATAAACAGCGCGAACAAAGACGAGCACAAAAGACAAGAAAACGGACGACACAGCGCTGTGTCGTCCGTTTTCTTGTCTTTTGTGCTCGTCTTTGTTCGCGCTGTTTATTCAAGATCCAATAATTGGCTGGCTGATTACCTCATTATTAAGAAGTTTTTCCTGTTTCAACATAAGTTTGACATACATAAAAGCAGGAGTGAATCCATGCATCAGAAGCAAGTAAGAAAATAAAAAAACGAACAGATGAATTTCTTGCGTGCCAATTTTACAGCATAATTTTAAAAATATGTAACTATCGCGTGCAGAACGATCTCGGAGGCAAAATATTAAGTTCGCTAAATTAGTAATAGCAGAACAACGTGGCGATGTATAATATGCAATAAGCAAACAAACGAACACGAAATTTATGACGAACTACTTAATTGGGTGTTGCTTTTCGTTGACTAGTCGGAATCAGATGCCCTGGATGGGAGTTTCCTTCCGGCTTATCCATTATGAAAAGAAATATTTTTATTATTTTTTATTTCTTTTTATCCGAGTACTTGGTGCGAATTCCGTGAAGGTGATTATATCTGACGCCGAAACGAACTAGCAATAGTGCCGTGCGTATACTCACGTTCTCCGACGTGCGAGGTCCGGCACAACAACAAGAGCTGTATCAAAATCCACGTTTGTGCAATCACTGCACATGATGTCATTCTCAAAGGGATGCGAGGCAATGCAGATCACGCGAAAATTGAGAAAACACCGAATAAACGCTACGCTATTCTGACTCCGCAAGACATTGCGTCGAACATAGCTCCGAGCAGCGTGGGGCGAAGGCCGCGAAGGCGGAGTCCGGCGTTCAGCTGATGTTGAAGAGCGGGCGCAAAGTCGGGGGGGAAAGTGGAGCGCATCGGCTCCGCCGCTCACGTGGTAGCGGCGCTGATTAAACACGCCGGTCGCAACATACAAAGAAAAGCGAAGAGAAGCAAGCTCTCCCATTAACTCCTAATATTCGATTACCATTAACATCGTTCCCGCTAAATTGTCTCAGCGTTCGTACAAAACTCTATATATAACTGAGAGATATGACAATCAACGGACATATTTATCGCACGCCTACAAAAAAACTGAAATCGAAACCGAAACTTGACCTAGGTGCCGCTTCAAGCGCTAAGCGTTTTTACGTGTTTTTTTTTTTACCTTACTGACGGCCATCTTGTTTAAAAGCTGCTTGTTCACTGCTCGGAGGTGAGTGAGACGTTGGTTATTCCGGGCCTTTTAGCAAGAAATTAGGCGGCATTTGTTGTTTTTGCCCTCTACATGCAGAGTCTGATGCGAGCAATTTGTGACGTTTATTCTGAAATGAGCGTACTTTATCAAAACGGAGCTTTTTGACCTCGCGGTTCTCGTCGCTGCTTTGAGCACATTCATTGCGAAGGCTTTGGCATTTTCTGTGTGTAGAAAGACATGATTGTGTTAGGGAGCACAAAGCCGTGATGTGAAGTAGCTGCTGTATGCATTTTTTAATTAACTAGTATTGCTGACTCTGAAATAACGCGCAATGGTATTGAGGCGCGACGTTTGAGCGTTGTGCATGAATCGAGTAGAGTATTACGCTGCGCGTTTCTCGCGTTGCTTTCTGTCAACCTGCAATGCCCTCAGATGGATCTTCCGTCGCTGCGACCGACAACCTCTGAAAAGAAGCCGGCGTCGATGGAGCATGGCGCCTACGGTATCCACGAAGTCATGGTTCATGGGTGAGTAGCAAAAGTGATTGGAGTGCCCGATGCTGGAGAAAACATGTTTTTTTTTTTTTACCAAGCTTGACTATCACGTTCGCAGCTTTCCAAGCGTGAGGAACAGCCTTGCAGTTTCCCATCCGCTCGAGGAGTCGGAAAAAAATGTAGGTCTACGTTGTCAGTGATGGTGGAGCTGGTAGTCCGTTACGTAGCCACACCGATTGCTTTTCGTTGCAGTATGAGGAAAACGCCAGAAAGCTGGAGCTGGCGACGGCTCGATCCATTCAGGGACTTCATGTTCCCCTGAAACTTATGGTCGAAAAGAAGGCTGCCCTACAGGTGAGATATGTTTGCCTTCACTAGTGGGTTTCAGTACTGCAACGCGCCTGTCGGCGGTTGTACCAAAAGCACAGTTTTTGGTACTGCACGTTCACGTGCATGCAGCGTGGGTCTGGCAGTTGATAAAACATTTCTCTTGCAATTTCTTCGCTGAATTTGACTTTAGCTTGGAAGCTAAGCTCTTAACTGCGACCTACAAGAATGTTGATAGGCCATCTAATAATCACTGGTTATTTTTTTAGGCACATACAGGTGAAGTTAGAAAAGCAGCAAATGAGTAGTCTGCAAGCTTTAGCAAACAAGCTGGCTTGTTTGACATGCTACCGTTTCTGTACCCTTTACATTAAGTGCCTCACAAAGGTTGCTACTAATATTTATGATTTTCTGTCACCTGACTGGACAGAGCATGTAAACTCTGCAACCATGGTGTCATGATGACTGCTGTGTGCTGTAGAAATTACCCAAGCGAACGGATAGCAGGACCACGCTGTGCATCAGTACTGAGTACGCAGGAACTTTGCACATTCGCAAAGCAAGAAGGCTGTGTGTTCACGATATTAATGGAGTGTGTGTGTATGTGTGTGTAAATGTAGAATAAGTTACCCACCTTCACATGAAGCATTTTATTGTATCCACTTCATAGTGAGCAACCAAAGGTGTTATCAAATGGAGAAAAAAAAAATATTTTTGGTGTTGGAAATTTCAAAGCTGCAAATACATTGCCAGAATGCCGCCGCAGTGGCTCAGTGGTTATGGTGCTCGGCCGCTGACCCGAAAGACGCGGGTTCGATCCCGGCCGCGGCGGTCGAATTTCGATGGAGGCGAAATTCTTGAGGCCCGTGTACTGTGCGATGTCAGTGCACATTAAAGAACCCCAGGTGGTTGAAATTTCCGGAGCCCTTCACTACAGCGTCTCTCATAGCCTGAGTCGCTTTGAGACGTTAAACCCCACAAACCAACCATTGCCAAAATGTTGATTAGGTTTTCTTAGCTATGTCTAAATCAAACAAATAGATTTACCTGTGCATAAACTTCTTTTAAGTGCAATTTATATTGTACACATATTGAGGATGACCTGGTAGGGGTGCCCTGTGTGGTTCTGTATGAGGTCCATAAATGGATGGATATCCATCAGATATACAGAGGACATGCTATTTTGGCATCAGCTGTTAAATTGTAGATTACACTGTAGATATTCATGCTATTGACATTTTTGTATTTCAAATGTGGCTGGGAGGTGACAAAAAGATTTTATTATGGTTGCCATAAATAGGTGATGAGGAATTTTTTTTTCATATTTTGTTCTTGGAGCTCTTGTGTTGGAAGTCTAGTCATTCATGAATCTATTACAGCAGAATATCTCTTCGCTGTTGCACTATTGTTGTTGTGGCTTACACGCCAGCAATCCACTATGGCGTGATGGCAAGCTGACTCATGTAATGAGACTCAAGAATACAGACTGGGAGAACTATTAGCATCTATAGCTTAAGAATGTTGCTTTCCCTAGCTATATGGTATTCCAATGCGGCCCTTCTAGGATGCTTTTCGAACTTTTTCACACACAAGAGGGCGATTGCTACTTTCGCTTGTGATGACTCAAGACCTGTGTCTTCTGCTAATCATTGGATTCCCCGCTTGCATTACACTATCAGGTTGGCAGATTGCCGTTCTTGCCCAGCTCCAATGCCATGCTGGAGGCTCTGGATGGTCGAGATGAGACCATCACTTTTGAAGATCTCTACAACGGTATGCACACCTGTTGTTGTAGACAGTGAACATCTTCACACAGCAGCTTATCCTTTTTAGAAACTGGTAATGCACACAATCATTCGGCAAGCTGCCTAGTATGTCAAAGCATCGAGATTGGTGCACTGAAAAATTGTGGCCAAAATAACCTTATTGTATATTTTTTTCTCTCTAATGATTTTTCATTTTGTCTTTCCTTGGGTAATTGAGTGCAGTGCAAGTGTGTGGCACTTGAGTTGTAATCACAGTACACTTTTTGCTATGGAAAGTGCCAACTTTGACAGACCGACCTGAGATAGAGAGAGGACGAGCTTTACGAGTAATTGTTACGCGCTCATTCTTTCAAATTTAGTGTTTTCCATTGTGAAAATGCTGTACCAACTAGCCCCAATTGTCAGTTTATTACCAGTACACGCCCACCTTCCCTCTGTAATGTATTCCTGGTGTGGTTCAACCCTTTTCTCATCATTGTTAAAAATGCTGAACATGAACACATGCAGCCCCACGCATGTTGTCTCTTTAATGTTAATGTCCAGTAATCCTCGGCGTTCAAGAATTGACCTATACGTATGCTTCATGCTCGTAATCTGTGTGTACTAGCCAGTGGCCCTTATGGTAAAGGCATCTGTGAACATTGTTCTAGATTGAGCAAAGCATGTATTATCAGCAACCAATGAAATGCAAACAAGACGATTTAAACACAGACAACCAAATGAGAAGATTTTAGCCAGTGGAAGCTATATACTAGCGTAGGTTAATTTCACTCCGCACGAAGACTGTGCTTTAGAGGAGTTACTCAAGCTTGCATGTATTTCCTCTCCAGTTGCTAATACCGTATTTATTCGAATCTAGGCCGATAGTTTTTCAAAAAAACGAGATGTAGAACTCTTATGTCGGCTTAGATTCGAGGATTTCGTTTCGAGGTTTCGTATTCGTAAAATACGAATAAATGTAGCACGCAGGTGGCGCCCCCACAAAACGCCAACGAAAGACAGCACTGTAGCCGTTGCTATCCGTAGCCGATACTGATCAAAGCACACATGAGCACTGGCTGCCATTTTGGCCTTGTTCTGTTCTCGTGAGGTGGTGTGAGCACATTCGCAGCAGTGAAGTTTTCGTGCGTGGTTTTTATCACCAACACCATGGCACCAAACAGGCGGTGCCATTATAGTGCCGCCTTCAAGCGGAAAGTTATACTCGCTGCAGAGCAGTCGTCAAATCTTCAAGCCGGGCGGGACTTCGGCGGCTGATCCCGGGCTGGCGTTGCATATGTCTCCTCGCCCAAACGCCAGCCCGGGATCTGCCTGAACGGGTTCCTGGCAATAAATGTCGTTTGCGTGCTGTACCTCTTGTTCACAGTTGTTTTTTCGGCCGGCCTACAATCGAGGTAAGTTTTTTTTTTTCTGTGGCCTTTCGGGTCTCGGCTTAGAATCGTGGCCGGCCTAGATTCGAGTAAATACGGTATATTGGCTTTTGTTTCATTTGTTGCTGATAGTACATAAACTCCAGATGCTGTTATTCACAGGCTAGTGAGCTTCACAAACCAGTACATACTCACAAGCAATGGATTGATTTCGGGATCCTTACACATGGCCCCCCCCTTGCATTTCCTGAAGGAGTAACTTTATATATATAAATATATAAATGCTTTCCTTGTGGATAGAGCAGGCAGGTGTGGAAAGGTGGCCTGATTACAAAACATAAAATGTGATGTTCACATGAAAGTAGGGTGCTGCAAAGTAATCATGTGCACATATACTAGCCGGTGGCTGTTGATAAAATTCAGCCACCATGACTACTTGAACAAAGTTGCTTTCTTTCAGACCACATGGAATCCGAGATGCTGCGGCCACCTCTCATGGTAATGCAGAAGCACTTGAACCTGCTGTGACCATTGGATACTTCTGTTGCTGCCGTGACTTTTTGAAATTAAATTGATTTTGAGCACACAGAAAAGTTCTGCATGTCATTGTCTTCAGTCACTTTACTATCTCAAGCAGGAGAAATTGGTTTAGAGCCATTTTCCAAGCAAACTAAATAACCCCTTTAGACATAACACTGCACTGAATTTTCAACTCAAAATTTATTTTCCACAAAGAATAAGCAAGAAGCGCTCACACACAGAGTAGCTGGATAAGGCACTCTCTGTACAAATATATGCAACAGCAATGCCACAAGCAGTAGCATGGTCATTCTGGAATGGACTAGAGATGCCAGCAGTAAACATAATGGATCACATCAGCACAGCTGCAAATAATAAAGCTTCGCAGCTGACTGAGCACAAGACAATGCCATCAGTGCAGATCAAAGTGTACTGGACCATTTCCCCCGAAATAAAAATTTCATTAAAAATACGTCACCTTTGTAAAAACAAGGCAAAGACTACAATAGCTCATGTACACTGAGGAAAGTAACGACATCAACAGGGTACAATATACCATGCATATCCCAAGCTAAATTTAATAGTGCATTGTCATCTGAACTTAATTGTGCACAACACCCGTGCCTTATATATTAATGTAATCATTCACACTACTAGCATTCCATAAAGGGGCTTTGGTGAATTGTGAGATAACTCATTGTTGCTGCAGGAACACTTAAACAATGTTTGTTTGCTTTTGGACTTAAGTGTCTACAAAAGAACAATAAATAATAAGTGCCAACTATGCAATAATCTAATAATAAACTAATACGAGCTACGATCAGTAATGAAACACAAAGCAATAATATAGCACTCAATATCAACCAGGCTTCTGCTGTTGGGCATATAGAGAGCAGTTCAAGACACAAAGAGGCAGCATTTGCTACATTAGTTTTTCTTCTGTGAATTATCACAAACCAGTACCACAAGGAACTGTGCCACTGTGACAGCTATGCCATAGGGATCACAAAGATTGCTATCCTCCCCAATCACTGTGCAGCACAACCATCAAGACAACAGCAGAGACATCTGATAAATCCACCACACACAACCAACTGCTAATTCTTACAAGGGCGCCTAAGTGTTGTTAAGCATTGGTAGAACTGCCTGCAATGCTCAAATACCCGCTCCGTGATGGCCGGTCGTTCAGAAAGTCACTGGGATCATTCACTGGAACGCAGGAATCGTCAGAGAAGTTGCCCAAGAGGAGCTTCCGCTCACTGAAGTAGTCTGGCTTGCGCTGGACTGTATTCTTCACGGTATTGCCTGCAATCATGGTTAAATAACATGCAACGAAAGAAGGCAACCACTTATGAACTGCATCCTGCTTCTACACATGTAGAAGTGACAGTATGAAAGAAAAATACCTTGACGGAAGTTAGAAAAGACATCTGAAAGTGTGCTGCTATGTCTTCTTGCTTGCCTAAAGTTATTTATGCCTCAATGATAAGTCAACACCTGGGTGTAGAACTTGCAAATTGCCCATCCCCCTAGCCAAGCAGAGGAAAGGATACAAAAAAAAAAACGTGTTCACTGACAAATAATGTTGTTCAAACAAATGGTTTCAATGTCGTGGCCTGCCTTGTTAGACGAACTGCTTTCAGCAAATTGGAAATCATTTAAATGCTTCAGTGTGCTTTCATGCTGTGGCCTAAAGGGACTATAAGTCTCAACACAAAGTGGGTATAGATTAAAGGTGCACTGAAGAGGATTCTGAACTTGTCTTTTTGCCGTGGGAACTCGATCTACACGTTCCGAGCTTTCTTAGAAACTTCGATTTATTGCCCTGTGTAGCCGATTTCCGTAATTAAATCGAATTAACGTCCGGCTCCCGCCTTTTTTTTTTTTAATTCTCCCGCGTACGGTGGGCGGAGTCGACCAACGCGTGGAGCGCCTTTCACCCAGTCCCGTGGCGGCTTGCCGCTCTGCCATCGGCGGAGTAATACGTCGTAGTCCGTAGTAGCAAATAGTCCGCGCATATTTTTATTTCTGCGGGCTTATTTTGCGGCTATATTATCTGCGAATGAAACTATTTTTTCATGGAAACTTAAAAAACAAAATAAAGCGAAAGCAAAGCCTCCACGGAGCTGGCTGAAAGGCACTTCACGCATTGGTCGACTCTGCCACTGTACGCGGAGAATTAAAAAAATAAAGCCGGGAGCCGGACGTTAATTCGATTTAATTAGGGATATCGGCCACAGAGGGTTATAAGTCGCAGTTTCTAAGAATGCTAGGAACGTGTAGATCGAGTTCCCGCGGCAAAAAGACAAGTTCTGAATGCTCTTCAGTGCACCTTTAATGTAGTACCTTGCATGAATGCTAAACATCCAGATCTTGCTAGAAAAAAGGTTTTGTTAGCCAAAAAATTGCAGCACGGCAACTCAGCATATGCTCCTTTGTACTGGAAATGATACTAAATACCAAGATGAGTAAGTTCATTGCATGCCCATCATAAATTGTATGTGAAAGAACCGCACTTGGAGCTTGTAGAGGTGAAAGACTATGGTTTGGAACATTTTCCTTCGAGTGTGCAATCGAGTGCAAAGCACAAAAAGGCTCCAGAGCGTGATCACTAGCATATAGGGCCGCATGTGGCATGTCCAATTGCTAAACTGAATTCTCTTGGGACAGAATGTGCATTTGTTCAATTATCAGCATACTGGCAGAGAAAAACAAAATATGACGAACTAATGGGAAAACAACAGAGGTTGAGCTTAAAGGTGCACTGAAGAGGATTCTGAACTTGTCTTTTTGCCGCGGGAACTCGATCTACACGTTCCTAGCATTCTTAGAAACTGCGACTTATTGCCCTCTGTGGCCGATTTCCCTAATTAAATCGAATTAACATCCGGCTCCCGCCTTTATTTTTTGAATTCTCCGCGTACGATGGGCGGAGTTGACCAACGCGTGAAGTGCCTTTCAGCCAGCTCCGTGGAGGCTTTGCTTTCGCTTTATTTTGTTTTTTAGGTTTCCATAAAAAATAGTTTCATTCGCAGATAATATAGCCGCAAAATAAGCCCGCAGAAATAAAAATACGCGCGGACTATTTGCTACTACGGACTACTACGTATTACTCCGCCGATGGCAGAGCGGCAAGCCGCCACGGGACGGTGAAAGGCGCTCCACGCGTTGGTCGACTCCGCCCACCGTACGCGGGAGAATTAAAAAAAAAAAACGGAGTGTCTAGCGTTCCGTCCAGACGGAACATTTGCTGCTGCTGCAGTTCCGTCCAGACGGAATATTTACTGCAGCCAGAGTTCCGTCCATACAATAGACAGTTTTAGCTTCACGTACGTAGAAGCTTCACGTAAGTAGAGCGCTTACGGGTCACCAGTGCGCATGCGCAGAACGTGAAGTGTCTGCGTGGGTTGCACGGACGTACGTGAGATTCGGATCTTTGCGTTGCGGCCTTCACGTTGCTTGCTTGCGTGCGTGGCGTTGGCAAGATGGCGGCGCCCTGCCCGCCCGCTTCACAACGATAACAGCTTCGTCGCTATTCCCTCGACGGGGTATCGTGCTGTAAACTGCTGTATTTGCCTTCAGTTGGTCTATCCTTGCTCTCGCATGAGGTTTTAGGTGAGCACTAGCTTTTGTTTTCCAGATAGAAATCCGTTTCAGCAGCTCCTAAGCCTGACGGAGAAGCGTTTGTGGTCGTCATAGCAGTGAGTGTGCCGACGGTCTCGCGAGACCACGCGAAGCTCAAAACCTCGCGGGATATCGCGAGACCCTCGGCACGGTCAGCGGGAAAAGCAAAAAGGTGCACGTTTTGGCTCCATACGCACACGTCGTCAACATGAGTGGGACACCAGTGCGCCTTCGCTTCTCGAAAAGCGATGATTTAATTATGCTGCGGGACGTGAAGGAATGCAACCCTTTGAAGATAACGTGCAACATACAGTTCGGTGGACTGAAATTGCTCAGTCAGGAGAAAGGGGGAAAGTATTTACCGCCCGCACTGTGGCTTGGCCTGGCTCCGCTCCAAGCAGCTCGACTAAACAAAATTAGTTTTCTTTATCTGTACTAGATGGCGCGGCACAACATGCTAGTGCATTTTTTAGGTTCTATGGCAGATATACACAGTTTGCGTCCCGTACGTGTAGCTAAAACTGTACGAAGCGACACGAGCGTACGCTCACGTTTACGTGCGTGAAGGTTCTACGTACGTAAAACTAGAACTGTCTAATGTCCGTATTGTCCATACTATACAAAATGGGTGATTTCTGCCCACAGAAAGCATTTATTTGCCTCTGGAATAACCAGTTGACAAAGCTGCATTCAGATGTTCTCTCTATGCATTGATACGGCACCAAAATATCTGTCCGCGTATTGCGTTTAGTTACATCCTCGAAGGTATAACTTCCGTGCATGCATGCAGGATCGGGAAAATGACACTGTTAGAAGCAGAGTGCAGGAACTCTTCGCGAAGTGATGTGAAGCCCTGTCGCTATTTGCGCTGCATGATGACGTAGCGCGAAAAAGACTAAGACGTACACAAACGGTCAACAAGCATTATGCAAACGCACCAACAAACCCAAGCCAAAGCTCGTTCTGTTGCCATTTCTCACTGACTGCTTGGAAAATAAAATGATGCGGCAGAATATCCTGTCACACATTAGGGAGAATAGGATTGCCACTTTTTAAAATGGACATGCAAAAGTCTGCAAGCAAGCTGGTTTCCCAATCCCTAACGCCAGCTTTAATTCCGTCTTGACATAACTCATGTGGCAGATAATGCTGGACAGAACTGTATGGTGTCAGATACAGTTCTGTCTGGACGGAACCCCATCGCTACATGCAGTTCCGTCTGGACGGAACTTTAGCGCGAATTGTAGTTCCGTCTAGACGGAACTCTAGCGCAAATTGTAGTTCCGTCTGGACGGAACTCTAGCCACAGCCAAAAAAAAAAGGCGGGAGCCGGACGTTAATTCGATTTAATTACGGAAATCGACCACACAGGGCAATAAATCGAAGTTTCTAAGAAAGCTCGGAACATGTAGATCGAGTTCCCGCGGCAAAAAGACAAGTTCAGATTCCTCTTCAGTGCACCTTTAAGTACCTCAATGTAGTCTGCATTTCTATTCTTTAAACTAAGTAAAGACCGATAAAACTTGTGGCGTACTTCAAATACTTCATGATATTGAATAGCTACTATGAAAACAAACTTTGCTGCTTGAGATTAGCAATGACAATGTTTGTTAGTCTACAAGCACACCCAGTGTCTGCAGCAGCTCCCATTGTGAAAGCTCACGTAGTTACAGTGGCTTCCACGCCAGCTGGTTGTGTATGCTTGCTACGCAATGCAATAATGAAATATATTTACTCAAACTAATTTATCCTTCAGGCTTGGGGTACCCAAGATAAATCTATTAAAAAAAAATGCTGTAGATATGCTTGAACCTAAATTTAAAGCTATATTTAAAGAAAACAACAGATACTTTTACCTTTGCCACCTCTTCTTGCAGATCTAAGTGTACTTCCCCACTGTTTACGACAATAAATTTTTAGCAACCCTGTTGTCATGCTTCCTAGAATAGTTATTTTGTCCCATGTAATAAATAAGTGATGGCACAGTAAATAAAGCTAGTAATTTCATACGTGCAATGCAAATGAAAGCCTACATGCTGATGTTCTTTGGTGGTGTCTGTGAGAGTGTGTATGCTGGAGTGGCGAGGGAAATGAGTTGTATACTGCTGACACACAAAAAAAAAAGAGGATGCCTTCCACTGGCAATGTGGAAGCCTTCGGGATACTAAATGCATTGTACACATCTTAGATAACAGCATAAAACAACTTACAATCCTGCCCATATAAGGCACATGCCACGAAAGTTATGCTTTACTGGCAGTTGTATGTACAGGCAGTGCCTAGGTTATTAAATTATAGACACCAGAACCCTCAAAATGAGACTTTAGCAGGGTGGTAAATACAGGTAACAAGAATACACAAATTATCCTAATTCCTATGCTCACAAATTCTGAAAAATTAAGTTAAGCCTCGATAATTGGACTTCAAGGGTCCAGAAGAAATGTCCAATTCAATGAAAGTTGCATTTATGAATAGCCCCTTAAAAACAGCAAAAAACTAATTAGATCGCAGTATGCACATATATATATTTGGTGAAGCACTTGCAACAGCCATCTGTTTTTGATATAGAAACCGCAAGGCAATAATTGAAATTTCAAGTTTCAATCAATTCTCTATTGTGTGCACGCTGTCCGAAACGTCGAAACACAACTGTGCCAAAATGGTAAGGGCTTCCAAGACCACTTTCAATGTATGACGTGACACTCTTTCGAGACGACCTCCTTTTGTGAGCCTGTCAGAGTTAACAACCATCCGACATTACAAACATGCATGGAAGGTTGTCAAGACGATGCTGGCAGTCTGAATTATCAAGAGTTAACTAATCAAATTTTGCTGTAAAGCATGAGGATAAGAGCCCTAAGCACAAGTTAGCACACATAAGGGCACCAGTTCTCTGCTGAGGTACTGAGCAAAAGCTCTCCATAACCAGCAAAAGCTTTCCGGAAGACCCAAGCCACAGAGAGTTTAAAGTGTGGACAAGAAAAATTGTCAGGAACCTCAGTGGTTGAAATTACTTTTCTGATCATGTCTATGCTGCTGACACTGCAAGAATATGTCCCAGTTTTAATGTTTAATCTTAGTGGGTGACGGAGCAAGTTTTCCCAAGCCTACTGTTGGGACAGGGGGTATATTTACACAACATGGTCATTTTCGTCCTCTCTGCTTAAGCAAACTGCATCGAGCACCAAAACAATGTAGGGTCACGCTGACTGTATTGAATGCAGCTAACAAAGGTATGTGTTTGGGCATGACAGAATGCATTAGTTAAACTCTTTTCCCCAAGCTTGGGAATTTAAGCAAACTGCATCGAGCACCAAAATAGTGTAGGGTCATGCTGACTATGCTGAATGCAGCTAACAAAGGTATGTACTCGGGCATGGCAGAATGCATTACTTAGACGTGTTTCCCCAAGCTCGGGAATCGGTATGCACTCGGAATCCAAAGGTGACGATTAGCTTGAACTTCAACAGCAACCTTTCCATGATCACTTCAGCGCTGTTCTTCACGAAAGTGGCGCAGTTTTTTTCAAACTAAGATATAGTCAAACCTTAAAATTTTGGAGCTTTTGGAGTGGATTCTTTGTAGCAGAGCCAAGGTCAATCTTGAGCTTTGTGGCAATTAATGCTAGCAGGACGGTCTATGTTGACCTTAAAAACTTAATAGACTGTCCACTGCCATCGACACTTCTTTAGCTGGCACTGATTGGGTGCTTCTCATTTCAACATGACTCGACGTGCACCTTCAGATATGGCAGGACTTCAACAGGCCTGTAGCTCCAGGAGACGCGTGCGTTTTTCGCTCGTCGGGCAGGTACGCATTGTCTGAGTTGCCACCCTGTTGCCGCGTATCTGGATTTGTACGCCCCACTCACTGCACAAAGGCCACAGCTTTCCACTTCGATAGATAAACAAGTTTCTTGATTGGAAGGGCTGGGAGGTTGGCCGGAAAGAAGACTCTCTGGCCATCTGGCCATTATTGGATTCACAGTTATTGATTTCAAGCAAAAATTTCATGTTTAAGTGTGGACTATCTGTCTATTGATATCTGAAGGATTTTTGACCGTTAGAGCTTATCTGTGGCACTTTCAAATGCGGACACTGATTCTTCAGCTTGCATGCATCCAAGAAAGCATGACGCCAAGTAGCATGTTTCCATGCTCTCCTCTGCAACCTATCAAAAGGAAACCAACACTTCCATTGGCTCTTTTTGTGCAACTTTGCTTAACCGTTCGTCAAAAGCCATGACGAGGCGGGAGTTTTGGCTCTCCTACGACATGAGGCCCTCATTGAAGAAAGATGCAAGGCCATAGACAATAATATATCCCACCTTATCTTTGTCAAGCTGCACTCCCTTGGCTATAGCTGATGATGGGAATAGCAATGGGAACACAGAAGGCAATGCCGTGGCAGCACAAAATGATGTATTCGTCATAACAACATTGAGACACCACATCACCTTAGTACTTATGACCTCTGTGTACTGCTGAAAGATATCCTTTACTACATGCTTGGGTTGGATGCCTCTAGCCATAGTTAAAGCAGCTGAATGCCATGCAGAACCAGACACCACTGGCCCGGCACTGGTCACAACAGTGGCCAGTGGTTTGCTTGCTGATGACGCCAAAAATGAAGCTACAGAGGGTGTCCTTGTTCCAGATGTGGCCAGCTGGTGCTTCTTACTTTCAGCGTGACTTGTCACCGCTCTTCTCCTTATGGTGCTGAGTGAAAATTGCTTTCTACATAGCACACAGTACGCTGAGTCTGTATTATATTTAATGGGCCTAACCCAGGCCTGCAAATTCAAAGTGTTTCTGATTCATCCTGTCCTAGACAAAAGTGCACTTGAAGTCCCGTTATACTTGTCGCATTACACAAAGCAGGCCTGCAGTCACTAAAGCCTAGACACAATTTGCTACTTTGTAGCTATGCCAGCACTGGCTGATCACGACAAAGCGCGAAGCATATTCTCCTTCTCCCAAAGCTGTGCCGCCTGCAGCATGTGTGTCTGTCCCCTGCTGCAGAAATGGATGCTTTCATCAAAGCGTTGCACAAGAAGAGATCATTTGGGACTCGCATTGCCCACATTGGAAATCGGAAGGGCCGCGAAGTTTTCTGTCACCTTGCTGGCACTGCCTACTGCGTAACACAAGACTACAAGGAGAGGCCAGTGGCCACTGAAGAGCGCACGTGCGAGTCGTACGAAACGCATTCTCATCGGTGACAGCGCCGGGGAACTGCCTGCTTTCCACTCATATCGAAACGCCACCATGCTTTTGCCACTTTGCTAGAGCAGTCCACTAGACAGTACAATGACACGATGGGAGGTCGGCAGTAGCTCGTGTACAAGCCACACGAAGCACATTCTCTTTGTTACTCGAGCCAGCATTATTCAGACTCTTGTTCCCTTTACTTAATATTACAGCTAATATCCCCTGATAGAAGCACAAATTCCCCAAGTTCTGCCCGAGCTTTCCAGACTATTCAAATTCCCAGACAATTCCCAGTTTTCCTGGTTTTCCCAGTTGGTGCACACGTCGAGAGACAACAGCCATGCTGATAACGAGAGGCAATGTATTTTTTTATGAACCTGAAAAAAATTATAACATGCCTCATTTAGATTGTAAAATTTTAAGCAAACGCTAACTGTTATTTTCTCGCGGTATCTAAGAGAGAACCTGTGCATGAGTCAAATTTGCTCCCCTACAGCTCGCTCTGGCAGTTTTGCTGTGGCAGGGACTGGGGAGGGAAGTTTACGCAACGCACCAAATAGAAAGAGAGAGAGAGCGAGAAAGACGGCAGCAGCTTAGCCTGAGGTTTGTATGCATGCCCCGAGCCCATGTAGA
The DNA here is from genome assembly GCF_055824585.1 of Amblyomma mixtum. Classification (NCBI taxonomy): domain Eukaryota; kingdom Metazoa; phylum Arthropoda; class Arachnida; order Ixodida; family Ixodidae; genus Amblyomma; species Amblyomma mixtum. The sequence continues at coordinate 315,025,191 of NC_143012.1, forward strand.
GTAAAGCACATAGCCTGCCTTACCGCCATGGCTAATACGGCCTCATACATCCTGTGTCAGGTCAGAGGTCCCGCACGGCCATGAATGAGAGGCAGCAGGGAGTAGCCCGCCTTACCGACATGTCTAATATGGTCAGACACGTCCTGTGTCACGTCAGACAGGTCCCACATGGCCATGAACGAGAGGCAGCAGGGAATGGGCCGTGCGTGCGGGTCCACATACGGGACATGTGAGAAGGCGAAGTAGTGCGCAACCGCGGCCACAAACATCTCTATGCAGATGAGGAAGTCCTGCAAAGAGGCACCAAGAGAGGGTCTCTTGTTACTCATGCCACATTTACTATGAGCATCTCAAAATGTATTTTGCTCTAACAAGCAAAGTCCCCGTGAATCCCTTCGCATCTTCAGACATTTTTTTTTTTTTAAATATCAACACTGACATTTGTTCCCCTTACAAAAACAGCACACTTAATGCCTACCAAATGTCATGCTGAAGACTACAGTTTTTACTCGCCTATTGGCCAATACGCTACATAGGTTGACGCATAATTTCGAAAACAAGAAAGCAAGAATGTAAAGTTAAAATGTCACATAGATTGATGAATTGAAGCTGCGAGCTGCCAACATGAAATAAGGTGAACAGCAGAGTGCATCATAAATGAGAGCTACAGTGGTGCCTTGGGACACATCACCAGAGATGGCACACTGCACAGAGTGCAGGATGCTTCATTGCAGGGAATGTGCAACAGAAAGTGTGACATGTAAACACCTTTATTTCCTCAAACTTTGGAAGCTACCCTCAACATCCACAGCATCACCAATGTCGTATAAACAACAGCGATTATCCACCACACATTTACAGAAAACTTGGCGTCATTACTGCACAAGAAAAGTATCTGGCGCACTTTTCGTGACACCAAACTTGCATGCTGCCCCTCAATTTTTCAATGCCGAATGCCTAGTGAGTAAGATGACAGTTCACTTAAATGCTATCGCAAACAAACACCCACTTTCAATGGGCATGACTCCCCGTGCAGCTGAGTGACTGCGAGAAATTTCGTTTCTATGACGGGGCCTATAAACCTAAGTCAGCACAGTGTGCTCCGCACTTATCTTCGATTTGGTCTCACATGGGAGCCTCTTGCCCTTCTAAAGAGAACACTACAGAAAAATGTACCAACTAGTGCAACTTTCTGTTCTACTTCAATCTTTTATGCAGCTCCCCTTAAAACTAAGGTTTGGTTTCGGTTTTGTGGGGTTTAACGTCCCAAAGCGACTAAGGCTATGAGAGACGCTGTAGTGGAGGGCTCCGGAAATTTCGACCACCTGGGGTTCTTTAACGTGCACTGACATCGCACAGTACACGGGCCTCTAGAATTTTTCCTCCAAAGAAATTCAACCGCCGCGGCCGGGATCGAACCCGCGTCTTTTGGGTCAGCAGCCGAGCACCATAGCCACTGAGCCACCGCGGCGGCCCTTAAAACTAAGTAATGCGAGAAACCTTCACATACAAGAGTGGTAGCAACTATCGTAAGGCTCTAAGGTGGGTAGCATGAGGATTTTCAACAATAATTTCATTAGCTTTGTTCACTCCAGTCCTTCTCTGCATTTGTAAGCATTACATGAAATGTAATGCTTGACTCCCAAGTGTGGAGAGCACAATTATGAAAAAACTGGTCGACCTATACGCAAGGCAATTACATACAAAGATTGGCACTCAAAAGTTTACTTTCATTCTGAACTTCCAGGCTCTGGTAGGGAAGAGTGTATAGTGAAGGCATGTTCGCACGGTTGCAACCTGCCTAGCAAGATTAAACAGCCGGGTGCTTCTGCAATGACAGCTAGCATGACAAAGGAATACAAAAAATAATGTCTGCCACAAAGAAACAATGTTAAAAACGTAACAGGAAATAGAAGCAAGCCATGGCACAACTTCTAAAAATATAGCTTTATATTTGTCCCAGAATCCTGATACAAGGGCCCCAGGCAGTCAACATTCATCCAGAGCCCTTTACAATGCTGTCTCTCCTGGCTGAGATGTGGCTTTAGCACATAAAAGTTTGTCAATTAAAGCAATTTTTTGGGGGGGTTTGAAGCATTTACTGTTAAAACAAAAAACTTCAGCGAGTACAAGGCCTGTAGAGAATCTTGAGACTGCCACTAATATCTCTTAACTAGTTTCTGCTCAACAACAAAATCAAAAGAATGTATGGCACATATACTGTCCCGTGTGAAGAGACTTAGGGTACATATCATGTAGCGCTACAGAAAGCAATCTGAACCATTAAAGGAGATGCACAGTAATAAGGGATAATTTAATTCTCGTAACACTCAATACATTTCAGCAGATCCGCTACATATCAATGGACACTAACTCTGTCTCATACGTCAGGTGCAATGCTGTGAAAGGTATGGAAGTAGCCCACATGAAAAAAAATAAAGGGAGATGTGCTAGTCCGTCTTTTTTGGGGCCGAGTGGTCCAAGGCACAAGAAAGCGATTGAGTGTTGTCAGCAAAAACAGTGCATTTACTCACGCTCATGACAAATGTATCATGTAATAAGCCTACAGCAAAGCATTTATTATTTTTCAGTCACTACAAGGAACACACTACTTTTTGATCTCTAATGCAGGCTGTGCAAACAAGAGCGCTAGGTTTGACAGCACTGCACCTGATGTATGAAACGGAGTGTAGTCGATAATCCTGGCTATATAAAATAAAGTATAAAGCCATGGAGGGTTTCCATCGAAGCCCTGTGATAGGGCTCTTATAGCATCCATGGAAGTCCTAATCTTTGGAGGGGCAACGGTGAAAGCTCCTTACACGTTCCAGAAATTTGGAACGCTGGGGGTGCATAAGTTTAGAATCCCCTCGAACTCCGAAACTTTTGAAGAAGGCTGCATTAGCACTCATTTTTTTATACACATGAAATGCAGCTGCTCACCTGAAGACCTCTGTTCACATCACCAGCAGTTCCCTTTTCATTAAAGAAAGAGGGCGACACTATGCCTGTGTAAATCAACAAGGAGATGATCACTGATTGGCTGCAAAAGTAAAAAAAAATCAGTTTGAAATGTAGGCAACATGATCAAGGCAAAAACTAAGAGTACACAGGTACTGTAAATCTAATGTTCTACGCATTTTCAATAGCTTAAAAAGCTATCATTTCATTTATATATATATATATATATATATATATATATATATATATATATATATATATATATATATATATATATATATATATATATATATATATATATACATATATATATATATATGTATATAGATATATATATGGTTTGGTTTGGTTTGGTTTATGGGGTTTAACGTCCCAAAGCGACTAAGACTATGAGAGACGCCGTAGTGGAGGGCTCCGGAAATTTCGACCACCTGGGGTTCTCTAACGTGCACTGACATCGCACAGTACACGGGCCTCTAAAATTTCTCCTCCAAAGAAATTCAACCGCCGCGGCCGGGATCGAACCCGCGTCTTTCGGGTTAGCAGCCGAGCACCATAACCGCTGAGCCACTGCAGCGGCGATATATATATATATATATATATATATATAAACAAATTTTACACCTGCAGTGATAGAACAAAGTGACCAAGACAAGATTCACATTAGAGCATAAATTTCATAGTCTCATGTCCCTTTAACTAGTCAGTAATATGTCAGTATGCAATGTTTGTACACAGTTTAACTGTTCAGTGCTCAATCATATCTTCCATTAAGAAAACCATCAACTCAAATAGGCTCCTTCAAAAAGTTTTGCAATTTTACATTTTCGCCGATCCAGCTCTCAATGGGTAGACAAGACTGTACAAGGGCAAATTATTTTGTTACGTGTTGACCACAACAAGACGAAATGAGAAAAATGAAGTGCTCCTTACAAGAAGGAAAAGAAGACCACTGCTTTGATACAGAGGAACTTTGGTATTGGTGACATGGGTGCAAGTTCAGCACGGTAGGCCTTGTAAAACAACACCAGACTGTACATGGCAACCTGGAAAATAAAGACTTATGTGAGAAGACAAGGCTTAACACGTACCTGAAGTGCATGTATTTCAGCATTTGGTCATGGGTACTGCAATCCAAAAAATTTATACTCACAAATTGTGATATGTTATTGATAACCACAATATATGGGTACGAGTACCCAAGATCAAATTTTCCTTCTCCGTACTTCCCAAACATTTCAGTAATCCTGAAAAAAAAAAAAAAAATGCACTCGAGAACACGGCACTCATGCGAGAAGCTGTCGGAAAATTATGAAGAAGTCAAGCTTACAGAGCCAGTGCAGTCGTGATTGGTCTGATTACTGTGTATTGAAGAATACCATGTCGACAGGAACTTATAAAACGCCTGAAAGGAAGAAGAGACTTTTACTCATCACAAGGAGCAAAACCATCCAGCTTGATGTGAACCAGTCAGGCAAACTAATATAGGCAAGCTTGCCACAGGCCACCTCAGTGGATAAAAAATATTCTGCCCCAAGATAGCCAGAATCTCAGTTTCAGTTGAAGAAAATGAACTGCATGAAAGGAGGACCAGAGTGAGAAAAGAAAATGTAGGCACTGCATACCTAACCACAAACTTGGGAGATGAATGAATGAGAAAGTGCGTGCAGGAGACAAATAAATTTCGTTTTCTTCAAGACAGGAAATTTTTTTTTGCAGTAGCTGTATGCAGACAATGCTCACTCACTGAGCTGCGCTATGCATCAGTACATGATAAATGTTTCAGTTATTTTTGTGCAGTAAGCCCATATTTCAACTTGGACCCTTAAAAACATAGGCTGAGTTTTCAATCTGCTGAGAGGGAGAGGGTCAATTAGCACCCTCTCCCCCCATTCTTTTTCCTCCTTCCCTTCCTTTCTTCTACCCTTCCTGTGCATGCATGGCAAGAGACAAGAGATATACATAGGCAGAGAGGTTATATACGCAAACATCACTTGTAATTGTCTCTAGTCAAGTGACATGCTAGAAAAAAGACCTCATGGTTCTTAAGATAGTAAATAAATAAATGAACAAAATAAGATGAAAAATATGTGAATTCTTGGTAGACATCACGTCCTTAGTCAAAGTGAGAGAAAACAGTGGGCATCAGAAACATTTCCACAACAAGCTAAGTCTCCAAATATTACAAACTCAGTACAAACTCTGTGGGCATGAGTGCTACAGCCGTCCATAATATGGAAACGACAAATGAAGACTGTCGTCAAAAGCAACACTCCTGAACTAATGCAGTGCACAATATACACTGATAAGAGCAACCAACTAGGTGCAGAAGAAACGCCTTTGAAGATTCGACTGGGTTACTTTGAGCATAACAGAAAAGGCTCTACGTATGAGACAAATGCACACTTACAAGCCTCCAGGACAGGGCTGTAGAAAGCAAAGTGGGAAAATGTGCTTTACAGATGGCCTGTGTTCGTCTGGAGAAATCTCCATCTCCAGCTCTCGGTGAAGAAAGTTTAACAGGAACACCATGAAGTTGTATATCACATAGGCCTCGTAGCATTCCCTAATGGTGTCAAGATAGATTCCAGTCTTTGGCCATGTCAGAGCAAGCCACTGCGGTGAAGAAAAGAAAAGAGCAAGAAGTGAAATGCTGCATCGGGATGCAACGCACTCTATCCCTCAGCAACACGAAGGTACTTACACAGTTGAGCGAATAGATTGGTACCATCCAAAGGATCCTGCAAGTGAAAGTCAACAACACCAAAAATTAAATTTTCTTATAGTGGGCTAGTTAAGCTGTACTAACATGTAAATGGCACAAAGTGCAACATGAGAAATACGCACCCTGTGCTTATTTACATTGCTTTCTTTTATGATCTGTCTTCAATTAGCCAACAGGTTGTTGGACCTGTGACTACAGAAAAGCACGCCTCCGGCCAACTATACAGTAGACAGGTGTTACTAACAACTATATTGTAAATGAGCATGCTAAGTATATTAAATTCAATCAAGAGGCCTAAATGTGAAAATCCGTGCACAGATACTAGTAAAAGTCCATATCAAGGCATATGAAGCTCGTAATCCGAGCCAACATATTCGTTCAAACACGAAAACTTGTAATTTATGGGGACAAAGTCGCCACACTTGATTTCTCTGAAACTTGTCGCCTTTCGCGCACTTCATCGATCACATAATGCTCTCATAATAACTGATCCGCGCTGATAAGCCCAGTTCAATCACTTCAGCTCTGCACTGCGGCAAAGCAGTGCGCGCAGTAAAACTAAGGAGCATTAACCTTATCGCTAGCAGACCGCAAATTTACTAAAACGTCCAAGGCGCAGGAATGAGTCACAGAGTAAACAAGAGGCGGTACACCCACCTGATAATGTGTTTCTGAAGGTGCGGCTTCGTGTAGTTTAGAATGTGCTGGATGATTTCCCAAAAAGTGATCGGAAGAGTCAAGAGAACAAATACGCCACTGCTGAACCAGGCTTGGACGTCTGCACTGGCACCTTTGTTCATCAATTCGACGCTGATAAGGGGCACAACTACGAGGATCACCAGTCCATAAGCCAAGGCTACGACGAACTGTATCCACAGTTTCCATCTTGAGAGGCACCAGGAGAAGGGCATGGTATTCTTCCCTTAGGTATTCCTCAAAACGAACAAAATAATATTTCTGGCTGACGACGAGCTATCAATATAACGCATAACTAGTTACGCCACTCAAATGCAACGACGGCGGTATTCAGCTCGCGACTTGCCAACGACAAGTCATGCTAGGCCCACACCGCGCTTTACTACATACGTTTCATTTAATTGAATACCGCATAAAGCATCGCTGGCAACTATAAATTAGGATATTAAGGAGTAATGGCTCTGAGTGGCATAAAATCAACGGACAATGAACTATTGCAAAACACAACCAGCTGACCACTAAACGCCATTACTGCGTCTGCGTGCTGCTCGATAGGGAAATGACGTCCACACCACACCTGTATGCCCTATGAAGCAAGCTGGAAGCAAGTGAACCTAGCGGAAGTTCGGGAATCAAAAAGCCCGTAAGTTGCAAACAAAAAAATGTAGGTTCTTTTTTTTTTTTTAATGCGATGTTGATTGCCTCAGGGCATAAAACGGCATGTAATGATAAATGAGGATGCCTAAATAAATGAGTAAAGGTTCGCTGATCTAATGAAATCGAGCAGTGAACGATGATGAGGTCCTTGTGTCCATAGAGTTTCTTACTATTACCTAGAGGGAAAGCTGGCAAGCCGTCTATGGGAGTTTGCATGGAGACCCCACGTGACCACCTCAGCCACCATGGGCGCTCAAAGCATCATGGGGCGGTGAGCTACTTGTTGCGGAACTGTAACTTTTGGCCAAAAAATAATAAAAAAATAAAGCTGTTTGATAGCTACAAACGTCCTAACATTCAATATCTTGTCTAATGATTGCAACAAACGAGCAGAAAAGCATTTAAGTGCAAAGTTTGCCTAAAATAAGACATGACTAGCTTTCCTATTGGCCAAGTGATGAACACTAAAAAAACTAATATTTCGTAATTAACAGGCGCACTTTTAAAAGTAAATATGTTTTCAAAAAAAATGTTGTTGTTTGGATACTTTAAGAGGTTTTTTAATGGTATTTCGGAAGAGTAAAACCTTTTATTGGCGTCGTGTGTCGTCGCGTCTTCACTACTATGGCTTTTGCACACTGCGTTCGCGCGAAAGTCGTCTGGGCACACACGAACTACGTTTTCGGAATGAAACGCCTTAGTACTGCCACTCTGTGTTCCCAAAAAACTACGACTGTGCCGCAACAAGTAGCTCACCGCCCCATGATGCTTTGAGCGTCCATGTTGGCTGAAGTGCAGCGCCGCCAGCTTTCCCTCTAGGTAGTAGTAACCTAGAGGGAAAGCTGGCAAGCCGTCTATGGGAGTTTGCATGGAGACCCCACGTGACCACCTCAGCCACCATGGGCGCTCAAAGCATCATGGGGCGGTGAGCTACTTGTTGCGGAACTGTAACTTTTGGCCAAAAAATAATAAAAAAATAAAGCTGTTTGATAGCTACAAACGTCCTAACATTCAATATCTTGTCTAATGATTGCAACAAACGAGCAGAAAAGCATTTAAGTGCAAAGTTTGCCTAAAATAAGACATGACTAGCTTTCCTATTGGCCAAGTGATGAACACTAAAAAAACTAATATTTCGTAATTAACAGGCGCACTTTTAAAAGTAAATATGTTTTCAAAAAAAATGTTGTTGTTTAGATACTTTAAGAGGTTTTTTAATGGCATTTCGGAAGAGTAAAACCTTTTATTGGCGTCGTGTGTCGTAGCGTTTTCACTACTATGGCTTTTGCACACTGCGTTCGCGCGAAAGTCGTCTGCGCACACACGAACTACGTTTTCGGAATGAAACGCCTTAGTACTGCCACTCTGTGTTCCCGAAAAACTACGACTGTGCCGCAACAAGTAGCTCACCGCCCCATGATGCTTTGAGCGTCCATGTTGGCTGAAGTGCAGCGCCGCCAGCTTTCCCTCTAGGTAGTAGTAAGAAACTCTATGGTAGTAGTAACCTACGGTCGCTAAAGCTTTAGCTGTCGCGTCCAAGGGTCGCGTCAGATTCGCTTCACTGCACTTCTCTACGTGCTGCTGTAGTCATGGAGCATAATACACTGGGGCCATTTTTTTTTACCTACAATGGCTACACGAGTGTAGCCAGTGCATGGCCCTACTGAAAATTGTCCTATGGTTGTTTACATTCGGCAAATGATGATGATGGTCATAGCAGACGACAGAGCAATCGAGCGCCCTCAATGGGCAAAAAGCTAACGAAAGTTGGGGCGCGCGGCTACCATTTGTGCAGGTCTGTGGTTCGGTAGGTCTTGCTGACGCTTTCCGGCGCATCCGGCGCTTGAGGAGAACTTCGTCAGCTTGCGCACGTTGAGGATTTGAGCTTCTCTGTACCGCGCCGTCCGCAACTTGCTGTGCACCTGACAGGTACCGGGTGTACTCTTGTTGGGGTAAATTCTAATGGCAAGAACTACCAATTGCGTAAGCTTCTACGCAAGCACAGGTTTTCTCGTTTCTCTAGAAGCGTCGTCTGTATTGATCTGCGCTACGTGGTAAGTTCGAAAAGTTTATCCAGTCGTGCTGCAAAGATGACTGACGATGATGACGTGTCTTGGTTTGTGCTTCGCTGTTTAGTGCTCTGATCTCGAAGACAACTTGCTGATTCTTACAGAGGCTGCACGATGGGTTTGCTACTGCTCTTGAGCCTCTTCGTCGTGTGCCTCCCACTGACGCTTGCACTACTGTGGCTGCGAATACAGAGAGTCAAAAGCATCAGCCGTCAAAAGTTCCGAGAAGCGAAGCAGACGTGGGGATTTTTTCATCCCTACTCCAACGCCTGCGGTGGTGGAGAGAAGGTACTGTGGGCTGCGGTTCGAGCGATTCAAGAAAAGTAAGTACCTGGATCGTTAAGCCGAGACTACTTGACGTGATTTAATTGACGCATCAACTCTGAACGGGGACATGCTGAAAACCGATAAAATAATTGTGTGGCGGTAAAGTCGACGGTGACAGGTGTACCACAGAATCAGGACACAGTCAAACCCACTCTGACCTCTCCGTGGTTAGGGACTCCTAGCTCTTAATCGCCGAGAGGCTCCCTCATACATTTATCGTTGCAGAGTTACGTATGTATTTATCAGCGAAGGGCGGGCGCTGATATCAACTGCTATGGAACTGCAGATCTCGTCGTGGATGCATGTAAAGGGAATGCGCAGTGTGCTTAGTGGTAGATGCTTTGCCTTGCGCGTAAAACGGAATGTATCGGCAGTGAGCGGGTACCATGTATTTAAAGACTTGGATGTCACTTGACCCCTTACTGTCTCATTGTAAGACAGAGGAATCTGCAGAGCGCTGATTGCACAGAAACGTTGGCAGTTATGTTCGAGCTTTGACATTTCTGTCCCCGCTTTTCCTTGCAGGTACCCAGACCATCAGTGCATTGTGTACACAGGTGACCGTGACGTTTCAGGGGAGAAGATTATCGAAAATGCCGAGAAACGTTTCAGCATCAAACTTAGGAAGTCTGGGGTACACTTCGTGTTCCTCCAAAGTCGCTGTCTAGTTGAAGCATGGATGTATCCTGTCTTCACAATTTTGGGCCAGAGCCTTGGATCCATGATCCTTGGGCTTGAAGCTATCCTCAACTTCGTTCCCACCATCTTTGTAGACACTACGGGCTTTGCATTCACGATGCCTATCTTCAAGATCCTTGGTGGGTGTAAGGTGATGTGCTACACACACTATCCAACGATTAGCACAGAAATGCTCAGTACAGTTGCCAGGAGAGTGGAGGCCCACAACAACAGGGGAGTCATCTCGAGGAGCTCGTACCTGACACCCGTCAAACTCCTCTACTACCGTGTGTTTGCCAAGCTTTACGCCTGCTGCGGTTGGTGTGCTGATATTGTGATGGTGAATTCCAGTTGGACGAAGGGGCATGTTCTTGAGCTTTGGCAGGTACCAACGCGTACGTTCCTGGTGTACCCACCATGCAGTGTAGGAGATTTCAAAAGACTGCCCATAGATGAAAAGGATGCTGTGCCTGGTGGAGAATTCAGGGTGCTTTCTTTGTCACAGTTTCGTCCAGAAAAAGACCATCCGTTGCAGCTGAAAGTGTTGGTCGAGCTCAAAGAGCAGTTGCCTGACTCAGAGTTTTCGAAAATAAAGTTTGTCATGATAGGTGGCTGCAGGAACCAGGAAGATGAGCAACGAGTCAACAGCCTCAGACAACTTGCTGCGGATATGGGTATTGCAGAGTGTGTGGAGTTCCAGTTGAACGTTCCCTTTGCAGACTTAATGTCTGAAATGAAGAGAGCTTCTGCAGCTATCCATACGATGTGGAACGAGCATTTTGGAATGTGTAAGTCTGTATTGCTTATACTCTTTTATGTACAGTGTTTACATGGCATCTTTGCTGGATACCAAGGAATATAAAAGACGGAGTAGCAAACAAATTAAAACCTGCCTTGGCATGTAACCATGAGCGACACTTGGCTGCACTGTGCTTGACTCAAACTTTGTTAGTTTTACCATAAGATGTTTTTTACCGAGTTAGTGCAGTGTGTTTTTGCAACCGTTGCACAGTAATGTGCTCGGTGCTATCTGAGAACTTGTGAACTGCACATATAGAAAATCACACTGTCTGCCTTTTCAGTCCTCATGCTTATTTTTTCACATTTCAGGTGTAGTTGAGTGCATGGCCGCTGGCCTTCTTATGGTGGCTCACAATTCTGGAGGGCCAAAAATGGACATTGTGACAGACTATAATGGCGAGCGCACTGGATATTTGGCGGACAGTGTTTCGAGTTACACAGCGGCCTTCAAGACTATTCTGGAAATGACGCCCGAGGAAAGAAGAAAGGTTAGGGAAAATGGAAGACGCTCCTCGGAGAGGTTTTCTGAAGAGGTTTTTGCCAAAGAATTCCTAACAGCTGTTGACCCGCTGGTTTCAAGGGTGGATTAATGGCTACTGTATAGCACTATATACCTGTACTTTTTTTTGTGTAAATAAACGCATCATTTGGTAAAAAGGAATAACTTGCGTCAGCTGAAGCCGATATACATCGAGCAAAATTTAAAAATATTCGCCCTACTATTGCCTCTCTCGTGTTTGTACTATGGCACCAGGTGCACAATCAAAGCAAGCATTTACTTTACATAGCCAGGCATCTGTCCCTGCTTGAAAGGCCCAGGTTGCGGGAACCAGCTTTGCTACTTATGTTGCTTGGCTGCTGTGGAGATCGTCAAACATCATACGAGTGGTCAACAGCATTTAGTATGCTTAATGCAATGTCTTTTTATTCAATACAAGACTGGTATAAATGTGCACATGCTGGTCACTTGAGGCACAGAGACATCAAAATGACAACTAAATTATAATCACTCAACTAAATATAGTGCTCTGATGCCTGAGTAGTTCGCCTATATCTTTCCACTTTAAGACATCGTCCATACTCACCTCTATGCAGTTCTTTTCTTTGGGTGCTTGAAGAGTGCCTTGGGACACTATATGTACAAGTTCCAAAGTTGACAACAAAGCCTCAGTCATGGTGGGCCTGACAGCAAATAGCTTTGCCTCCCAAAGAGACTTTTCTGCAGTGGTGGGAGTTGAAATTAATGGGTCGGGACCAATTAAATTTGAATGCTTCAACTGTCCCAGCTCCTTTCCAAAGTACAAAAGTTTTCTTTCATCTCTCAGGGCTTGCTTCAAGTCATCATTGACTCCGAAAGCTACTGCAGCATACCCTTTACACGTGGGAGTATGTACACTAACTGTAAAGATGATAGCATTGCTAGGAACTTCAACCAAACTGTCGATGGGTTCCTCTAAGCGGCAGTTGCTCAGGATACAGTTATCTCCCACCTTAACTGGAACTTCAAACTTACAGTACTCTAAAACGACTGAATGTGGAATGTTTGATTCAGGATGGACAATGGAGTTCATTACAACTCCGAAAATGCTGCTAGGCTTAGAAAGTTCACAGGGGACAAGCCTGCTATGAACAAACCTAGTGGTTTTCAGTTCCTCAGCAAAACTCTCACTGAAGCAGAGGTTATGTATGTACTCCTGCATTGTTCCAAGGTGGTAGAACTGTGAGGATGGCAGCACTACCACATGCAGCTCAAACTCTCGAAGCAAGTCCTGGACTTTGAGCTGATCACCTGCTTCACCTGCACTGGCTTGCATCGCATGGCTTTTTGAACGTCGGCCAAGCAACTGCAGAAAGTCTCTGTAGGCATCGATTTCATAGGTCAGTGGTTTAACATGGTTGTAGAAGCTGACCAGCTTGTTGACGACAAAGTAATCGAAGAAAAATGCACTGTCGGTGTACGCCAACTCTGTTCGATTTCCACCTGTTAGAAAAAGGTAACATAAAATGATGCACCATCAAAAAAGCAAATGAACAATAAATAAAACAAAAAGCCGTTAATGTACACCAGAACCACCAGCTCATTCACCCAACATGGTTGGAAAACAGAACAAGTAATATGCAGTTCCATATTATCATCATCATCATCATGAGCCTGAATATTACCACTGCAGGGTAAAGTCCTCACGCAAGTCTCTTCAATTAATTTCCTAGAGATATCAGTATAAATATTCAGAACTGCTTGCACAGCAGTGTGAGCATGCCTCGCAGGAAATTTTTTTTTTTTTAATGAAGCTCACAGCACTTCTCAATGTATTGGAAAGTCTGGGTCGACTGTTTGGCAAGACCAGAGATTTTCCTTTGCTCCAAAATGAGCTTCAAGTGTAGTGACACGTACAGAATTCTCCATCACTGTACCAGAGCACTGTTGTGCCATGCAAGCAAGTGCATCACAAGTGCAGCAGCATATCAGCAGTGATGTCAGCTGGCATGACGGTGCAAGTACCTACTCGGTATTGCATGACACTGACCATTATGACAACCCCTAAGTTCTTTAAATGCAAACACAACCAGCAAGATCGGAACCCTGGTAAGTCCATCCTTATTAGAAAAAACACGAAATGTATGACTCTTGTTCATATGAGGTGTGACATTAAACTGCCACTTTCCTTACCTTCTTTGTTTTCAAAGATCGCCCCTTTTTCACGCATAATCTCCTCCGTGGGCTTTTGCAAGACCTCTAGGCACTCCGTGGTTAGGCACACTGAAGTGCAGTGCACATCCTCGGGTAGAACGTAGACGCCATGCGTTAAGCCCACTGCAACGGGTGATGGGTGTGCAAGTGCGGTGAACCCAGGCTTGTCAAAACACCATGAGCTTGCTCGTGCGGTTCCTTCCGATGTGGGAAACGTGTAAGTCTCTATGTCATCCGAGCAGGTCAAAAACACACCTGCTTTCATTTTGCATAGAAATGGAGAGTACATGGCCATCTTTAAGTCAAACATTTGTATCTGAGTAGGTGCCCCTATTGGCAAGAGGGCAAAGAGCTTTCCAAGAACACTGTGGCTAGGGAGGCGTTTGCTTTGGCCTCCAGCATGTATAAGCAGGATTCTCATGTGGCTCAGACGCTCTTCGCCATATATCTTGTGAAGCTGTTCAAGAATGTGAAGTGTTGCACCACCTGAACCTGGAAAAAAAAATTCATTTTCGAAGTTATAGTCGACAACATTCAGCAATGACTGCCTGTACAGCATTCCATCTATTTCCTTAAACTTCCCAGTGCTTAGCTCTTCAGCTGACTACAGAACCCACATATTTTTGACCGTAAACTTGCAGGTGCTTAACTGCAGATTTAATAACACGAGAATTAACTCTGCTTACCAATCTTCTGCCCTGGTGGATCCGAAAACACGTGATACTGCACAAGTGGAATGAGATTTCCCTCCTTCCTTTGAGATATTTGTGCACAGAATGCAGAGGCTTGGTCTTCGTCAGCAGCTGATAAAACAACAGCATCCCAAAAGGTAACACCAACAGCACTTGGAACTTTCCCTGCAAGCATAAGAACTAATGTTAGGATGCACATCAAAGTGAGACTTGCATAGCAAATAGCAGCATAATAGTATGCTAGTTGCTAGTGCACTTAATGCTGCATTCGAGAATGAACGCTCACAAGAACCAAACAGTTTAAAGCATGTTTTTCATACATCTCTGAAAAGTGGTCTTACATGGTGTAGTATTTTGGTACATGCTTAATAATCACAGTGATCGGTCCATTGCTACAGGCAGACGTGTTCTGTGACATTCTGCCCTGCCTAAGATATATTTATTTGCCTCTTCCTCTTGGCATGTTTGTTTGCTTGATGCTGTTTGCCAGCCCACCTCAAGAGCCTTATGTAGCCTCTGGATTACTGAAGCTGTTGTTGATGTGGCCTTCAGTTTTTCGCAGTGCACGACAGCCAATATCTGGCCGTGAAGCACTGACAAAGACGTGCAAGGGTGAGGTGAGCGAAAATGATGTTTCGCTTACCCACTGAACGGTTATGTCTGTTAAACGTTGGCAAATACATTGTGGGAAGACACCATATGACTAACTGTTGTTTAGGGTACCTATTACATGAAAAGACACACAGCAACAGTCTCTCATATAGCTGTGCAATTCCCTGCCAGTTGTGATTTAAAAAATGCATGCTGCGTCTCCTAGAATTACATAACAAGACTTGTACTCGACATATTGAATTACCACCTCAACATTGAAATTAACACTGCAGAGACAATCCTGCACTGAACTTTATCAGACCTCGTTCATGTTTACATACCACTTCACAAGGGTGTCCCCATGTGAGCATCTGGAGGACTGCCGATTAGGTATGTTTTCAAAATCGTCCTTGCAACTATTCATTTATTCCGTGCGTAGTACATTTAACAATTAAGTTTGCATGATCCTATGTTCTTTTGGCCGAAGACCGCGATTCCTGCCAGATTATCGATAACGCCGGGCTTGACAATGGGCCGGTTAAAAATGTCGTCTAGACGTCTAGGAAAGTAAGTCTTATCGCCGTCGACTAAAAAATCCGTCTCATGAAAATCTCAGAGCGTCTGTGAGACATTCATTGCTTACTAGGTTTTGTGCTTACTTGATTTTTCATCTTCAAACAAGGCTCTCCCACCGGTTAACTGCTGAATTTCATTCAACTATTTTGGGAAACAACAAAATTTACAAACAAATTGAGACCGACCAGGCACTCATACCTCTGAGTGCTTCGTAGGAATCTAAACAGCTCTTCATGAACGAAGACACGGTAAGCTCCATACTTGAACCTGAACGTCAATCCGACGGGAAAACAGTAACTACAATGGCAATGCGGAACAGTGGGTGGCAGCGGCGACAGGAAATAGTACCAGTAGTAGTAGTACTACATTCACGATTCCGATGATCCCGCCCAAAACAACGCCCAAAACCGAAACAACCCACACACGTGGCAGCATATGTGTCGCCATCTGTGTTTTGTAAAAAAAGTTGGCAATAAGTGTAACATAGTTTTGTAGTGCGCACGTCGTGCATAATTTTTAATCATTCTTTTTTAAATAGGTTCAAATATTTTATTAAAAGCAGCAAATCTTGAACACGCATCTATAAGTGTGTTCTGCTTTAACATACTAGATGGCGCAAGGTGGCAGTGGCTGAATGGAACATTCACACGTGCAGAGAAGCCAGCCTCTGGGCACGCATTGGGCGGCGCTTGCCGGTTTCGAAGACGCGGCTGTGCGGCGCGAGGTGATTGTTGGCGCTCTGGCAGCTGCCGAAATCTTTGCGATCTGTGGAACTTATGTTGATTTCTGCGACCCGTGCAGTGTGTCGGCATGCTCGCGGTGTTTTTGTGATCGTGATGTAGATCTCCAGATGAGCATGCAGCCTTGGACCAAGCCCGGCAGGGGATTTGCGCGCCTGTGATCGTAGCTTTCGTCGTGTTGAGATATCGTGCCGCCCCGAGGAACTGGTTTCGAGCCCAAAGTGTGGAATAGCGCAGGTGAGTGAGTTGTGCAAACACATTCGTTACTGCATACGATCGTCCCTATTTGATTCCGAACAGCTGCCATGGGAGAATGTGCGAGATTGGTCAAAATGAATTTTTACATTCCGTCATCGATCATCCATGACGAGCTCGAACACGTTCTGATTGCGGCGCGTGCCTCCAGTCCGTGCACGGTTCACGTGTGGCGTTCCGCCTGACATCTCTACAAACCACGAGCTTTTCGATCTTTCGTAGCGTAGTTCGCGATGCGTGTAGCGCCTGCCCTTATCATAGCTCATATCGGCTTCGTAAGTGTACGCGTGTTTATCAATGTCTAGGATTATGTTCTATGAAAATCAAATACCAGATATGTGTTACCATTTTTTCCGGCGTTTTTTAACTTTCGAGCCGTTTTTCATCCCGTCATGAATTAGAGAACTCATGGAGGGTAGTTTAAATGTAAAGCATTATAAGCTCCTGATCGTGACACGTACTCGTCGCTGTTATCGACAGTCACTTAATTATCACTGATCCATATATGAGTCTGATGAAACGAACTGCCATTGTTTAGTTTCGAGGAAATTAATAGCTACTGAGAGCAGCGAGTATGTTGGCAAGCGCTGTTGAACGATCTAACACAATGCCGCATAAACTTTGGCCGGTATGATAAAAGCGGCTGTCAGCTTTCAAAGGTATTCGTATATTGTAGTGCGGCATTCAGTTTCAAGTGCTTCGTGACGGCGTTAGGGCTTTTACGACCCGCTGCACAGAATGGTCTTTGACTGTAGACGTCAAAGTATACGAACGAACGCATTTTTGCCGCATTCAAAGCGCACACCACGCCTACGAGAAAAGCGAAGCAAATTGCAAATAAGTATTTCAAATCTATTTGCAAGACATAAGCTTTTCCTGTTCATAGAGCCCTTTTTTTTCCCAATTCCTTGCACAATGTCACTGTAATCTCAAGCATTCATAAAGAAGAAAAAGGGAGCGCTGACAAACAGCCCGCTGTAAGCCGGATGAGGCGGAACATATTCAATGAGGTCGTTATTGCATCTCATCCGGTTTCGAATGCTCCAATAGTACTCTAGAATGCGCTTCAACGAGTTCGGTTACGTCGTCTGGTGTTTATAGCCAGGAAGTTGGCCCTGGTTGGCCGGTCGTGCGGTAACGAGTTGCGAGTCTACGGTCGGATGTGCGGTGCACGTGGGACACACGTCGTTGACATGAACCCGGAAACCAAAAGGTCTCGTGTTCGATGATGCGTGTTTCGCGAGGCAGTGTCATGTCGTTCCGGTCAGGTCATTCGCAGGATGCTGACTAAAAACAAACAAACAAAAAACTACCCAGTTACTCGGGAAGTTCAACCTGCAGTTCCGGTAAAGGTTGCCTTACACGCTAACGGGAGTAGCCTGTACGGGTCATGCGTTATTGAGTATCGGTCGAGCACTTATTTGCTTTGTGGGTCTTGAAGCCTCCACATAGAGCATGCACTGTCGGGGGCCGGGGGGATGACACTCATGTAGAAGAAGATGCATTTTTTTTTTTTTTACCGGATAAGAAAAAGTTTAGTACTTCTGTACCCACGGTGGACTCTTGAATCGTGCAAGGATGAGAGAGGAAGTGAAAGTAGACCGATCCCAGGGGCGAGCTCATGCTCAGCAGCAGAACGCCATGACCACTGAACCGCCGCGCGACAGCGGAGTGGCGTAGTATAGAGCGCACTAACTCCGTTCTACTTCATTGAATAATATTATTATTATTAAGTTTTCTTTTCCAGGCTTAAAATTATGACTGTGTGTGCGTTCTGCCCCTGGTACCCATTTCTGTCGGTGCCATTCGCCCTTCATTCTACTGCCCTTAAATTCGCTAACTCTTCCTTCCTGGCTTCGCTGGAATCTGAAATGTTAGGAAAGAGCCATGTGATCATAATACCTCTCAATGACTTCTCTTCCAAAGGAGAGCGTTTGAAAATTGGCGCTGGTCTAGTTTTCGCTGTAGCTTGCAAAGGTAACGGTAGACGCATATCGAGGCGAATTAGGGAACGGAAGGCTTAGCGCACCGGTACCGAAACAAGAGGGTGAGAGATCGCTGCTACATCTATTTAGAGAATGATCAGCTTAGACACATCTGCGCATGAAGGGCAGACCAGACGCTCTAGTAGAGTGACCAGTCGTTGCTGAGCAGTGATGTCAGATATGCAGCGGCTTTACAAGGACCACCGTCGTCTGAAGTCGCGAGTTAACTAGCACAACCAGCCGAAAGAATGCGTGGTGGTCCGAACTTTCGTGCTTCAAACTGGGGTACGGAAGGTTCTTGGAAGTAATCGTTTTTTTCACTCGAGGCCGGAGTCCCCGGTGAAGGCTCGTTCGTACACGCTTGCAAGGCCGTCGGAAGAATAATACATGCACAAACAGGACTGAGTTTCACACGCTCGATTCAAACGGGTACGACCGTACGACTCGTTACTTTTTTTCCCCTCGGTTGGCCGCAGCGAAATCCAAGGTTAATGCATGCACCTCCGCTCCCGATACGGGCTTATCTGCGCTCCTGCCGTGTATCGCCGCACGTTTGAGAGAAAGACGTCCTCGCGGCCGGCATCCGTCGTGATTTTTTACGGCTGGAACCGTGAGCGGCATAAAAGGTAAGCAGGACGGCGCGCGTAGAAAAGGGAAAAAGAAGTAGAGAAGCGCCACGCATATATATATATATATATATATATATATATATATATATATATATATATATATATATATATATATATATATATATATATATATATATATATATATATATATATATATATATATATATATATTACAGTTTCTAGATTTATTTTTAATACAAGAGTGTATACTTCTATATTCATCCACAGCCAAGAAATGATAGATACATGACCACAAATTATATATATATATGGGCGTGTTAGAAAGAACGGCAATCGAGGTCCCATGACCATTTTTTGTTTTCAATGAAATTTTTATATATGATGGGCAAATGTGTCCACACAAAGGAATGAACCTTAGTTTTGCAAGAAGCTTCGTAGTTTTCTCGGAAAAAAATAGCATGTCACAAGAGGTGGAGAATGTCGTTTTTGACACTTCGCAATGTTGCAAGTTTGAAGCCTCATTCCATGCACAAAAAATTTTTTCCGCGCATCAGCATTTTTTTCAAAACTTCTTCACAACTTATACAATCAGACAAAATAAAAAATGTTTTCTTGCTCTTTCAACCTTCCGAGGAAAAAAATTGCAAACTTCGCTTCTGGAGCTATGCGGTGCAAAAAAGGCACTTTTCAGGGCAGCCTTAGGGCAAGATGCCTAAAGATCTTCCCACTGAATATTTTTCTCAGCATTTTTCAGCTGTTTTTACTCACCTCAGGTAAGTTCTGTTGCTCTATACTTGACAGATAGTTTTCAGTGCAGTCTCAAAATTGGCCGAAGTTCAAAAACGCCAAAAAAGTGACAACTTTGACTTGGGTTTAAAAAAAAAAAAAACATCATCATCGAATTTTGTTAAAATTTGCCTGAATAATCCTCAATACATGATAACTTTAAGGCACTAGAGAAGTGTTGCATTATATTGTTCTAAAATACAAAAATAAACACAAAACTGAGTTCATGTTTTTGTTGTATAGAATTGCTTATTACTGCCTCTTAGAAATAGTAGCTGTCAGAAATTTGATTTAGCACTCATTGAACAGGGTTACATTTTATTTACCCCAATATCCGAACCATTCTCAATGCTTATAGAGCTTCTATTCGCTTGTTAGCGGCGCTCTTAATGCGTGAAAATGGGAATAAATTCGCTATTTTGCCTGATGTCATAAGAATTGGCTGGTGGCGGTCAAACGTTGTTCGTATTCTCTAATTTATTCGTCGTACGGTCTATTGGTATATATAATCGATTCTTTAAAGATATAAGATCATTTCTCGCTTCTTAGAAAAATTTTTATGTATAAAAGTTAATATTAATGCGTTTCTCAATTCGGCGTTTTCGAACCTGCGTCTATTTACCTCTGTGTTCAATGGTTCTACAAGGCACTGTCAGGAGACAAAACGTCGTCTCTTGAGGGGAACGATTTATCTGCAAGGTTTTTAATCATGGGGAGTTTTAATCGGGAGGCAATTTAAAAATGGGATGCCGCTTCATGTGCACATTGCAATTCAGAAAATCGTAACAAGAAATGAACGGCGGCAGTTGATTTCGGTTTTGCGCACAGTATATTGTCCAGCACGAAGCACTAACCAGTTCACAGTCTCTTCCATTCAGAAGCAGCGGTGGAGGCCACGTAGGATGCACTGCCTTCACTTCACTGAGCGTACTTCCAGATGCGGAGCGTCTGAACTCCAGGCACTTTCTTTGCCAGTTTCCATTGTTCCTTCTTCACTTCGCGAAAGTCTGCAAGCTCCCTCTGTGGCAGCTCCAGAATGGTGATGTTCTTTAGTGTTTCTTGAATTGCGTCTACGAAGCCTCCGGCTCTGTGTATGGCCTCACTTACAGGCTTCCGCAAGTTGTGTTGTGATGCTCAATGTTTCACTAGCCCACCAACGCCGTCGCAAGCATTTTTGCAGTGTCCAGAGGCCGAAAACATCAATATCGTCCGTTGACATTCACTGCGCTGCAGCTCATGAAACTAGTATTTATTCCTGAAGTGAGCGGGAGCCCCGTCGCTCGAATATATTATCTTGGTGTAGATTGGCGCGTTTTCTTCGAGATGTGCTTTGATTTTCGACAGAGCCAAGCATGCATGAGCGGAATCATGAGACATATCGTCGAAATTAACAGCCTAGTTACCAGTCAATTTTCTTGACATGACAACGCAGGTAAACACGGTTACCTGCTTTTTCTGCCAATGGTACGCTTGCAGTCAGTCTGGAAGCACAACTGTTCATTTCTTGGCAAAATCAAAATGCTAAACAATTGCACCTCTCTTGCAGCTGTGTGTTTTTTCGTGTATTGCTCTTGCTTGCACAGATATAATATAGTCGTAGGAAATGCATTTCATGGCCACTCTTAGAAATTCTCTAATAAACAATGAACCGGTCAGAGTTTTTTTTAACTAGCTCACCGTATTCCCATGTAGCAATCAACACCTCATCCTCGCTGCTCATTTCAAAATTTTCCAAAGTGAAGATGCCATCATGTGGATAGTGGCACAATTCCTGAGGAAACATGACACAGCATCACACCATCGAGCATCACAACACAACTTGCGGAAGCCTGTAAGTGAGGCCATACACAGAGCCGGAGGCTTCGTAGACGCAATTCAAGAAACACTAAAGAACATCACCATTCTGGAGCTGCCACAGAGGGAGCTTGCAGACTTTCGCGAAGTGAAGGAACAATGGAAACTGGCAAAGAAAGTGCCTGGAGTTCAGACGCTCCACATCTGGAAGTACGCTCAGTGAAGTGAAGGCAGTGCATCCTACGTGGCCTCCACCGCTGCTTCTGAATGGAAGAGACTGTGATCTGGTTAGTGCTTCGTGGTGGATAATATACTGTGCGCAAAACCGAAATCAACTGCCGCCGTTCATTTCTTGTTACGATTTTCTGAATTGCAATGTTCACATGAAGCGGCATCCCATTTTTAAATTGCCTCCCGATTAAAACTCCCCATGATTAAAAACCTTGCAGATAAATCGTTCCCCTCAAGAGACGACGTTTTGTCTCCTGACAGTGCCTTGTAGAACCATTGAACACAGAGGTAAATAGACGCAGGTTCGAAAACGCCGAATTTAGAAACGCATTAATATTAACTTTTATCTATAAAAATTTTTCTAAGAACCGAGAAATGATCTTATATCTTTAAAGAATCGATTATATATACCAATAGACCGTACGACGAATAAATTAGAAAATACCAACAACGTTTGACCGCCACCAGCTAATTCTTATGACATCAGGCAAAATAGCGAATTTATTCCCATTTTCACGCATTAAGAGCGCCGCTAACAAGCGAATAGAAGCTCTATAAGCATTGAGAATGGTTCGGATATTGGGGTAAATAAAATGTAACCCTGTTCAATGAGTGCTAAATCAAATTTCTGACAGCTACCATTTCTAAGAGGCAGTAATAAGCAATTCTATATAACAAAAACATGAACTCAGTTTTGTGTTTATTTTTGTATTTTAAAACAATATAATGCAACACTTTTCTAGTGCCTTAAAGTTATCATGTATTGAGGATTATTCAGGCAAATTGTAAAAAAATTCGATGATGTTTTTTTTTTAACCCAAGTCAAAGTTGTCACTTTTTTGGCGTTTTTGAACTTTGGCCAATTTTGAGACTGTACTGAAAACTATCTGTCAAGTCTAGAGCAGCAGAACTTGCCTGAGGTGAGTAAAAACAGCTGAAAAATGCTGAGAAAAATATTCAGTGGGAAGATCTTTAGGCATCTTGCCCTAAGGCTGCCCTGAAAAGTGCCTTTTTTGCACCGCATTGCTCCAGAAGCGAAGTTTGCAATTTTTTTACTCGGAAGGTTGAAAAAGCAAGAAAACATTTTTTATTTTCTCTGATTGTATAAGTTGTGAAGAAGTTCTGAAAAAATGCTGATGCGCGGAAAAAAGTTTTTGTGCATGGAATGAGGCTTCAAACTTGCAACATAGCGAAGTGCCAAAAACGACATTCTCCACCTCTTGTGACATGCGATTTTTTTCCGAGAAAACTACGAAGCTTCTTGCAAAACTAAGGTTCATTCCTTTGTGTGGACATATTTGCCCATCATATATAAAATTTTCATTGAAAACAAAAAATGGTCATGGGACCTCGATTACCGTTCTTATCTGAACACGCCCACATGTATATATATAGGGGAAGGGGCATGAGGGGCTCGTTATAAATATGACAGAAGCCAACAGCCACAGAAACCAACGGGCACAGGGGATTTTTTTATTAATTTATTTATTTTGTGGTGTTGATCAATTTAGAATATTACTGAATATGTCATCGCTTAAAGCTAATTGATTAGAAAAGCAGAAGAAAAAACAACCACATGCCGCCGGTGGGATCCGAACCCACGATCTCCGAATTACGCGTCCGGTGCTCTACCTCTGAGCTACGGCGACGGCTGTCAAATTTTCTGCTTCTGTCATATTTATAACGAACCCCTCATGCCCCTTCCCTTGTATGCTTAATTGCTTAGCCAGGGCCTCGGTTCTGGCAGCCTTGACGCCATAGGAAGCATAAGAGGGTTCTCACGCAGCTTCCACCCTCTCCGTTCGATGACGTTCTACGTCACTCCTGCGGTAACTCATTACGTTCTACGTCCGCCGCTTATGAACGTGGGTGGCGCTGATGAACACTCTCAAGGTTAGGTTACTTGTAAACATAAATACCCCCGAAAGCAGAAAATTTGACAGCCGTCGTCGTAGCTCAGAGGTAGAGCACCGGACGCGTAATTCGGAGGTCGTGGGTTCGGATCCCACCGGCGGCATGTGGTTGTTTTTTTTTTCTCCTGCTTTTCTAATCAATTAGCTTTAAGCGATGACATATTCAGTAATATTCTAAATTGATCAACACCACAAAATAAATAAATTAATAAAAAAATCCCCTGTGCCCGTTGGTTTCTGTGGCTGTTGGCTTCTGTCACATATATATATATATATATATATATATATATATATATTGCTGCGGGTGTTTTTTTTCCATTTAACTGTCTGGGGTATAGCGGAGCGTCATCGTAACGGCCGAGGTTACTGCAAAACAGCACTCAGCTGTCACGGCGGCTCTTCGGCAAGGATTCCACCGCAATGGTTTATGAGCGTATTACAGAAAGATATGACATTCAAAAATACTTGTATACGAATCAGCGTTAACTTCAGTATCGTGCGGGAAACTTAGACGCTGTGTGCTGTCTTTCTTTTGTGCCAGTTATGTGCTGAACATATTCATCTTCAATTACCTAGTTCTATTATTCCAGAAGTACTTTGGTGATCCAGACGCTGTTGGTTTGATTACTTCGCTTGATCTGGTAGAGAATTACTCCCCACTTCACCTTTTCTTGCTCAGATAACCGCACTGCCGGTGCAGAGTCCCTGAAATCGAATGTTTCACTTCCGTCATTAACATCTCGCGGGAAAACATTGCTCTTGAGCTTATTTCATAGACTTTACTACCACCCGACCTCTGGGATGAATTCCTACTTAAGTCACGTTATATTATAATGTGGTAGCATTTAGGTTGTCGTCATTCCGGTTTCTCTGTTACGAAATTCCCTGGTTGATCGGGAGGTCGTGACGTAGTCAGCACCGTCACATTTGAAAATTGGAATGACTAGAGTGGTGGAGTACCTTCTGTTGGATTATCGTAATATACTAATCGGAAGCACTATTCTACCACTAATCCACCGCAGCCTATCACTAGTCCCCACTAATCCACCTCAATCACCCACAAATCTACCATAATTCGCCCACTAATCCACCTTAATTTATTTTCTGGGCTGGGCCTACTTTCAAAATTTTGAGGGTCCTTTGGAATTTTTTTGAATTTGTTGTAATTTTCTTCTTTAAGAACGCGGCTAAGAAGGCCCCGATTTTTTTATTTGTGACCGCATTGACCATGCGTCGCAGTAAGGTTGTTATATTGAGCCGTGTAGCACAAGGTCCTCTCTTCGTTCAGCTGTCGCAGTCGCTCACTGTGTTGTGGTCGTTCGCCTTCGGATACCAAGGTCGCCGGTTCAATCCCGGTCGCGGCGGCCGCGTTTTGGCGGAGACGAAATGCGAAAGGCGCCCGTGTGCTGTGTGATTTCAGCGCACGTTAAATAACCCCAGGTGGCCTAAATTAATCCGTGGCCCTCCTCTACGATGTCCCTCATAGGCCATGCGTCGGTTTGGGATGTAAAACCCCACAATTTGCACTTTTTTTTTTGTACCGTGCACTAACGCTTCTTCAGTGACTGCTTCAAAAATTTCATCGGATCACCATGCCTGACCTGACGGATTTCCATTGAACTTTCGACTGCACTAACGTTTCTCATTAACTCATTCTTCGCCGTAATGCTTCGGCCCTGGGGGTAAATAAATTGATTACTTCCAAATTCCACTGTTAATTATCGTTACAGTGCAAAAGACGAGGGCGAGACGTTTCGTCCATCGCCTTTTGCGCTGTAACGGTTTGGTTTGGTTTGGTTTGTGGGGTTTAACGTCCCAAAGCAACTAAGGCTATGAGAGACGCCGTAGTGAAGGGCTCCGGAAATTGCGCTGTAATGATAATGACGCTGCTGACCTGAAATACGCGGGTTCGATTCCGGCCGCGTATAGGTCGAATTTCGATGGAGGCGAAATTCTAGAGGCTCGTGTACTGTGCGATGTCAGTGCACGTTAAAGAACCAGTTGAAATTTGCCCTTCACTAAGGCGTCCCTCATAACCTCAGTCGCTTTGGGACGTTAAACCCCCATAAACTATAAACTATCCACAATTAAGGAAAGTCCATTATTGTATACGGCGCTGTCCGTTCACGCTTTCGCGTTATGCCTTTTGGAGGAGTGGAAACTCAATGTTTTCAGCTGTCTTTCATTTTCATTTTCGCTCAGGAAAGTAAAGGTACTGCCGGTTTTCATGGAGCACTGTGTAAAATTTCGGAACGGGCCCACAAGATTTACTAGTTCTTTTCGTTTTTGAGGAGCGGTTACGCGGCTTAGATGAAGTTCTCCGAGTGCCTGTCTCAGCACGACGTCGTATAGCAGAGTGAAGAGCGTTTGGGCTAACAGGCTGACGCGCTTCGTTAACCACGTAGCGTCAGAAAACAGTGACATGTAATTTATCGCTGCGTATTCGCTTCAGCTCTTCCAGACATATTTTTTTTTCTCCCTCTCTCGTGAAACCCTGGGCGCGATATCAGCGAAGTCTTTTGATACTTTATTACCGGTTATAAAGGTTCTCCGGGCTCGCAGAAATTGCCTATGTCGGTGACAGTGACTGCGAATGAACGCTATTAAGGCTCTCCGTCGCCGTGGCATTCAAACATCGTTACTTTTTTTGTAGATCCAGGCTTTTACGTCATCCTGCTGTCTGTTGCGTTAGGTCTGACAGTATGAAATAACAACTTTGCGGAAACACAGCAAAAAGAAAAGAATTATGGCTCATTGGAATACCTTTATGATGCGATCCATAGAAGTTGGGTCAGCAGCACTATAGTTGTAATGAAGATAACCGGAAAGTTTTTATGTCTTCGCTCAAGCCGCTGCTTCTCTCGCTCTAAACGTCGCTGTCGTTTTGGCCATCGCCAACGGAGGAGCTCTTTTGGGCGCGTCGATCTAAGCTATTTGTTTCAACTCCGCTTCCTTCCTGTGTGCCTCCTGCGATTTTTGGCGCCCTGCTTCCTCTTGTATAGTTGTTGCCCAAGACTTAACGGGGAAAAGCGAAGAGTCTCGAACGTTGTAAATCATCGTGAACGGAAACACGAGTGTCGTCTGCCCCCCCGCGGAAGGTTTTTTCTTTTTCTTTTTCCCCGTAACCCTTTTCTGCGGCCTGCGCTTCTTTCTTCGACTTTTATCGACAACGTTTCGTCGAAATTGTATACGAGCGAACGCGTATCGCTCGAAAACGGCGGTGGGCGGTGGGCGCGACTCGTGCGCCACCAAATTCCGAAATTCTACATAATGCATAGTTGCTAGTCGAGCTTTGTACGTGTGTTCGCACCGCAGCAGCCAGTCAAGGCGCCAGCAGTTATGCTGCGGAGAGAGGAGTTGGTGTTCTTGGTTTGATTTATAGTTTCGGGCGGCCGTCCTGCTCAAACCGCCTGCGGTGCCCGAGCGACGCG
The DNA here is from genome assembly GCF_055824585.1 of Amblyomma mixtum. Classification (NCBI taxonomy): domain Eukaryota; kingdom Metazoa; phylum Arthropoda; class Arachnida; order Ixodida; family Ixodidae; genus Amblyomma; species Amblyomma mixtum. Next base: position 315,052,381 of record NC_143012.1, read on the forward strand.
CACGCCGAGGCAAGGATCATGACTAACGACGTGCGAAAGCGTTCGGGGGTAGGGTGTGAAAGGATTCGACACTTGCCACCGCGCGCATATAAATCTTTCTTTTTATTTCGGAGGTCTGAATGCACCGAAAGACCCGTTCGAGAGCCGAAAGCTTTGACGCTCCAGGCGGCGAACCATCGCAATGAAAGCGTCCATGCTGAGAGAGAGAGAGAGAGAGCGGAACAGGAGATGCGCTAATTAATGGTTTCTGATTCGTGAAAGCGCCGCGAGTTCGGAGGCCTCTTGCGGGGATTTGTGTGAAAGAGACGCGGCGCGCTTTCTCGTTAAACATCCTCGCCTCTAGCCCTCGTTCACGCATGCACCCACGTGGTCCTTTCGCTCATCAGGTATAGTTAATTGCACAGGTATAATTACTTTTGCGCGTTTGTTGTAAGAGCGCGAAAATCGAAGCTCGATCTAAGTGGCACACTGTACCAGCTGTACCTGCGATAGCATGCCTGCGCGCATTGAGAGTGCTAGGTATACAGAACGCAGGAACAAGGATGACACCTCTAACACAGCAGTCGATGTCAGGTGTCTGTTCTCGTTGTGCGCAACGCGCTCCTTGGACTCTGGAAAAGCTGATGTGTTCTGTGCGTAACGGCCGTGCTATCGCCGTTAACGAATGACTGGATTCAGCGGGCTTACTCTGGACTCTGTCGCTATTCGTGGTGCTGCGTGATTTATTCATCCTCTTATTTTTAATGCTCCTCTAGCCTATTCGAAATCCAGGAATCGTGGAAGTCAAAGCGAAAGTGTTAACAAGAGCGTTCTAACTCGTCGATGCAGTGTACAGATTGTTTTTGCTGCGAATGTTTTGCCACATACAGAAAAACTAGGTATTCAGCGAAGTCTGCTCGGCCTCTTGCAGATCTCATTAATAAGGCTCCTCCTCCTCCTCCTTCTTTCTTTCTTTCTTTGGCTACTTTGTCCTCGAGCTTTCAGCGGCTTTTGCTGCGCAGTGCTACTTTGTGCACAAAGCTCTATAGCGCTAAAATGTTCCGCGATTCACCGAGGGATTTGCCATGTGTTGAAGCAGACATTTTGCTGAGGTAATTGGGAATTTTTTTTTTTTTTTCATTTATATTCCCGATTTCGTTATGAGCGAGCGCGCGTCAGTCATGTCCGCGGTATCGATGTCGCGGCCAAAGGTAGATGTTGCATAAATTCTTTCGTCTTATATGGCATCCTTCGGGTGCGTGGCCGGGTGGCCATTCGCCGTCTAAATAACGACGGTAGTAGGCACCCGGAATCTGAAGTTAGGCCGCATTTATTTTGCTTTTTCACATATCCTCGGTAGCTAATTGGAAGTAAACGGTGCATGTGGCGGGGAGAATCAAACTGGGAATGATGAAATGCGACAGTTCTGGCCGCGAATGCAGTAGAAAATTTAATGTCGCGGGTGATCCTGTAGCATTGCTCAGTACGCCGTACACACGGAATCAAGCTTATGCAAAGCTCAGTGCGTCGTGTTTGTATACCCCATGGGACATCAGCACCAGCAGTCCGCTTCCATTAATTACCGCCGACAGCCTCGGCAGAACAAAAAAAAAAAGAAAAAAAAATTAACGCGGAGATGAGCCGACGCCAGACTCGAGGCTGACCCTGTTTTGTGTCCTGCACTGTAACGACACACATTTCTGCCAGATACACACAAACACGAAACGGATGTCTCGTCCTCGAATTAGCCTGCTTTATCGTGAGAGCGCAGTCGCGACAGCCGCCTTGACGATACCGTCGTTTATGGAAAAGTTTTGGTCGCTATTTTCGAGGGAATCTCCGTGCTGCCATGCGTCGCAGAAGCTGTGTGTTGTGCCAGCTTATATCAGTCATGGGAACTGCCTTTTCTTGTCCCTGCTAATGGTCAAGGTTTTGTGAAGAGCGGCCACTTAGTCCGATGAGGATTCTGTTGGACTGCGTACGAGTGTACTTTTTTCAGAGCGCTTAATGAAAGCAAGCCCTTTTCACAAGCTCCCGTACACTGTATACACGAATACGCCTACACGGTGGTAAAAAGAGAGTAAACTGTCCTCTAGCGCACTCGTTTTTATAAAAGGGAGCTTTATAAAGACAGCTAACTCCCTTTTTTCTCATTTCGTTTTATAGTGTAGGCAGGTGCACTGTGAGCTATATGTATTCATCGTTAATCTTCCTTGCGTTTTGCGTTGTGGTTCAGGATGTCGTACTCATTAATTGCACACCTTCATGTCTGTTAGATTGGACTTTTTATTTCTTTGTGCTTATATTCCGCGGATACAAAACAATAAAACGAAATGCGGACTGCATGTGTTAAAATACAACGAATAAGAGCGCTGTCGCGTGCCGACAGTCATCATCATCATCAGCCTGACTACGCCCACTGCAGGGCAAATGCCTCTCCCTTTTCTCTCCAATTAACCGTGTCCTTTGCCAGTTGCGGCCTCCTCTATCCCCTCGAACTTCTTAATCTCATCTGCCCACCTAACTTTCTGCCGCCTCCTGCTACGCTTGCCTTCTCTTGGAATCCCGGTTTTGAAATGGCTATAATCGTTTTATATCGTCATTTCCCAGGCAGACGTTAGAATTAAATCGCTCTTTCAGCTTTGCAACTTCGTGATCGGAAGCTTCATTGTGGCCCACATAGTAATAGCTCGTATAGTCATTCAGTTATTCTGACGTCACCGTATCTGAGCAGCGCTGGTTGCCAGCGCCCCTGCTTGTGTGGCATGGGCGGACAAGGAGGGTGAAGGGGGAGGGTTACACGCGTCAGGTATACTTTCGTTTTCGTGGTGCGTAAGGGTACGCATGTTCGAACAGTCTCGATACCCAAGTGCTTTTTGTGCACTTATCATATGCCAAGCATGTACTAAAGAGAGCGCGCCTGGAATGCGTGCTGCCGTTGAGGAAAGAGTTCGAGCGTTGCGCGATGTTTGCAGCCGCCATTCGTGCAGAGGGCTAGATGCCGCGTCGCGTGCAGTCGGAGTTCGAAGCAGGCCTTGGGAACACGAATATGCAAAACTTGCTCCGGCCATCTGGGGCGCTGGGATAGGCGTGCATTCACGGGCAGCAAATTGAACTGCGGCGGCAGGCGCGCGTTCGCCTTGACTCGGCCTGAATGCGACGCGGGCGCACGCATCGAGAGCCGTTCCCGGGCTCTCCGTGGCACGCGGGGCTGCTACGTGACTGCCCTTCGAACGAGCGGCAGTGGACCGAAACGTCCTGAAACGGCCGTAGCAGGTGTTCGTTCCGTCTTTCTTTATCCTTCACACTTTGTACGCCTGAACGATGGCATTCGATACAAATGTCTTCGTAATATTGGCGCGTCGTTTGATTCACCACGAGCCGCTAGCGTATCTACGCCGCAGATCGTGCCGGTTGTTGTGTACCTCGTCGTTTCGTTGCTGTGGCTGAAAGAAAGCTTTACAGACGTTTCACCGGCGAGACGCGAACGCCGAGGGGTTTAGTCTTTTAAAGGCTTTCACGGCGAGATGCTTAGCAGGCCTGGGATGAAATTTATTATGATGTATTGACCTTGCACATTTCATAAGTGGAATCAGATGATGGGGAGGAACTGATCTGAGCAGCGTGGGGTTCGGGTCTTTGGAAGTACAGTCTGCAGTGAATGAGACGGCTCCCTTGGAGGCCCCCGCCGCGGTGGCTCAGTGGTTATGGTGCTCGGCTGCTGACCCGAAAGACGCGGGTTCGATCCCGGCCGCGGCGGCTGAATTTCTTGAAGGCGAAATTCTAGAGGCCCGTGTGCTGTGCGATGTCAGTGCACGTTAAAGAACCCCAGGTGGTCGAAATTTCCGGAGCCCTTCACTACGGCGTCTCTCATAGCTTTAGTCGCTTTGGGACGTTAAACCCCAATAAACCAAACCAAACCAATCTGTTTCAGGCATGTGCTACGAAATCAGCGGAATAAAAACATTGCTATACTTTCTCTGTAATAGCGACACTTCTGCCTTAATTGCTGTCCGCTTGAACTACGTGGTGCAGGAGGTATTTACGTGACGTCACGGGCGCCGTTTTTTGTCCAATGCGTACAGCTTCAGCAGTGGAGGCCAAATCAGGAGGCGATAATTCCTTTAGACGCGCCCGCGACCTTTCGTAGTGCTCCAGAGGCAGCAAAAATGGCGGCCACTGTGACATCTGTAAATACCCTCTAAACGCCCCTGTGCGAGTACTGGGACCAGCGCATTTGACTGATCAGGTGGCCAACAAAGGCTACCGCTGCGACGGATTATACGGCATGTTACCGTCTCTTGACGACCGTTCGCGCCGGCACCAAAGTTTGTTCGGGCGCATTATATGAGGACGGATAAAAACGGTTCAGTATTTGCCTAAGTTTCTCAACCGAGCCCATATCCCATCCGCCGCGGTGCCGAGAAACTTTGACAGCGGAAGTTGTGACCGCATTTCACGCAGCGTGACAACTTCGTGTCGTGCAACCTCTCATTGAGTCGCGAAAAAGGGGCACGTTGTAATGAGAGGCGCACCGCACGGGCAGAATGATCGGTTGACCGTTATCGCTCCGATTCGAGTCGTCGCGACAGGAAGCCATGGACGCTAACGCACGCAGCTCGGCGCAGAGCGCCTGTCCAGCAGTGCCCGCCATTACAAGCCCGCAGACAGGCCGTGCGCTGTAAAGCGGGCGGACGTCGCGCGTCGTGTATTCGCGTCACGTCCAGGGGTATCGCTTTCCAACAGCCGATTCCCCGCCGCCGCCGCCGCCAAGGGAAAGGAGAGGAGAAGAGTGGAAGGGAGGGTTCCATGCGTGAATTCGCATCGCTGATGTGGCGCCCCGTTGCACTTTGCGCCAGGAAGGAAGGCGCGTTTGTACAGGGTGCGAGATGATACGGGCCACATGCGAATCTGAATGGCGTGCGGTTAGTGAACTGCGGTGCCCGCGCCGCTTGGGTATTTGTGTATTTGCATGTTCTGTAGCAAGCTCTGCACTGCGGCTCGGAAGTTATGCGTCGTTCACAGATGTGGGCCTGTCTCGCGCGTCTGTCTCAGACGTGGGTGCGTGTGACAGAGTTTATGTGGTATATGATATTCATGCGGGTGGCAGGGATCAGTTCTGCAAGGAGCGAGCCCCACGGCTCCTCAGGAAGGCCCGACAGATGTGGTGGAAAGAGTAAAAAGAAAGTCCATTGTTTGATTATTGTTCAAAAGCTGCAGCAGCGCTGATGGAGTGGAGAAACTAAAGTGTGTCTGTTCGATTCAAAGTAGCGCACGTTTTATTTTACGTTTCCAGCCTTCATGCGGGTTATAGGGGCTTGCACATTTGAGAGTAAATGGGGAATCGAAGCTGGAACTATTTACTCTTCATCCTGTCTCAGCAGCGGTGTTTGCCCATTCTTAACAACAAGCGCACTCAGCGGCTGCGGCATTCCGCCAGCGGTGGCAGGCTAACTGTGCATCCACGACAGACCATTTTCAACGCCGCAGATTTGTAAGAAGAAGGAAGCGTGTTCGTAATATTTCTATCGTACAAGCCTCTCGTCGTTGAGCTGCTAGCCTTTTGGCAAAGCGGTTGACCGTTTTTTGGAGATTGGTGATTTGTCCCCCATACCTACATGTGTGAGTTATTCTGAGGCAGTTAGTCTCTTAGCTAATCACAACGATTGAATTCAGAGTGAACGAAGAGTCTGAGGTATCCGTTGGGTGTCACCACATTATAATAAAACGACACAGACTCATCGTACGGTCTTCGACAAGGCTTCAAAGCAACAGGTTCCGTGAATCGTAGACTTACCCCTACGATGGATATTGTGCGTGACCGTTGGGTAAGAGTGACGAGAGGCGCATGCATGTCAGCGCTGAAGTTGCGTTCGCAGTCGTGAGTCACGAAGAGAGATTGTGTTTTTACTGGCAAAGCTTCCTTTTCTTGAACAAACCTGTAAGAACCCAGAGGGGTTCAACGCACTCGCATTAGTCGATGATCGCGAGGTAGTATTTCGGCAGTGGCGCTGTGCTGTATAGCACAGATCAGCGAGAGAGAGAGGGAGAGGGAGCACTCACTGAACGACCCTGACACGTGTTTGCACTCTTGCAGTGCTGCGCCATTCGTGACGTCACGATGATGAAGGTACATCCGCCCTTTCGTGGTACTAAATCATCACGTAGCTGCTACGCAGACCTGATTTCGTTAACGTTATAGCCAGCGGCGAAAGAGCAAGAATAGCTCTACCTGAGCGAACGCACCTGTCATCTCTTGCAGTAACCGCCTCTCCTTCTTTGCTCTTTTCTTGTTGTTGTTTTTTTGCTTCTTTGGATGTCAGAGCTTTTTACTTTTGGTTTCTTTTCACTCTCTCGGTCTCTCTCATTTCGACCTGCGTCCGTGTTGCGTTTTTCCTTATGTGGGGGCAGCACTTTGAGCCGGAGCTCAGCGCTTGTCTACTGACGTCACATCGCCAGTCCTCTTGTATACTATTCCTTTTTCAGCTGTAGACAGCAGAGCAATAAAATACTAGCACTGGAGCGAGTGCGTAGCCCTGCTATTGCGCTGCTAGGTACGGTGTTATATGATGCATAAGCCTATAGTATACTATAATGTCAGGTGGGTGTAATATGTGAAGTTTGTCAGCATTGTTTGAGAACAGGAAACAAACACGGAACCCCGTCGACTGACTCGCGCCTCTGCAGGGTTGTCCTGACGCGATATCGATGAAGTAAACAATTAAACCTTTAGTGTATCCATGTAATGCGGATACTGGATGAACTCGTGCGCGTTGAATTCACACCTCTATCGAGCTGTTTTGCCCACTGGACTTTTAGCGTATCCCCGAGATAAGGCGTTTTGCACGATATACACGCAGTTGCAGCCATGACGTGGTGTTGCTGCACTAGCAATAAATAATGCGGGCCACAAAGAGCTCGGGCGGAAAAAAATGTCAGTACGAGGAAAAGGGCGTCGTAAAGAACCCAGCGCCGAGAAACGCGAACGTTCAGGAATGTTGGTTTGCTTAGGTCGCATTAATTTGCCTGCTCTGAGCTCAGCCGTTCAATATCTTTTTTTGTGTTTACTGAGGCTGACTAATCAGTACTCGCAAAAGTCCGCAAGCAGGGGCGCGAGCCGCAGAATGCGTTAAAAAGAGAGGAGTGCGTAGCTTCAGTTTTATTTATCTTCAAAGTTCTGGCTGGCCTGCCCATTCCCCGGCCAAGTGGTCGAAAGTGCGCAGGGGATGGAAACGGCCGGCTTCTCTGACGCGCCTGGCGTCCGCCGAGGAGAGCGCGATATAGGTTTTCGGACGCCGAAGTTTTGCCGCTTGGGCGGCCGCCCCGTCCTTTCGGCAGCCACCTCCAAATTAAGAACCGCATTGCCCGAGGCCCGGGAGCGATAGAGCGCTGCGGCGTCACGTCGGACCCTCATCCATCATCGGGCCCGCCCGAGCCTGCTGGCGAAGAGCGCGAGGGGACGGCGCCTGAGCGCTGCCTTCGAGCGCTGCCCGGCTGGCGGCACCGATCGGCGACGGCATGCGCTTCGGGCTTCGCCAGCACCGCGGGATCTCTATGCAGCCTCCGTGTGCTCTTTCCGTACTGCAGCAGATAAACGGTCTGTGTGCAGCAAAACACAGCGCAGCGAAACGCTCATCATTATCTTGATTTAATCATGATAATAAATCATAAGCGGATGCGCGCCTTCCTGGACCTAGTAATTTTGGCGCGCAATATATTTACGTTCTCGCATCGCCTTGTCAGGCATCAGCGGGGAGTGGTTTCGCAAGGAATAAACCGCAAATTGTTTAACGCATCCGTGGAAAGTTTAAATGGAGGGTTAAGTATATTAACGGATCTCGTGTCAGTGCGTGCGTAGAGGGTGTCAGAGAGGCCCAGCGCTTCGCTCTGCAGGTATAGACAGCGATTCATGACGTCATACACTGCCGTGTTCAAAGCACTGTGCATGATACTGCGTGACAAGAATGCCTCTGTGGTTCTGCTTACACAACATAATTGTTCCTTAGACCCAGAGTCTGGATTGGGTCGTTGCATCCTTTGCTGCTCAGTACACGGCTCTAGCGCTGCAGAAAACCTTACCGTCATCTCTGTTCCTGCAGGGGCGTAGTTTTTCTTTTGAATGTCGCGGAGGCATCCTAATCGCAAGCCGCTCTTGGAGCGACCAACACTCGCGCTTGAAGTGATACCCTTGATGTCGAGAGCCGGAGCTCGCCTTGCGTGCTATAGCAGCGTTCTGCGGGATATATAACCGAGCATCGAACAACGCAGAATCATTATTGTTGTTGCTCTTGGTGGTGAACCTTTGTTTGCTTTCCTTTCGGGGGCTGCTCAAAGTCGACATTTGTAATTAAGCGTAATTAACACTTAAAATCCCCGAAAGATGTACAATTTTGGTATCAATATAGCCAAGGGAACGGTGTGACGTCACATCCACCGGAAGTCGTCACGGCATAGTGTCCTCGGCTTTCGCCTCTCAACACTTCAGTCGCCAAAGTGTTCACGCATTTTTTTTTGCCTAATGCAAATGGGCCGCTGCGCCTGCGACCGAATCTGTACGATGGCTGACCTTGTAGTGATTCTTGCGAAGCATTGCGGGCTCCGCGAAGCTGTATGCATTTCGTGAGGGACAGTTCTTCGCAGTGCCCACAGATTCGATATAACTCTCAGAGCAGCTCGACGTTAGCTCTTATTACGGGCTCACGAGACGCACTTTTGGCTAAAGCTGCAGTTTAGAATTTGAAGAGGCAATAGTGAAGAGCTCTTTAAGGCACCAGCATTTTTCCCCGCCTGACCAAATAACCATCCTGCCTAGTTTTTTGTGGTCCTTCCTATAAATTTGGCAGGGTTAACTCCACTTATGAAAACATCGTCCAGCCTTTCTGGGGAACTTCCGGTTGGTTTGTGCCTATTCACTTCGTAGACCGCAGTGGTGGCCTAGTCGTTTGAGCATCTGCCTCGCATGCGTTATGTGCGGGGTTCGACCCCGAGTGCCGCCGGGTACCCACCCACCAATGAAACAGTGGGTACAAGTTTTCCCCTGCCTGGCGCTCGGCTTTTTTAGGGTCGGCTGCTTGGGAAATGGGTCCACAGGTGCCCTTGCGCCATATGAGATCATCATCATTTACTTCGTTACTCGTGTCGCGTACCCTTGCACAAGGTCGCCGAGAGCCATGGGCTCGAAGCCACCTAGTATAATACCCACTAGGGCTCAGGGCTGGCAATAAACGTTTTACAATCCAATTTTCATTTTTACTTTCCTTTTTCTATTGTTGTTGCACTCGGTGCTAGAACATTTTTTTTTTTTTTTGCATTCCTAGCGTCTCGTGTAGTCACCCCGCATATCTTTCAATGAGGACCTCGTCGTGTTCGGCGCCAGCTGATGCCTCCCTCCTCCCCTGTTACGCTGCGATAAGGGTGTCATGTGCACGCGTGCAGCTCGCTGCATACGGACACGATATTTGCGTGATATATGGGGCCCATATTGAATCGCTTTTATACGGGATCGCTCCAATTCTCGTAGGGCTGTGTTGTTTGCGATCAGGCGTTCATCGTGCGTATCCGGCCTCGTAATCACATTTGTATGGCTGCGCGATCGCAGCGCGATGGAGGCAATCCGGCATACCGTATCCATGCAGTGAGCTAGGCGACGAGGGAAGTTTGCGCGAGAGGAAGCTTAGCCGGCTTAGCGTTCGGCGGCAGTTAAAATTCAAATCGAACGAATCTCTCGTAGCGACGAAATCGTCATATTCGCTGGTATTAAATATTGAGGGCTGTATGCGTATGTTTACTACGGTTCAGAACTGTAGCATGTTTCGGTTGTTTAATCCAGCGCCATAGCCGAGGCGCACGCGTCGCAAGCGGGTGGGTGAGAGACAAAAGAATTTTCTTCTATTTCCTTTCCTTCAAAAAGGTTCTGAAAGTTCGGCCGATTTGGGTCTATTTTCATCCGGCTGCGGACATTAAAGGACGCTTGGAGCAGGCGGAGTCTGAAGAAGAGGCGCGCGCCGTTAGGGAAGCTTGCGAAAAGAGTGAGAAGCTGGGAAGGGAGTTTGGGTGTCTACGTCATCATGTCATCGGATGTGATACTAAGCGGAGGTTGTCGCCTGACGAGGTTGTTGGTAATCACTGGCCTCCTCACAGAGATTGAAGCAATAAACAATAAACGAGAATTTTATTGCCAAAATCGCGTTAAAAAACAAAAAAGCAACAAAAGCAACACGTTCGCGTAGCCACTGGCTCGGAATCCGCGCCAGCGGAGCTCCGGTCACGAGCCGCTGGCATTAAAGGAGCGTGCTTGCTGCGCAGTTGGTGTGCGAGCTATAGGAGTGACGCTTTCCCTGTACCGACTGACACTGTTCTCCCCGGATCCATATTTTCTTTTTATTTTTTGTGCTTTTTTTCCTCCTCCCTCTGTGTGTAGCGTAACGAGGCGGCGCCGGCGGCGGCAGAGCTTGCTCAGCCGGGAGAGGGTCTCGCAGTGGTTCGCTCCATCAGTGTCACCCGCCAGCGGAGAAAGCGGAAGGCCACGCGCGCGAGCGTGTCACGGTAACGAAGGGTGAAGCCGCGCACAGCTTCGCCGGCGGTGGGCGCTGCAGGCGCGTGCATTGCTTGACGAAACGCTGTCGTGCATCACAACCGACACGCGCGGGTTTGATTGCCTGCTTTAGCTTTCGGGCTGCTGTGGCGCGTATGGTGAACACGGATAAGGAAAACCGCGTTTGGCCGACAAGAGTTGGAGAAGAAAAACGTTGTTGGCGACACGTCGTCGTGTTGCTGTGGGGATGAAATTAGCTCTCTCTCGGTCTCTGGTGTGGCGGAAGAAAAGGAAGCGTCCCTTGTTGACTGACTCGCTGACTGATGACCGTTTGGGTCAAGACGTCCCTTTGTCGTACTTGCGGCCGCCGTGAGATTGATGTTGTTGCACTTTGTTGATCTCGACAACATAGCGCGCTCTTTTCGGGATGTTGAGCACATGTGGCTGGAAAGAATCACTCGCTAACACTGTTTTACCTCCTTGATCGATTTTCATTTTCTCTTTCTCTCATCTGTGTGGATGTATAAGGTTATTTGCATGTATCATCGTCAGCTTCGTGGGTCGAACCCAGGGCTTGGTGCGCTCTCCGCGGTTTTGCCCAACTGCTTCGTTCATATCGAACTGTCGAGCTTGTTTAAATGAGAGGGTAGCCAAAACGTCTTACTAACCGAGCGCATCTTACAGCGACGCCCTCAGCTGCGGAGACTCCCAGCAGTGTCGTCTCCGTACGCTTGCAACTTTCGTGACGGTATATTTCATTCAAGCGTGCGTAGAAAAGTAGGTTGTCGACGCGCACTGTTCAGGTGCTAGCCATGACATGTGCTGTAATGACACTCTCAACACGTAAGCTATTAGAGCAAGCCTTTTAGTGTGTGACGTGATTCGCCTTGAGGGAGGAGTTATGTCATTAAGCAAGTGGAAGTCTAAATATACGATGACAGCAACACTATACTTGGCAAGCCGCCCGTTCTGCTCGTATGCAAGAAGGTCACGTCGCCTGATTCGTAGCTTTACAAGCGTACCGGTACATTTCTCCAGAGTAAAAATGCAGCAGTATTACTCGCAGCTGCATGGCTTACCGCTTAAAGCTTTCTTTATTAACACAGACGCCAGTTTATATTAATTACCGAATTTTTATTAACCGGAGTTGTTGCATAGCTGTTTTAACGGCAGCGCTACTCAGAACGCGACAGAAGGTGTTCTTAACGATGCGAGAATAGAGAGTTTTAGCACAGCGCGATCCGCTTCCGCGGGAAGCTATCTGCGCATGCGCAGATGGTCCTGACAGAGAGACACCTGTCACTACAAGGGCGCAGCTGGGTCCCCGCGTAAGCTGCTCGCGTTGTGCTAAAACTCTCTGATGTCAAGAGTACTGAGGTTTGAGGCTCCGCTTTCAGAATTTTGAGCATAGTGGTGCTTGTTGTAAGCGTGCACGATCGTCCGCACCCTCGGCTGTCTTTTACGGGTATGTTCTGCTCGCTTGGTTCATTGCGTGAAAAAAAAAAAAAAAAAAAGTAGAATTCAGAATTAAGGTGCACTCTCTGGCAATTTCGTTGTTTAGTGCTTTCTTCTGAATTCCTAGTTGTGCCATTTCGAAAAATTCCGGCATCGGCGTGTGAGGACAACGGCACGGAGCCTCCACCACCTCCATCCAAGAGAAGCCCACGAGAGGAGCCAACCAATCACCCACACACCCACACACCCATGCACCTCCACTCTTTACCCACCTGCACCCTACAAAAGGCCTTCAACCATCTTCACTCCACCCAACGGAAGCTTCACTTATTCGTTCAGAATTGTTCACTAGGAGGTTGAAATTTCTCAAATGAATAATGACAGTTAACAACTGCGACTATATTTATAAAGATATCATTAGCATCACTGACATCGAGAAATTTGGAAGCATTACATACGCACGTCTTGAAGTTCTGGGAAGTATTAGCGCTCCAAATCGTTTGTTTTTTGTTTGTTTTCATTGTTTATCTGCGCTGAATGTTCCTTCCGTCTTGTTCAGTACTGAAACAACCTCATGCCTTCAGATACGCCGTTGTTATGTGGGACGTCACTGTACGTCAAGGAACCCCTGGTGATTGAAACTATTTCCGGAGCCTTCTACTACAGGGCGTCCCTCATAGCTCGCGTGCAGCTTTGAGTCGTTAAACCCGGCTTGTCACCGCCTTCGTAGAGATACCGTTCGTAAATGAAAAAAGGAAACTGTTGCAGCCACCTTGCTTCACGTGTAGCCGGGCTACTGCATATTTCAATCATCAGAGATTATTTTTTTCGTCTGTATTGTTGAGAAATTTAAAACTTCGCGTTGATTTCAAAACTTACTGTAATTACTAAGGTGTTGAAAATTGACTTTTGAGGGAAGGAAATGGCGCAGTAATTGTCTCACGCATCGGTGGACGCCCGAACTGCGCCGTATGGGAAGGGAGGAAGGTGGGAGTGGAAGAAGAAAGGGAGACAGAAGTGCCGTAGTGGAGGTCTCCGGAATAATTTTGACCACCTGGGGATCTTTAACGTGCAATGACGTCGCACAGCACACGGGCGCATCTGCGTTTCGCCTCCATGGAAACGCGGCCGCCGCGGCCGGATTCGAACCCGGGTACTCCGGCTTAGTAGCCGAGCGCCCTAACCACTGATCCACATTTTTTATTATTCGATTCTTCTTGGTGCCTTCTCTGCCTGTGTAATGTCGCCATGGGATTTTAGGGGGTCTCGTCATCTATAGAACATGCATCACGTAGAGGCATGACCGTATGGGGTCGACGTCAAAACTTCCAAGAATGAAACTGACGCAAAGGCCCCCATCGAGCATTAATTGCCGTGCGCAGACTTCATTCATTCCTTCATTTTTTTTTCATACGGTTCCCGATTTTGTCTCTCCATTACTCTTTATCTCACTAAAAAAAAATGACGTCACTACACCTCGAGCGCTCATTCGACAAACCATGGGGTTTCTGCAAAACATTTTACGTGCCTGCAGAAAATTAGCATTTGGCGTTTCGTTTTGCAAAACAATATGTATTTGGCTCTTTTGAGGCCGGCACAGACTAAATTATTTAGGCTGAAAAATATATGTTTTTTTGTTCTTATATAAATTCATAAGAGCGTTTGAACGGGTTAATGAATACAGGGCATTTGTATAGTGACTGCTGCATCTTTGTTATCTCGATTTCGAGGAGGCACTCAACGAACAGAGCCGCCTCTGCTCCGGTCGTTCGCTCTGAAAAAAAAAAAATAATAATAATCTCGGTGTAGGGCCACTTGTCGCCCCGTGCATCGACGTCAGCGCGCAAGTCTGCGCGCCTATATAGAGCGAGCGAGCGAGCTCCGCCGCAACCCGATATTATAGCGCGCGTGATGAATAAATTACGGCGACACGTTTTTATACGTCATGCTCTCGTCGCGTTTGGCGATGGGTATGTAGATGTGGGCTCACCGCCGGGCTGCTTTGATTGTCCGCCCGGCGGACACGTCGCTTTTCATTTTCCCGGTCTCCCTTCGTTTTATCTCTCTCGTTCCGCGTATTTCTTTTCTCTCTCTTTTTGTTTTGTTTCAACACAGTTTCAGCCCTAATTTACAGCCCAGCACACGAAACATTGCTTTTGCACGGACCGTGGGGTATGCGTCGGGCGCTTCAGATTAGAAGAGGGCAAAAAAAAAAAAAAAAACTGCCAAAACTTGAGAAGGCGAGAGCGAAAATGCACGAATAGCAGCCTCAGGAGAACGAGATAACGGTGGGTGATAAGGCGCGCTCGCGCCCCACTGATAGAGCAAATTCAAAGTGACGTTAATGACCGCGCGCTTTTATCTTTGCTGCTGTCCGGAACGCTCGAGGGATAGGCTGTCTGAAGAGCAAGAAAATAATAATGTAATATGAGAAGCGAGGCTATTCTCGACGCCAGTGTGAATGGGGATGAGGGAAATGGTGTTGGAGGAGGGAACAGGAGGCAACACTGCAACGTGGATGGCGTTTGATATCGCGACCGACGATTCTTAATCCATCCCTTGGGGGGGGGGGGGGGGGGGGGGGGAGAGGAGAGAAAATGGAGTTGTGGCGGAATTCCGCGCACGCAACTTCTGTATCGATGCATTCTTTGTGGGTGCTGCTGTAGCCGTGCGAAAATCGAATTTCAAGGGCCTCTGGGAATTCGGTTGATGCACATTTTGAGTCAAGGGTTTTTGTGCAGCATCTGCCGGATGTTCCTTGGCCTGCTACCAGTGGTTGGTCTGCTACCAGTATAGTAACACTCCCGAGGCTTGCGAGAGCGATAGGTTTTCGCGTTCCGAACTCAGTGTGATGGGCGAAGTTCTGGGCTCGGTTTCGACCGAAGTTCTGGGCCAGTGGACTCCCCGAGTAGGGGGACCGACCACCCCAATAAGTGTTTTCGACATCATCATTATCAGTGTCCGGTTTACCATTTAGCCCTGTTCCAATTCCGCTAAGCCAGGCCGTAGTTGTCAGAGGGCAAGCTATATCGAGTTCACTCTGGAGGCGATCGGTACGCTGTGGTCGGAGGCGCGGCCCATTTCCCTCTCCCGTTCTCTTTTGTTTCATAGCGAGCGTCGTGTTCGCTTTTGAATTCTTTACGCGGCGTTTCTCATCGGCCGATTGGCGCCTGTCTATATGCTCGTGTTCCAGCGGGCCGGAAATCATTATGCGCAGCCCTGCTTTCCCAATCGCTCCTCGCGCGCCTCGTCTGCTTGAAGAGGTGGTGTATAGTATGTGCGTAGTGATTTCTCCGCTGCTTTTGTCTCCTGTTTTTGGTGCCTTGTCTCGCGGCCGCTAGTATTGAAAGAGACGGCCGAAGGAGGGAGTCAGTTTTCGCCGCCGAGCGGCGTGAACAAAGAGCACTTGTGAGGGCCTCCACTTCCTCCTTTCCCCCCTTTTGTCTTTTTTTGTTTGTTTGAACGTTTTTTTGCGTCGCACATGCATTTTCATTCCTCCCGTTATTTGCCGGTTGTAATTCGACTGTTTCGATTTTTGAGATTTCGGCAGAGAAGTATTGTGATTTCGGCGAGTCGCTTTTCAAAACGGCGGGCGGTCGACGTGCAGCTGGGAGCGGCAGGACTGCCGAATGAATTGACGCTATGGAGAAAAGGAAAAGGAGGAATATTTCACTATATAGCTGCCAAAGGAGGAAGACCAACTACGAGAACAATTTACAAAGCGCAGATTTCTCTGCGTGGCTTCAGTAATGACGTGTGCCTGCTGGTTACTAACCTCGGAGCGCTCCCGCAGCTGGAGCTGTCACTCGCTTATAAGTTATAGAGAATGACGGGGAGGGGGGCAGCGCTTAGCCATTTGTTCACAGTCAAAATAGTACGCGATGAAGTCGTAGGACGGTTACCAATGTGTAACGCGAGTTTCCTACAGCAGCAGCTGTTTGCGGTAGTGGATATTGTATTGTCCATTCTTTGTCTATTCTTTATCTATCTTTGTTTATTGTCTATTCTTTATTATTTGTCTTCTTCTCTAACAGAGCGCGCCTGACGCCACTCTATCACTCATTATATCACTGTCTTCGGACCATGACGCGTTGCAGTGACGCCACGCATGACGTCTCTGCATACTATAACCAATCAGCGTGGCGCGGTGAACCTGCCTCACTCTCCCTCCTCCTTCCATTTCTTCCTCGGACTTCGTGTTACGCCAATACCAGCCGGGAAACGTGCCCTTAACAGTTATCGCTGTAAAAGAACATCCCATGCAGGCAGAATCAGTGCTAAGCGTAATTCGCGTTCTCATCGCCGTCACCACTGCGCACTCCTATCAATCAGCCCTGAGCGTTTCTTCGTCCCTTGGCGTGCGCCGTGCACTTAGGCCTAGGGTTTTAAGGCGTGGTATTAAAAGGTTCACTGGAAGAAAATTTGTAGTTGGTCACAAAATTTCCCTTTGACTTCACTCCCGGTTTAACGTACGCTATCGTATTGCCAACACACAATCTAATTAAGTGCCCCTGTGTGTGTTTTTAGTTAGCCCAAGCCCCCGCCCGCATCGAATGCCGTGAAGCTTATATAGAAGAGCCGTGCTCGACGAAGACGTTTTTTTTTTTTTTTTTTTTTTTTAGGGCAGTGTGTTTTTGTGTCAAGCCTATGCTAGGCGCAGTCAGTCTCCAGATCGGTGGCCCTTTCTCGTCGCGTTTGTTTGGCTTGCCAAATTTTGATGCGCATACCGTAGCGGCAGAGTGAGAGGATAATTGTCGATTTGAACTGATGCGAACTGGTTATATAAAAAAAGTAAATTTGCGGTTTAATGTCCTGAATCGACACGTGGCATATATGATGATATGAGGGAAGCCGTAGAGGACGTACTACGGGTTAATTTCGGCCATCTGGGGTTGTTTAACGTGCGGCCACGTCGCACGGCACACGGGCGTTTTTGCAATGCGGCCGTCGTGGCCGGGATTCGGTCCTGCGACCTTGGGATCAGTAGCCGAATACGACAGCCACTGAGCCACCGCCGCAGGTCGACCTGGTTATGTAAGGCATGAATGGTTTAAGTGCATTTAGCGGTTTTTCTATGCATGTAGAAGAAAGTAATTGTAGTAATGGCTCAGCCGGCATAGAATGCCGGCTTGGAACCGACAGGTAGAAGGTCCGATTCTTGGCTTGGTCAGTGGTTTATATAGCTTCACGGCTTCTGCTATCTTGCGTGGCAGTGGCCTCCTACCTGGCCGCTTCGAGCTTGGCTTACACCCGATTGGCACAGTCCTTGAATATTTCGCTTCTGAAGGTGGGGAAAAAAATTCTAAGGACGATTTTGAGCGCGGCTCTGTAGGTATCTCAGTCTCTGTTGGCTCATTGCTTTGCTTTGATGGGTCGTGGGCCTGTCTGGCGACGATATTAGTTCGATAGTAGTATTGGTTGATGAAGATGACGGTGTGCAATGCAGGCAGTGCGAGAGTGTGTTGCAGTTTAACACGAGGCGTGATCAGCGGCGGAGATAGCCTAGTGCTGCCGTGCAGTGGCCAGCGAAGCTGATCTGTTCGCGGCTCGGCGGGTACGCATTACAATCGCGTCAAAGGTTATTTTTATTTATTTGTTTATTATTTGGCTCGGTTACACCGACGATGGCGGCGTGGCTCAACCCACGAACGGGCTAAAGCCTTTCTTACGCTCTTTTTCGGATCGACAAAGTGATAGCGATAGTTGTTGAAAAAATAAATATCAGGGGAGTAATTATACCCTTGCTCCACTCAGGTGTATATTATAGTTGTCAACGAATGTTTATGACGGGTGGCATTATGAGCTGCTGGTGTTCATGGTCCGAGGCGTCGTGTTGAAATGCCAAGGAATTACAGTGGCCCAGAGCTCATTCAGTAGCTTCTGGGCAGCAGCGCGTCGGGACGGGCGTGGAGCGACGTTGTGTGCGTTGAAAACTGACACGTCGACTTGTTGACCTACAATGCCCCGCGACGCCATATGCGCCCTGAAAAAGCCCCCCTTTGTCTCCAGCCGCATTCGCGTTCATATACGTGGCACCGACACTGCGGCCGGGAAGTTTACGCGCTCCACTTGGCTCGGCGTTCACTTTCCTGGCGGCTTATTTTTGCTTTCTCCGCTGACGGAACCGGCGGGACGCCAGCAGTGCAGTCTTCCAGGTGCGTATACCTGGCCTGCGGCCAGTGGCCCGTGTGTAATAGGACTGAGCAACGAAAGAACAAGTCGGTCCGCATTTCCGAGAAACTTGACACAGTACTGCCATTCCCGTCCGGGATTAATTTCCCGCAGGGTCACTGCATAAGCACCGAGCGGTTCTGCACAGACCGCAAATCGTTTGCGAACCGCAACTGTTTCTATACTCTGCGGGATAATACGGGAGGATTGTTTGTAACGCGATTCACGAAATCGTGATTTTGCTGCTCCCACTCCACTCTCGCTTCCAGAGTCTGTGACGTCTCGTTGGCGAGGAGCCCCGTCGCATCTTTGTGGTACTGTTGTGTATAGAGGTTTTTTAGTGCGCTATAGTACTAAGCCCCCGCTTAGCGATTTCGCCTATGTCTGTCCAGTTCCACCGTGACAGGCGGCAGTTCAGTTAATGGTTGGTCGCGAGAGCTTGCTCGGAAAGAACAGCCCGGGTCGCACAAGCCCCTCCGGTGGCAGCACCCTTCATCGCAGCGAGGTGGCGCATCGCTTAACCGCTGCACCACTGCTCCAGGAGTGGTGTGAGGTCTCCCAGCGATCTATAAATACAAATGAGAAAATTACCAATTCCGCAGATACGGGATTTAAACTCACTGAAACAATCGTGCCATACCCTTAAGGCGGAGCTTAAGTCCGATTTTGCCTCTGTTTGTCTGAAGTCTGCTTGACCTTGAAAACCGAGCCTCGAACCGAAACCGAAGTCCTAGCGCACCTAATTCGCATTTGGCCTGACCACGCTAAATCGTCCGTCATTCTTCTGTGCGTGGATGGTCCGGGTTCTGCGGACCTGCCGTCGCGAAACCCTCGCGTTGCGGTGAACGTGTCGCACATTCGTCCCGTCCTTTTGATCACATACCGTGTCTGCATAACGGCGCATTAACGTACACGGCAGTCAAACCTTCGCTGCTTGCAGCGATTGGACTTTCCATCTGCACGCCAATGCGGCCTTGTGCATGCAACGAACAGCACGTATATTATTGTCCGTCTGTCTCGATTCTTGGTTTGCGCGGGCTGCCGTTCCCCTCTGGGAACCTCGCCGGCGTCTCCTCCCCCTTCCTTCCTTTGTCCGCATCGATCGTCTAGTTAGGCACTTTGGGTCCGCATCACGCGCCTCAGCTCCGTTGAAGGCTGCGGCCGGGCTGTTTTATTTTCTTCGTTTGCTCTCGCCACGGTAACCACCGCTGCGCCAGACAGCTGATGCCTGTGTGGGGAAAGCGTTCTGTGGGCGCGCGGTTTTTCCTCCGAGCACGTGTCCCCCATTCCCGGAAGGCCGCAGCGACCACCACCTGCTTCGGAATTCGTTGAGCTATGATTGGATGCTCTGCTAAGAACTCGGACCGTAGCGCTACCAAGGTGCTTCCGACGGGAACTCTTTTTACTGTATCCGTTCGTGTTAGGGAAAACCGGAGTTGGCCTTTAGCTTGGGACGTGAGATCAGAGGACATCTAATGCTTCGCTTCCAGCACTTTTGCTGTGTGAAAAGCAACGATGAAATGCCCTGCAGCTGAAATTTGTTGAAGCGCACATGTACGCCTGCTGCGGTTATGCGTCTGTAGCAGTCTGGTAGTGAGTACGAGACTGCGGGTTAGGTTCCCCTCAGCGGTGGCCGCAATGTAGCGTAGGCGAGACGCGAAAGTTCCAGAGTTACTGAGATTCAGATTATGTTAAGGTGGTGAAAATCGGAATACTTCTACTGCGGCTTCCTGATCTTCCATGCCGTTCTTGCTTGTGAGCCACGGATGCCCTTCCCTTCAGCTATAATAAACTGCGTCCAGCTAACAGACCTCTTCTGGGACACACTTTGTCATGACGCTCACAACATAAATGTGAAAATTCACACAACACAGCTCACAAGACGAAAGGCGCACTGGTACGAGTGCTGAGTTAGGTATGTTTGTTTTATAGCCAGGGAGAAAGGAATAAATTCCTTCGGCAAAGCTGTTCACAAAGCAGTTGCTCTCAGAAAAAAAACCACACGCACACACAAAATTCAGAAACTATCGTTTCCGCATTATATTACGCGTTTTGCTCGGATCGCCCTCTAGCTGCCTCTCTTACGGTTCTCGCTTTTCGTCCCGTCATTGCGACCCTCGGCGATTCCCGTTAGAGTTGGTGTTTTTCACGTATCAAAGGCCCATATCGGAGGATGAGTGCTGCTATACTAATATATATATATATATATATATATATATATATATATATATGGAGGGGGTGCTGTGCACGCTATACCTTTTGTAACGGCTTCTTTAGTTGTTGTTTCCGCTTGCCGTTTCCGATGTCAGACGATCGGAACGAAGAAAAAGTGGCCAGTGTTTTGTTGTGACGGCCGCACGCAGGCAAGGGCGCTTCGGTGCTGCGCGTCACACTATCGGCAGCTCCAAGGCGGCTCGTATGTAGCGCGCAGCTCTTTAAAGAGTTCCCTTTAAAATTTACGACATGTATGTACCTCTGCGGCCAAGCATAGTGCGTGTATGCCTGCATGGAAAGGGTGCGCGCCGTTCTAAATAGCGACGTGCGCGTTATTTATGTTCGCCGACTGGCTCTTTCAAAAGGCCGTGAACTCGGCCGCCCACGTATGCACGTTAGGCGCACAATCTGCTTCTCTGCCGACTGTTTCGGGCGCGTGCACTGAGCACCCGCACTCGCGCAGTTTCCGAGAAAGCGCACGTATGTACCAGCGTCGCGAACTGTCAACGTGTGCGCCGCTGTGCGTGCGTGAGTGTCGTTCGTTCTGCTCACGATGGGTTTCGATCAGGGCCCGTCGTGTCGGATCGAGATGCGAGTTCCAGGTGCTGCTGC
Source organism: Amblyomma mixtum (assembly GCF_055824585.1). Taxonomy (NCBI): domain Eukaryota; kingdom Metazoa; phylum Arthropoda; class Arachnida; order Ixodida; family Ixodidae; genus Amblyomma; species Amblyomma mixtum. The sequence goes on from NC_143012.1 coordinate 315,073,346, forward strand.
CGGCCGTGCGTGTGTGCCGCGTTGTTTATTTTTATTTTCGTGCGTGTGTTTTGATTTACGTGAGTGCGTCTGACGGCGTGGACGTGGGAGGAAGGGGTGCGTGATTGCTGATCGCCCCCAGCAGCGTAATATGTATATTTCCGAGCGGGCCGCTCGTATCGCCACAGCTGGCGCTTTGTTCGACCTCCCTCTCCACCGCCTCGCTCGCGTCGATTCGGTTGATTGTTTTGTGTGTGTGTTTGTGCGGTTTTGCCGCGATCGACAGGCGAGGAGGGCGCGTTCGCGAGGTAGAAAGTAAGCTGGCACGTCGTTGGCGGGCGGCCTCGGCCCTCATAAGCTGCCCATTCAAGCTACAATATGCTAATTTTCGCGTGCGGTCTCGTGGGCCGTTCGAATTTCGCTTCGTTTCGTATTTCTTCGGTTGGCTTCTTTTGCTTTTCGCTTCAGTCTTACGCAGGCCTTTGGTTTGCTGCGCAATAAATGCTGTCGTGTCTGTCAGCGTTTCTCCCTAACCTTGCGTTTGCCTTCAATCAGGCGGATTAACGCGTTATGCCGACGATGCCCTGCGGCGCGTTACTTATTTTCTGCGCGTGGTGTAAATTGAGTGTTCCGTGCTTCAACTTTAACCGTTTAAGCGTCGGAATATTTCAGCGAGTTTTTTTGCACAGTTTTTCTTTTCCTCCATGAAAAAGAATTTTGCTCGTCGAGTGCCTTTTTTTGTTCTTTTTGTTTCCTGAACAGACATTTTCTTTCTTCTGACACAACGAAGTTAGCTTCGAACTGACTTGGTTTAAAGTTTCCTTTCTTCTGACGAAAGAAAGCTCGCTTTGAACAGAATTAGTTGTGACATTTTTGAAGAAAATGCACACATTTTCCTTCCTTTGTGCTTGAGTGAATAGAAAACAAGTAAACCACATTGCTTTTTCCTTCCTGTGTATTTCCTTCTCCCTTTCTATTTCCTCCTTCTCTAGGCTTAGTTTCGTTTTTTCTTGTTTCTTTCGTGAACCGAATAATTTCAGTTCTACTACACTATTTAGCCTCTCATAATAAGAAATTCACAGTATCTCTCTTCCTTCGATCTTGAGCAAATATAAAACAAGCAAAGCATGTTTCTCCTTTCTTTCTGTGTTTCCTTCTGCCTTCCTACTTCCTCTGTGTATAGGCCTAGTTTGGCCTTTGTTTTTGTTTTTTTTTTTCACTCCAAGCTCAATTTCAGAAGACTCTTCAGCCTCCCGTAAAAGGAAATACACATACATGTCTTCGAGGAAACGGAGAGGCACTATCGGGGGACAAAAGTCTCCAGGACGGGCAAAAAGGCGATCTAAGTCCATAGTCCAACGAACATCTGTTTTCACTGCACCATATCGGATTGCACGCGAGTCCGACTGTAACTTCCGCAAGTTTGGCTTTAATCAACTGCCTAATAACGTTTGTGTCGGCTTTTGTTCCCAGGTATGCGTCCTGGGTAGTCTTGTCCCCAATAGTACTTTAGGGACGAATTAGCACGTTGCTGTACAATAGCGAAAATTGTATACTTCAGTTCGTTGTCGATGAAGTGAAATACCGGGTGTTTCATTGAACTTGCAAACATTTTCATAAATAGGCTTTTTGGGGTAAAAATATTTTCCAGTATTGGCGGATGCCAGAAAACCGGTGGATCGTCTTAGGTAGTAAGATGGTTAATTAATTTTTCATAAATAACTTTTTAGCTATTAGAGTTGGGCGCCTAGATGTTCGTAGCTGATCGTTGGTAATAGCCATATAAGTTTTTAGAATTTCGAAAACGCGATTGTCATTGGCGCTATGGCTGAACAAAATTTGGCTTCTTCGACTAGTTACGTGCACTGGAGGGGTTGCTTTTTTTTTTTAGATAAGATAAGAATTTATTGGGTACATATTGGTTCCCAAAGTCAAGCGACTGTCATGGGACCCCCGGTAGATTAATACTAACTTGAATAAAAAACAAGCAGCATCACAGACAGGTACAATTAGCAGTAATAACAATGGTAATTTAAATAAGTAACATTTATATAATGACAATGAAATAGATTAGCAGGGCAAGAACAAACAGACAATCAAAACAAGAATAACAACACTCTATAAATAATATTGTACAAAATAGAGCGTTGTGAAAAGACATATAAAGAAACAATTGAGAATACAAGGATACAGTTGTCAAAGTTGCCAAAGGATACAGTTGCCTGCATGCTTTCGATAGTGCATATATTTTTCGCGCGATGCAGCCAGATTTTGTCCAGTCACAGCGGCGAAGATAATCGCGTTTTCGAAATTCTAAAAACTGATATGGCTATTACTGACGACCGGCTACAAATATCTAATTGAATCTAGTCGCCTATCTCTACTAGTTAAAAATTAATTAGTAAAAATTGGTTAAGCAGCTAACTACCTGAGACAATTCAAAGGTTTTCTGGTGTCCGCCAGCAGTGGTAATACTATGCCTCAAAAGCCATATTTTTACCCACAAAAAGCCTATTTATGAAAATTTTTGAAAGCGTTCAAGGAAACACCCGGTATATATAGTCGAGGGTTTGACGGCATACCGCCTGGTCAGGAATCATGGTATGAGGATTGCTGGTCACTGGCCAAAGTCAATAAAGATGGAAAGACGTTTCGGGAGCGCTCCCGAAACGTCTTTCCATCTTTATTGACTTTGGCCAGTGACCAGCAATCCTCATCACCCGGTATATGCTATGGGGTGATTAACAACTAAATATGCGCAGCTGGCTACATCACAGGGTGCGAAGTGCCTGAGACAACGAGCGCAAAGCGCTGTCATTGCGCACATCCTAAGCGCGAGCAGCGCGAAAGGGACGAAACTCGCACATCGAAAAAAAAAGTGACAGACAAGCATTAAGCGAATATATGAAAAAAAAATAACAAAAAGCGTACCTGTTCCGCACAATTTATTCCGGGGTTCTTTACTTTTGCACTGATCCCTGCAATATGTACAGCCTTCTTGAAAGTTGAGGAGACCAATGGGTTGGCCTCTAAGCCATGTGTTAGCTGGGGCTTTTGTAGCATTTGCGTAAGTCCTAACTTGAGTTCCTCTTCAAGAGACTCGGAACGGTGGCGATGCATGCATGATGAGACACATAGCAAGCCCATAAGCAAACCTCTTGGGCTCTAAACTTTTGACGAAGGCTGTACCAACCAGCTAAGGTGTTGATCATACTAAGTGTACATTTCTAAAATGTTCAAAGGAATGAATAGTACGGATTAACGCGCCGTTAATTGATTGTGAAGTTGCTTGGCGCATTATGCCAGAAATTTTGGCGGTGAAACCCAGTGTGTGGCAACATTTGACGTGCGAAGCGGGACCAACAGCCGGTGCCGTGGAACTTAGTACACAAGAGGAGCAGGCTATTGCACTGCTTGACAAGATATTTAATGTCGGTGGTATTCCCAGGACGCCTGAGAAAGCTGCATTAAATGCTTAGCGGCAAGCATCTCGCTTCCGCTCAAAATCCTAAATTGTTTCGAATCATGGTGTTGGCATTGTTTTACCTCTTTTTAGGTTGCTTTTTATTACAATTACTTATTATTGCCCAAATTTATGCCGCTTTATTTCCGGTTGTGATACTTAGTTTCCTAGGCCGATTTTTCGGGAGGATATTGGGAGGAAATTGAAAGCAAATTCGAAGGAAGTGCATTAAAATTGAATTGACGAGATGTGGCCAATTTTCGGTTCACAGGAAGTTGAAAACAATTGTTTCGTACTGCGTTTTTGGCGGCTAACTTTGAATTGAAACTTCATTCGCATTTTTCATACGGGCATGGTCTTCTTTATGGACGGTTTTCTCTGCTATTTTTGCTTACAGTTTTTGTACTTGAACAAAGTAATGAAAGAGAAAATCCTGAGACGTTTCGTCATTTGCCAGGGTGAAGGAGCGCCAACGATAGCTGTGCATCGCCCACCTTCACCTTGAGCGCTTTCTCCCAGGACTCTAAAGACGAATGAACCTATATGAGAGTAAAAAGGGAGTTAACCGTCCTCTAGCATATTCCCTTTAAGGGGCATGCTATGCTGCCCAAGTTCAGGAGTAGATTTCGTTCGCCTAATATACGCAGTTCTTACTTCTATATATTCCCACTGCAAAGCAAGGTAACTTGATGCATTCAGCATTGTAAGGAGGCTCGTAAACGCGGCACCGGAGGTCTTGAGGCAAGCACATGAAGGGGGAGGGGGGGGGGGGGTGAAACCTCGATTAAAATCTTCGTAACTACTAGAACTTTATATGTTTTGAAGAGGATGATATGTTTGCGTTTCCAACCGTAAGAATTAAGTATTTTTAGTGATGGAAATCGACCGCAGGCATTGGGTGGCATACCACGCCTCGTAAAGGGTGTGCACTAGAGTACAGCTCACCCCCCTTTTACTGCTTTCGTATTTAGTGTGTGGGACGCCGTTTAGTCCCCACACACTAATTTGTATACACTATTTTGTATACTGAGCTGCTAGTGGAGCAGCGTACAGAGTTCCTATTGCCTAGAGGGAAAGCAGGCGCCGCTACACCTAATCCACGGTGGAGAGGGGCGGGAATGCTGGGAAGATGAGATTTCGTATTTGGCTTGACTATTGTTGCGCGTGGAATGTGGTTCAAGTCATAACAACACGACTCTTCTCGCAGCAGACCTCTAAGAAATGCTGTGAAAGTTTTCTTACCAGCCTAGCACTCGTGTTAAATTCATTGAAGAAATGAAATGCGCATTATTAAGATAATTTCATCTGCGCCCAGAGGAGAGCATCGCTGCGCGCCTACCGATTCCAAGGCAGAACCCACTTTTTCGGCCAAACACTAGCCAAGCCAAGTAAGAAACCTCGTCATCGCAGCATTCCCACTGTGGATGCATGCATGAAGGGCTCCTTAAGAAACTCGCTTACACGGTGGCGCCAACTTTCCTTCTAGGTAATATTGAGGAACTCAGCGGAGCAGCCAGCTAGTCGCGTTATGCTCTGCGCATGCGCTGTGTAATGCTCTTCGGCACTTTCGGCGCGCGTTTCGCTTCGCACAGTGTGCATAGAGAGCATTTCTGCGTGGCACGCAATGTCTCCGGACGCGTGCGTATGCGTACAGAACTCGGGCGCTTGGTCTAAACTTAATTATGCCGACGCAGTCCATGCGCCCATTTCGCCTTTTCGTTCCCTTGTTCCTCCGTCGTTCTCTGTGGCTGTCTCTTGAGGCGTTGTCTTCAAGCCATCCCAGCGTACCATCTCAAGTACAGTCTCTTGCACATCTTGTTGGCGCGCTAATGCTACGGCCAAAGTGCTTGCGCCGCATAAAGAGCAGAGTTTCTCATTCTGACTCGTAAATAGGGACTCGCGCGACGTTACAGGGAGAGCCGCTCGCCCCGTGTGTGTCGTTCCGGTCGGCGCGCCGTTTGTCGGCCCGCGGTCGGCTTCTTCCGTTGTTTCGCGCCTGCCTCCAACGTTCCCCAGAAGTGCCGCGTTCTGCGGAATATCTGGCGGCTCTCCTTGAGCGCAGTGTACGTTGTTGCTCGCGACCACGGGGAGAACGCTGCTCGCTTGTGTTAGGCCTTCCCGCGCGGCTGCATTGGGTTCGTCGGAATGAGCCCAGCCATCTCAGAAGTACTCGCGCGAGAGCAACGTATGCACGGAAATATATGAACGCGGGGGCACTTCCGCAGAACGCGCTCGTATACCGGCAGGTATTCTCGCTACTTTCTTTTCTTATCCCGACCTTTGTAATACCTTCCCAAGGCGAGGCCGTTGGAACCTAATGTTAAAAAGATGCAGTGGATGACGCAGAAGAAACTGTAGAGGAGGGGGTCCTCGTGTTCCAGGTATAAGCAAACCACGTGAGTATGTACTTCTTTCTCGTGTGCATACGCTGCATGCCAAATGAGTCCCTTTTTTAAAACTGCATGACCTCCTGGCTCGCGTTGCCGCTTCTTTTACTTTCTAGATGGTTCAATGGAAGCTGTTAGCACCTTCAGTTTCCTCAGTCCCTTTTCAATTCGGTCTTGGAATGGCTATATAGTCGCAGGTATATAGTGGCAGGTGAGCTCACCGTGACGTAGTTTAGGCAACCCAGCTGCAGTAATTCCAGCGGACGCAACTCCCGCTGCATGCAGGGGGTTGCGTCACGTCAACAGAACAGCTGAGCAGACGACGCTGCAGCTGGCAAGCTATCTGTGCGCATGCGCGTACTCTCGTCCGTGTCGCCTCTGCGGTCCTGTATGGGATGCTGAACGACCGTCTGGCCAACGCTCCCGTTATATCACAAAAAAATTGGTGAGCTATATTGTTCGACGTCGGATGGTCCGCAAAAAACGACGGTGTCTGCATGGCTGCTCAGTGGAGGTCATATCCCCGGCTGCGCTGCTCCGAGACGTTTTTAATGACCGCAGTCTTTTTTTAGACTGTCTACCCGTGCAGGGTTAACTAGCTGCTGGGGAGGAGCCGTTTCGCGAAGCTGTTAAGGGGTCGTTACAGGCCCTAACATTTGAAGAAAGAAGCGCTCTCAGGTCGGCAGGTGAAGTCGATTACACCACGCGCAGGGCGCAGTTGCGCTGCTGTCGGCAGCGGTGAACTGAACGAATAAAGGACGTCATCCGAGGTTATTATGGAGACGTAAGTGAGCGAGAAGACCGGGAGCGAGCGAGTCGCGCACAGCGGCAGCCCGATGAGGTCACGCGGATGTGGCGAGAACGGTGGCGCGCCGACATTAGCGCCGGCGCTAAGGTCGTTCCTGACGCCGGAGAGCGACGTTAGCGCCGAAGCACTCCTGAGAGCGCTGATTGATGGCGAAATAATTACCGCGGCTGCACACGCACCATTCCTTGGGAAGGATTGGGCCCGGTCGCGCGGTCGAATGGCCCAGGTCTGTCCCGTTCTGCTCTGAGGCGTTAATCGTTCGGGCTTGATTAGTGAAGCGGGCGGAATGGTTCTTTGGCGGCCAGTATGCCTGTATGCGCTGTCCTCCTTTGGACGCCTTCGTTGTCGACTGGTGCGTTGCCTTACGTGGGGACAAAGCTCGAAGGATAATTGCGAACTTCGTGAACCGTATAGGATTCCGGGACACATGTTTGTGCAGCTGCTGGGCGCGACTCTGCGAATGGCCGTCCGGACAGTTATCGGAAAGTCGTATGCGCGTTAAGCCCCGAAATTGAAATGGTCACAACACGGCAGATTAGTTAGCTTGGTGTAATAAATCACTCCAGAGTGGGTTTCTACGCACCTCGTTAACGAGAACTCCTATCACGAAGATTTGTTGTGTCCTGCTGCTTTCGATGACTGTAAACGACGGTGTCAAATGATACGAGTGAGATTCGATGTGTTTTTCTGGAAAAAAAAATAAATAAAATACAGGCGTTTGGGCTTTAAACCGAGTACTTCTTTGCTGCCTTTCGCTTCAGTTTTGCTCGTCTCATGGTGCGCAGAGCGCGCAATAACATCTGCACCGACGCGGTCTTGAGTGACACCTTTGTACGAATTCCGTCGTACGCCGCCATTCGTGATTGTACAGATTGCTTGAGCAAACAAACGATCTGATTGTCTCTCTAGCCACGTCCTCTAGCGTCACATAGGCTGCTTCTGTGGACGCGTGGAGCAGTTTCAATGGCGCAGTTTCGATGAAACTGCGTTTTCTCTTTTTGTTTTGAAAGAGATAGGTGAGACAGGCACGCTAAGGCCGCTGTTTATGGTAAATCACACGTAACGAAAACCTTTCTGTGGCAGTCGTATATAGTATGTGGCAGTATATAGTCTGCTGCCAGCTTCAGCTAGTTATACGGCGATCGCAATTAAGTAGGCTTGCTTGATAAACCAGTAAACTTCAGCGATAAGCTGCTTGCAGTGAAGGGATGTCTGTATTAGACATTGTTGCTATTAAGTCAGCCCTTTTGGTGCACAGTTTAGAAACGAAGGGCGCTCTTGGTGTGCAGCACGAGTACGCATGCTTTGTTTACCTTTTCATATTTTAGCTGCACGCAGAGGTCGCGAAGGAATTCAGGCATTCCCCGCACTCGCGTTCCGTAACCGTTTAAAGCGAACTGCGTACTGCGGGAACATGGTCAGGGGGACACCTTCCGTGTTCAACGGCATTAGTGCCCCTTTCTCGGTTGTTTCGTGGCAATCTCATTAGGAGCCCGTCTTGAGCATCTGATCAAGACGCGCGCAGCAGGCTGCTTTAATTGCTTTCTTCGCCGTGTTTCCGAGTAGAGTACGCGCGTCTGAGCTAATCTGAAAGCTTTTGTCTTTTTCTTTTGTTACCGTAAGTTCTCTCGCGCCCACGGCGAAGTTTCCATGCCGCGTACTTAATTGCGAGCCCCGTTCGCCTTGGTGTGTTCTGTTTTATCACCGAAGTGTGTTAATTGCTTCTCGTTGTCGTCCGCGGAAAGCTGTGCCATAATTTTTGCGAGCTTACGTGTGCAAGTGCTGAGGTTGATCTGCGCCGCATCTGATGTCCGTGTAGTCTGTCATGGCGGCGCGATGCGAGTATGGCTAGTTTACGTGTGGTTTTATCTTGTTCTCGTGGGGTGGAGGGCTCCTCAGAGAGCGTTGAGAGCCCTTCCCCCTCCCCGCGTTGTTGGATTGCCGGGCGCCTGTGCACGCATAGACCGAACACAAAGTGCTACGCTGACGGATTTAAAAGAGGTTATGAAACTGCTCTGCGTAATGGGAAACGTCTCAGTCCAGGTATCATACACCTTAAAAATGGTTATGAGGATACACGTTTGAATTGTTAGCAGGATACACCTTTAAAACAGCAAGCAGGCAATAATTCTCACTACGATTTTATTTTGACTCCAACATCCACGAGCGGGGGAGATGTGCACTGGACAAAGTGCCTTTAAATTGGGCTTGGCAACGTTCGCTGACGACCGACGTGACCGAGTGCAATGCACAAGTTCGAAAGAAAGGAAAAAATAAAGCATTGCTTACTCAGATTTTAAATAAAGGACTGGAAAAAGAAGGAAGAAAATAAGAAAGAGTACAAAGAATGGACAAGTGCCGCACTGTACATCAAAACATTTGCTGGATCTAGAATAGTAATTGAGCGATACTTATTTCAGGCGAGCACATAGACAGACATGACAGGAAGCAAGGCATCATTAATTATCTCGGCAACGTGCTTTATTAAGCGAGCGTTTTCTGGTGAATGAACAAACAGCAGGAATACCTGTGTACAAAAAAATAAAAATCCAGACACAAATACAAATTGCTTTCCATGAGATAAGAAGGCAAGTCTTCTGCAGGCCTTCGTCGCATCGCTTTTTGTCACATTCGCTTCCTCTTTTCCCCGTCCACCCCTTTTTTTTTTTGTAGGTGGATGGATTGTACAGCGGTGCTCGTACGTGCTGAGATATCGCGTAGTATGCTATGTGTAACAGCTACACAAGCCGTAAATTTTTTCTTGTGCCGGGCGCCGTAGGTAGACGCATATGACGGGCGCACCCTGTATAGTTTGTCATTCCGCTTGGGCACCAGAGATGGAGAGAATTCAGTAGGCCTCTACGCTGTCGCAGACACACTTTGCGACGCCGTTCGGAGCATACGCGCAGGGAATGCGATGGAACGGGCTTTTATTTTGGGGCTCATTTTTCCGAATTGATAGCTCAGAACTTGCAATTCAGCATCGCACACGTACCAAGCTGAATGCATCCGGTGCTCATAACGCGCACCTCCCTCTCCACTCTTACGCCGTTCGCACTTGTCGCCGGAAAGTGCATTGTGAGCCTTTGTCCCTTTCTGTTTCTCTATAGCGAAACCTATAAAGTGAAAGAGTGCTATTGCTATAGCACCTCGCTGCGTGTAGTGCGTTAGCTCGCATTACATTAACGTGTGTGATTTGAAAGCCTTCCCAATCTCTCATTTGCACGGTGAACATCAAGTTAAAGGACGTTCTGATGAACTGTAGCGTTGCGCCGCGTTTACGACCGTTCTGCTGCTGCTGCTCACTTCAAGCCTTGTTGGAGGATACTGGCGTACAACTGCGCCGAAGTTATGAAGTAAACCTGCAGGCGTTCGTTGCAAGCATAAAACGTTTCGTGCAATGTGCGGATTCTGCTCACAATCACGTCACCTCATTATTTTTGCGTATGTCATTGCCGCTGCCGACGTCTTATGTACCGCCGTTCCACGAATAACCGCCATTTATAGAGGGATGCTGAACTAATAACGCTATACGTATTACTACGGTAATAACCTGCGTGTCGCATGCGATCCATGCTCTGGTTGCATGCAGTCGAGCCGCGTTTACGACTTCGTAAACGAATGGACAAATATGTAGAAATAAAACAGGCACCACTGGGGCGTATTAGCATGATTTAATTAACTCGGACGACAAGGAGTGATGGGGAGATGCACTTGCCGATTAATGTCATTCTACATTGAGATGCATAAGTGGGATCTTGCTTTATTAATAGGAGAATTTGATAAAATTACTATACACCGAGGTTAAAGTGAATGTAAACGATGCTTTTGTACGATGTGTCTGCATAATCCAGCTTCCCTGACGAAGCGATATGGCAGTGAGCCTTTTATTTTCACATTTTCCAACGGCTAGTTGCCAGTAAATTTTCACAGTCCTGTACACGTTCGCATAAATTTCATGCTTCTTCGAACTTGACTCCGTGGTTTGTCTTGAATAAAATAAAACCATTCGTGTCACAATACAAAGCAGGGACTGCTGACACAGTGCTTTGAAGGATCACACCGCTCCTCTTTTGACGACAGCCTCATCCGCGGGAGTTCCTTCGCGTGGACACACACCTCTTAACTACCTAGCGCAGTGTTCCCAGGTGGATGCTCCTGGCTGTTTGCAAGCTCCTAACTGGGACTTAATTAAAGTCTGCCAGGACGACGCCTTACAGTGCAGCGCCAGCGCCTTAGCTGAGTTAACTTTTGTTTTCCTTGCTTTTTTCTATCGTGCTTGTCGCGAAGGAAAACATCCTTCAAGATAGCTGCTCTGCCTCGACGCACTGTTCTGTACGAGGCTCCATTTTGACATTCATTCCATTGCCTCCCTGATATTAAAACACACGCTTCACGTCCTGGCTTCGCGCCAGATTTGATGCACGTCGACTCCTCTGACACTTCTGTTTGTCGATTGACTCTCCTGATCCTGCCCTAACCGTCTGTTTAGGTTTATTTGGTAGGGTGAGGACAGTCTCGGAGTACTCGTGGTTCAATGAAGTTCGTGTAGCCGGATCTGTTTATTTATTATCCGAACTATGCAGTGTCGAAAGAGTCCTTCATCTCTTCGTTAATACCTTGTGCATGTGCTTTTAAGGGGCATGTGGTTATTCGTCTTCGTCTTGGGTATTAAGTCGAACTATTAATAGGATAGGCTTAGGCGCTGTCACGTTTCACGTCGTAGATTAATGACAAAGGTCGCTTATTGGCCCCCACGCAGCGCACAACATTGGGAGGTGTTTTTAGTTCTTTGGATGCCTTTTATTTTTTTTTTATTTTGGCATACTGCAGCCTCGCACGAGGGCGAGACGAGACAGAAAATCTACATATTAATCGTAAGAATCAATAGCGTATGCGATGCTATGAAAACACTAGGAAACGCAGAGTAAAAGGACATGAGTTAAGAGTTGTAGAATCTAACTTTTTTTTTTTTTTTCACATGCAGAGCACGAGTAGGGCCAGGGCGGGAGCTCAAAATTTCTATAGTGCGCGGAAGAAGGCTGTATTCGAATGAGCCACAAAGATGATTGAACTATGAAATGTTGAAATTTGAATAGTTTTCACGTTACTCAAATCGCGATAGTGGAGGGGAAAAAAAGTTGTGACAAGCATAAAGAAAGTCGTAGAGAGATGGGAACCGTACCTAGACGGTAATCTATAGATGACCTAGGCGACATGCAGTTGTTAGCGTTAGCGGCGTCAATACTCTGCAGATGACGTCGCCTGTTTCCTCAAGGATTGAAATGCCGAACTTAAGCGCCAAGTATAACGAAGTTCAGCTTAGCGGAGGGCGGAAATTCAACTCTGATATGCACCGCCGACTTACTCGAAGAAGTTAATTAAGCAGTCTGAAGTTTGAGATTGCCCTAACTTCGGACCGCCTACCGACCGTGGAGTAAACTCTTCTGGTTTAATATGACTAGAGGTCATTAATGACTTGGCGCACCGTGTTCTCCGCTCGCACGGCAAGTATATGTTTGGGCACGCATGCATATATCTGTGTTTGTTCTGGCGGGGAATGGGGGGGGGGGGGGGGGGGGGGGGGGGGCTTGTGTTTACACTATATTCACGTACAGTCTGGCTAGTCGTTAGTGTCTCAACACTGTCTGGTTTCTTTACTGCCTGGTTTCTTCACTACCCGTTTTCGTCACTGCCTGTTTTTGTGCAAGCAAACACTGTCTGGACTAATATTACTGTGCTCGCTAGGGAACATCAGGGGAACGGAAGACCTTCGCAGCGACGTTCCTCGTAGCCCCATAGAGTTGTTTTGAGGCGTAAAAGTTCAGTAATTCATAACTTTATACCCGGCAGGCTTATGTTTCAGTGCAGCATTTGAGCCGAATCTGCAATCGCACCCGTGTAACAACATGTGGCCTCGCACAGCGAGTAGACGAGTATAATACCAGCACGTGAGTTGAATCGTGGTGTCTACAATCTCTGCATAATGTCCCCCCCCCCCCCTCTCTCTCCCTCTGCTGGTGCGTAGGTCGGCGGACGGCGTGAGCGGGGTCCGGGATGCATCGTGTGTCCTCCTGACGGCGTGCGCCCTCCGCCGCAGCCATGCGTCGCAACACGCGGCGCCTGCTCAAGCTGGCGCTGACGGCGCTGGCGCTGGTGCTGTGCACCTCGCTGCTCTTCCGAAGCCTCGTGGGAAACCAGGTGCTGGACTTCGTGCCCGGCGGCGGATCCTTCCTGCCCAGGGCGCCCCGGGAACACAACGGCCCCCCTGAGGTCAGTGGCCGCTGGCACCTCTCTCTCTCTTGACAGCGAGGCCTTCTCGGAGAGGCTGTTAGCTAGTCGCTTGCGTTGGCGGTGAAAAGCAGCGCGTGAGAGAGAAAGAAAAGAATGCACATCTTCTGTGCGTTGTCTACTAGCGTCGCTTTTCATTAGAGGATTCTTAAATGGACACTGAGGACAACTCTGTCAAATGTTTTTAAGGCTGTCGTGTCGCAGAAAATCCGGTGTCGGTGCCGGCGTCCTTGACTGTGAGCGAAAAATTCACGAAAAATCCGCAGAGAAGCAACCTAGGAGGCATGTGGGCCACCTAGGTGACGTGACCATATGCCAGCCGTCCCGGTCAGCTCAGTTTCTAGGGCGACTGTCCCGGTGGGGCTGTGGTCCTGGGTTTGAACCCTGCACCAGAAGTTTCTGTGGAAGCTGTATAGCTTTCCTCTGTAGCCGTACGGCTGCACTTGAGTGGATGCTAATCAGTGATTGCTCCCTGTTACCCAGTAACCTTGGTGCTCCAGGTGTAAAAAAATGCACAAGCTAATAATGGTGTTCACTGTCTCGTTTCTTTTTTTTTTTCTTTTTTTTTTAAGCGACTACTTGCCCGTGGCCTATTGGGGAACGGGGATTGCGCTTTCTTTTTGATTCTTCTAATGATTGGTGCCTGGAGTGCACATTGTATCTCGGAGTGACAAGCGAGGCTGTAGGAGCACATTGTGCCACCTTTATGTTCAGCCCCATGAGAACCGTGCTATCCGATTGGTACCACGTGATACTCGTTCTCAGCGGGGAGACGCGATTCGTGCCCTGTCGCCGAGACACTCGTTTTCTGCGCCGCCAATTTCGGCTGAATTTTTAACGCCACTTCCAAGGGCCCCTCATAAAATGCAATTGCGGCGATTACCGGTGTATTCCTGTTCGCACTTCGCTTTGTATGTTTGTACGCCAGCTCGTTCGAGAAGGGCCTCTCTTGCGTGGACCGGTTTGTGCGTATACACGACTCTCGGATGTGCGTGAAAACGGCGACGGAAATGGGGCAGGCCGGGAGGCAGACACACGCAGGGATTCGTGCTTGTCTTTCGCTTTCGCCCAACCTGTCCCGTGTTCGACGCTGTTCTCACGTTCTTAACAACACCGTGCCCGTTAAGAGTGCCTCTCGTGCAGCATGTCGTTGTCTACAAGGACGGTGGGTTGGCCTTGCTGCGAAATTTCGTTTTCAGCCAGAGCGCGCAGGGTTTTGACAACAGCGTGCTATAAGGTAGCGGAGCTGTTGCTGTCACCGAAACGTGCCCTGGGAAAATCAACGAGCTAGGCATTGGAAAACCCATATGGATCTAATACCGGCGTAGTATTCCATGGGGAAAAAAAAAAAAAAACGGAGATGGTCACCCTTAACACCCGGTGCAGCAGCAGCAGCATTAGTGCATCTCCACCGATTTTCCGAAGACGCATCTGTGTTGTGTCGAGGTGATCTCCTTCGTCTGCTACTTCTTCCCTTTCTTTCAAGCTAACCTGGATAACGTGCTTTACCTGCCTTCCGCCTACGAGGTCACGTATGCAGTAAACACGTTCTTTTTAACGCGAAAGCGTTAAGGCGCCAGCGCCGTCTCGTTGAAATGCGGATTGGTCGGAGAGGTAGTGACGTCACACGTGGAGCGACGGATTTGAAAAGTGAGTAAAACATCACATAAATCGTGAATATAATGTCGGAACATGACTCAAACTTCAATGTGACGTGTAAGAATGTAGAGTAAATTAACTGTACTGAAAAGAGAATTGGATTGAGATGGGAATCGAGCGTGTGCGCCTTGGATCCCGTGGTGGCCTTGTGCGGCTTGTCCGATGGTGCCCTGTGTCTGCTAAATGTTATGCAAGGAAGGACCACAGGCTGCTGGAGGGAGCCATTAGCGCTATCGCGTCATACTCTTAAGGCGGAGCTTAAGTTGTCCCCCAAACTTTTTTTTATGCACGTGACGTCTGCAGAGTGCACTCAGATTTTTAGCCCTGAAAATCTGGCCTGGAAGCTCCAGAATGCATCTTTGTGTATTATGAATGGAGATCAACCACCCCCTTTAATTATCACGTGTAGCGGAACAGGGCAGAGTGGTGGGCCTGTTGGTATGGCATGTCAAAGAAGAAAAAGCATCCAAAAAAGACGCACACACAAGGAGAGAACAACACAGGACAAAGGCTGGAAAGCCTTTGTCCTGTCACGTGGCATATATTACTGGTATTGGAGCCGGTGATTTCGCTCACCTGCAGAAATATAGAAGCTACAGCGCTCCTGGCAGTTCTTGGAGGTTAATTATAATTAATTGGGGAGTCTTAGAGGTGCATAGCTAGAAAGGTATGATCTTGTTGCTTTACTGAAGGCTGCCGCGTACGCAGATCTGCACGATCACACACGCACGCACAAGAACACGCACGTTAGCGGAACATGTACGCATGTTTATTTATCTGTACTACTCGCAGCTGGAAGCTACGAAGTACGAGCACAGAGCATACGTGCCCAGAGCTCTGTTCGTGATGGTGGTGGGCGAGACAGCGTATGCACATATCTGCAATATGAAACGCGATACACAATGATGAACTGTGTTATTATTTCAGCCCCAACATTGGAAATGCGTTAAGGTTATTGTACGTCCAGGAGAAAACTACATAGAAAACAGGCAAACTTTGCTCGCCACTCTTACATTTGGAGTAATCAATGGTTGAGTGCTCACGACTCGTTCCCGTTCGCATTGGAGCTGCCTGTACATGGCATCGCAGTGCCCACAGCGTCGTCCTCTCTCATTCCTTGCGTGAATGGAACGGCCTCGGAGCCTGGCTCCTAATATATATACGCCAAACATCCTTAGTAAAGTGGCTGTGAGGATAGCCTTCGGAATAAATGACTTCGCTCCTACGGGTGCTCCGCCGTGGCTGCGATTAATTGTGGGAACTGCCTGGTGGCTTGCCACCATTTTTACTCTTGCCTCGCGAAGCGCAACAAAAGGACCGCGAAGGACGCGCGGGGGAGATTTATGACGCCAAAAGAAGCGAAAGAAAGTGCGTTATAAAGGACGGCTTAACGCAGTACCGCAAAAACCACAAGAATGTGCGCTGCGGGTCTCTGTGCGCACGGCACCGTGCAGGAAACGGTTGGAAAAATGTGTACGAAAGGAGCATTATACTCCGAGCGGAGTCTTCTTGTTTCACTTATTTTGTGGCCTTGTTTTTTTCGCTCTTGCTCTTGCGTTGTTGAGGCAAGTAGAACGGAAAGAGAAAAGTGTGTACTGAGTGCCGCCTCGGAGTGCGCGGCGGCCAATCTGTTACAGCGGGCGGCTGAGAGGTGCGGTGGTCCAAGTCGTTAGCGCTGGGAAGGAACCACCGTGAAGTTCGCCCGCCGCGGACCGCTGCTGTCGTCCGTGTGGCGGCAGGCCCCCGACCGCCGTGTCTGTTGAGCCGAAGAGGCGGCAGCTGGCAGTGCTGAGTGGCGCTGCGAAAGTTGCGGAGAGCTGGGTGCGATTTGTTTTTATTTCGGTCGCACCGGGAAGAAAAGAAAAGCTGGGAGAACTGAGGTTTCAAACGAAGAGAAAGCTGCACAGGCGCGCACAAAAGTAAACGGAGCACTCAACTGTCTTCGAATATTTTTCACGCGTCACCTAATTGAAATTTCCAGCAGTGGTGCGCGCATCCTGGTAGAGGAGGTTGGTGGGCTTTCTTGTAGACAGACAACGCTTCTTCATTACCAATGGAGAAAGCGTGATTGCACTTCGAACGCAATAGCGTGCTCCGTTTACTTATGGCCGCGCATGTACATTAATGCTTTGTCATTAAAGCGTGGCGGTCGTGCATGTTGTCCGGGATTTCAGTTGTGTGCTCTTGCTTGACATCATTATAGTTTATTTAAGTTATAAAGAAAGCGAATTACAGAGCAAAAAAAATAAAAAATTCATCAGCACCGTTGTCGTGTGGGGCGCGGATACCTTTTGAACAGAAAGCCGCTCTCTTTTGCTGACAGGTGTGCGCGCTTGCATGCGTGTCGCAGTAGGTTTTCAAATGTTTCCATGAGTTTGACTCTGAGCGGCTCGTATATGGTGCCCCAAGTGCTCCAGATCTGAATGAGAGAAGTGAGGAGAATGTTCTCCTCATTCATTCAGAGCACTGAAGTGTCAGAGGCTTTTACTAACCGTCCCGGCAGCTGCCCTCGCAAACACGCACGAACAAGGTGCTCTAAGCGAATGAGCTATAAGCGGGAAATTGAGCTGGAGTTTTTATTGCGCTGTAAATAATTAATGGGAATGCAACGCCCTGAAGACATAGAGCGAGCTTTTATGTGCATGCAGTTTTTGTTCAGTGTCATGTCGCGTGAAAGGTGTGATTTGATCTGCTGTCTACTACCGGTGAAACGGTTTATTCCTCTTTGCATCTGCATTGTGTAAACGCTAAGGCGTGTTTAGGCGAAGGGTGGGTGAGCTATGCAATATAGTACTTATTGAATTGACCGTGACATGTCGAGACTTTTAAAAAGTGTTCTTACGAAACGCAAAGATATTTAAAGCTGAAACTTTATTTGGTTATTTAATTACAGCACTCGATGACATCTCATGGTGAATGTTAGTAGTCCTTATGAAAGTAATTTTATCGGAAGCGGCCCTCTGATACCATACACAAAGCCTTGGTTCTGCTCCCGACCTCGGCAGCACTATTTCGGATGGGTGTGGGGTGTGGGGGGGGGGGGGGGGGGGAATGGAATTACGCCCGTGTACCGATGATTTGGTGCACAATAAAGAACCCCAGGTGGTCGAAATTGATCCGGAGCTCCCCACTATGGCGTTCGCCACATCACAGGGATAGCATTGGCGCTCGGGCAAAAAAAAAAAGTACATTAATTAATGCTATATTAGGAGCGATGGACCATTCCTTTAAGCTCCATTCGCACGACTTCCTTCGCGATTGCTCTCATCTGGCGGGTTCAGTACATTACCGGCTGGCCTTTTAGCGCTCTTCTGGGTTCCCGAAATCAAAAGAAAGCCAGGAAGGCCAGCTGCTTGCTAACAACAAAGGGCACGTCGTCAGACACACCAACGGCCAGTCCGCGGCGCCAGTGCTGTCAGTGCAACAGCTCTTGTTGATGGCAAGAGTCGAGTGAGCGAACGCGACAGCCGTTCGTGCGTCGACAGGGAAGAGGAGGAGGGCGGGGAGAGGCGGCATTTCCACCTCGCTCGCTGCATTACAGTGCCGGCAGCCGCGCTCCGAGTCGTACGACCTCGCCGCGCGCTCATTACGGCGAGTGGCCGACGTCCGCCGTCGTCGTCTTCTCTGCCGCCGCGTCCACTCATTGCCGTCGATGCCCCGTCGTCGCCCGCACCCCCCTTTCTATATAGGGACCCCCGCGATGACAGATGTGCAGATTGGGACGGCCTGCTGTAGGGGCGCGCGCTCTCCCTAATGGGGACATCAAGCGCTGATGTGCGAGGGCGATGCATCCCCTGGCCTCAGTTCCCAGGGACGGCGCCATTCCCTTCTCCCTTCCCTTCTCCCTTTGCAGCTTTGTTTCTTTTTGTGCCTCGGGCGGCTGCCTTGCTTTTGCAGGTGTTGCGGGGTGCGCTCTTGGCGTCGCGCAACCCCAGTTTTCGCGGGTGTGTGTCGGCGTTCAGAGTCTGGTCCTTGCCGCTCGTGTTAACCTTATTGCGGCTTCCTGTCGTTGGCGCCGTTTGAGTGGATGCATGCATTCAGCGCAGTAGTGTCGTCACTTCTAGTGTCGCAATACTATGGCCACGCTAGCGTTTTGTATCTTTAGTTTGACCGCCGTCATTACTCACGCATTACTCTTTTGAAGCAGTTCATTCGTTCATTTATTTGTTCGTTTGCTTGTTTGTTCGTTCCTTTATCTGTTTGTTCGTTCGTTTAGTTGTATGCCTGTTCATTCCTTTGTTTGTTTGCTTATTTGTTCGTTCGTTTGCTTGCTTGTTTGTTCGCTATTTTGCTTGTTTGTTCGTAGGTTTATTGGTTTGCTCGTTCGCTCAGTTGTATGCTTGTTTATTTGTTCGTTCGTTTGTTTGCTTGTTTGTTTTTTCGTTTGTTTGATTCTTTGAGTATGACCACTTTATGGGTGCTGCTTCTTTAAAAACCATTTTCAAGATACATCCGTTCTTTTTTTAAAAAAAAAGAACGGATAACTACCATGCCTTTTTTTTCTCGTTTCGTTTTGCGTCGCCGTGCTTTGTAATGTGTTCCTTTCCGGCGTGCATTGTCCAGCCACCATTGCACACTGCGCCGCTTAAATATTAATGCCCCTGTCTCGTATGAATGGAACACTTTCATCAGCTTGTAACGCTTTCCGCTGGTTCTGCAAGTGCACGTTCAAACGCACAAACGACGCAAGGGTCAGAGAAACGCGGTTCGTGATGTAACGGCCATTCTGGCGCGCCTAGCTGCGAGCGCAGCGATTACGGCAAAACTCATCATATCCCTTGCGCAACGGACGCGTTCCTCCTCATCCTCGCAACCGCGCATAGCGTGGCATCCGTGCTGTGAGCGGCGAGCCACGAAATCGCCTCCAGCGGATGCACGACGCCAGCAGCGGCCTTGGCAACAACAGGTATGTGTGTGCGTGCGTGTGTGTGCACTGCGCGTTGCGTTAGACCGACCGGCCCCGCGGGTCTTGTGTGGCCACCGCCGCAGCAATTGCGGAAGTCGCTTTCGCACTGCGACGAGAGAGGGGGAAAAAAAAGTAACGGGACGAAAGGTTAGCGGAGTTCGCTCGCGTTGTGGTAGGTGCCTCCGCACGCCGCCCCTCTCCTTCCTCTCTTCCTTGCGCGTTGTCTCGCAAAGTGGGACAATCGCGAATGCGGCGCGCGTGGTCGTGCTTCTGCGGTCGGGACGGGTTGGACCGGTCGCTTCTTCGCGGCCGCCTGCCTCCCTCGCGTGCCCACTGCTGGCCGCTTCCGACGGGCGTTTTCTGTCTTCTTTTACGGAGCCCATTCCGCTGCTCGTGCCTCTTCCCTTTCTCCGTATACTGCGGCCTTTGCTTGCGCGTTTCTTTGGCCACGTTTCCGCTCATTTCTTCTAACGCGACAGCGTTGAGGCTCCCGCTCTGCACAGGATCCGGCGTCGTCGGTGTAGTCGGCGGCGTTGTGACCGGAAAAGCAGGTGGCCCACCTGCCGCCTAGGTCACGTGATCTTGTGACGTCATCACAACCTTCCACGGTGGCAGGTGGAAACCTGCACTCCGCATTGTGAAGGAACTGCCCGCCGTGGCAAGCGGCCGTTAAATTAATGATTGGAGGCGAGAAGCTGTATACATATTCGCCGCGATTTATGAATGTAAAGAGGCGAATGACCGCGTCCGCGAAGTGATACGCAAAGAGGACCTCAGACCGCTGGCGAGGCCCATTAAAGCTATCGCGTCATACCCTTAAGGCGAAGCTAACGCATTCTCTCAAGTTTTTTCCGTCTATATTTGCGCGGTTTCATTGCTCAATCTGTTCAGTGGCGGCCCATGCGGCCTTTTGACATTCGAGGAACGCTGACGCGGCTTTCCTGAGAACCGTTACTCCTAGAGATTGACGTTTTTGTAATACTCCGTCTGACTAGGGCCATACGCCGTCGTAAAGGCCAGAGGCGGGTGGCCTGAGTTGTCAAGCTTCGAATTTACCCTGCTGCATATTCTCACGCCATATAAGCGTAGCTTTCGTGTGTGCATTTGCGCGCGGACGAATCAGGATAGCAAGAAACATGAGTTTTTTCAAGCTATGCAGGCCAGTCACGAGCAGCTGTTATACTTATGAGCAGCTTTCTTTATTTATTTATTTATTTATCATCATACCCACAGCGCCATTGGCTGGCATTACAGTGGGGGGGTAGAAGAAAAAGTACACAAATGCCACCGCGTGCAGGTGGTTACAAAAAAAGAAGATAACAATGAGATAGAAAGAACACGGAATTATTATACACAAACAAATGTCACAGCATGGAAGAAAATGAATCATTTGATAATATGGACACTACTTCCTCAGGCAGCTTGTTCCATTCCGAAACCGTTTTGGGGAAAAAAGACATTTTAAAAAGGTCAGTCCGGCACCTGTATTCTTTAACTTTAAGTGAATGATCTCTACGTAAAGACACGTAATCAGGGTTGGCTATATATTTGGTTCTGTCTATTCCAGTTCTAGAATGAAATATATTATGAAATAATTTTAAACGCAGTACTTTCCTACGTTTTTGAAGTGAGTCCCAACCCAAAGATTTTTTCGCGCTCGTTACACTAAAATAACGCCCATAGTTATTGAAAACAAAACGAACGGCCAAATTCTGAACTCTTTCTAGCTTTTGAACGTCAAGCAAGGTTTTCGGATCCCAGACTGTGCAAGCATACTCAAGTATGCTTCTAACATTTGTATTATACAGCAGTTCTTTAGTCTTTAAAGGGAAAAGTTTAGCGTTACGTCGCAGGAAACCTAAAACACGACAGGCTTTGGCAGTAACGAAATCCACGTGACGATGCCAAGACATTGAACTTGTTAAATATACACCAAGATATTTAAATTCCAACACTGAAAGCAGTCTGCTATTATTTATGTTATAAGTGAAAATATGGGGAACCTTCTTTTTAGTGAAACACATATGTACAGATTTTTGTAAGTTAATATGCATTCTCCAGTTCTCACACCACTGGGCCACTTTACACAAATCCTGTTGTAATGCATCGCAGTCACTTTGATCGTTAATAATTCTATACAATACACAATCGTCCGCAAAAAGACGCATGTATGAAGAAATACCTGAAAAGATGTCATTCATGTAAATTATGAACAGTAATGGGCCCAAGACGGATCCCTGAGGCACCCCTGATGTTACAGCCACCTCATGCGATTGTTTCCCGTTGACAACAACACATTGACGCCTAAAGCTCAAATATTCCTTTATCCACCTAATAACGTTCTCATTTATGTTGTACCAGTATAATTTTTGTATTAATAAGGAATGTGATACAACGTCAAAGGCCTTCTTAAAATCTAGAAAAATACAGTCAACAGAATATCCCTTATCTAAAGCACTTGACAGGTCATGTACAAATTCGGTAAGCTGGGTGACACACGAGTAACCACTGCGAAAGCCATGTTGATTAGTATTTAATAATGAATGTATACTAAGATGATTCATAATACTAGTATAAAACACATGCTCTAAAACTTTGCATAATACACTGGTCAAGGACACTGGTCGATAATTTGAAACAACATTCCTAGGTCCCGATTTATGTATAGGTACAACATTAGCAAGCCTCCATTCATCAGGCAAGGAGCCTTCCTGTAATGACTTTGTGAAAAGAATTTGAAGGTACCTTGACAACGCAAAAGCGCAAGAAGAGAGCAGGATCGTGGGTAAGCCGTCCGGACCGGTGGCACTGTTATCTTTTAAGCGTTCTAAGAGCGACACAATTCCTCGCTGATCAAATTCAATGTTCTCCATGGGTTCCGTACAGTTCAAGGCAAGGCGAAAATCGGCAGGGCTATTGCTGTCCTCAGCAGAAAAAACTGAGCTGAAAAATGTGTTAAAGCACTTGGCTTTCTCCAGATTATCATGAACGATACTTCCGTTGTGATCGAGTGGCGGGATAGACAATTCATCCTTTCTGTTTCTTTTTATGTACTGCCAAAATTCTTTAGGGCGATCCTGGATACGCATGTCGAAAGACTGAAAGTAGGTAAATTTAGCCTCTTTGACCGAAGCATTCATATCCTTTGTAATCTTTTTTAACTGATCCATGTTATCTTCCGACGGATTTCTTTTGAAGCGCGCATATAGTTGTTGCCTTTTTTCAACGACTCTGCGCAGCGCTTTTGTGAACCATGGCTTGCTTTTGCTGCGACGTTTCGTCATCACCCATGACGGCACATGCTGCTCACGCAAATCAAATAGTTTGGCTGTCAGTATGCGCCACAGCTCATCAACGCTGAGTGAATCAGACAATGTTTCGTACACATCGACATAGGATTCAAGTGCCCAGGCTATCTCGGGGAAATTTGCCTTTCGGTAACTGTAAATGCGCCGATTGCCACAGTCTTCAAGTTTAACATACTGAAAGTTCATTTCCGCTAAAACACAACTGTGATCACTGATACCGGGCACTACAAGGGTAGAACAAGCTGCCGATGGTTGGTTAGTGAATAATAAATCCAAAACATTGTTGCCACGGGTTGGCTGCAGCACTAATTGGGATAAGCTGAATGAATTGCACAGATTTAACAATTCTTTGCCTACTGCGGAATTGGCTCTAGACGGAAGACATCCTGAGCTCCAGTCTAATTCAGGAATGTTAAAGTCACCTCCAACAACTAAACAGTCAGTTTTAACAGTTTCAATCATATCAGTTAGGTCGCTGATGGGTTCAAGCTGATTTCCAGGTGGCCTGTAAAACGAGCAAACTGATAGTAATTTACCATTTAAAAGTCTAATTTGAGCCCATACTGCCTCACATGTCCCAACATCAATTTCCATCTTACGAGAACTAACTAAGACGTCCACCAGTAAAAATACGCCTCCTCCGTGCCTGTCTCGATCTTTTCGATAGCTGATATAGTTACTGCATGACCCCTTCGTGAACTGATGCCAAGTCTAGCTTTCAAGGTGTTGCTGTTTTTCATGGCGGCGGATGTTTTGATCAGGCATGTATCCAAATGAGGGCCCAAGGTGGCTTGACATCCCCCTCCCGTAACCAAGCACCCCCCCCCCCCCCCGCACCAGCCCTGCTAGAAGCTTCTCTTTAAGCGAGTACTGCAAACCCCCCTCCTTGGTGGAAAAAGTAGTCTTGTGCCCCACCTGAAAAACCTTTCTGTGTAGGGGGCTCTCTCCGTGTCCAATGGCTTGACTTTCGTAGGGTGTCCCATGTGAAAGCTCTCATGTTCATATGATGACCAACAAGACTCCTTGTTGTTGCGGGCTGTTCCAGATGGGAGACGCTCTCATACAGACAGGGTGTGGGGAAGGGGGCGATGCGGCAATCGCTGTCACTTCTTGCCGGAAACGAAGAGCCTGACAGATTCTGCGCGAGGCGGAACACGGAAACTCTTGGGTGCGGACACCACCACTTCACGCAGCCGCCTCGGCGAGCGGTGTCTGTGGCTGCACCTCGCGGTCGCCGGGCGAAACTCGGCAGCGCGGAACGGTGCCTGCTCGAGGCGGCAGTTTTTGTTTGCCGACGGGAAATCGATAGGGTGGACGACGTCAAGGGCTTCAGTGGGGGCCCCCTGCGCACAAGGCCGGCTGGTCCCGGTGGACGGCGGCGTGCGTGATGCTGCGTGTACGGCTTTATACGTTCACTTATAGGACCGGCCGCTCTTGCGCTGACGACGAGGCAGATGTCCGATACATGTGCGCCTATCTGCAGGGAGTCGCGATGCGCCGTGACCGATGGCGTCCTTGGCTGCCTGCGTAAAAGCAAATGGTTTCCTTGACTTCGTTTCCGCCTTTTCATGCTGCGCTGCAGCGTCGTTACGTGCCCTTGAAGGCGAAGGTGTATTTATAACGTTGCTTTTCAGCCACCAGAAAATATTGAAGCAGATTTTATCTCACGGTAGTGCACGGTTGTTTGCTTACATGTTCGATTTGTTCATTTGTGTATGCTGCAATCGTTTTTTTGATTTATGCGATAGGGAAAATAAATGCTCGGATGAAATATCATAGATGCAGCGGATCGAAATGCAAAGGAAATGATGAGGGGCAGGAATAATGCCGCGAAGAAAAACTGCGGTATTTACAGGATGAGTGTTCGTACAGTAGAAGTATTATTCCGGGAGCTGCGGTGAAACATTAATATAACACGGGTGCGCTTCAAGGGTGTAAATAACTAAAGTGCTTGTCTCATAGACGGACCCTCATAGTAAGAACTTTCTGATCGGAGGTCCTGGTCGCGTTAAGGAGAAGACAAAGGTGCGCTTAGATGCGTTGCTAATTTCATAGCTGCACGTGCACGGTGGACTTAAATACGTGTCCGTTAGTTGCACGTGTTTTTCTTTTTAAACCTTGTTGTGTGGCAACTATATAGTTCAGTGGCCAGCGATTTCTGTTCGTGGGATGGAGGTGGAGACTAAAACATGTTCGAACCGGGGTCGCGGATGAGGTATGGACGAAACGCTGTTTATGCATCGAGTAGACCCTCATTTCAGAGAAGGAAAAAAAAAAAGGGGGGGGGGGGGGGTGAGTGCCGGGGGGCGGTGGCGAAGGTGTGCTTCACTGGTTTCGAGCCCCCTCTCCAGGCACTTCTTTTGCGAGAATGGTGATTACTGTTTCGTGAACGTTCTTTTTTTTAAAAGATGAGTGTTCAGGGGCTGTCTAGCGATGGCTGAGACATCGCTTCATAGTTTGCGATGATCGTGTTCCACATAGCGCTGTGGTGCCTGTTAATGTCTCGCTGATGACCCACTTGTAGTCAAAAAAGTCGTGGACGGCAACAGAAATCAAAGCCCGTGGTTTGCAACACACGCGCGGTAGTCCTTCTCAAAGTTGTCTAGTTGTGCGGACATACGGGCAGCGCCTCATCCGGTCTTCGCTTCCGCTCGACTTTTACACCGCTTCGTGAACCGGAAGGAGCGGCTCCTCCTGAGCCCTGAGTCGCATCTCTTCCGGGGAAGCTAGGGAGGGTGGTTACAGCGACGACATAAAAGGGGCAAGCGGGGGCAGGAAACTGTACAGAACGTGACCGTTATTCCCCCTCGCTTCGTCTTCGCCGCTGGTGGTCGTAAACGGCACCCGCCGTTGGCTTCGATGACTGACCTAATGGTGTCATCAGGCCGTCACGGGGCGCAACAACAGCCTCTTCGCTTACGAACGGCCGCTGTTCTTTCTTTCGGGGCTCAGCTTTTGCCAAGGCAGTCGTGAGCCGCTTCCTACACGCACACACACAGACTGATCTGGAACGGATTCAAAATCGGCTCTCTCTTGAGAAGGCCGTGTGTGTGTGTGTACGCGAGGGGATCAGTGCTGTGTGTAGGAGAGAAGGGAGTGGCACGTCGCGCGCGCGGACAGTATTGCATAGAGACTCGCGCGCCAACCTGGAAAAGTGGCCGGGAAGGGAAGGAGGTGGGAGGCTGTGGAGCATCCCGGTTCCACCCTAATGGGCCTCTAATTAGGCATTCGGAAGAGTCGGCCAAATGAGCCCGCAGAGTCAGAGCCCCGCCGCAGCTGAGCTCCGCGGCCTCCGGATGGGACCCGCACGTTGCACTCAGCTGCCCGGTATACGATCGCTCGTCCCAACTGCTGGAACACACTCTTTCTCTCTCGCCTCCTTCTCGCACGTAAGAGCGTTCCGCTAGCAGCAGGCTGGAATGGCCGGCGCTATAGTTTGTATGCGTGCCTTGTGTGTGCGTAGCTTGCGTGCACGTATACTCGCGGAGAGCTCATTGGGCCGGCCCGCCGGCCCTGGGTAGTGGAATGCGCGAGCTCGCGCTGAAGGGGTCTTTTTTTTTTCCGTCGCCGTTTGCGGGGTTTAGCCGCGGCGCGCTGTTTTAGGCGAATGAATCCAGGTGCAAATGCCTCTCGCGTCGTTGGGGAAGCGAGCTGGAGAGCACGAGAGCGCGGGGGTTTCGGCGCTCTAGGATCATGAGGATACTGGCGAGGCCGGCTCGCGCAACGTTTATAGATACTCAGCGTTCCAGGTCGGTAGGCGATGCGAGAGGAGCAGTCGTCCGTGCTCTTCTGAAAGGGTGCTTAGGTCCGGCGTGTATATGTAGCACTCGCATAGACGTGCGCGCGCGTTTTGGGGCAGCGCCGCGGCAGGAATCCTCTTAATCTCTCCCGAGGGAACGCGGATAAAGGCGTCCGCGCAACGAGAGAGTTTATGCGCGCTCGTTTTTCGCTGTACGTGAAAAAAAGCAGTTGCGCGGCGAGTGGCCCGATTTGCCTTGGTTTAAAAAGTCTGCCGCGATGCGAATTTTAAGAGCGCTTTCGGTTTCAACGCGCAAGGTTAAGGCTGCAGCCGTACGAATTCGAAGGTCCCTTCCATTTCAATACACTGTAGCGCAGCAAAAGACGAGGACACAAGAGACGAGAGACGAACACCATTGCATTTAAACGCCAGATTTCCGTGTAATACCGTGCGCGGGTTCACTGCTAAGAAGCTTCTATTATGAATGCCCGATTAGCTCAGTAACTCAAGAAGCGAATCGGCTGTAACCCTCTGCGTTCCGCCAGAGAAAGCGATTGCTAAGAAGCTTACTTTCGCGAACGTGTGCTTATAACTTATCCCTGTTTCCTCAAAAAGGCCGGTCATCGTTGCCAAGCAACCCACAGCGCGCGCGCCTGTCGACGACCACTTTCCGTTAGACCACTTCAGATGTGTTTCGAGGCGTACCGATGCCATTTGCCTGTTGCATTTCTCTGCCGCTGCGAATGCAGCCTTTGATCATTTAACCGCGAACGAAGAGCGGTCCATCTCCCCCCCCCATCCCCCTCCGTCCAAATCCTCCTTATCCTTCAAGCTGGAATCCCGGGGAGTACGAAACACGGGTCGCAGCCTGGTTCGTTGCATCCAAGCCGCATAAATCATTGGCGAACGCCGCTGGAAGACGCCGGGCAGAGGCCGTTCGCGGGAACGAATTGAACGTAGCTCGTTTGTTGAAGCGGGAGAGCTCCTTTGACGTCGGGGCTTCGGAAGGCGGACGGAGGCTGCGCGTGGCGCAGCTGGGGCAACGGCGGCGTATAGGCGAGATTGAGCGATGCTCGCCGCGGAGGCCCCCGTATGGATGGGATGCGCTTCTCCTCCCGCCTGCTCTCCACGTCGGAGTCCTGCGGAGAAGCCCTCCTTCATCTCGTGCGCGGCGGCCCGAGGAAGTGCTTTCCCTGAGCTGCAGGAGGTGAAAGGTGAATGTGGACTCGTGGTGGCCGTGTTGTGATAACAGGTGAAGGACCACTCTTCTCCGAGTGTGTTGATTCCTCGCGTACAGAAATTTTTTACACAGTCTGCAGACTGTCCATAGACATCCGACTATAAAGTCTATAGACTCTTTATAGACAAATCCTAGTGGACAGTCTATAGGCAATACATATGCTATGGACAGTCTATAGACGATCTCTAGATTTATGGCCATACACTTTGAATAGACCTTTTTCTATAGACAGTCTACAGACTATGAGTAGACAAAAAGAAATATCTATAGGAAAGCAATAGAGCCAATAAGAAGTCTATAGACTGTCTATAGACCAATTTTATAAGGGTTGTCGGAGGTATAGCGGTGTCTGAGCACAGCTGTTTAACATGTATTCCCCTATTCCCAGCCCTGTTTATCTCCTACGAAGGAAATAAAAAAGGAATTCTATCTCGACTCTCTATTCCACCATATCATCATACCTTGATGTGTCCATTTTTTTTTTGCTCCATATCTAATTTCTCTTTTTCTTTGTTTCTCCGTGCAAATTTCTCCACTTACGTATTTATCCATTTCTGCGTATCCGACTTTTTTTTCATTTCTTCATGTCGACGTTTTTTCACACCAGCGGATTATTTGGGGTCCGCGCCCATGGGTTTCGCTCTTACGCCCGCATTTTAACTCATTGGCGCCGGTAGTACCGATATTAGACGTTTCTAGCATACCGTAGACGTATTAGCGAAGACGCATACCGGTTTACCGGACGCCTCCTGCGCGCGCGCAGTGACGTGGGTGGGGCCAGGCTAGGTCACTGCGGATGCGCTGGAGGCTTCTGGTAAACCTATAAACGTCTCCGCTAATACGTCTCCGGTGCGCTTAGAGACGTCTATTATTTTGGTGTACCGCGGGAAAGCCTTCCAGCGCCTCTCTTCCCTCTCCCCTTGAGGGATTCGAACGTACGGCGCGTTATTCAGAACACGAGCGGTAACTCGAGGTAACTTGAGCGCTGGCGGATGCAGGAAGTGCTGAAGTGTTCGCAAGTGCAGCACACAGGCGTAAGCGTCTTGTAAGCGGGATCAGAGCCGGCTCGCTGTACTGTCCGCCAGTCGTTGATCACAGCCACGGAATAGGCATTGTAAAATAACTTTCGCCCAGACACATCAGCATTGTTTTGTTTTGTTCCAGCATTGGCCTCGCTGCAAGCTGAGCGTGGTCTGCTTCTTTTGGCGTGCTGCCCTCTGCGTCGATTCGCGTTTTAGTTTTTGGCCGCGCTGACTTGCGGTGGTTTTTGAGCGGTGTTCGCATTTCACAGTGGTGCCCACAGATTTCACTGTCATGCAGTACGTTACATGTCCGAAGTCTCGAAGCAGAGACGAAATGAAAAAAGTTGTTCATATGCTACGCGATGTCGGGGCATGTTAAACAACGCCAGGTGGTAGAAATGAATCTGGAGCGCCCAACCGCGATGTCTCCATACTCCATGTGCTGCTTTGCCTCATAGCATATCATTTCACGCCCCGTAAAATATACTTTCTTTTTATTCGAGATGTTTGCCATTAGGCATAATGAAAAAGGGAAAGAAAGTTATAAGAAGGAGTGTTAACAAGCCTCGCTTAAAAAGTGGCAAAAGTTCTCGATAAAGTGATTATCATGAGTCCGCTTGCGATAGTCGCCTGCAACATCCCATCGCAGGCCTACGTTCCTTAGGAAGCGTCGTCTCACGGAGGCTGTAACCAGGCAAGTTCACAGCAAGTGTTTTTCATCACACTGGTCTGGCGCAGCACTACAATGGGGACACTTGTCAGTCACTTCGAAACGTTTGTCACGCCACCGATGACGCACAGGAGTCGGAGCCGCTCCTGCCCGAATCCGGCGCACAGATACCTCCTCCTCCCGAGGGAGACTCCGGGGGAGAGGGTACGAACACGGAGGAATTAGAGCGCGTGTCCGCTGACGCAAAGCCTGTTTCTCGGAAACATGGGACAGGAACGGATCTGGGGGAAGAGGGGAAAGTGGCGGGATGTCTGATGTGTCAAGGTGTGTCATTGCATCCACTTGAATATTTTGCAGGCCCTGGGCATGGCCGCGAATCCAATGCATACGCACAAGACTGGGGTATTTTGTGCAAAGTTAGTGAATGGATTGTTTCGCCTATCAAGGTAGCGAATACCTACTTCTAAGCGTTATGGCGTCTGTGGGAGATGACCGCACCGCCGTTCCTCGCTGCACAAGCTCCGGCCGCGCAGGTTCCAAGTATCTAGCTGTATAGGCGTCCTCCCCTAAGCGGCGTGCTTGCCTCAGCAGCTCGGCGCCTCACCGCCATCTGCGGCAGCCGCTTTGCAAGGTCGAAGGGAAAGCGAGGAGCGAATCGAAGTTGGCGCACCGGGGGAATCCCGAGGAGGCCTCCTTCCCTCCCATCCCGGCTGCTCTGAGGAGAGAGCACAAACGCCGCTGGCTCGCGGGCCGCAGCAGTCCAGCGCCGGGACTTCTGGGGCTGTGGGGAACTGCGCACGGCTCCTCGTTAGGCGCGCGCCCTCTGTGCGTGTGTGTCTCCCTACGCGTGCGTCTGTGCGTGGCATGTTGTGTGGGCTGCCTTTTCCCTGGCCAAGCGACGTTTGTTCCGCGGCCCCCGTTATCGCAGAGCCGGAGCTTATTCCTGCGGGACTCGCTTACCCGGCGGGCCTAACTCCGGCCGCTGTTGCTGCCAAGGAGAGGAGGGAGCGGAGAGGAGGACGACCGCATTTCGAAGGAGCCCTGGTCGTTTTTGCACTGCGATGTTGTGGGCAATTGGAGTCGAAATTGCGCGGCGAGCGTCAGGTCGCGCCGCGGCGGTAGTCCGCCGGTCCATCGCGGCGCTGGCCGCAGCTGGGGGGCACGAAACGGGAGTCTCGCGAGAATAAGGTCTTGCATTGGAGTGGCGTGGTTTGAACACCGCCCTGGGGTGTGTCTTGCGGTGAATTCGCGAGGGTCTAAGCTCTGTTTCCTGTGCCCTATTGGATGGCACTTGTAACTTGTAGGGGCAGAGGAAGGTTTTGTACACACAGGAAGAGCTGTGTTCCAGTTAATGCATTTTTCACCCGCACATGAATAGTGGCAGTGTTTTCCTTCAACGCGTTGAGAACGGTATTAAATGCGGCGAGCGTGCTGAAATTCGCCCGCAATATCTGTTGCACAGCCCGTTTTGAAAGGACATCGAACTGTGGAGAGAACAGCAGCACGAGCTTGCTGCGGAGCGAGGGCCAGCCGTATCGCGGACCCGTCTGGGGGCGCGCTCCCCACGGCGTCTGGGCGGCCAATTTGCTGGGTCAAGCGGTCGAGTGCGCGCAAGTGGCCGCTGTCTACGCAGCTCTCGCCGGCCGGCCAACGGGGCCAGCTCGAGTGCCCGGAGTGAGCAGTCCCTCGTGACTGGAGTGGCGCCGTTATGAGCCGCGCGCCGGCGCGCCCACTGCTGCACGTTCCCCCATGGGAGGCTGCGTAGCGGTTCAAAGAGCGCTGCCGGCGCGAGTTTGGGCTCTCGCGCGTGACGGAACGTGTTTGCCGTGCGCCGTTGCGACGCCCTCTCCCAGCAAGCCACTGAAAGGGGAGAAAGTAACGGGAGAAAAGCGTGCGCGGAAAAGCGTCACGTTTCACGACTCCGTAATTTGTGTTTTGAATACGGCGCGTGGGAAGGCGTGTGCGAGGGGCGAGTTGTATACATGCCGCCTTATTTACTGCGTGACACCCTTCTATAGTCACATGTTCCGTAAAAAGAAACAAACAAAAAAGGTCCGAGGCAAGGTTTTTATTTTTGGTGCTCCGTCAACGGGAACGTGCTGTGATGCACTGTACTGTGCACTGTGGTGCGCAAAAAAAAAAAAAAAGGAAGAGAAAAACGGGCCGGAGTAACAGTTTAAATCGCCGGAAACTGCACGCGTGGACAGGGACAGACTTGTAAGAGTGATTCATGTTCGCGGTCGCTGTCTCTGCCTGCGCGCGCAGTGTTTCTGCGAAATAAGAACTCTTGACCGACTTTTCGGCCATCGTGTCATCTTAAAATTTCAGAACGGTTATTTTATGGAGAATATGCTGGTCATAAGACCCCTGTCGCTGGTTTACCTTTAACCAGATTATTTATACCTAGCTCGTTTCGCAGTCAACCGCTGGTGCCGATGTTATCGTGTGTACGTGGTCCCCCGTTGCAGTGTGTGGAGCATGACAGCACCCCTCTGTGAACCGTCCGCTTTTACTGCGGCATTCGCTTCGCTTCCTGCAGCTTCGGGTGCATCTATTATTCGCTCCGCTGAGCCTCCTGTTTTCTCCAGGCTTTTCCATGTGTCGAGGGGAGCGCTATAGTTTCATCCTAGCACGGTTACTCTTTCGGAGGCCGCCCGTCTAAGCGCTTATGTTCATTGCATGAAGCGTGTATTATTCACGGTTAGCGCCCTCGCTCCGTGGTTTAGGTCAGGTTCATACTGCAGGCTCCCGTTTTGTTTTTGTAGTTCCGCGCGTCGGGCAGAAGCGCCAACAGCCCGCAGTATGCTATTACAGTGCACTCAGTGATCTCCTAAGTGTGTCCTGTATCTTCCCCGGAGGGGTCGTGGAGAAGCCAAAGATATGTCTGCTCTGCCGAGGCTCTCGCGCATGTGCACTGCGCGACGCGTAATGATGAAGGGTGAAATTGGACGCCCTTTCTTTCCGCGATCTTTCGTCTGTACAAAAATCTACAAACACATTCAGTTACTGCCTGCGTGTCGTGTTTCTGCAACCATGATGCGTTGTTTCGGCGTCTCTTCTTTCACTATGGAGGAGAGGAAAAAAATCTGTCTAGTCAGCTGTTCACTAATTTGCTTGTTCGCGGGTTTCCGAGATGCCTGCTGGTTCGTGCTGCGCTTGTAATCTCATCCTCATCGCCATCAGACTGATGGTGCCGATGTTATCGTGTGTACGTGGTCCCCCGTTGCAGTGTGTGAAGCATGACAGCACCCCCTTGTGATTCGTCCGCTTTTACTGCGGCATTCGCCGCAGTAAACTTGAACTTGATGGTGATGATGGTGATGACACACACACACACACACACACACACACACACACACACACACACACACACACACACACACACACACACACACACACACACACACACACACACACACACACACACACACACACACACACACACACACACACACACACACGCACGCACGCACACACACACACACACACACACACACACACACACGCACGCACGCACGCGCACACACACACGCACGCACGCACAGAGAAAGAGAGGGGGGTGGGAGAGAGAAAAGCTTAGGAACCGTCACTGGCATCCAATTTCGTCGTCTGTTTGTGGTTCTCCTGGCCTATTTTCTCTTGTGGTTTTTTTACTCCTTTCACGGAGTTTTTTTTTCTTTTTTTGCGTCGGCTTTAGTTTACAAATTGCTGTAATTACCTGCAAAACCGGTCTGCGTTTTCATCGCGGTTATGTTATTGGTACAGTGAAAAGCAGGTGACCTGTAACCTCTTACATATTTATCCTGTAACCACCGCTGCACAATGCAGCTGGGGTCATCTTCGCGAGCCTCCACTGTATTAGCACGCATCTGACACGCCTAGCTGTAGCCCAGTTCTAGCCGCTGTATTAATTTTGTGAACACGTTCTTCCGGAACACTTACTCAGAGCGGAAGTGTTTAAGGCGTCTCGCGTTGCGACCGGTTGTGTCCTTTATTTGTAACGCTTCCGGTAAATCCTCGGCCAGACATTGTGGCGTGCTCATGTTTAAACAATGATATGGCCGTCAATTCTCAATAAGTGATAAAAATTAATGGTATGTCTCCTGAGCATGCGCGCTGCGCGCATGCAAAAGGTCCTTCCTCCTTCATAGGCAGTTTTAGTTCTTTAGAACTACGCACAATTCTTGACTCATGTTGCGCATGAAACGCGAAGACATGCACTCCACTGGTGGAGTCTCACTTGCAGTTAACTGCCGCGTCCGTGTCCTGTTGTCTCTGCAGACGTGAAGGAAAGAGGCGTAAAATCGATGGATATATGGAGTATGCCTTCACGGCCTATATCTTCTGCTGCTTAGAGAAAAAAAATTCAGGGGAGCGCTTTGTTGATCTAAAGTGCGGTGAGGCGAAAACCTTAAGCCTTAAGAAAACCTTAAGAAAACCTTAAGAAAAGTAACTTACCTGTTTCGAATATCTCGATGGACCCCTGAACCTCGCCGTAAGGGAAGGGAGGAAGATGGGAGTGAACGAAGGCACCGTATTCACTAGACGCGCCTTTGTTCTTTCCATACCATGGCGGAGTGGTTAGCGTGCTCGTATCACACTCCGGATACCCTGGTTCGATTCCTCAACTCGACCGATGTACTACTCGGTTTTATTTATTTATTTACTTTACCTGGTGTATCACTATACCACCTTTTTAATTGGGATGGTATAGTTAGTACAACTGGCCACGTTTGAAATTCACGCACTGTGACGTCGCGTCCATTTCGACCAATTGAAAAGCGTGACATTTCTGTCGACAACTCTCTGTCACAACTCCTGCTTACAACGATGAGGCATTAAAGGCTTTCCGCCTTAATAAAGCTGTCTACGGGCTAGTTAGCCAGTCAGTTACTCAAGGATAAGACACTAAAGCACTTGCTGACAGGGTAAACGCTACTTTTTCTAAGGCTGCTTAAAACGTGTTGGAATTGTCTAGAACTGGCGATAGCATTTAATTAGGTTCGCAAGCTCGGTGCCTTATAAGCACGGACAGGACGTTGCGTGCAGTATAGCTCTGATAGTTTCCGCGTGAATCCGCCCTTAGTGTGAGTATAGGTCCTTAGCGCTTGAAGATAAAACTGCAAATACTTTTGCGAACAGGTGGAATACACCGATGACAATGCTAATATAATAGAAGCTCTCGTTTGGGCACCGCACCATGTGTTGGGGGGTTGGTTTTTTCGTTCTTTTTTATTTTTGAAATTCGGCGAACTTTTTGCGTTGTCTGTGCCAGAAAACAATTTTCGTTTTTATTCTTACGTGAATGTCGTTTTCAACGCAAGAATTTCCCACCGATGAAATGTGGTAAATTGGTAGTCACATATCGTTCTTTCACCGTTTCCTTTTTGTCTCTAAATCTGTGTGATCGTTCCCGATGAGTGATTTTTTTCCCCTCTCTTATTTTCAGCGAGTAAAACTCCGCTTAAACATTCTCCCGCGAAACTTCCAGTTAGCAGAGTTCATAGGAGAGCTTGTCCTAGGACCGAAATAAGAGTGAAAAAAGAGCAAAGAGAGAAACTACGAAATTGAATGAGAGGTAAAGTACTCGACCGACCTAAGCAGAATTGAAAAGAACTGAAAACCTCGCCGTCCTCAGCGGGCAGAAAAAGCAGCTTCAGTGTTTTCATTCGCGCAGTTACACGATAAACCCATCGAGGCTCATCAGCGCGTATTGGATCGAGAGACGCCGCGCTGGAACGAGCGAACGACAAGAAGCGCGCGCGACGCATTCACGACGCGCCGTTCCTTTCATCGGCGGAACGAACGAACGAGCTGAGAAAACGAGCGTCGCGGCATCGCGACCCGACGGGCTCAAGCCTAAAAGCGTTTTCTTTTCTACACTTTCTCTCTGGCGCGCGTTTCGCGTAGACCAAGGGAGAGATGCTCGACGTCCGAGGCTCGCGCTTGGCTGAGCACGGAGGTTCTCCTTCGTGAGGGGTCAATTATGCAGAGAGCCGTAATCAGAGAGACTATACGACGACTGCTGCTGCTATCCGTGCAGCGGCGGGGGAGGCCACGTCGAAATTGCGCCAGAGACGAAAGAAGGCGCGCTGCCTTCTCGTACGCGCCCTGTACGGTCCCGGGGCCGTTTGTACGGCGCCACCGTGTATTAAAGGCTCTTCAGCTGAAAAGGACGGCGCGCGGAAATTATATGCGTGCCGCGTATGCGGGGGCCCGAGAGGGAGGATAGGCGGCGCTTTCTGCCGAAACGAATATTTGCGAGAGCACTCTCTTGACTGCGCTCGTTCGCTTTAAACTTTCTCTAAATGGTTCTTTGGAGGGGGAAAAAAGAAAGAAGACATGAGTGATACGTTGAGGGTTTCTTTTTGGTGCTCTCGATATGCGCTCGATTTCTTGCGTATTCTTCGGTTTGTTTGTTTATTTATTTATTTTTTTATGCACTGTAATTACGTAGTGCCTGTTAAGGCGGCCAGAAACTTTGCAGAAATAATTATGCGAACTTTGGTAAACGCCGGGGCGTGTACAGTTCTTTTTATCTTTACTTTAGGCTTTCTTCTCCAGACTGGCTTGAATTGATTGCATCCTTTTTTGTTTTCTTTTCGATTGCAGTTGTAATTTTCATATAAACTTGTACAAGAATGATTCCAGTCTTCTTGCTTTTTCTTTTCTTTTGCAACGTCGGTTACTCCTGATAACCAAAAAAAAAATAAAATAAATGGAAATGCGGAGAAGTCGACGATACGAGAATGTTTTTTTTTTTTTTCCAGTGGTCTATAGAGCGGTGCTTTTCTGATACGGTATTCTTGAAGATTTGGTCGCGAATCCTTCTGCTGCTATCCGTGCAGCGGCGGGGGAGGCCACGTCGAAATTGCGCCAGAGACGAAAGAAGGCGCGCTGCCTTCTCGTACGCGCCCTGTACGGTCCCGGGAGACTGTTGTTCATTTTACTAGCTCATATTGCTTCTCTGACGTCACGTTTTTGCTTCTAAATCGCGTGCCGCAACCTCCTAACGCTCCTCAGTACACGCTTGCGGGGCTCAGCAGAGGCGTTATTAAATCTCTGCTCCAAATTTTCCCAGAATAACCAGCTCAACGTCGGAGAAACGGGGAAAACGACGGTGGCGATCCCTTTCGGAACTCTTCGATTGCCAAACACTACACCGCCGCATAAGCATCCCGAAAATGATCCCACGCCGCGCGGTGTGTGTTTGTGCAGCGGTATAACAACGACAGTAACTTCTCCTTATCTCTTCTTTCCTCTAACCTAACCCACCGGAGCGCCTCATACTTGCCTCCGTTCCTCGAGCTTCCTTCGAGTGTTAGTAATACTCTAAAAATGGCGTAGACTGCTCGCCCGAGGCGCACCGTATGGCCCTCCGTAATCTATCGAACTGCTTTTTCGCGTAGGCGAAACGGCCGAGATGCTGGCGGCTTTGCGCCCTCTCCCCCACTCTCCATGGAGCCGTGTAAGGACAGAAGCTGCTATATAGCCGTCGGCCCATACGTGAACGCGCCCGCGTGGTGCAATTTGTGACGTCGGCGAAGCGGCAGAAGATAACGACGATCCTTGCTCTTCCTTTCTTTCTTTTTTTTTTTTTCAGTCGCAATTTTATTTATTTCATTTTTCTTCGCGTAGCGAGGCGCTCGTGTTATCCGCGGGCGAAGTCCCCCCTCGAGGGACCGTCGGCGGGTCACGTTCCCAGCCAAGCTTTCTGTGTGTCCACTTCTCTTTCGTCTTCGCTGCTCGAACAACTTATGTTGCCACCGCCTCACTGTCTCCTTGCTCTATCGCTTCTTCTTCGGGAACCGATGGCCGACCACTGCGAGCACCGGGCTGTTTTCTGGCCGGCGCGGTGGGAAGAAAAGGCTTGGGACGGCGACGGCCCGTTGCGCGGTTTAGACCCGCGACCGGCACCTAAACCCGCCCTCTGGATATTATCTTTCCTTCTCCCCCCCCCCCCCCCCCCTCCCCTCCCCTCCCTTTCCTTGCGCTTCGCCGACTTTTCTACGAAGAGGAGAGTGAGCTCCTGGAGTGGCTGTGCGCCGCATTTACACGTTCTTGAGGACCTTCGCGAGGCACTCGATTTCAGGGTCTTCAGAGGCAGAGGCTGCATTTCAAAAGATTTTCGTAAACGGGAGGTTACTTCGTTATGGATCCGAATTCATAATTTTTTAAAGCAGGCTTGCCAAGTTGCACGTTTACCCTTAATATGGGGTCAGTGGTCGTTAACAAAACGAGAATGAAGGACTCAACACGAATGCTATTCTGCTTGACAGATGCATGCAGTTTGGTGCTGGAAACCACACTGGCACTCACAGATTCATAAAACACACGAACTACTTATATTTATCCTCCTTTAGAGGAATTTTGCTGTTCCATCACAAGTATGGTACGCAACATTGTGGTGAAGCCGGCTTAACATTTATGAAAGGGATCCATTAGCTGGGGCCTTTGGCTACCTTTTATTTGCTATGTTGTATTTGCCAACCTGTGGGTGTACCGACCACTCTTGAATGGAATTTGCATACGAACAAGGTAGCGATTGCAGCCTCCTTTTAGCCTCGTCGATATTTAAAATCACTGGTGGCTCTGCAGAGTGGTAGTGTGGCTTGCTGGTCGAGTTGGTTGAGCATATCTTCAAAAACCAGAGCTAAAATACAAGGACTGAAAGAACGAGACACACACACACTGCGCTGATTTTCTGTACTTGCCTTTTCTGACCTAATCTTCATCTTAAGAATTTTAGCGGGTCTTTGATTGCCAAAAAATTGGTTTTTGAAGAAAGGAAATGGCGCAGTAACTGTCTCGCATATCAGTGGTCACCCGAACCGCACCGTAAAGGAAGTGATAAATGAGGGAGTGAAAGAAGAAAGGAAAATAGAGGTGCCGTAGTGGAGGGCTCCGGAACAATGTCGACCACCTAGGGATCTTTAACGCGCACTGACGTCCGCCAATCGTGATCGCTGCATTTCAATATTAAAAGCGAGTTTTATAAGCTTAGTTTTTTATTGGATATTTTGTCAAATTTTCAAAGCTTTGCGCAGGTCTCACTGTGTGTCTTTCTTGAATTTTGTGTTATATATGCTGTTCTACCTCTTCCGTGCTGTTATTCAACGCTCATTTCTTTTTGTCCTTGAACAGACTCCTTCTCATCTAGCAGTCAAAACACGTCGATGTTGTCGAATGCTCCGTCAGTACAGGCCTTTTCCAAGCTCTCCATCCCAACATGGCGCTGGCACGTAATCTGACGTACGATATGTGTTCTTCGCTGATTTACAAGAAGGGAAGGCTGTTTATTTATATTGCTTCCACAGCCGTTGAACCGCTCCTGATAGCCGTTCGACGACGAGCGCGAACTCCGGGACCCTGACGCACGTCTTGCAGGCCGCCCGGTAACCGAGGTCGGTTTGCACAACGACGTCCGCCCCTGAGTGGTGCACACCTCCTTTCCTCGCTGCAACAACTCGGCCAATTGGTGCGGCTTGGAAAGAGAGAGAGAAAGAGCGCACTATTTTCTCGGAGACAGTTTCCATGGCAACCTGTTGCCGCCCTTCTCTTTCTATGCCCTCGACCGGCAGTGTTGGGATTCCATGTAACGCGGGTTCTTTTTTTTTCCTTATTTCTCTCTCTCTTTCTCTCTGTCATCGCGTCTAGTCTTCGCGTAGCTCCCACTCGGGACGGGCGGTGTTCGATGAAGGAGAGGATGATTCTCGACGCACCGGGCCTCCTGAAAGGAACTTGCTGCACGGCTGCTGTTGCTGCTCTTCAGCCCCTGTAATAAGAGCCGGACCTTGTTGCCCCCCCCCCCCCTCTCTCCTGCCTTTTACAGTGCGCTTCTTCTATGGCCACAGTGATGTTTATTGCGGGGGATGAGATCTCATGTTTCCCTGCGATGGGCGTTGTTCCTCCGGCAGCCTTCACTCTGCCTGGTGTGCTTTATAAACTCCGTCATTAAAGGCATTGAAGGAATGCAATATGATAGTACAACCCATCCGAGCCCGCGTCAGTCTCCAGCCTCGGTAATCCTTTTGTACTTTTCTATCCGCTGTATGCGCACGGACAGCTGGTTAAGAGAGCTTGCCAAAGCATTGCTTGTTTGCAGGCTAAGGCATGCCGAATCTTCTTGTAGAAAGGAAAATAAACGTACAGTCTTTGTCAAAAGTTTAGAGGCCAGGGGGTTCACTTCTAAGCTTTATATTGGGACTCCAGGAGCATTTGTGGAAGTCCTACCTATTGCTGGAGGCAGTACCAGAAATCTTCTCACATTGAGGAAATTTGGAGCGCTAGAGATTCATTAAAAGCGACACAGTGTGGCTCAAAAGAAAACCAGCTGGGCTCCAAACTTTTGACATAGGCTGTACATCCTTGGTCAAATGTCTTCAGGCCACATGCTTTAGTTTCCAGCCGCGTATTGGAAGTTTGTGGCTCCCATGAAGCTCTTAATTAAGTCTCTGCAGGGCGAGGGCTGAGGAAAGCCGTCGTCATCACCTTTGAACACATTTTCCTCTTTAGGTACAGCGTAAGGGCTTCTAATAAAGCTCTAAAGCAAACTGCGTGGACTGAAAAGTTGACCAAGGATGTGCCTCTCTAGCAGAAAGCTATAGTGGCAGCGTTCACAGCGGTGGTGTAGGGGGCCACTACGGACGGCCACGGGCACCTTTTGGAGGGAACTCCTGCAAAAAATTTTACATGTTTATTTTTTACACCGCACACTTTTGGAAATGATCTAGAAGCCCCCTTTATAGCGAACTCCTCACGATCATTCTATTTTTCTACAAACTGAACAGAATATGACCGTCTGATAGCCAATACGCTTCCGCAGCGTTTCAACTCGCACTTGTCCGTAACCCTGTAGTGTAATCTATAGACCGCTTTAGTACAGCGTGATCTTGGAATCACAATGGACGAAGGTGTCGGAGTTCTTTCGTTTTAAGTTTGAGGCGCTAAATACTTTGGATCCTTGCGTCTGGAGGACGAGCTTCGCCTGCGCATCGGCATCTGGAAAAGCTGTGCGGCGTCCGACGCGGAAGGATGATAAGGTAGAAGAGGTGGAGGAACTTGGGTTCTGGAGCGTACGGTGCTGTTCTCCAGCCTACCCTGCGCCTGCCCCTCAGCCTACCTGTAAATAAACCCGTATCATCCATAACAATCTTTAAAAGAAGCGATTTCACTAACTGCTGTGATGGAAGAGAAAGAAAGAAAAGAAGTAGAGAAAGAAAGAAATAGGAAAACACGACGAAGGCGTTCGAGAGCGTTGTGCCAGCATCCCATATTTCTCGCGTGCCGGCTTGTGTCCATTTTCCTTTCATGACTCATTCGCCGATGTTTCTACTTACTCTGGCCGGATGAAAGGCATTTGTTACGGCGCACCTACGTCTTGCCGCCGCTGTCGCTACCTTCCGGCCGAGCCGTCTGATATCGACAGGGCATAACGAAGCTAAATCTCCCGCTCCGAATCTCAGCCTGGAAGAGCGTGTAGCGCGATCAATCTTTACTAGCCGCCCTCATGTGTTGCCTCGCGTTTGGATGAGCGCGCTTCGTTTTACGGCTCTGCCATCAATCGTTTTGTTGACTTAACTCCGCCGTTCGGAATTGCTTCCCTCCATAACTCTTTATTCCAGCTAGTGAAGATCGCGCTGGGCAACAGCGAATTTCGATCGCAATGGATCGCACACGCATGAATCATCGCCGCTGTTTTACGTCTGTGCCACCTCGCTTGGTTCTTTATAGTTTCTGAAAGCTTCCATCGACTCCACTTGGGTAACCCCCCCCCCCCCCCCCCCCCCCCCTTACCTCTCCCCCACTAGCCTCATTCTCGAGCATCGATTTATTAGCAAGGAGGTGCGTATATGACACATTGGAAGCGCGAAACTTAAGGCGCAGCGCCAATACTGACGGGCTTGCTGCTGTGAACTCTGAAGTGGGTGCAGAAACATCCTGTTGGTATACTAGTTTCCCGGGACTCCAGAACATTTTCGTGTCGTAGTAATTCCTACTCACCAGACCGAACTGAATTGCGAAGACCAAGATAAAGGTGATGCGCTCTGTCTTGTCTTTTCCTGCTTACTACTTTAAGCGTGTGCTAATTCAACCCACGTTTCCTCAGCGCGTTGCTGAGCATTTTAGGACGGAAGGAGCACCTGAAGCAGCGCCTCGCCCTTTTTGCCGTTTCGACCGCTTGCATGCTCCTCCTTGGGTCTTTGGCTCCGACCGTGCTAAATATACGAAGCTAGTGATCTCGAATTCTTCGGCGGCGGAGTGTAGGGCCTGTGCTTCAGTTCCGAATTATTCCAGGTTGTGAATGCCTATGGCTTGTGGAGACACTGCTACATGCTGACTTCCCTTTGGAAACAGCTATTGGTGGTGCTACTCTGCTCACGCGCTCCCGTAATATCCACGCGGTAGCGCACAGCATATCCTTTCTTGGTTCAACCTCGTCTGTGCGCTGGCGCTCTCCTGCCTGTTCATACCATCAGCCGGGGCTCGAGACAGCCTCCGAATCATCCTGAAACGTTACGCATTCTGGCCACTCTGGCCGTAGTATGTTCGCGTTATCGCGACATTCAGGTAAACGCTATTGTGTTTTGTCTAAGTTCTCCTTCAGACCATAAGACTTGATGTACTGTGATGTTGTTTTATTTTTTCTGGCTGCGAATTTGCATGATAAAGTAACTTCTTTCCTTTAACAGATGGCAATGCGGCCTTTTGTCCGTGCTTCACGGCAGAACGATATCACGTCATCAGATTGTGTTATTCGCACAGCAGAGCTGAGTTACCCTGGAATACATGGGATGGCTCCCTGAACTATCCCTCACAAACGCGTTGCCGACTTCTGGCCATACACATCTTTTTGCGGCTCCTGCGAAGCGGTTACGGTGGAAGAAGGACATAAACTGAAGTCTTGAGCTTTTATTGCTAGACTTAACACGTGGGCCAGATGACCCCTTACACGCGTCATATGCACTCCGGACAGTGTTTGCAGCGGCGTTGAGGGACGCTGGCATCGTTGTACATACTGTTTATGCCTGCGACCGTGTCACTGTACTAGCATTCTTGCACCCAACGTTCGTGAAGTTCGATTGTGCCACGCCCTCTTAGCTCAAATGCGGGGAAATTACAGAAGAATGTTTATTCTATTTTGTATTTGTTTTTCTGCCGTAAATGCATTTGGTAACACTCTCCCGAGGCCTCTTGATATGGTATGCGTGATTC
The DNA here is from genome assembly GCF_055824585.1 of Amblyomma mixtum. NCBI lineage: Eukaryota > Metazoa > Arthropoda > Arachnida > Ixodida > Ixodidae > Amblyomma > Amblyomma mixtum. The sequence continues at coordinate 315,116,033 of NC_143012.1, forward strand.
AACGTCTCGGAGCCGACAGGTTTATAGCTCATGGGCTATATGTAAGCTAAGTCATAGCGTATACACGCCTGTAGTGGAGGGCTCCGGATTAATTTTTTCTTCGTCCTCGGTGTGTCTGTCTCAGACTGCGCTGTTAAGTTCAGTGTTCTTTAATGTCCGTAATTGGCGTCGTATAGCACACGCACTCGTTTGCATTTCGCCTCCATCGAAATGCGGCCGGGATTCGAGCCCCGTCGACGTGTCCTCAGCGGAGTATGCGGGCGTGCATACTGCACCACGAAAAGTAAATCGTATATACAAATCTCCATATGGGCTGTTTTGAACCTTTTCGGTAATCGTTCTCTTTTTCTTCTTTCTTCCGTTGAAAAAAAGAGATGAACATACTATGAAAAAAAAAGAAAGAAAGAATGTAAATAGGGAGGAGAAGATGCTACGGCGAGCGGAAAGAAAACCTTCCTCCGTCGTCACCGAAGCGGTAGCAGTGGAGAGGGCAGCGTTGCGGAGGGTGAGCGCTTCTCCCCACGCTGTGTCACCCCGTGCTTCGTGTGCTCGGCTGCTCCTCTTCCGACCCCGCGCACCGTGATACGGGTCCTGTTTCCTTCCGCTGCTGCAGCGGGCGGCGGCGGCGATGGTGGTGATGTCGATGCCAGCACGGCGTACGTTATTGTCGGGGCAGGAACATGGTCGTCGAGCCCTTCGCGTGTCCCCCTGCTTCCGTTGCGATCAAACCTCGGCGCGGGAGCCGTGGCTTGGTTTCTGCTGCTCCTCTCGCCCACTCTCGCGCGCACACCCTTCGCCTCGCGGTCTGAGCAGATCGGGTGCCCGATGTACCCGCGCACACCGGGCTGGCTGCTGCTCTTCAGTCGTGCCCTTGCCCGCAGGGAATGGCTGCAGTGATGCTTTCCCCCCAGCCTGCAACTGCCGCGATTTGTCAGCTTGCATCGGGTTTTGTGTGTGTCGCACACCTCGTTTTTGTCCAGTTCCTTTCCCTTTGTATCTTCTTTTTCCTTTCCCTCTTCTGTGCCCCATTCTGCGCTGTTCTGCTTGTATCGTTTTCCACAGCCCTCTTTATTCTCGCTCGGCGACCGTACACGGAAACAAACCGTCATTCGCTTTCCCTTTACATGTCGGTCTTGTGTTGTTACTTCTTTCTCGTTAGTTTGCTTTTATCGTTCTCAGTTATCTGCATGCGAACTTTAGCTCGTTGTCTCCCTTGTTTATTTTTTTATTGTGTTCCGGGGGTCGTTCTCTTTGCACACATTGTTAGTGTTGTGCTCATGGAGGTGTAACAGCGACGCTGTGTTCGGAGAGATCATGAGTTGGTTTTTTCTTGCCGATGGGATCTCTTGGCGCCAATAAAGGTTTTCACTCACTCACTCGCTCGCCTGCTCGCTCACTCACTCACTCACTCTCACTCACTCATTCACTCACTCACACTCACCCACTCACTCACCCACCCATCCACCCACCCACCCACACACTCTCACTCACTCACTCATCCACCCTCTCACTCACCCACCCACTCACTCTCACTCACTCATCCACTCACTCACTCACTCATCCACCCCACTCACCCACCCACGCACCCACTCACTCACTCACGCACTCACACTCACTCACTCACTCACTCACTCACTCACTCACTCACTCTCACGCTCGCACACTCCCTCACTCACTCACCCACCCACTCACTCACACTCACTCACTCCCTCACACTCCCTCACTCACTCACCCACTCACTCACTCACTCTCACGCTCTCACACTCCCTCACTCACTTATCCATCCACCCACCCCACCCACCCACCCACCCACCTACTCATTCACTCACTCACCCACTCACTCACACTCACCCACCCACTCATTCACTCACTCACCCACTCACTCACTCACTCACTCACTCTCACTCACTCACTCAATGTGGTTTTTCTTTGTTTTGTCTGCTGCGCGGTAGTTATGAACGTTCGAAAACCGCAGTTTCTCTGATTTCGTGTACCTAACTCGTTAAGCTGGTAAAGCGTAGGCAGCAGACGGAAACTTCGTTTTATTAATACGTTTTTGCATTCTGCGGAAGTATTACGGGCGGTTTCTCTTGGCAACTGCGAACGAGCGGAAAGAGCGCCTTTAAATTTCGAAACCGCGCCTTCGTGTCTTCTTTCGTAATGAAAAAAGGTTAGTGGTTTTTTGAGGAAAGGAAATGGCGAGCAGAGAGATAAAGAGAAACTTCTCTTCAGAGAGGCTTTTGCTCCATCGAACTCTCCCCCTCAGAAATCTGGAATGTTTCCCTCGGGGTGCTAAGCAATTCGGCTCCTTTTCGCGCACGGGGTTCCTGTCCTTTTCGCTTTGTCTCTGTTGCTGTACTCCGCTGGCCGGAGAAGACGAATGCCTCGCTCCATTGAATCAACGCGATTCCGTCTTGAGCCGTATTGACAGGTCGGGCGGGCCAGCAACGAGGCTCAGGTTATCACTTATACAGCAAACGTGGGCTTGCTCCCCGCTGCGAGAACAGCGGAAGAGGAGAGGCAGTGAGGTGCGGGCAGCAGAACGAAGCAAACGCGAAAAGAATCGGGGGCCCGCGCGTTGAACGATCGATGCTGCCACATTCATTGGATAGGCGCCCTGGCGGGAAAAGAGAGACATTTCGTTGTCGCTTTCGGGTCTGCGCGGCTCGAGCGTGCTTGAAGAAGCGACCCGGTATAGCGGGGGAGAGGGGTCACTGGGAGAGAGAGGCGGCCAGGCTTCCGCTACGATGTTTCGCTCAGGTTGCGTGCGACAGCGAGCCGCGGAACAAAACCGTGCCTTGTGCCCGTACGCGACAGGGTCGTCACCGGCTCTCCCGTTTACCGACAACACACACATACTTGTCCAGAGCGCGCGAGAGCGGCGCAAGGCACAGCGAAAGTGAGAAGGAAAGAAGATACCTGACGGCGGCTTCTCTATTGTGCAGGCGCGGTTCTTGCGTCTGTGTGCAGCTTTCTTTTTTTCGTAATGCCTGCGCAGCTGCTCGCTACAGCGCAAGCATTGTTTCAGTAACCCAGCTGTTGCGGTCAGATTTCGCGATTTCTTTTCTCCCGAAGCATGCCGCTCTCGTGCGCTCAGGACAAGTGCGATTGTGCTCTAGGGCAAAAGCAAACGAAGCACGCTTTGCTGGTCAGCGGGCATCGCATGTCATGCACAAATATGCCGCGGACATACTGTCGCGTATAGGCACGCTTAACCTTTCAGTCAACGCCGGGTCAGGGTCGATAACACACTCTAGCATGCTCCGTTTAGTTTTGCCTGCATGCATATTTGCTGTGTCCAACATCCACAAAGGCCCGCCCGCAGCAGAGGCTGAGCAGTTGATGGCGTTCTCGTACTGATGACAAGGTCGTGGATTCGAACCTGTCCGTTCTATGGAAGGGTGACGCGCAAACACTTGAGGAATGAGGTCTTGGTGCTTGTCAGATGTGCAACCCCACGTGGTCAAAGTTAACCGGATCCCTTCGCTACTTCGGTGCTCAAGACCCGGTATTGGCGTGTAAAAATGCGTTGATTATTAATTTGCATCGGTGGCGCGGTATAGCGGTACGGCGTCGTGCGACGTGGACCGAACCGTAATGACGCTTCTTCCGAAACGTGTAAGTCTCGCGCTTGCATTGATAAAGCATTGGTAAATCTGGCTAAGTGGCAGATGTTTTAGATGATGCATAGTTATCTTTTCCCGAGTTCGTTATAGACGAATTTCATTATAGAAGGTTGAAGTCATTCAGCTGCCTTTAACTGGTGATAAAGCAGACAAGGAAAGGGGAATGAGGGGCTCGTTATAAATATGAGAGAAGCCAACAGCCACAGAAACCAAGTAGCTCAGCGGTAGAGCACCGGACGCGTAATTCGGAGGTCGTGGGTTCGGATCCCACCGGCGGCATGTGGTTGTTTTTTCTTCTGCTTTTCTAATCAATTAGCTTTAAGCGATAACATATTCAGTAATAGAAATTGATCAAAACCACAAAATAAATAAATTAATTAAAAATCCCCTGTACCCCTTGGTTTCTGTGGCTGTTGGCTTCTCTCATATTTAACAGGTGACAGTATTTTGTAGATATCGCCTAACAGTTTATTTAATCATTTTGAATGCGACAAAATGTTTAGAATTGCAAATTTATTGAATGTCGAAAGGCAAATTAAGCAGCTGCCTGCGTTTAGGGACTGTCGAGAACGATCTATGCGTAGAATCCTCAATTAACACGGCACAGATTGTTTCTGTCGTAATCGATTCCCTTAGTTTTCCCTTAATAGGTCAAGACAAGAAATGGAGCGTAAACCTTGTGGTGACTTAATGGCTTAGAAAACATTTCCTCTGCTAGTTCTGCAGCTTTATTGTTTAACATTTTTCCGTATCTGTCATCGGTTAAGAAGGCGAATGTGTTACTTCCTACCATTTACTAGGAAATAAAAAGAACAAAAAATGCGTGTCCTCATTTTTGCCGAAGGCTGGCTACCCGGTTGTTCTGTTGCTTTTATCCTGTTGTTTTACCGGGCAATACTTCTTAAAGCCCTACGACCCCTCTGAACTTCATGAAATACGCCGCGCGTAATCTCTGCGCCACGCGATAAATCGCTTGTCGTTTATCGGTGCCCGGTGTATACCGAGGGGGGCTCGCCTCGTAGTGGCGCCTTCTCTTTTCCTCATCCTCCGCCTCTCCATCCTCGGCTGCGGATGGAGGAAGGCGTCGGCGTTGGCGCCTTGCAGTGTGCGTGCGGACCACGTTGGTTGTGCGCGCAAGGAGTGATGCGACCCAGCGGGATTCGTGGAAGGCGGCGAACCGTCGCGGCGCCGGCCATTGCAGCTGCAGCAGCAGCGACGAAAACGCTTCTGGAAGGCCTCGCTTTTCTTCTCACCGGATGAGCGCCATTTGTCAGGCTCCGCCTCGGTTGTCCAGGGGAGGAGAAAGCGGTGCCGCTGTCCTTGGCTCTTCGACTTCGGGCGCGCTCACGATCCACGATACACCCTGTCTAACCGAAAACGGTGCAGTGCTGTATAGGAAGTGTAGGCATAACGTCCGTTAATCGTACACAAGCCAAGTGCACGTAACTGTACGAGCACGTGAGAGCGGTCTGTGGTTGTGTAGCTCCCGTACACTGGCCAGTCACAGTAGCCGACGCACCTGTGTACCGAATCCTACTCAAGTATTTAACCGTTGTGTACTGTGATTCCCAAACGTCGCGATTCCGAGCTCTAGCTTATTATAACACTGTACGCTTCCGAGGTAAGACAGAGAGGTCATAAGTCACCTGGCGCGATCGATCAGACTGGCCATCTTGAGAAGGCAATACAAACGAGGCAGACCGAATCGTATGGGCTACAGCGCTTGAGTCTGCCGGTCTACTGAGGGTCGCGTGAGCCGCAAGCTGCTGCGGGTATTTCCGTGTATGTGTGCCCTATACAACAATGGCCCTGCAAAGTTTCAGCGCGAGACGGTCAGCGGAACTCGTCGTCTCGAAAAATAAGAAATGATGGATCGAGAGGTGATCAGAGCTGTCCTTTGTCTTTCCCGAGTTATTTCGGGTGACCGCAAGCTCTCCGTGTAGGCGCTCTTTTATACCTTCGTCGACAAAGGTGGCTTCAGAAAACACGCCGCTTAATGTTGTCTCAGGGCATTCTTTTCTTCGCCAGGCCTCCGGCCCCATACGTGTCACTTCCCCGTACTCACGCGCTGGCGGAAGTATGCCTCCCTCAACCTATTTTCGTTCACAGTTTACTAGCTTTGCTCTCGCATGACTTGGGTTGAATAACTGCGGGGGACTTCAAATAAAAACGCTTGTTCTAGAGTCGGCATAACTTTGTCTATTGTTAGGAAGCTGACTGAAACGTTTGCCTTCAGTTTATTTATTCCGAGGTGATTGTTTTACCGCACCGGCAGGTCGTGCGTTATTCGCTGCCTGAACGCGCGTATCTCAGCTTTAAAATAGCCAGCGATGACATTGGCATCATCCAGACGCAGCTGACGCAAGCGCGGTATAGTGCTTATCAATGTCCAATCGTTTGCCACCCGTAAGTTGAGACTGCTGACATCGCACAGCACTTGCTACGCAGCACCCTTGTTGTCAGGCCTCGGCCACTTCGTTACAGAAACTGGTCGGATATTGGACGTGCCGGCCGCTGCGCAGTATGCTCCACCGCCGCCATTGTTCGTGCCAACAAATGACTGCGGCAGCGCTGTTCGCTACTGCTCCCGTTGGTCGATCAATTTCCTCCGAGCGGCACGCATTCAGCCCTCTTAATCGCGCTCACGAAAAGGGAAGCCTAGGAGGGAGAGTGCGGAGCGCGTTATCTCGTTTTCGGCCGCGTTTAAGAACAATCGCGCTGCCTGCATGCCGCGAGCAGACCGTGAATGCGCGCGTGATAGCGTCTCTGTGCGCGCGCACAGATGCCCGTGCCATGTAGGCAGCGGGGCGTCCAGCCCAGTCCCTGCCGGGTTCGCCGACGTCGCACGCCGCTGCCGCGGGCTCTTGTGCGCGACGCGGGCGCTTTGTTTCACGTCGACGGCGTGCGTGGCGGTGCGCTGGGCGGCGGCAGCGGTGTACGCGGTGATTCATTGGACACCGCCGCAGGGGCGCGTGTGGCGGACAGGGAAGTTGGAAGGCTGGCTAGCTTTCTCTCACTCCCTTTCGCTCTCCTTCCTTCATTGCCTGCCAGGCGGAGGTGGTGGTCGGTGGGGCGACGGCGCTGTAACAATGGCCGCCGCAGGGCACCCGAGGGCCCCTGTGTTTTTCGGGGTGCCCTGCGGGCCTTCTTTGTGCGAGCGCCGCGTCCCCCCGCGGCAGAGTTGGTTGATTACGCGAGTCAGCCAATGCGGGAAACGTGATTGAATCAGCCGGCATGCGCCTGCCCGGTATGTTTTTTGGTGCGCTTATATAGAGAGCAAAGCTTCCCGGCATATGATATTTATTTAATGCACCCTATGATTCGAAAGACGGTCTGCTGTTTTCCTGTGGTCTGTATACATGCAAATCCAGTTCCAGGGCTCAGTGGCTCTGGCGTTCTGGTGCTGAGTACGAGCTTATTGATTAAGTGCTCGACTTCCGCGGCCTCTCTAGAGGCGCAGTCAGATACAGAAAAAGCAACGAGGCAGCGAGCGCGGAAGAGAAAGAAGAGGATACCAGGGCTCTGGGCTTTTGGCTCCGGTTCCGTATCAGGCCCCACGTGCTAAAAACAAGAATGTAATTTCGTTCCGTCGACGTTATAGTACCCCTACTTCCGGTTTGGCCTCCCGGCTCTTTTCAAACTTCTTATGCCGTAATTTTGACTGAAAAGTAGCTCAGCAATCAACCTAAAAGTAAGCATATCCACAGGGAAAATGGTAAATGATCTGCATGCTGTTAATTTTTGCGGCTAAAAAGTAGCGATGCAATCCGTGCTGCGTATAGTCTACCACACCGCAGAAATGCATGCGTTCTGACCCGTGCTTCCGCTTTCGAAGGCGTTATGGCTCTCGTTCTTCTTTATGCGGTCAAAGATATCGCCTGACGCTTCCTGAGGAGATCGAGCTGCGGTCCTCTTCTGAGGTTAAGGTCTCGGCTATCGATTTCGAAGACGAACGAGTTCTCGTCGACTAGCAACAGTACTTGTGCAAGGCTACCCCGATGTCTACGCCATTGTGTTAAAGCGAGTCAAAATTGTCGTTCCACCTCCGGCGCCGGATTATGGTAGCCACCATAGCCGGGTGACAAGAGACATTTGCGCCGTCATTGCGCACCCTATGATTGTGCCCCCACTGAAGTGAGAGCCGCGCTTGTGAGCATCAGGCAGAGCACGGTCCCAGGCAACGATACAGTAACGACACAACTCCTAGCCAATCTAGACATCACAGTTCTCGAACACCTCACAGAATACTTCAACGCATGCTGGAGGACGAATTCTCCCCCAAACGTGGAAAACGGCTGATGTGGGGTTCATACCCTAACCACGAAAGGCAGTTAACACGGCAACTTACGCCCCATTTCCCTAACATCGTGCATGGGCAAACTCATGGGGAACATGGTACACGAACGTCTCACAAACTACATGGAAGACCACGACATGATTCCTCACACCATGTTCGGGTTCCGAGCGCACCTGTATACCCTAGACGGGCTGCTTCAATCCAAGAAAGAGGTCATCGACGGTTTCTATACGGCTCCAGGAAAAAACAAGCAAACATTAGAGTGCATCCAAAACTTCCTCAAAGGTCGGACGGTTCACATCAACATGGAGGGCATAAGATCTAACCATGCATGGGTGATCTAAGCCATGGGTAATAGAGCACACCGCAGGGCGCGTTACTCTTACCCAGCTGTTTAACCTCCATGATACAACTACCCCAACAACTCGCCGAGACAGAGGGAATCCGCCAGACCACATACGCGCACGACATCATCATCCGGTCAACGCGAGGCAACCTTGGACAAATCGATCACCTTCTAGAAGCCGCAATGTGGCCTGCGTTGCTCCTGGGAACTTCCTATTTTTCTCAAAAGAAGGGGACACGGAGGTAGTAAACATCATCATCGATAACCAACAAATACAAGAAGTGGACAACGTCAAGTTCCTGGGACTCCCACACTCAACAAGAACAGCTGCTCAGTCACCATGAGCAAAATCAGCAGCGTGGCCGACCAAGTCAGCAGAATGACCAACCGAATAACGCACAAGAAACGAGGTGTGCTGGAGAGAGGCAGGCCACAGCTGGTCCAAGGCTTCGTTATCAGCAGCATTGTGTGCATCGCCCCATATCTCCGACTCAAGAAGGCAGACAACAAAAACCTCGACACCACAATCAGAACGGCATGCAAGAGAGCCCTTGGTTTGTTTACCTTAGCCTCCACAGAATGACTACTACTCCTGATGGGAATTCGCAATGCGATGTCAATAAATATTTTCTCCTCCTTCGGACGCAGTAGGCGTGTGCCCACCTCGTCAACACGTGGCGTTATCTGACGCCCTCACGGCTATTCTTGAGCAGAGATTCGCGTACCGCGCGCCGCCTGTGCGCACGCGCTGGAAGTTCCTCCGACCTGCTGCATGCCTGGTGCTACGGCAATTTCCGTTTGGATGTTGTGAGAGTCTGCCTTTGCAACGTCTTCATTATAGGTGATAATTTAAAACCTTGAGTATTTTGTCTAGCTGAAATCGATGTTGTCGTGAATTAACGCAAGAAACAGGAAATGTGGATTTTGAGCCTCGTTTAAGCAGCGCTTTGTGCACTTGTCCGGATCCTAGAAGTGCGACTTTGGACTGACCGAAACCGGAAGAGCAAAACTTGCGGACAAAAGGCGGCGAAAACGTACCCATATGAAATGCATTCATGCATTAAAAAGACGAGACAAAGTTTATTTTAATTTAAAAACAAAAGGCAGCGCTACTCCTTGCTCCAGAGCACCAGCAAGAACGAGTGCTATTAATTGTGCTTTTATCCTTTCTCCAAACATTTCTCCTATTTTCTGCCAGGTGCCGCTGCTAGATAATTTTATGTGCAGTTTTCAGCACTTGCTTGATGGTTCGGAAACACGCAATTCGGGGCCCTTCACTGTAATGTGCCTCACATCTGGCGCGTGGTACAAGCAGGCAGTTTAATCAGTTACTTAAACATCAACTTTAAACTCAGAGGAGGTCCGCAAACTCACTTTCTTGTTTTTTTTTGTTTCACTTCAAGCTGCTGTAACTGGCTATCGTTTGAAGCTATCAAAAAATGGAGAGACTTGATGGTTTCCACGTTTGCCTTCGGCGCAGTGCCGAAGACTTATGTGTGGAAAGCCTCGGGCGCACTTTTTTATATTCCCATTACCTTCATTTTTCCTTTCCCTCTTTTCTCACCGGCGCGGTCGATACTCCTGGGTAAGAGCGGTCACAATTACGGCGTCCCCCTTCGATCCTCGATATGTTCACGATGCTCTCCCAAAAGCTATGGAAATCCGAGTATAGTCGCAGCAGTTTCGTTTCCGTTCGCCACACCCACGCACAGCGGCGAGTCCAGCAGGGAGGCCCGGCGAAAAGTCGATGTCATCGCCGCCGCCCCGGCCCTCGTGTAATCTGATTTCGGTTCGCTTGCCCAGCCTTGGGCGTCGGGTTGAGCCCCGTCCGCTGTTCCCCCACCCTTCGAACGAGACGGCCTGCAACCGAGCCACATACGTCGCGAGCGTGATCCGATTTGGTAACGTGGTTCTGCGACCCCGTCGTCTTCTGTCCCCTCCCTCTGGATGCGTCAATGAAGCCGCCACGCAGACGCAATACGCGGCGCGATTCCGTCCCCATGCACGACGCCTTGAGCCGGTTCGCGGCTCCTGGGGCGTCCCAGAACAATTTGTGCAGCTGAGCTGAGCTGTTTCTCTGTCTCTCTCTCTCTCTTTTTTTTTTTAGTCGTGGCCTAGTCTCGGCTACGGGCATGCAATTTATACGGACCTCCGTCTGCGGGTCTCTGAGGGCTGTCTCTTATCTTCCGGTGATTTCCCCTGGTCTGTCACTCGCGTATGTCTACAGGCGCTGACGTCGAACACTGCTATTCTCGCGCATGCGCATTCGTCAGTGTAGAGTGATCTGGTCAGAGAAACTGGAAGGTAGGGAAAAAAGAAATGCGCAACAAGTCCGTGTGGGTTTTCCGTTTCTGAGCGCTGAGCTTGGCTTCATCTCTCCTTCTAAGGTGTTCATAATCGAAACTGGCTGATATCATCGGGGGAGCTTATCTGACGGGAAGCTATTTACAGTGGTCGCGACAGGTGTGGGGGAATCGAAGACGTTCATTTTTTTAAAATTTCAGTGGACCGCAATATTCCTGTTTCTTGTCTTTGCCTTCAGAGCCTACCGTTTGCTTATTGTATGTCATTCGTCTTTGTTGGTGCATGCTGGCTTGCGTTTGCGTAGGGACTCAACCAAACTTCGGTGGCGCAGTGCAAGCGTGCGCGTTGTTGGGTAATAACGTTGACCGTATAACGACTGCATAATATTCGCTCGCGGCGTGATAGTATATTGCAGTATTTAAATATCTCTTGTCGTTTGATGCAGGTTGTTTCCTCTGCGCTTGATTTTCCTTTAACAATTGGTAAACGGAGTACAACAGTTCGTTTCATTTTGCGCAGGAACATTTGGACATGCGATGGAGATCTTCTGGAAAATTGCTACATTCTGGTCACAGAATCGAGGTTTTATTAGTAAACTGAAAATTATCAAGTTTAGTCACGGTCGTTTTACTCTTACCGCCATGTACTGGGTCACAGCACAGCCTTGGAGCTTCTCTGCCTGTTAGAACCTGCGCAGTCGAGCCGAGGGAAGTGCGATAAGAGAGCGCGCGTGGTCATGCCTTGTCTACACATATCGTTCGGCGCGCCTCGGTGGCTGATAAGCTTGGCCATCAACCTGGAATACACGAAATGTTTTCGGCATACTTCCTTGATACGTACTTTTTACGATGGCATAAATACTCGGAAGGGGCACATAGATGTCGCGTCTCCGCGTGTGACTGCGCATCATATTTGTCCTCTCAAATGCTGTTTATACGTGAAACACTGAAGAGGCGATGAATCGCTGAAGCTCGCTTCCTTTGCAGTTTTTACCCCATTCTCGCTGCTTGTGTTTTGCGCCGACAATAAAGCCGCGACCGCAACGTCGTGTAAAGATGCGCGCTTGTGATGCTCATATTCTTGCCGTAGCCGTGCATTTGGGACCCCAGAATCACGTAGACTTGCGGTCCGACAAAAATGGGTCCCCATTTGTTTCGGGGCTGTCTGTGGGTATGTCTCCAGCCGCTCGCAACGTTGCATCCCCCTCCCTTCCCATATATTGTTCGCAGAAAAAGCAATAAAATAGCGTGTGCGAGGCCTTTTTGCCTATTTAGGAGAGTTAAAAAATAAAACAATAATTGACCAATGACTACGATACTCGGTAATGCGAGCTCTTAGCGCAGCTCTTCACACGCACCTGGCACCGCTGACTGCTTCATTGAGGGGCTTTACTAGACACCCTCTGGAATCTTCCTGCGGCAGCCACTTTCCAGTTGTCCATTCTTCCCCCCTCACCGTGGCAGGCGGCGTTTCGCTCTGCTACTACCTGCCTCGGTTGTCAGGGGGGGTGTTACGCCGACTACGCCGACGATGACTACGACGTGGAATACAGGAACGGGCGCCTAAGAGCTGCGCTTTAAAAGGGAAAATGAAGGCGCACTAACAGTCGCCTCGGCTGCTGCGTTTCAATCCTGGCTGAAAAGCGCCGCTCTCCACATAAATTGCTTAGCTGGCTCGCCAAGCGTCGCGAGCAGCAAGTTTAGCCCACTTCCGCTCTTTGAAAAATGACCCTCTCCCAAAGCAATCCGACGTCTTCTTCACGCGCTCAGCGGCGGTGCTAACAGAACGCGCGAACAGTGAAGAGCGAAAACTGTTTCTGCGCCGTGATCCACGACTATAGCATGTATAGAGAGAGCGTGCGCTGCTAAGGAGCAAGAATACTCGGAAAAGACGAAGATGAAGCGTGCTCGCTGATGACGCGGCGCGAACGAACTGCACGTTCGGGGGTGAACGCAAATCCATCTCGTCTTTCCATGGGATGGAAGTGGGAGCCGAGGCGCAGCCCGTCTTTAACGAGCGTCCCATCGCTTGCCTCGCGCTTCGGGTGGGTATCGCACGCACCGCCTCCTCCAGTACTCAGTTGCTTGGAGAGTTATTTTCCACGCAGCGTTTCGACTCTGCACTGGGACCCGACCCCTTGTCCGGCGCCTCCGCTGGGGACGCGCAGGATGGCTTGTGTGTTTTTGACTGGACCCGAAAGCGCACGTCCGAGGGATCAAGCACGAAATGCGTGCATGGGCGAAGGACGGTGTTGCTTAATGATCCGTCTTGAACAGAGAACTTCTTCTGAGATGCGGACAGTCTGCTTTATCTGGGGAAGTTTACTTTCTTTTCGTACGCTGTAAGGAGCGGTAAAGTAGATTTACCGAGAGTTTGTAAAAGAGATAATGAGGTTCTTGTGAGGTTGCTGTGCACTGCCGGTGCCTCCCAGAAAGAAAAAGCCTCTGCACTCCCCTGTGACATCACGGCCGCCAAGACCTTCCGACCGATGATCTTCCGAAGGTCTTGGCGGGTGCAACGGCAACGGCTGCTAAGATCATGTCGGCCGTCACTTTTTAAGCCTTATGTTTTAAATTCGTATTACGGTCAACCGGGCAAGGCGCGTGGCGTCACAAGAGGAGTTCAGAGCCCCCCCCCCCCCCCCCCCCTTTTTTTTTTCTAGGAGGCACTGGCACTGCTCAAAGAATCGAAAAGCTGTGATTTCTGAATAAAATCAGTAAAATAAAAATTTAAAACGATGAGCAGCAGTTGACAACAAAATGCAGACGTATTTTCCTTTGTGCGGGAGCGGAAATGACGTTTCATGGTTGGACAGTCGCCAGAAAGAACACCGTCTTTCGGGATGCGCGCAGCAAAGAGAAACATCCAACCTCAGCACTGAAATCAGTCATCGCCATTGTGTTTGCTGCACGACCTGTACCCAGCATTCGCCCTTCAGTTGGCCTCCATTCTAAGCTGGTGCAGAATCCACGTCATTTTACGTTACAAAAAGGAGTTTCTAAAGCCAGCTTTTTTTTTTCGAGGCTAATTTGTTTACATCGCTGGCAAGCATTTTTACCTTTATTCCGGCCCGTGCCGGTTCAAAACAATATTGTCGCACATTTACGCGCCGTCGTGAGTGCACTGTGCTCTCAAAAGCATGCGGTGGTGCTCGAAAAGAAATTCCCACGCAATGTAACGCGCCTTGTGATCGCTCCAGTACCGCGAAATATTATTCGCGCTACTTCCGCACTTGCTAAAACCGAGTTCTAAGGTCATAGCGTGAAGTAGGGGGAAGTTCGAACAGAGACTTGACTTAGCAGCGCGTCGCATTTGGGCACACTGTGGGGAGCCGCGGCTGCGTTAGAGAACGGGCAGCTGACTGCCAGGTTGCGCCGTGAGTCTCTCTCCTTTTCACCGCTCTTGGCTTCCGCGTTTGATCCGGCGTTATCGGCCTTGCTGCCACTGCGCCGCGCTGCCACTCCGGGGCAGTCAGCCGCATCCTCGGAGCTGGCAGGCGGAAGTGACGTGCCCCTCCACCGCCGTCTCGAGTGATGCCTGGTTCCGGTCCGCGCGCTTTGTTCCGGTACTGCGCGGCTCTGTAAAGCAGCCGCACCGGACGACTGCGCTGCTGCAGCCTCCGTGTCACGGTCGACCCGTTCGGCCCCCCACGCTTCGCGGTGAGACGAATATGGCGCCCCTTTTCTCTGCACACGAACGACTGCTGAGGGGATGCGCCGTGACGCGGACGGAAGCTCTCTCGTTTGTGTGGGCACAGAGCGGTAGCTATATACGTCTAAGCTTTGTCGGCTGGTCCGCCGCATTTGTTTCGTTTGCTTATCGTCGTTACATAACTACCTTTTCTTTGGCCACTTTTGTATTTTTCACTAAACCAGTAACTTATTTTTTTTGTTGTTTCTAGTGCGTGTTTTTGCTTGCGTTCAATGTGGACGCATTTGTACCCACTGTGCTAGCAAGCCAAGAAATAGTAGTGACTTACGGTGTCGCGTTCATCTCAAGTATTCTCTATTTTTGCCCGAGTGATAAGTATTCCCTGTTAATGTGCATGACGCACGCCTCCTTCATTTGTATATTCGCTTCCCTCTATCTCACCCCTGTGGATCTTCACTGTCCATGGGTTTATACTAATGCACAATCAATCAATCAATCAATCAATCAATCAATCAATCAATCAATCAATCAATCAATCAATCAATCAATCAATCAATCAATCAATCAATCAATCAATCAATCAGTCAGTCAATCAATCAATCGGTTTCTTTATTGTACTTGTCAGTTGTGTGAAGAATTACGCCAGTACCACCCTGTTAAAGAGAACGTGTGAGTTTTGCAGGATATAATAAGCCAAGAGCTAAAAATAAATCAATCGATCCATCAGTAAATGTTTTAGTACAGCGATTTTTTCTCTTCTAAAGCCGCACTGCAGGGCTGACCTGGATAACAAATAGTGGCGAAGCTCACCTATATAACAATAAATAACATCCTTGCCTTCAAAAACGTACACCGTATATGCATGGCCTCTCATAGTGTGGACCGCACACATGGCCGCGTAGGCATAGGAGGATATACGTTATCCTTATTATCCAGGTGATCCTGGTAGAAGACGATGATTAATAGAGGAGAAAGCGGTAGTAGTAGGTGACGACTAAGATAACCTTGGAGTGCATATTGCAACCTCGTCGTTTTGCGCGGTTGCAATATGCACTCCAATGTACACCACCAACTATCCCGCCTTCACTTGTTACATAAGATAACCTGGACAGGACACAGCGCCAGTATACCAGGTGTTTCAGCGAACACTTTCAAAAATTTTTATACATAGGCTTTTGGGGGTAAAAATATGGCTTTTGCTTCACAGTGTTACCAGTGTTGGCGGACACCAGAAAAGCGATGTATTGTCTTAAGCATAGTGAGCTGGTTAGCTAATTTTTAATAATAAATTTTTTAACTAGTTGAGTTAGGTGCCTAGTTGCAATTAGAGATTTGTAGCCGGTCGTTAGTAATAGCCATACCAGTTTATAGAATTTCGAAAACGCGGTTCCCTCGCCGCTGTGACTCGAAAAAATCTGGCTGCATCGTGCGAAAATACATGGGCTTTCGAAAACATGCAGGCAAAGCAACCTCTCAGTTGCGCGTAACTAGTCGAAAAAGCCAACTTTAGTCGAGCCACAGCGCCAACGGTAAACGCGTTTCCTTATTTCTAAA
Organism: Amblyomma mixtum; assembly: GCF_055824585.1. Lineage (NCBI taxonomy): Eukaryota > Metazoa > Arthropoda > Arachnida > Ixodida > Ixodidae > Amblyomma > Amblyomma mixtum. The sequence continues at coordinate 315,131,811 of NC_143012.1, forward strand.
AACTGATGTCTGTTACTAGGCGACTAAGTCGGCTAATTAAGAAATTAGTTATTAAAAATTAATTAACCAGCTTCCAACTTAAGACGATTCACCAGTTTTCTGGTGTCCGCCAACACTGGTAATACTCCGCAAAAGGCATATTTTTACCCCAAAAACCTAAAATTTTGGAAAGTGTGCGCTGAAACACCCGGTATATAACGTAGTGAATCGGAATACGATTCTTTATGAAAGTGGGTTGCTTTTTGATGATTATATATTATTCTAAGAATATACAATGAACCATCTTGTGGAATACGAAGCCGAAATGTGTATCAAAGAATCAGAAGTTGTTTTGAACTCATTTGAACGAGAAAAGTGCGGAAAGAAGCTAACGCTGTGAGTAACGCCGTATGTCGTTCTGCGCTGACCTCAAGCGCGGTCATCAGCTGCACATAAAACGCAGCAGTTAACGCGTCTAGCTGCTCCTTTTCTCTATTTTGTCTGATTCCTGCTTTATACTGAGGCGGTTGTTTGTTTGTTTTTTTCTCCTGCGCGCTGTAGGTGCTTCCACAGAATGCCGGTGACATTAAGCCCCTGGGAAGAGACAAGGTAATAAAGCCGAGGCCGACTCGATAAGGACTACCGGCCTTATCTCGACCGCGTTTGTGTGAAACTGCGCTCCTGATTTCTACCGTCCCTCCTTTTTTTTTCTTTTCTTTTCAATTAGAATGAGTGAAAAAAAAAAAAAACTTTAGGAGAACAGACTTGATCATTTCGTGCTCGCTCTTTCGTTTAGCCATCGCACGCTTATTTTAGTTGGTCGTTTTTAAATCCTTTACTGGACGGCCGATCCATTTTCATGATCCGCCTGCGGCTCTTACGTGCAAAATGTCCCTTGATGACGCTCCTAAAACGTCGGTCGGTGTAGCAAAGGCCCGGCTCTGTAGCTTTTGTTTCGAGAAATCGTGGCCTGAGAGTGGTGGACCGTCTCCCTCTTGGCGCATTTCGAGCGCTCCGCTGTCGCTGAACCGCCGGCTCTGGAAGAAAATAAAATAAAAAAAGGTGTTGGAAAGCGAGAAGTCGAAGAAACTATTGTCGGAGGTGCTATCACCATCGGCGAATGACGCAGTTGTTCGGTGCCGATAAAACCGCGAGGGATCGGACGTCGTGCTAGCTTTCTACTTATCGCCCTGTTCGATGCTTTGTCGCTTTTCGACGTGTTTATGCTATCTTGCTCCGTACTCTTTTTTTTTTTTTTTTGGATACATTACTGCGCTTTCCGCTCACGGCCAAGTATCGTAACGTTCGCTCTCTTTCGTCTGTATCGTGTGCGTATTTGAATGTGTATATGCGCGCGTCCTTGCTTCTGTTGTTTTGTACAAGGTAAGCGTCTGTGTGTCTGTGCTATGCGCGCATGCGCGCGCAGCCAGAGAATAAAATAAAACATGGGCTGACGTTGCTCAAATACGCGCTGCGCATCTGTGAGCCGTTCGACCACGCGCCCCCTTCCCTGTCTTCCCTTAGCGACGTTGTAAGCACGCATTTGCACTCAGTGAGCGTTCTCCGAGGGCCGTTTCTCATATCATGGAGCATTTCTCGAACAGGCGCCGAAAGCATCGGGGCACGGCTGTCGGTTCTCGTGTTATGATTTCACTTGCGAGTAGTGAAATAAAAAATAAAAAGACAGCTGGTTTCGCGCTACGTTTTTTCTTTTTCAATTCAAATTCTGTACTTCATTGCGGAACTGGGTCACGTGCACGTCTTCTTGACGCGGGCGCCACAGGAAAGAAAAATGAATAAAGTTTGCTTCTTTTTATGCATCTTTCATAATCTCGTTGAGAGAGAACAGTGAGCGTCACCCCGCGATCCGCCTCGCTTTAGTCAGACTTCAGACCTAATAATTGGCAGCGGAGAAGGCTCAGAGAAAGAGTGTCGGCCAGAAACCTCGTTAGCGTGCTACGCAGCGTAATCTAGTTCTGAGTAATATGGACGGGAATTTGTGCTTTAATTGCGTAACGGCGTGATTTCGCATGAAATGTGAATACCCGAAGCGTCCGCGCGCGTATGGTCCCCCGAAAGCCTGTTTCTCTCTCTGACAGTAATTCCCTGATTTATTACGACTGTCTATGTGCACGTCTTTTTTTGCTCTTTTGGGCGCTCATTTTTATGAGCCCGCTTCACGAGGACGCATCAGAAGCACGGGAGAAAGAGAAAATACAGCACGGGGAATGTGGGCGACTGAAAAGTGAGGGCCGGGGAAAACGGCCTAATGTCATCTATTGCATGCCCGTTGGGAAGAGACTATGGAAGGGAAAAAAAAAAAAAAGAATGGAAGCCCTATGGGGAACGAGCCAGCCAGGCTCTCCGTCTCGTCCATGGCAGTAGTAGCTCTGGCGCTATGTGTATTCGTTAATACCCGGGAAGCTCGTTTTAAATGGCCCATTGTTCGATCGAGCAGGGCCCGAAGCGGAGGGAGGCAAGGCAGGAGGAGGGTGCTGGAAGAGCAAACAAACAGACGAAACGAGAATGGTGGGACAGCGGCTCCCGGCTGAAGGGAGCCGACCCCCGGTGGGGGTATAAAGAGGGAAGGGGGTGGATTGGCAGGCCCTGCGAGGGGAGATAGGCTCCGGTGGCTCGTTAGTATTCACCCCGCATGGAATCGTTTTGAATCGGATGGCCGCCGTGCCTCGTCTTTCCTCCAGTCCGCGTTGCTGCTACGAGGGCAAAAGGGGCAGGATCGCCGGCTTGCTGCTTCGCTCTCCGCTCGCGCCGCGTTCGTTTGCTTCCGCCGCAAAGCGCGGAGGTTGTGCGGGAAAGGAAACCTTTGAGCCGGCCGCGAAGGAAGCCGAGACGCGCATGCCCCTTTGACGGCGGGGAGCGCTTTTCCCGCCCTCAGCTCTGGACCCCAGATGCCTTGGCGCCGCCGGAGAGTCGTTTATTATGTTTATTGGTTCTGGTGTCTTTCTCTCTCTCCAGCCTTTCCCGTGCGTGGAATCGTAATGCTGGCGCTGGCCTTTGCCGCTGGCCTTTGCCGCGCCCGCTACTGCCTTGCGCTGCGTGTGTGTGTGTGTGCGGGTAGACGCCGATGGTGAGCCCAGTCCTACGCGAAGGTTCATTCGGCCTGCGGCTATTGCCGATCGTACCCTTTCGCCTTCTCGGGCTTTACGAGCGAGGCTCGCGCCCGCTTCTGCGCGGCTTCTTGAACGCGCCTGTGTAAGAGCTGGAAGAAAGCGGCGCATCGGTATTTTGTCGTTGATTCCGGCGCCTTTGGGAAGGTAATACTGCCACTAATGGCCGATCGGAGCGTCTTTAGAGAGCTTCGATCCGGAACTCGAAGTAATTGGCTTGCTTCGCAAATAAAGCTGGTTCATTGCTTCGTCCGGACTATTTAAAACCACGTTAATGCCTGCTTTGAAGAAGCCTGAACACGCGTGAATTTTGTTGCATTGGCTACGCGGCCTCTTTCCGCGTGATGCTGCTTTTGGTTTCAGCATACGAAGCGAGGGCCCCGTTTTGCATAGAAGCAACGTCTTGTAACGCACCAGCGCCCTCTGGAAGGGTTGCAATGACGACTACGAGAAAAGTGTGGGAAAGTAACAGTGAGCCTCGATTGAGTTACTGCGTCTGCCAGTCGGCTGAGTATGTACGCAGAGCATTATACACCTTTTTCGTATTCCTGCTGTATGTGAGCGGAATTATCGTCTTTTATTTGTGTGTTTATTTGTTGTTGGCTTGCTGTATCAACGCTTGCCGCCTATTAGTGTCATATGCAAAGTGTTGAGTCCACATGAGGCTGCAAAAAAGCTTCATACTGGTGTGGCACCACGGGGACAGGGACAGAGACAGTGACAACAACACAAGTGCTCACTAACAACTGACAAAATTTATCAAAAGCACGAAAAATATATAGACAAAACCAATGGTTACATGCACAGTCATAACACGGTTATGACTGTGTCACTCTGTCTCTGTCCCTGTGGTGCCACACCAGTATGAATTCGTACCAACTCGCCCAATTTTCAACCCTTTTGAAAAAAAGCTTGTAAACGCTGTCATATGGCATCAGTGTTGTTCAAAATAAAAATTTTGTTGTTTCTTACCATGGAACGCCGAAAGTTGAAAACTATGCACGCCGTTATCATCTTTACCTCAATGGTCTATGTTCACAGGCCGCTATGTGCTAACCAACTTATTTTTGAAGTGATGTTTGCTCTGCTGAATATGTACTACTAAGAATAGCGCCAACGATTTTTCAGGCTATATCTGTTGTCGCCTAAGTTGTCGCGGTTTCCTTTCTTTCTTACAATGGGGAGGTTGGCCCGTGGATGCGCGTTTAATAGCATCCGACTTCGATCGCAAGTTTCCTTCGCCGGGAGGCTTCAAAAGCGATTTCCCCGCCCCCTTGCGGGTGCCGTGTAAACGACTAGCCTCTATACTGCACACGTGGCGTTCGCCGGGGTGTCGTTCGCTCCGCACTAATGGTTCAATCGCAAAAGAATGAGGACACACTCTGGTGCTCCGGACGATCGACCCGGAGGAAGATGCGTCCTCCGCCGGCGTGGTGTCGTCGGGTGGCGTCAGCGTTTTTTGAGAGAGCGTCGCCGCCGCCGCGCCGTGCTTCCAAAGTACTTGGTGATAAACTGGCTGCACTGTTCTCTCGCTCCCTCTCACACGTATCGTGGCGCGATGCAGTCTGTGTCCTGCTTTTTGACTTCGCCTCTCTCTCTCTCTCTTCTCTCTCTCCTTTTCGATTTCTCGATGCGGCGCCACTCAGCGAACCGGCGCTACTTACCGAAGCCATTTTTGTCGGCGTCCCCAGGCCCGAACCACTCGCTGCAACCTCTCGACGTCTCTCTCTTTCTCTCTCTCTTTTTTCGCTGATATTTTTTCTTCATTCCCGCAAACTCCGCTACTTCCATCGACTCAGTACTGCACTCAGCGCGAAATCACTTTTTCTGCTCGTGACCGCCGTTTTTTCGCTTTCCTTTTTATACTGCTTTTTAGAGATATTGGAGACAAAGAGGGAAGAAGGTTTGGAACTTGGATCAAATTCCCTCACAGCTTGGAGGACAGAAGAACGGTAACGCGCGCTGACAGCGCAGCGATGTTCGTTCCTTGTTGTGTACTGCCTTCGTAAGCTTACTAAGTTATTCCGCCAACAACTCCATGAAAGAACTGAGGCTGTAGGAAGCAAAACCTTAATTGATGACATAAAGCTGTTGAACTTAAGGAGCAAAGACACGTTTTTCCCTTCCACCCGAAACTCGGAAGACGACTGCCCTAGTCTTGCCTGGAACCCACTCGTCCCGATATTGTGGCGTTTGCTGCCGTCGGTCCATGTTAAGTCTCCAGTTGGGAAAAACTCGCGCGGCGTCACCGTTAGTCAGATTGAGTGGCGTAATATTTTTACACCAATTTTTCCTTGAAATCGCAGACTGAAGCACTCTGCTTCTTTCGTGAACTGGTTGTGAAATGCGGCAATCGAGGGCGTAACGCACCGTGGTGCTTAAATTTTTAATGCGTAAGCGTTAGAACCCCCTTTAGCTCAAAAAGTGTCCGCCGTTGGTGGCGGCCTGTGAAGCCTCGAGGGAGAGAAGGCAAAGTTGAGAGATGGTAAAGGTGAGAGGGAGAAGAAAGTAGAATGAGACAGTGTGTGAGACAGTGGGAGGGGTGGATGGCGAGAAGGAAACGGTTACCAATGGGAGTCTAGGGGTAGGGGAGAGGGGCGAGGGAGTACGGCGTTGCACACTATGATTGCTGGATTGGATCGGGTGAGTGGAGATGGGGCACGGCTTATTACAGTGATTTATAGATGTCACCCGCCACCGTCACGGGGCAACATTAATGCCACCGCATAATCAGCCGCATGAATTGCATTGGTAATCTGTGCCTGTTTTATTATTTTTGTTCAGGAAAATATCCGCTTTTTCTAGATAACATACGATCCAGAGAAAGCTGCGAAGCTTTTGCTCATAGCCTGCTAAATTTCCTGCTTTGTGGGGAAGTATTCCCGCTCTAAGGTACTCCTAAAAAGGGCCGCGGAAAGTAGTTGCAGCCTTCCAAAGCTTTAGTGACACCTTTCTCTTCTAAGGCTGACTTGAAGCATCGCAATATGTGAACGAAATTAAGATATGTTCTCGCTCAGTTCTAGGCACACGCAGTTGACGCTGCTGAATATCAGCAATGCCGACACCGCTATGTACCCTCTCTCGTTAGGGCTGTACTAATTAGCCATTACTAAACTACGCAGGCTGAAGCAGTGACAGGTTTGGGATGATATGCCCGTCTCCCTAACGACGGCGCTTTTTGCCTGGCGTTGAGCGAGCGGAGTCCAGTTTGGGAGCTGCGATAGCAAACTTTGCGTGGCATTGCTGGGGTTGAAAACAGGAAAAAAAAAAAAATAGCGGAGGAAAGAAATGAATCTCTGCCCGTCGGCGTTGTCACCAGTCTACGGGCGAACAAGCACGCACCCGAGACACGCACGCAGCCGGGTGGTGGAAGCGGCCGAGCGGACAGCGGCTGTCTCGCCCGTCGCCGCCTCCTCCACTCCCACGCACGCTGTTTCATAGCTGGGAGAGTTGGGTGAGAAGCACTCCTTCTCGCCTCGTGTTCGTCTGCCTCCCCCATCTGCGGTCGTGCGTCAGACGGCGGCCAACGAAGTCGGCTGTCGCCTGTGCAACGGGCCGCAAGGAATGCGGACAATCTGCGCGTTTGAGAAGAGAACGTCGTCGTCTTGTCCGCGCCCTCTCCTCTCCAGCTCTGCTGTGCTCGTCTCCCTCTCCCAGACTCCTCGAGCAGTGCGATGCCGGGAGTTGACAGTTGAGAAAGTTTTCGATGCGTGCTGCTTGGCGCGGTCCCTGGTTAGAGCCTCGATTCAAGAAACCGCGAATGAGACGGCGCCGAGTCCCAGCGGGTGATTGGCGTAGTGCGAGTTGGATCCCTCTGAGCGCTTTGCAGTAATTGCAGGTTTTATTGTTTTGTTTTCACCGTAAACGAGAGATTTGTGTGGACGGACGACTGCCTTCCCGGCTGTGTTGGCGGTCTGGAGAGCGCGATACGCGCCGTCAGCTTCCAGCGAGTTTTCCTATTCTTATGGCATCGCTGTCGCATTCGATGCGCTCGCGCCTATTAAGGCGTTCTTCCTGATCAAAAAAAAGATCGTTTAAGGGCGGGAATAATGTGTGATTCGCTTTAAAATATTGACGTGAGAGCATGGGCGTGCGCTTTGTTTCTAGCTGCTCCGCGGTAACACTTCTTAGCTTAAGTTGATTTTAAGTAAGGCGCAAAAGAGTCAAGGACAAAGAATGTGCATGAAAACAACGGGAACCATCTAGGTCAAACCATACTAATATTGTAGCAATTCTATCTTTCGTTGTGCCAGCACGTCGCCTCCGGGGCCTTCAGTTTCAGTATCGAGTAGTTCATAATGGTCACCACCTTATTTTTTTTGCGCTCGGGAAACCTTCGCCTCCTGATATCGTAACTTTGATGGCGGCAACGCACGCGTCATTACGAGAATGATATGCGTATTATGCGCGAAATATTCATTGTAATGAACTGCTATTGGGGCTTGCGCAGGAATGTTGTACTTTCAGGTTTTCTCGCTTACGCATAATGAATCGCTTTCCACCCGCGCGGAACCATCTAGTATGGCCCTGTTCTTTTTTTTTTTTTTTGGCGCAGAGGTTGTATGTTTTCTTAGCTCTGTACATAACCTCGCTTGCGATTGCGTAGGCACTCAAGCGAAGGCAATTAATCGGCACCGAGACGACGCGATCGGTCAAGTTACGGCTTTCAGAAAGTGGCTCCGTAGCGAACTACATTTATTCTTGGAGTTTCGCTCCAGCGCGCGCGATCCATTTTCTTGTACCCTTATACCCCGTGCCCCGATACTTCTTTTCATATATTACGCCACATGACCCGCCGGGAAGGCCGGAAGAGTTATTGCGTAATGCAAGCAGCTCCGGCCGCTGCCTTGATTTATGGGGGCCTGCGGTGTTGCGACTTTGTCTTGGCGACATCAGTATTGCGGAGGCGTTTAAGAAGAAGTTCGAAACATGACGAAAGAGTGGCGTCGGTGGCGCGAAAGCAAATAACCCAGCGAGCGGTAATGTTATACGCGGCATAGCCGGGCTGGGCCGCGGCTCAGTGCCTTTTTAAAGCAGGGCGGATTGAACGAGCTCACCGGTAAGGTTATGAGCGACCCTTGCCGTTCGCATAATGTTCCTTGAACACGCGCGGGTGCTGTGTATGCCACTTCTCGCTTCAATCGTGCAGCGTGGCGGAAGTTGTGGAGCTGCTGTTAGCCAATCATTGACTGCTAGAGTGGACTTCAGCTCCGGAGGAGCCAATCGCGAAACGCTCAATGATTCGGGATCGGGCAGTGTACCGGGTCAGTACGGTTCATTCATTCGATGTGGGATTGTCTGGTGTCATTTGTTCGCCGGTCGTGTCAGCAAATCAGGCCCCACAAAAAGTAAAGTAGCCTGCGTAGGGGCTAGTCGACAATTACTGAATGGTACTTGAATGGCTGGCGCGCCGCTCGCTCATGATTCGTTCGACTCATGATTAGCCGGTCAGTAGGTGACGTCGGCTGTAGCTTCTACCACGTTGCACGGTTTAAGCGGTACAGAGCGTCGCTGAAAATGCGACCGACGACGCCGGAAGAACGATGTTTCCGACCGCCGCCGCGCGCCGCTGTATCGCCGATGCTTTGAGCCGACTGCGGTGCACAACTGATGCGACCGAGTCTAGACCGGTCACTAAGCAAGATTCATATCGCGAACCGAAGCGCGCGCTGCTTGCGTCTGCTACGGCGCAATATCCGCTCTCTTAGCAGGCTCGGTTTTCTTTACGCTCCTTCGCTTCCTCTCTGCTTCCGTTTGCCTACTTCCCGCCGAGCGTGCTCGCGCGCGCTTTAAGAGAGAGATGAAAAAAAAAAACGTTTTGCCGCGCAAAGTGATTTCGTTTCGGGCCCGGAACGCGCGGAAGAATCGTCGCCAGCCTTGCTTTGTTTGATGCCCGTCAGGCTCGTCTCGCTAATGCGCCCGGCATTCACTCGCCCCATTGAAAAGGCTGGCGCGTATAGAGGCTCGCATTAGCGAACGTTCACCGACGCCTCCGATTTATGCTTCTGTTCAAGCGGTCCCTCTCGTCTTTCATGGCCTGAATTTGTTTTTTTCTAGCCCGTCGTTCGGGCGATTTGTGCGTCTTTGGCGCTGCTGGCAGTAAATATCTTCCCCCGCTTGGCCGCTTTGCCTCTTTTTCCTTCCTTATCGCTCTTTAGAAGCGTCGCTTGTGTATTACAAGAGAGCGGGCGTCTTTCTCGTCCGCGCGGATTGCATGAGGGCTCGCCTCTTGCGCTTCGCTGACTGTGTAAACAGTGTCCCTTCGTCGTCGTTCGGTTGCGTGTAATGCGTGAATCTGCCCACGAATCTCCCCTTCCACACGCACCCTCCCTTTTCTTTTTGCCTCCTTTCCTTTTCCGCCTCTCCATCCTTCCCTCTGGGGCTCCAATTTCTCGGCCACTCCGGGACGAGTGGTTCGGGCTTATTAAATTGCCCCAGCCTGCGCTTTCCTGGCTCGTTGTTTCTTTGTTCGTTTACATTTTATTACAGTTTGCTGCATTTATTTTGGGTTAGAAGTTGTGATGCTTTAAGTTTATTTTTGTTTTTTTTTGTAATTCATCTATACATGTAACTCAAGCAAGAGAGTAATTGGAAGTACAAGGCGGCTCCCGTTTGGATCTGAATTGGATTAAACAGAATAATGCGTACGTGGGAGTTTGATTTTACCGCAATGAATGTGTTCTGCGAGCGGGTTAGTTGGGGACTTTTCTGTGGCAGTGTGCTTGAATACTCAGCCCTGTGGCGGGAATATTTCGGCGCCTTATTACGCGGATTTTCATCGCAATTGTTCGGGGGATTAAGTGTACCCTTGCATTATTCAAATGGCAGCGCTAGTCATGATGCGCTCGTACCAAGGTTTAAAAGGCTGCCACGTCTAGTACTTGTCCTGTTGCCATTTACCAGCGGTACGCTTTTTCGTACAGCACACATAGATTTAGGCGTGCGATTTCAAATTCTTCCATTCATTCTCCCCGAATTTCTGAAGGAATAATTCTGCATGGCTGGCTGATGCTTGTTTTTGGCGCTTTGTTTTAGGTACCGTGCAGTCTCACTGTCTCAGAAATGGCGGCTGTCCCAAGCCTGTGAAGCCTTCTTGTACTAGCCTTAATGCGCTTCCGCGTGTCGTACCGCGATGCTTCACGGCATTGACATTTACAAATAAAAAAATATCTTAAGGCATGTCAGGTTGTTCGTTCATTTAGTTTTAGTTTCGATGGTTTGGTATGTGCAGAACACTTAAAGCAGGCGACTTCTGCAAAGAAATCGGTAGATAATTTAGTTCCAACCTACGAGATTGTACGTCGCATGTTTTTATCATCCAGCGCGTCTTTGAATTTGATTCCGCCGGCGCCAACACAGACTTCGAATGGAAGGCAGTTGCGGGACCGTCTTGCTATGCAAATGAGCGAGCGTTGGGGCTTCGAAAGCGTTCGTGTTTCCCATTTCGCGCCGCCGTCTGCCTCGTCTTTGGAACTTCTGCATTGTCGTCTCGCATAATACCTACGCGTGTCGGCGAGAGGGAGGCCGTGGTGCTTTGAAAGGCAAGACCCCTGGGACATTTTCCTCAGCGCTAATTTTATTTAGCCTCGCTCGTCGGCGGAGAGGAGGAGAAGGAGATGAACGGAGCGGAAAAAAGCTTCGCGGACATGTCTGGACTGAAAAACGACGAATCGAGAAGAAGACAGTTTAGTCGTAGCAGTGGCTTTGACGTGCGCTCGGGTCTTTTGTTCGGGCCTGGCCTATTTTCCTGCAAAGTATTATGCTTCGCCGAATTCCGATAGAAGAAAGCCGCTTAGAAAAATAATCCTTTAAGTGCAGGCCCGCTGTTTTGCTTTTTACTCTTGGTCGCTCCTGATTCCTTTATGGAAGCGCAGTGTTCTATATGAGACGTGTCCGTAGTAACTAGTTCTCTGATGACATCGCGTCTTTTGGTTATTCTGCTTCTTTCTCGATCGTGAGAACGAAAGCTTTGTCTGACAGCGAAAAGTTTCACCAGACAATACAGTTGGTGTTGTAACGATGCTGACAAATAATTACGTGCCGTGAGACAATTGCATCCCAAATGCCACTGCTGTTGAATATATTCGTGTATTCAGGGGTTGTGCTGACTGCGTTTTTCAAGGCACAAAGATGGCTTCTTCTTGGCGGCCCACGCATGTACTCGTTGCTGAGGCAACCGCAAGCCGTCGCCCTTCGTGTGTTGCCCCCACACGACATAATAAAGGAAGTTATAATGACTTTTTCAACTATGATAATCTGTCCGGCTCTGTTAATCAACTTGCAATAGAACGAATAACATCAAAATGTAGTAATGCGTAGAGTAAGATTAAAAAGCAATGAGTTTTCAATAAACGAAAAGCGTGGTAGCCAACTTGTAAAGCGTGCTTTGCCACAGCATTACTCTTGCTGCGGGGAAGCATCTTTTTTCTGCCCAGGGCGCACGTTTCAGTATAGCTTCGCTGATTTCGTGGCGTCTGCAGTGCACCGCTACTCGCTGTAATAACGGGAGGAGAAAACGCATTTATATCGTACGAGCGGTCAATATTTTAGCCACGTGGGCGTTTATTTCTCCCGAGGCCCTCCCGCTGCTGTCCTTGCAGCCAGCGGCGTGCGTGATTGCCTCGGTTCCCGACTCTCGACCGTTTCCCAGGGGTTTTCCGATAAGTGTGTTGTTCCTCGACCGTTCTTGAGCCCGCTAATCGAACGTGATTGAAGGCGGACCCCGGTGGTGGTGCCGGGCCGCTGCCTCCATTCGCTGTCGGTTCCGTTTCCTGTGCCGCCGGGGTAATTGGGTTTCGGGTCCATTTGTCATCGTGATAGCCTCCTTGTCCGGGCAGGTTTTAAAAACATAAACATTGGAGCGCGATGGACGTGGTCAAGTGAGTGCTCCCTTGGCTGCCGTAAAACTTCCTTTTTTTTTTTTTTTTTTGCAGAGGCCCTTGTATTTTGTATGGTGGAGACGACAAAATTGGCCTGACGGCGGCCATTTGTGTTCCAGTGTCATCGTCGTCGTCGTCAGCACTGTGTCCTTGACTGGTGCCGCAGTTGTGCCGTCAGTTTCGCTTTTGAAGCACGTTTGAAAAACAGGTAGTTTACTGTTACGAGAAATGGTACAGAAGCAATTTTGAGTCCCGTTGCGAAGGTTATCACTAGCTTACACGCTGTTCTTGAAAGCCTGTGACATTTGGAGGCTTGAACGCTGCGCCGCCAAGTGATAAAGAAGTGAAAGAAGGGCGGAACAAACGGGCATAGTACATGGGATCAATAACGGGGTGCCACGATGATGACCAAGGATTGATGCCGTTGTTCGAGCGAAATGGAAGGCCAGACAGTGTTTTGATGTTGTAAGTTAAGCGAAGAAGATGTGGCAGTGATGATTAAGTTCTCAATGTTTTATTGACATTTCCCCTTTATGACGCTGCTGTCTGCCCGAAAAGGCAGCTTAGCTTGTTAAGCTGGGAATATTTGCTTGTCGTTGCCAGTGTAGAAGATACTTCGCAGTCATGGCAAGCTAGGATAGTCGGTTCGGACTGGCTTTGATGAGTTCGCGGCCATGGCTTTGCGTGTTGCCGCAGTGAGGTTAAGCGTAGTTTGCCTTTAAGTTGCGTTATTGACAAGTGTTTTTGTACAGTAGATTCCGTTAACTGCTGGTTCTAAGCTTTTGGGAATGCATTAGGATCCCGTGAATCTTGAGGTGAAAAGTTTTGAAGTCCCATGTCGCAGTTTTTCAGGTATGTAACAACTATATTACTTGAGCGCTTGAGGCAGAAAGGTTCGTATTACTTTATTTTTTTCTCGGCGGTCATTCGGTCATTGTGCAGTGAAAAGGTTTCACTCAGTTATACGCAGTGGTGACTTCGCGCATTGCGTTAAGACTAATCTTGGATGCTGTAAGCTTGGTAACATCTGCAGCTTTTATTGCATTGATTTCTGTTCATTACAGAGCTGTTTTTGTTGCCAAGTGACGGTGTTTTGAATCTGGATTTTCATTACTTTCAAATCGTGTCATTTTCAGTGGCTCTATTCGTGTTTATTGATCGCGTGATAAAAGATTTCACCCGCTCAAACTTCTGGTTTCATGCAAGGGCGTCCGCAGAACTTTTTCCAGGGGGGTGCACCCGATGTCTGGGGATGGGGGAAGCGGTAGGTTTGTAGTCGTTTTCTACTAGGGCATAAATAATATCCGTAATTCCAAGGGGGGGCAACCGCCCCCCCTTGCCCCCCCTTCCGGACGCCCATGGTTTCATGTGCAAATATTATTTAAATTGTCTCACTGCTTGCAGAATAGAACGTGAATGTATCGCCTTCGTATTTAGACAGCATTACTAGAATTGAGCTGAATTTGAAGCATGAATGCGGATAATTTTAATATAAGTTGGCAGTCCTCACCTTAGCGGATCACCGCGCGAGCCTGTGGCGTCATGCAACGCGTTTGAAGCCACAGTACTGTGCCTTCTTCCCAAGGTTTCATGCTTTGCTTCCAGAGGCTTAAGACATACACAGTTCTTAGCACGAGCGTTGACTGTCGTAGCCTAGCGACCGTATCGTTAACGGCCTCAGCCTGTTCAGTGCCGCTTTAGCGCCATTGCTTAGTTCCCTAAATTGCATGTCGTTCCGGAAGGGTTTTCGCCCACCGTAATATGAAAATTGCTCGTGGTTCTACTCCTTGGCTCGATTTGCTGCCAGCGTGTTACAAAGAGGATTTGGGTCTGAGTGTGGCGTGTCTATCTCCTTTCTGAAGCGATTCGTGTGTATCGTGTCGCTGCAGTGTCCTATCTTCCAGGTACACACCCCCTTTTTTCGCTCCGGGGCGCCTCACGTTCCTGGTTTGAGGCAGCGTCGAGCCGCGAACTGCTGCTGATGCTGCACCCGCGCTGCCTTCTTTCAGCTCGCGCTTGTGAAAACGAAAGGTGCTTCGCGGCTGAGCGAAGTCCCGGCGACGCAGCAGCTCTGGTGGCGCGTCGATTAGCGCTCGCGGCGCGCAGAATTAACCGGCCTGAATAATGGACGAGCACCGCGCTCCTTTTGGCGCGCCTTGCTTATCTGCGACGGCAAAAGCGCCTCCGTGGCATTCGGCAGCGCTGCGATGCTCCGCCGCATTGTCGCGGAGCGGTCCCCGGGCGAATTTTCCGAGTCGCGCCTGAGAATTCCGATCCACGCTTGCACGCAGCTCTTTTCGACTAAGCTGGTCCATGTTGCTCTGTGTGTTCTTAACAAGCTCGTAATGGAGGGAAATGGGGGACAACTGTGCGTGGAAGCCTTTTCAGCGAAAAAAAAAAAACATACCTTCGGTAGCAGTCAACTTTTCGTCTACTGAACTCGTTCGCACAGCTTTTCCTTCATATTACTCGTCGACGCCCCTCCCCGTCTTTAGAACTGATGTGCGTCCGGAAAATCAACTATTAACCGTTTTTGTTTTCTATTGGCATGCCTTCACCTGAAATACTGTGTGATGCAAGCCGAACAAGAGCACTCCTTGCATAATTGAGAGATAGAGGGTGGGGTTGAGCTCTATTTCTAAAAAAGTGGCGGGGGGATATTGAGGCTGCGTCCAAAAGTGTTGCAGCTTACCGTTCGGCTGGGTCCCAATAGCGGCTTGAACACAAACTACGTTTTTGAGTTGGAACTCCTGGTTCGCCTTCAACGCGAAGTTTGTGAAGGCTTGTGCTTTTGAGCACCGGGAGCCCCGTCGGTCTGCTTTGTGTTCTACAGGTTCGCTTAGTGCTTTTCGTGTTTCTTTTTTTTTTTTTTTAACTGGGAAGAGCCATAATTTAGACTTAAACATGCGGCTTTCCTCAGTCTACGTAGAGCTCGCTGCAGTGGCTGAGCAGTGATTTATACGGCAGGTACCTATATGCCCTGTTTGTTTTTCAGTATGCTGCTTAGTGAAGTCCAGCTATCAACAATAGCTTACGCAGTGAGTTTGAGACCGTGCCTTCCGCTTTGCCAAAAGTAGCGTCAAAATTAATGCGAGCATATCTCAAAAACCCGCGCATTTCGTTAACGTTGCGTCTTTTCCTCATCTGCATTCTCGGTGGTTCTTCTAACTACCGTGCTTTCGGCGCTGTACGACCGGGGCCGTCTGTCGCGTTTTAGTCGGATAGCGGCTGGTTTTCCGAAACCGCCCGCGTCAGGTTTTCCAGGTCTCGTTGCGGCTGTGCCGCTTGGCCGCGTTCGCGCGTGTCTCAGCAAGAGGCGCGTCCCTGCTCCAAAGAAGGGCGTGAGACAGGAAAGAAGACGATGAGGTGGAGAAAGGTGCAGGGCGGCACTGCTTCGTCATTCAACTCACGCCCCGAGGAGAGAAGAGAAGAGAGTGGGGGTGAGCGCCCTAATGAGGCTTTAGTCTGTTTACCCGCCGCTCCGGCTGCACACGGGCGCGCGCAGCTCGTCTCCTCGCCTTCTTCTTGTTCTTCCTGGAGGTCCGCTCTTTCTTCCCACTCGCCGCGGCCTCTCCTTTGGCGGGCGCGGCGCGCGCGCGCGCCTGGAGGTGAATGAAGCCGCCGCAATTAAATGAAACGTGCCTCTGCCTTCTTTTTGTTGCGGCGCGAGGGAAAGAAAATGGGGCGAGCGATGCCGAGAAACGTAAGAAAAGTTGGATGGCGGCGAAACACGAGACGGAGGCGCCGCCGGCAACAAAGAGGAGTGCGGAGCGTCGGTGTTTGTTTCGTGCGCGGCGCGAGCCAGCGTTGGGAGAAGCAGCCGCAGCAGCGGCCCACGGTTAAGCCGCACTCAGTGGCGCTGAGCTGACGGAGGGCCTCAGCGTTAGTCACTGTGCGGCGGCGGCTTTGCCGCACTTAGTGCCTCTCCGAAACAAGCCGCAAACGCTGTCCCCTCGGCTCGGAAGCAAAAGGAAGAAGAACGCGACGTGTGTGCTTCTTTGTGCGGGAAGCGAAAAGCTGGCCTTTTCGGCGGACGCATGGCTTCTCTTCTTTAGCGTCTCGGGCGTATTTGTATAGCGGGAGCTAATTTGCGAGCAACTGTATACGGCGGCCTTGGCTGCCGCGTCTTTGGGCCAGAGCACGAGCACGGGCCGCTCGCGAATCATTCTAAAGTTCAGAAAGCTTTGCAAAGACGGTTCCTAATTAGCTTAACTCGGAACGAGTCTAGGCCGTTTTGCTGAGACCCAACGTGGAGTTTATTTTGTGTACAGGTATAGGGTCGAAAGTAAACAGGTCATACCCATCCAGCAAGAGAGCTGCCAATAAAATAGGGGGAGGGGGTTCAAATGATCTTCATTTCGGGGGAGAGGTGGCTTTCGGGGCCCCATTTGGATGCATGTCTGCCCCGGAATCTTGTTAATTTTGTTTTGTGTTGTCAGGCATCCCATATTCCGGCCTTCTCTCTACGGTTAATTCACATTAGTGAAGTTCCTTTTAGCCGGTAAATAAATACGTGCTCCTGGAGATCTTAAAGGCAGCTTCCCGTGCTACATCGTTAAAAACAGATCACCGTCGCAAGGGCGTAGTCACTTGGGGCTTCGGCTACAATCAGGTGTTACTGAAGGGGAGGTTATATATATTTTTAGGCATCTTATTTTTGTTGACGAAACCTTTTATTTTTGGGCGCAAAAGGCCTCGGAGGGAGTCCTGCCCAGCAGGGGACATTATTGATGAAAGTAACCGCATATTTGGAATAAATACGTGCAGAAAAACATCGCGAATGTCTTAATTAGGTTTCGTACAATTGCGCTTTTGTTAAATTTCTTTTTCACTTTCACACGCGTTTGGTATTTATTGATCAGCTGTCGCAGGTTTAAAGAGTAGGTGGGAGTGACACGCATTCTTTCAACATGACAACGCCTGCTGGCGCCATGTTGAGACTGCGGGGGAAAATTTTGAACGAGATTTGTTTGGGCGTTACACTGGAGCGTGTTCCTGGAAACTTTTCTATGTTTCCCCTACGGTGATAGTGGCTGCACAAGGTTCTGAGCACAGAAAGAAAACCAACCCGTAGCTTTTTACCGAAAGGTTATATACGAGTATCTTTACTTCTGGTATGTTTCACCCGCCTACTGGTTAACGGCAAGAAACCTTAACAAAGCAAAAAAAAAAGGTAAAAGTATTTGTATCTGGCAAACCACGGTGTTGATCGTTCCTGCACTTTGTCCTCATTTCTAATATGCATTTTAGAAGGAAGGAATTGCCACTCGACGATATTTTCTTTCTCTTCTCAGCTCTAAAGAGCGAGAAAAACACATTGTATTCTGGCAGTAGTCCGCATTTTAACATCCTATTTGCATCATACCCTTACAGTGTTGCAAGCTCCCTTCAGTCACTGGCCACATGAGTGATAGGGATAGTTTTGCTTCCAGTCAAGTTTGCTTCCAAAGTAGATTCATTACTGGTCGGCGATCTTCTGACTGTCGGAAGCAGCCCCGTCGGCGTGGTTTGCGCGCAGGAAGTAAACTTCCGCTACCAGTCCCAGTGCGCCGCCAGCATCGCTCTATCGTCTTCCGCGTTTTCTTTGCTTGATGGCGATGCTGCTGGGGCTTGTCCTCGCTCCGCGGCGCATGCCGTGCCGGTGGGCGTCCTGCTCGGAATGTGTGTTTACCCCCGAGAGAAGAGAGAGAGGTAAAGAACAAGTGAGAAAGGCAGAGAAGGAGTTGGGGGGGGGGGATAGTTTCTGTGCGCGCTCCAGATCGAACACAGCCTCGCGTGGGATCGACTGGCGAGAGCCAGACACGAGTGTACCACGTACGGCGCTGGCGTAGAGGGAGGGAAGGTCGGTCGTTGTGCTGGCTTGTGTGTGTTTGCGTTACACGCGAGTCGTCTATTGCGAGCGAGTCCGAGCTATTGGCTCGGCTTGGCTGCGGCGGGCCGGCGATTAACCGGGCTGCCGAGCTGCGACGCTTGATAAAGCGACGGCCGCGCGTGGAAGCCCTGCGCCGGAAACCGATCAGGCACCGCACGGAGCCGGGGCCCGGGCTTCCCACTCCTGGAGCGGCAAAGTGGGGCCCGTGGACGCCGAAAACACGCTTTCTGCCTTACGACGCCTGCCCGCAGAGTCGAGGGCTATTTTGGCCTCCACTGCATCCCTCCCGCACCGCTTCTGCTTTCGCTGCTGCTGCTGCTGCAAGCTTTACTTCTACTGCCGTGTCATTTTTTAGCATTTACTTTGCTTGGTTGGCGTCTCGTGCAGTTGCCTGTGCGCGCTGCTGATGCTGGTGCTGCCCTGCACTGGTATCTGCGGCGCGTGGCTAATGACGCTTCGACGTCGGGAGTTGGTCGGCTGGAAGGACGGACCACTCCGCGCGCTTCCCCCCCCCCCCCCTCCCTTCTCTGTTTCCCTTTTCCCTCCCTGCCTCCATTTCCACTTTACTGCCTTGTTCTTATTTGCTCTGCTGGCTGGCCGTTTGTTTGGTTCAGTACTAGGTTCTGGCTCGTTGTCCATTTGCCTCGAGAAGATCGAAGAATGCGGCTTCGTCTGAGGACGCCCTGTATTTCGGTTATTGATCGCTGTTAGTATATATACACATACACGAAATAAATGCCCGTCTTCTCGAAAACCTTCCTCATGTCTCATCTTCGGAACATTTTTGTAGTGTGGCCTTTCAGCTGGCGCTTCTTATGCTTTATTCGGGCTTTATCTCGAGAAAGAAGCGAGATATGTGCTCTTCCACTGCTGCGGGACAAAAGGGAAGCAGAAAAAAAAAACATTGCGAAACGCCGCCTGCTGCCGCACAGAATCAGGGAGTGAAAAGGGGCCCCTTGCGTGATCGTAGATGTTGGGTGAATAGAACGCGTCCTGGGAGCATCCCGCTAGGCTTTCTCGGCCTTCCGTTCCGTGCGTGTCACGTTGGTCGCGTGTCTTGTTAGGCTTGCGTGGATGCTGGTAATGTGCGCCGAGCGCACGTTTGGTTATAGTTCTTGTTCGTATTTGTTTCTTACTTTCGTGGCGTCTTTGATGCTAGCGTCGGAAAGATTCTAAAACCGTTTCTCTCACAAAGTGCGGTGCTTTATTTCGTAGCGGATTTGACTTTGAGCGCTTGCTTTTACGTTGCTGTTTCTCGGCCGATTTTTCGCTCACAACGCCGGATTTTCTGCAGAACGAAAGCCTTAACTCTATCGCGCTAATAGCTATCTCAGCGCGGGTGGGCACTCGAACCGTGCCGTGAGGGAAAGATGAAGGGATGAAAACGAGTTGTAGGGATAGAAACAACTGCAAGTTAATGTCACGCGCATGTTCAGGCCGTGCATTGGTGGGCCCAAGCGCAGGTCCTGCATCCTACGCTACGCTCTTTGTATTCAATTGCTTCGAAGTCGAACAGACTCCCAATAAATTTAGATTCTGCCGAACACTGTGCGCAGGCCTATTGACATTCAGCGAAACGTTTCTTGCGAGCACGTAATTCAAGTTGGCGGTGGAGGAGGCGTTCTCCGTGGGCGGCGTCAGCGGAGCGTGGAAGGACGGCAACGTGTACTGCAACGTCGTTGTAGGAGGAACGCGTCGTCTGTCTCTCCACCCTTTGTTAGGCGCCGATACCGTTGTGGCCGACGCGCTCTGAATAAAGCGACGCCGGCCAGCGAGGGTAGGGTAGGTTGGGGAAGGAGTCTGAACCCCCTTTCTTCCTTCCTGCGACGCTCACATTTCACCCCCCTCCCATCGCATCGGCATTCATGGCCAGGGCTGCGGTTTCCACATCGGAGGAGAAAACCGACCGTTCCTTCCCCGCTTCGTCGTCCTCTCCGGACGCGCAACCACCGTGTTGGCGACTGTCGCCGCCTTTTCCTTCCGGTCCGGCCACAGCCCCGGGCGTCCCCGCTCGTTTGACACGCCGAGCGGACCTGCTCAAAGTTTACGAGACCGCGCGTATTGTCCGGTTGTGGACGTCGTTCCTTCGGTGCCCGCGGTTGTAGACGACCGCGCATTACAGGCGGGATATGCGTCGTTTCCTTGGCACCGGACGCCTCCTCTATACACCGTGTGATCGGTTGCGGTGGTGGCTGTCGTTGGGGTCATGGGGAGAGGACGAACAACGAGGGTGGGGAGAAGTTTTCGATGGGTCGTATTTTCTCTTGTAGCATTTGCAGTTCGCCTTTTCAGTCGTGAGCGTTTCGAAACACTTCGCTGGATTGAGGCGATTGGTCAAGAAGGCCCTGAAAGGCCCAGTTCTCAATAGAGCCCCTGAATCTGTGCGTGTGCGTTGTTCTAAGCACGAATGTTACTAGCACCGTGGTCTTCAGTTTGAAACGGAGCGGTGTAGAGTTGCATGCAAGGCGACGAAGACCAACGTATCTCAATGCAAAGATCAAAAGAGACCTCTAGCATGCTGTATACCGTGTCACCATTACCGGTACCAGAGTACCAGGAACACGACTGCGCATGCGTGACAATTACCGAAGTCGACCACGGTACAGCGCACGCACTTTTTACCGTGATACTGTAATCGCCGACGGCTTACGCCTTGATTAGAGTAGAAATTCGAACTTTCTGACATCTCACTTGCTTCACTGTCCACGAATCCTCATGTTTCCGATAATTAGTGGCATATTCTCGGATCGAAGCTTCTACTTCTTCGTGTAATGTCATACAAGTATACATCGCCTGAAATAAGGGAATAATTAATTACTCATTGAAAAATCCGCCGATGCCGAGCGTAGCGCGGCGGCTTGTGAAGCGAGTGACCCCACGATTTGCACTTCAGCGAAGACTCGTAGGACCATTTGATCAAGTGACAGACTACTTGGGCAGAATCTTATCAACTCATTTCACTCGCGTGCTTTAGTTATGGCAGTGTGCGCTCATTTGAGAAATTTCAGAACGAGTAAATGTGCTTCGACAGTCGGCTTTACGCGGCCGGACGGCGGTGCTTTTATGCCTATAGTGCGCCGGAAGATCCCTTGTAACTGAATAAGCGTACTCTATACAAGTCCGAGAGGAAAGTTTGGGGCTAGAAGTAGGTTTTGTTTGCTTGTTTCAAACCTTGTTTTAAAGGCAACGATGTGATATTTAAGGTCAAGTGATACCGCCATGAAACTTAATTTTTTTCTCATAACATTTCGAGGTCTATACCTTGTACGTGAGTTGCCTTTCTTCAAAACAGGAAAGGCAGAGCGGTGGTTCTGTTTCCATTGTGTTCCGCGTGCGTGCTGGTCGTCATTCCGCTTCAACCCCTGTTGCGCCGGAATTCTAGCGCGCTGATGGCGGCAATCGTTCCTTCCTTAGCTCGTCCCTCCAAATGGCAGTTGCCTATAAAGCGACCCGGCCAAACGGTATAACAGCGTGCCTTGTGTAGCCTAGGATCTATGCCCGCCATTGGTACCTCCCCCCCCTCTTCGATCTTCGGGCCCGTTTGCCGGCCAGAGTGTACCGGTGTGCGCTGCCCGCCTTCTTAGCGTCCCGATGGCGTGCCCGCGGGTCGGGAAATAAAGGCGCCGTGGCGTGATGCGGCTGGCGTGCATCCCCGCCTTGCGTTATTCGCGGCCGTTTGCCGCGTGGCCCAAGCGCGGGGCGTTGTTCCTCTGCTCTGGGCTTTGCCGTCGGAACGCCTCGGTGCAGCGCTTCGTCGTTCCTTCGCCCTCCACCGCCAGCGCCTCGCTCCCATATGCAGGTCGTATAGGGGCTAGGGTGGGAGGCCACGTCAATGGGCAATAGAATCCTAGAATCCAGAACGGCGTTTCGCCGCTGGCGCCCTGCCATTTCTACATGCCTTCTCTCTTTCTCTCCCTCTTTCTTTCCGTATAGTTTCCTTGTCTGTATGCACGACGACTGCAGTTTATTCCCTAAAAAGGCTGTTCCTTTATAGAGGCACGCAGCGAATGAGAGACTGTATGCGCAACAACGCTGTGCGCAGGGCAAGGCAGGTCGTGCGTGCCGCCCGTTCTGCATGTTTCCATCGTGGCCTCAAAACTTCTGAGCTATTAGGAAAGGGGATGTCGGTTTCGACAAACCTTTCACGAAACTTGGCTCATTGCTGAAGACTCGTGACGTGCTCAGAACGGAGCCAGGTCTATGCGCAATCTTCCGTTCATCAAAGTTGATGGATCCAAGATACTCATTTCAGCGATGGCTAAGCTGTTGCTATGTGTTGCATGTGTTAACTCTCTGGTTCTCTTGTATACAGTGTCGGTTATTTGTTCGGCTCCAAGGCCAACAATTAGACATATTCGGCAATTACTGTTCAGAAAGTTGTACGCCGCTTACGTCTTGCACTACCCTGCTATCCGGTGTCAAGAGTACCCACTGCGATGTGATCTCAAGATCCACGTTACCGATCACACTACTTACATAAGAGTACTGGTCCGAGAGGCCCGTGTACTGGGCGATGTCAGTGCACGTCAATGAAGCCCAGGTGGTCGAAGTTGCCCGGAGCCCTTCACTACGGCGTCCCACACAGCCTTATTCGAAATCTTGCCGCCGGTAATTAGAACACTTGAGACTACTCTCGCTGGGCCGCCGTATGTGAAGCTTCCTTTTAATAATTCGCATTTTTCCGTCTCCTCGAAATTCTATGCAGCCTCATTCATAGCGTCCATCTGAATTTTAATGGTATCGTCGTTAGGCTTGCGGAACCAGCCCTGTAGCGTATAGCGCGTTTGTATCAGCAGCGCGTGCATCGCCTTGTGTCCTATAGTATCTTGCTAAGCACCGCGCTGAACTGGCGGTACCAATAGCGGAGGTACATGTAGGCACGCTTCTTTGGGTTTGTACGGCACGGCACGCAGTGTGACGATTCGCTAATGAAGCGGTTTTTCCCCTGGGTGTGGCCGCGTTGAGCACGTCGCTTCTTCATTTTCTGCATCGGCAGAGCGCTTCGACGCGGCGCCCTTTCCATTCGATGTTCGCTGCACGTTTGCTTCCCGCTTCCTTTCTTTTTTATAATCATTTCCTTTTGTTTTTTTCATTCTTCGATCTCACTTGCTGCTCCCCTAGCGACCGTGTGCTCTGTCCGAAGCATTAGTGTCCCGTATCACGTTCCCTGCTGGTCCAACGTGCAAACGTGCAGTCACGCTCTCTAATCCGCACTTGTGCGCGCTCTTCCGTCGCCTGCCGAATGGCGGCGCTGAGATAGATGGCCCGTCTTTCAGACTTCGTGGTGAAAGAATCGTGCTCTCGCTGTAATCGTGCCGTGGCTTGCATAGACCTAGTTTGTCCACACGTGTCTCGCTTGAACCGCGCGCTCAGATCCTGCAATGTCCACGGATGTAAAAAAAAAATTACGAATTATTTTTTTTTTATTTCTGATCGCGAAGCTGCATAACTTGCTTACATATTGGAAGAAATGCCCTTTTTGCAACACGTTTATCAAAGCAAGTGCCAGCAGCGGAAGATGCTGGCGGCCTGCTGAGCGATAAATTCACGCAAAAATTAACTCCAACATCTAATGTCTCGGATTGCCAGAGGATGAAGCACTCTTGAACTTCGCTCTTGACTTGCTGTATGCGCCAGCGTGTCTACAGTCAGTTTTACCGTCTTTGGGCTTTAAGAAATCATAAATATTGCCTGAAATAGTTATTCTGCAGCCAGATTTCTCTTAAATTTTTTCTTCTTTTTTTTTCATTTCTGCAATCAAAGGATTATTAATGGTGAAATTCCGGAAGTTGATAACCTTTCACCGACGTTTTCAATGTCTGGACGTTACACGATGGCCACGCATCCTGGGGAACTGTTCGCGTGTTCCTTCGTCGAGAAGGTGCTGGCGCATCTGCCGGGGTGGAGCAATGGTTATAGCGTTCGGTTGCTAAGCCGAAGTCTGCGGTACCGAATCCCTACCGCGGCGGCCTCGTTTCTTTGTACATCGCTCAGGGCTCCTCACAGTCAGTGTATTACGTCATGTGGGCTCAGTGTGTCAAACTTTCACAGAGTATATAAGGAAGATTGTTTAGCAGGCTATGTGCGAGGTCTCCTTCACTGCAGATTGATTCGGTTGTAGGGAGTCCCAGAACCTTTCACCATAGTGACGCGTTCTGCACTTCAGAGCGAAGGAGCGGTTTTAATGTCGTTGCCGAGGTTTTAACTTGCGCCTCCAGGGACCGATACCGACCAAGCGATATCGACTAGTTATTGTGCTACAGTTGTTTTTTGCTCTTAATCTTTTCTCTTAGGTTAACTACGCGATGATTTAGAACTGCATTTACCGAAACGTCGTCGCTAGTTCATCACACTTGAACATGAAACTGGTACCTCGCGAAATTCTGCTTTCTTGATGCCGTCCTTATTGCCCGTATAGAGAAAAAAAAAACTGTTGAAATCCGTGCCCTTATGCGCATCATTGCACAGAAATAAAGAGCTCGAGCGGGCGACTAACTCAGGCGCATTTATTGTACGATGATGCCGCGTCGTAAAGACGGATGCACATTTCCCACCAACTTTATGCATATTACTTTTTTTCTTTTCTTTCTTACATGCACCGAGAAAGCTCGTTCATCTTTATAACGCACATTTGGACAGCTTTCTCCTCGCGCAGGCAGCCACACCCAATCCTCGCTGCGCGAAACGAAATGCCGCACCGTTTCCTGCGTCCCAACAAGAAGCCATGCAGCGAGCCATCGCCGTTCACCACGTTTTTCGGCGGCGAATAGCGATTCGCATCGCCGCCCCAGCCCGCCCTACAGAAGTTAGCGTCGGTGTCGGCGTGTTTTGCTTCTGCATCGGCGACCCTCCGGTGTCAACGCGCTCCGTGCAGCTCCTCCAGTAGACACCGGGACACTCGCTCAAAAAAAAGAAAAAGAAAGTGAGTAAAGAAAGAAAAGAAGCAATGAGCGCAAAAGCGCAGCGCACATTGGTTCTCGTCTCGCGTTTGACTGCTCCTGCCATCGAGGATGAGATCCCGGACCGACTTTGCGGATTGCATCCTCTCCCCCCGTAGCGCGTCTTCGTCACCGAAGAAAGGGGTAAGGTAGAGGAAGAGAGTTCACCGCCGCGCGCTCTCACTCGCGCGGTCGCGGGCCGTTTTCGCAAAATTGGGTCCGTATCGGCCATCCATCTTCGCAGCGTCGACGGGGGAAACGACGCCGACAGCCGTGGTCGCCGTGAGGGCTTCTGCGAGGCGAGTAATAGCAATAACGCACAAATATAAGGAAGGCATCTGGCTGGGCGTGGAGGGGGTGGCTTTCAGCACACTCTGGTCCCGGCGGCGGGGCTCCTCGAAATTCTCGGAAACTTTTCGAGCCTCGGCGTCGGCGGTGTGTGTGAGCAGGAAGCAGGCTGTTCGTCTTGTCTGCCGCGTGTGTATGGCCGGGGCTTCCGAAGGACCGCGCTCGCGGGAGCGAGGAAAATAGATTGCGCGAGGGGAGGAGCAGGGCGGGGAGGGGTTTGATAGAAAAGCCAAATCGAACGACGGCCTGTCTGTCGGGACGCCGCCTTATATTAGTGGAGAATTTGTCTTCAGGCACGCTTCATAAATGCGCGCTCGGTTTGATCGGAACTTGACGTCGCTGGACTGCTTGTGAGCGCTAAATGTGAGGCGAAGGGCTTTTGCCTTTGTACGTCAACAGCTATATGCGCTCAGTTAACTTCTCTTCTGTTTGTGTGGTGCTTCATATGACAGTAGTGCGCATTTCGGGGGGGGGGGGGGGGGGGACAGGAATCTTGGGATAGAATTCCAACAATGCGCAAGAACGTCCTGCGTTGGCTGTCTGTGTGCCGTAACTGGTGTCCTTAGAGGAGAGGCAGTGGCGAGAAGGGAACACGTGGGGAGCGGACCAAGCTGTTGCACGCGTACGCTGTTGGCTGTTATCTCAGCGATCGTTTGAATCCTAAGCAATTCTCGTTTATCATAATAGGAGACAAGGAAAAAAGCAGACGATGGAAACAAAAGCTTCGGAGACCTTCTGCACAACTGCACCTCGCACAGCTTAGGTGCAGCGCTGCCCACACGCTCTCTCTCTGCATAGTTTCGTTTTCGAGCTTTTGTTTGTGTTTGCCTCTCTTACTGCGACGGTGAAACCTCATCAACAACTACTGTAAAATTCGTGCCGCCTGCAAGAGCTAAACGCGTTGGCGTTGTCAAAGCGCGCTCGAAGCGGATGTAACAGCAGAGTTTGTAGTGCATGGAATTCTATGGAATGTGCACCGAGACCGGCCCACAGCAGCGTAGCGGCGAGGAAAATGCGGTACCCGGGAATGCAACAACGGTGTTGTACTGTATTGGCGTTCTGTCTTAACGCATAACTGGGTTAAAAATACCCACTGCTCTCTGTGGTGGTACGTGCTTTGCTCTCCATGATACTTGGGAATGCTGGCCGAGAACAGGGTTGCGATGAAAACAAATGTACAACAGATAACCAGGCAAGCCTCGAATTGGGACTGTGAGCATTCGCCCGGCAAGAATGTAGAAATGCACCTATGAAATGATATTTCCAAGATACTACAGGCAAGAGATTGCTTTGAGGTCGGTAGATGTTAGCCAGGATTCAGTTTTTTCACAGAGTAAGTATCTGTTTCAAAACTGGCTGCTTGAGAGTCAAGTTAGAAATGGAGCACAGCATCACCAAACTGCTGCAGAATGCTCGTATAGCTGACTACAAAGTGCTCCAAAGTTAGTTTTTCGTCGCTCCTAACCTTACCAATGAGCGCAGCTATGCATGACATTTCCCTGTAACGGACATGAAATTTTTCTTCGCTTTACCTGAGGCTTGGGCGAATTCTAACGTTAGACCCGAACGAAACTGCCCGTTCGTCGGTGTTTGAGTAACGATAAGTTCATTTATGTTACAAGAGGTAAAGTCACGTGGTTCGAACGCTCTCGGTTTTATTTCATGCACAAATAAGGAAGTCTTCAAAACGCGACTTGTGCGCCACCCTTTAGCGCGTTACGGCACTCTTTGCGCTGTCTCAAATCGGCCGACTGAGAGAGGGAGAGCGCGTCGTGAGCGACGCACTCTAGCGCGCACGTAAACGTTAGCGCACGCGAACGGCACTGTGCGCCTGAGATCGGGCCGTGCAACCAGTCGCGGATCATTAAGCTTTCATTTCCTTCCTGTCCGTTGTACCGGGTCCACGGTGTTTATCTCGACTCGTGCCTTCAGCGTGGATCCATTTGTTTCCGAGCAGCGCTTTAAGCGCTGACCTCGGGCACTCGTGCTGCCGACGTTTGAAGAAGAAAGGACGTGGACGCAGGATCTCTCTTGTTTCCCACTTTCATTACAGGTGTTCGCTAACTTCGCCGTTCTACGCTCAAATGTGGGTTTGTTTCACGCGCGCCTCTTCTCCTGTATAAGGTGCCTGTGAGGTGCAACGCGCTACTTACTGTTTATATGCTTATTTCGGTCGCAAACGCACGTTTTCTTCTCTTATACTTAACGTTTCTGTACCTACTTGAGAGTTGTTTTTTTCTTTCTTTAAAAAGACTGTCATCGAACTGAACTTCGTGCACATGGTCGCGCTATTTGTACAGTGCCTATATTAAACGTATCTGTAGCGTACAAACGATTCGCTTTAGTTCCGATTGGCGACATTAACACATGGCTCCGCGACTGCGACAACGTTTTGTTTATTGAGGTCGCATTTACGACAGCCATAGGCCTCTCTCCCCTTAATGTCTGACTGGCCGTCCATGACTAGCTGCGGCCACCTTATCGCCGCAAGTTTAATTAGCCTAATCTTATTATCTCATCTCTCCACCTGAGTCAGTGGCGTTCCCTGCAATGCTTTTCGTCTCTCGCAACACATTTAATGACAAATGGGCTACTGTTACTGAAAGCGGAGCACCTATAAGCTATGTGAAAGACGGAAAAATAAAGCACTGCAGTCGCCGCCACCGGCCAGTGTTTTCGTAAGCCAAGCTGCTTGACGTTAAAGCAGTTTTATTAACTCGAATCTGAGACAGGGCTACACCGCCATTCACCTCGAAACGTTGATCACGGAGTTCCTTTCGGTCTTGACGGGGAAAAAAAAAATTCCCACGTTGAGATACAATTTTCTGGGCGATGAATGCGTCTTTATCTGTCGAATAAATATCAGTCTAGCCAGACAGTGCCACTGAATCAATTCCACTGAGAATAGAAGTTGCATGGAGTTGCCCACAGCGTCGGGTTCACCAACTGATAGCACCTATAATTTCTTAAAACTTTGGCCCGACAGAACATAATTGAAAAGTTTGTTGCTTGGCATTAG
Source organism: Amblyomma mixtum (assembly GCF_055824585.1). NCBI lineage: Eukaryota > Metazoa > Arthropoda > Arachnida > Ixodida > Ixodidae > Amblyomma > Amblyomma mixtum. The sequence goes on from NC_143012.1 coordinate 315,159,974, forward strand.
CTGATCCCGACGTAATACAGGCGCCCCAAAGTAAAATGTAGCACGCGAGCGGTGGAGAAACTGCTTCCCAGCGCGCTCTGGCAGTGGAAGCGTATGCGGAAAGCGCCCCGTAAGAACACTGGTGGAGGCAGTGGGGCTGCGCCATTGCCGACGGTAAAGCAAGCATCAAAACTGCAAGATAGGCCCACCAGAACCTCGCTGTCTGCATGTACCTTGCAGCAAGGGCAAACTGTTTAGTGTAAGTAAGCTTCTTCGACACGGAAAAAAAAAGTTAGCCTGAGTAGTGAGAGCGATGTTGCAGCTTTCCCGAAAAACAGAGCCGTGTGCCGATTCTCTTCCTTCCCGTTCCGGCGTGTGGCTGGAAGCAGTTCGGTAAATCAATGATCCGCGCGCGCACCCCGCAGTTTGCCCAAAGTGAGGCAAAAGTTAATCGATACCCCGGCGGCAAACCGTGAAAAACGCACGGGTAGGGTCGCGTCGAAACAAGCAACCCTCGATGAGGGGGCGGGTCGTGAAATCGAACGGACGTCGGGAGGTTCTGCCATCAGAAAGCAACGATGAGTTGCTCACGCACCTATGTAACGACGAGAGCGCACGGTTGTTAACGACCGCGGAGGGACGGAAGAGGAGGGACGGAAGAGGAGGGACGCACGTAAGCCGGCGGTGGCACTGGGAAACTCTCCGGCAAACAGATAATGACGGAAGGCGCGAAAGGGAAGGGGGTGCGAGGGGGCTTGTAAGGGTGCCACGGGCCTAGGTGCCGCGCTTCAATTTCCGAGAGGAGGACTGGGGAGGAGTGAGCGACGGAAGCAGGGAAAAGGGGGGAGAACCTAATTGAGAGTCCTGGATTCGGACCGTGGGTCAGAAGAGGCAATCCCGCGCGCCCGGCCTGTAATTAAGAGGCGTCAGCCGATGCCCCCGGCTGGGCGTCGCGCTCTTGAAATCTGCGTGCCTCCCACCCGACCTGAGCCATTGCGCTCTTCAGCCTCCCACTATACTGCCCGTCCCGTGCTCATCAGGCTGCTGCTAGGGTTGGATGCAGCAGCGCCCACTGGACGGGATGGGGTGCGTTTCTCGCGAAAGTGGCAGTGATTCACGAAAGTCTTCGGACCTTTTTACTGGTGGAAAGCTTGTTTAAATGCAAAAAAAAAAAAAAAAGAAGAAAGTATTTACTGCGTCGGAGAAACCTTTGTGAGCAACGATAAACCATTAAACAAATATGAATTCTCTTCCTGCTTATGGCCACACTGCCGAGAACAGCGACCACAACAACGCATGTTTAGGCATCGCGCGTTCAGATCGGGAGAAAATGCCCTTTTTTTTTCCGTTACGATGGTCCATAAACTCCTTCCCGTCAGATACTCGACTCGATATACATCTCTGGCAGCGTCTCCTTTCGACACAGTTGAAAAGCTTACCGAGATTAAAAACAAAAAAAAAATGAACAGGATGGAGTCATCTGCTTAACTACAGATTGTTGCTACCATCAGTCTTTGTGGGTCGTCTCCTGGTTAGAACAAATGAGTTAAAATACGTACATTCCGATACGGCGTCTTTGGAAGCCGGGACCCTGCCGTCACAAATCGTTTCAGGTACTAGTGAAATCTCCGCGGACACTTGTAATACTAAGCGGGTTGACGCGGTTTTAGGTCGCTTCAGGTGATCGTCATGCGTGAACCCGATAGACGGGTTCTGGCAGGTATATGCAGAGGCTGAGCTTCCTTGCCCGATCCGGTGCCGTCACACATAAGCCGCAGTACCTTTCCTCCAGCTGGTCTTTACATCCCCGATTGCGCGTGCTACCTATAATCTACCTCGCCTATGCTTCGCCAAGAACTGTGCAGCATTGCCGAGGCTGTGGGGTTTTCTCCACAGCTTCGACAAGGCTGGAGTAGTCAGGAAGTAGTCCGGAGCTCAACTCAAAGAACTCTTCGCGGTCAAGAACAGTTTCTTACTGGCTGAAGTTTCGGTTACGTAACTCGCTGGCGAAGTTTGCTAAACGAACTGGCACTAGACCGTTGCGAATGGTTTCTTCTGTGGCTGTGAAGCGTGCTTCTGGCTATCTGAGTCCAGCTGTGTAGCCTTCTCCAACGCTGCAGGCCAGTTTGGCGCGGCAGAGTGGGGCGTCCCTTCCGGGAGGAGCCGACTGATTGGCGTTCCACCGTCGCCGCCGGGCGCATTCTCTTTTGCCGCGTAGGCGAACGTGCTCGACACACCGTTTGCTCAGTTCCCGCGGGGGCAGAACGGCCCTGGCTGTACTCAGTTACTGCTCTCCGCCCTTGTGGTAACACCTTCCTCCGCTTCACTTCGTGGGTTTCTCTCTCTCTCTCTCGTTCACTGTGCTCAGAATCAGCGTCATCGCATTGCAGCGAAGTCACGGTGGGCCAAGTTCACGCGCCGTTTGCCGCCAACTACACGAGCACATTTCGGCCCACCGGGAACGGCGGAATGGGCTTACTGGTTCCGAGCTGCGGGAATGGCCTCTGGCGTGGCCTTTCCAGCTGACGGTGGCAGATGCAGTGAAAGCTTGCTCGATTCCATTTCTACCGTTCATTCGCATTAATGGCGGCTGGTCTCGTAACAGTGAACACATGCAGTTTCAGCGTTTTCCCCGCCTTTTCCTGCAGCGGCACCGCTGAGGTGATTCTGACGAAGCAGAACTCGAAACAGAAAGTCGCCAGGCGAAGTTCTCGCTGCACCTCGCAGTCGCAGAATGTGTCCCATCGAGCCTACGTACACGATAGTGTCTTGCAAACGCCGCGTCCGTTAGACATAGTGGCGTCTCTCCTGTCTATGTGCGAACAGTGAGGCCGAGTTTTCGCTGCGTGTCGAAATCTTTGCGCCATTTTTTTTTATAGAGCGCGCTGGTGCGATCCAAGGACCGCCGTCGTTTGCATGTGAATAGCTGCGTGTCACTGCAAGGTTACGCGCTCACATCATCATCTTCGCGATATTGACGCCTCGTCTCTAAAACATATCAAGGCTAGGCGCGTGCATACGCACAAACTGTTCTGTAGCATGGCGGTCGAATTTCGATGGAGCCGAAATTCTAGGGGCCCGTGTACTGTGCGATGTCAGTGCACGTTGAAGAACCCCAGGTGGTCAAAATTTCCGGAGCCCTTCACTACGGCGTCTCTCATAGCCTAAGTTGCTTTGGGTCGTTGAAACCATAAACCCAAATCCAAACATTTGTATCTGGTGTGACTGCGTTTTTGTTTTTATTTCTGCGAAATTGTTTGAGAGCGTGCAAAAGTGACCGCGAAAACGCGGCCGCATTATGAATTAGGTTGAAAAATATCAATAAAAATCTGACTGTTTTGTTTGTTTGTTTTTTGAGAGGAGGACGTCATGTCATTGTTAAGGTGTGGAAAACGTCTGTTATTCATTTTGACAGAAACGACCCGCTGTTGCAGCGTAGCCTACATGTGCTAATTTCCTGACGACGGATTTTCCCGCCCGGTTCTCCTCGTCAATTTTTTTTACTTTTAGCTTCATGGACGCCTGTAGTAATTCTCTTTGTTTTGTGCTTTGACAGCAAAATGTGTGAATTGCGCTTTGTCTGTGTCCTGTATAGGCTTTTTCTTAATCCCCCCCCCCCCCCCCCCCCCTCGCGCGTCACCAGACCGCTCCCCCTTCTGTTGTGCACCCGTGCGGCAAGCGAATGTACCTGCTCCAGTGTTCTCTGCGGTTCGCAACAGTCCACGGAGGTCGTGTTCTGATCCCCTTGTGCGAGAAAAAAATGGCTGTTTCTAAATTTAGGGGTCTGAAAGCAAGGGGTACGTATGAAGAATGGACAGATGTGAGCACTTGTACCTGTGTCAACCGACGCTCCATTCTCAATGCTGCCTCAGTGCCTCATACCGATGGGGCGTTCCGAGACTCTAGTAGCCTGCGATTCAGAAGTGAAAATCTCCGCCACGTTTAGGTACACTTTAGTCGCCTGGACGCTGAGTGATGAATGACGATACGGGATGTATCTTGAAGTCCTTAAATGCATCGATGACCAGGCTTTGAATCGCAGTGCTCTCATCTCTACGCTGGTTTGTGCAGTTTTTTTTTTTACTTCTTGTAACGCTTTTGAAAACACTCGTTTTGGACTCATTTTGGAGAGTCGTGTGTACCTTCCGCGAAACGTTAGAAGCAAGCGCCATTCGACTGTGTGAAAACTTTAGCGCCGGCCTCTGGCCCTGTGTTTTATGGTAAACGTCGGTACGAATTGTATGTGTTCCTCTTGCGCCCATGGCCTTCCTAGTTTATGTGCTCTGGAAGAGCGCTTATGCTGTGTTTACATTTCACGACCGTTCGCCATAATATCCCGAACTGTTGTTGGCCATAAAGTTAGACAAGGCATCCCGTTCGTTCTCTAACTTTTGATCTCTAATTCTTTATTCTTCTTTTCATAGCTCTCTCAAAGGGAAGCACTGGCAATTTTCAAGGGCGTTAGTGCCCACAGCAGTGAACACAGAGTACCGCTTGCAGAAGCAAGAACATTCGTAGAGGCGTTTTCATATCGTTTATTACTCGTGCTTGTAGGCTGCGCTAACAAGGAAGTCTTTACTGCCGTTCTAACCACAACTCCCCATACGACTTATAGATCGAACTTAGAAAATGAACGTTTGCAATGTGCACAAGAGTTTGACGGTGAACGCCTACTGCTTTCGTCGAGTTATCATAACGTTGCTGTACTGCAGAACACATGGCGACAACTAAGACTGGCTGTTGGTGGGCTCCTCGTCGTATTTTATGGCTGACAACGGCAGCGCGTGTAATCTGAAAATTACACCCGGCTTAAAATTCTTGGCGTTATGGCCAGTTCGTATTTTGATCACCTTTGCATAGAGTTAAGGCAAAAAGACAGCACCAAGTAGATCGGTTTCAGCCTCATCACTATCATAGATCTGCTTTTTCTTCGCGGTGCCGTAGTTTTTTAGCGAAATACTTTTTATTCAAAAATCTGAAATATGGTACATACACTTTTTATAAAATGTACCTTTGGTGCTGTTTTTTTTTTTTTGTATGTGGAGATTGGTTTGGGAAGGCTGAAAGACTACTTCGGTTAACAGCAGTACCTTTGTGTTTTTTTTTATACTTCATTGAATGGCTGGCGGTATGTGTAGCGCCACCGCTTTCCTTCTGGGCATCCTATGTGCGTACCGTGCTAAGGTGTCGCGCGTTTTGTTGTGCCTTCCTCATCGCAGGCTCCACAGCTGCGCGCCCAGTCGCCCGTGGCGGGCGCCCTGTCGGCGAACGCCGTGGACGCGGACGGCAGGAAGGACTGGCACGACTACGCTGCCATTAGCCGTGAGGTCATGGCCAAGGGTCCCGGCGAGCAGGGCGCCGCCTACTTCCTGCCGGCCGGCATGGAGAAGAAGAAAGACGCACTGTACAAGGTGAACGGCTTCAACGCCCTGGCCAGCGACTTCATCGCCCTCAACCGCTCCCTGCCGGACATCAGGCACCCCGGGTGAGCGGCCCTTTGCCTGGGACGATGTCCCTTATACACTGTGATGTGCAGCTACACGAGTAAGGGGGTGATGCTATGAAGAAAGGAAAGACGCGGTAACTGTCTCACTTTGGATGGGCAGCTCAACAGTGCCGTTCTGGAAGGGGCGAAAGGTGAGGGGGGGGGCGAGGGGAGAGGGAGGAGGGGTGAAGAAGAATGCATGCACAGAAACGTAGCACGCTAGGTCTAGAGCTTGCGTCGGTGGGCCCAACTGCCAGCCTACTTACAACCTCGCATCGGTTGCGCCGCAACTTACTAGACAGTTTTAGCTGTGCGTCCGCAAAAGCTGTGCGTACGCTATGGGCGCACCTTGCGCGCAGTGCCACCCGTCCTGGCAACGACAGTTTTAGTTGGGAGTGGTTAGCGTAGCGCCCGGGAAGCGTAGGATACAGTGGCGTCATCTAGCGACAGCAAGTCAGAGCTCATGAACTGTGTGCTGAGCAAACTTTTTCCTCTTTTATTAATGACAGTTGTGGTTGCATTCGAAGGCTTTGTTTCTTTTTAATGTAAAGCAATTGAATCAAATGAAAATATAAATTCTAGCGCAAAGTTGGAGAAGTACTTCACCGCAGGTCGTTGCTATGGCGACAGTGTACGCCGTAGTTAGGCTGAACATCAAGAAAGTCTTGAATTTATCTAAAAAACGATGACTATTTGTCACATATATCGTTACGGAGGGGTGAGAATGCACAAAATAAAAGTGAATACAACCGTTTAGAGCGAGCTATCGCGTCGAAAAATGCAGCGGCGGTGCAGTATTTGGTCCGAAGCGGGTGTGCAGGGCGCCGCCTTGTTGCCAACGTTAACCACGCAAGCCACACAAGCAACGCAACGCAAAGTCCGCTGGCTTGCGTACGTACGCAAGACGCAGGGCTCATGCTTGCGTTCTGCGCATGCGCACTACGGTTCCCGCAAGCTCCTTGCGTACGCTAAGCCCTTGCGGACGCACAGCTAGAACTAGACACGTAGCGACATTGCGTACGCAACGCTCACTACGTTCCGTACGCTGTAAAGGACACCCCCGTCACACTTATAGTTGGCCGTACCGCCGCAGAGCAGTCGCGTAGCCGTTGTGTTGTGTCGCCATCTAGTGACAAACACTGAAAGCGCTGTAGCGCTCGGCTGAACATTCTTCAGTTTCCGACAATATGAATAGTATATTACTGTTTTTAATGAAGGAAAAAATGTATAATGTTTAATGAAGTGCAAAAGTAGGCACATGACTAAAAAAAATTATTCGACAGGTGCGGTTGCTATGACGATAAACGTAAACAACCTTAGTTAGGCTTAAAAGGTCAAAAATCGCCTCATTATCTGAAAAACAAGGGGCATTTCTCCCTAATATTTTGGCGTGTGGGTGAGAGTAGACAAAATAAAAGCTAACAGCACAGTTTAGAGCGAGCCATCGCATTGAAGAAAGCAGCGGCGAAGTGAAATCGGTCCGAAGCGGGCGAGATGGTCGCCGCCATGTTCTCTACGCAGCACGTAGCGTCCCGCGTTGCGTACGCTACCTTATGCTTTACAGCGGGCGGGCGTACGCAACGCGCGGCTAGATACGTTGCGTTCTGCGCATGCGCATTCGTTACCCGCGGTGTCGTTGCGTACGCAAGCTCACTGCGTACGTCCAACTAAAAGTGTCTACTGTCTACTGTACTAAGCTTGCTCAGAGCAGACACCCCTGTGGTCAACATAAAGCTGCAGCCTACACCGTGACGTCGCACGCTTTTTTGGTCTCATATAGTGTTAACGTCTTTCTATCGCCTTTTCTTTTTTGCGCGTATCTTGCTTAGTATCTGTTGTGTCCCCATATTGCTTTTGTGTGTGTGCGCCCCCTCCTAACGACCACTCGCATTCCCCTCCTAACGACAGTTCGCATCCTCCTCCTAACGACCACTCAATCCTCCTCCTAACGACCACTCAATCCTCCTCCTAACGACCGCTTGCCCCTCGTCGCACGCTGTCACCAGATGCCCCCCCACGGTGCGCCCCCGCATCCTCCTCCTGTTCTGGGAAGCCACTCCCTCCCGTGGACGCTTCTCAGCTCCCTCCTTTCTTCGGGCGGCCAGTTCGGCTCCTGCCTCGGTCGACGCTGGTCGCACCCTCATCGGCTCTAAATAAACGAAGTCTAAAAGTACCGTGTGCGTCTTTCGCTGCATTCAACACAGCGACCGGACACGACAGTGGCGACGAGAAAGTGGATTCGACCCGCGCTACGCAACGCTATTGACAAGCCATGGCTACGCGAGGGTTTCCCAATCAGATACCAGAATTCAACGGCTCATCGTGGTCATCGTGGGTTGGACGCCTTCAGTTCTACTTTGAAGCTAACAACATCACAGACCCAGCCTTGAAGAGGGCCAACCTGCTGACGCTGTGCGGGGAGCAGACCTACGATACTGTCTGCGCCCTTATTCAGCCAAGCACACCAGCGGCAGTGTCTTACGACGACATCGTAAAAGCGCTGCAAAAGCACTACGACCCAAGGCCATCCGAGGTCTACAGCCGGGCTCGCTTCCAACGACGAGATCAACTGGGAGGAGAAACTGTGAGCGCCTACGTAGCCGCGCTCAAGAAGCTCGCTGCCGACTGCAATTTTGGAACGCTGTCGACAACAGCTACCGGGCAGGAGGGAGACGCAGCTTCTTCTGCTAACACCACCATGCTTCCCTTGGACGTGATGTTACGCGACAGATTTGTGTGCGGACTGAGTGACGAGTCACTGCAGCAGCGCCTGTTCGCTGAGAAGGACCTCACATTCAGCAAAGCTTACGACATCGCCGTTCGAGCGGAGAGCGCCGGTCACCAGCAGAGAGGGATTCGCCGGAACACCGAGCCGGTACACCAGACAAGCAACCAGGTGCGCAAGCCTTCTGTTGTTGTAAAATCGGTCAAAAAGGCACAACGCTGCTGGCGGTGTGACGACCAACACAACCCCCAGGGATGTCGATTCCAGTCAGCCACGTGTAATTTTTGCCACAAGCGAGGGCATATCGAAAGAGCATGCATTACGAAACGGAGACTTGCCAAGATAAAGTCACCTTCCCAGCCTAATCACAGCGTCAACGCCTCAGAGAATACGCCGCTATCTGATCTCCATGGAACAACATCAGCAACACCATCTGTGTTGTACGACCTGAACACCATGAATCTCGGCACGCGACCGAAGATTTTTACAGAAGTAAGCGTACATCACCAGCTGATTAAGTTCGAGGTGGACTCCGGCGCAGCCTGTACTCTGATCAGTGAGGACACGTTCCGAACTTCATGGCCATCTGACGCACCCGTCCTGCAACAAGACGACACGCACCTGCGAACGTGGTCAGGACAGAATCTGCCACTATTGGGCTCTGCCAACGTGCAGGTTAACTACAACGGCCAGACCCATACGCTACCTCTGCTTGTTGTGAAGGGCACAGGATCAAGCCTTCTAGGGAGAAACTGGTTTTCTCCACTAGGCGTGATGATATGCGGCATACACCAGACGCCGAGCCAGAACATGGTTGGTAAACATCAAAACGCCGATGCGCTAAGCCGTCTGCCACTAGACGCAACTGTTGACGAACCATTTCCACCAGGAGACGTTCTGATGTTCGAAGCACTGCCAGAACCTCCGCTTACAGCAGGCACAGTTGCAGCATCTACACAGAAGTGCGCAGCTCTCCGGCTAGTTTACACAGCTGTTCAACAAGGCAACGTGCATAAACTCAAAGGGGACAACTTCGACGCTTACCGCAGGCGAGCTACAGAGTTGAGCACCCATCGCGGCTGCATCATATTTGGGTCCCGAGTTGTGATGCCGAGAGAACTACGCACACAAGCTATGTCTCTCATCCACGCCGGACATCGGGGCATCGTTGCAATGAAAAAGTGTGCCAGAAGCTACATGTGGTGGCCTGGCATTGACAACGACATCGAAACAGTGGTGCGAGAATGCAAGCCTTCCCAGAGCAGCCGGAGCGCCCCGCCGAAAGCTCCTGTCCCAGAATGGGAAAAGCCAGACACACCATGGCACACACTGCACATTGATTTTGCAGGACCAATTGAGGGCTGCACTTTCCTTGTGGTCGTAGATGCCTACACAAAGTGGCTTGAGATAAGGCAAATGGGACAGACGACTTCGGCAGCAGTCATTGACAACCTCCGATCACTATTTGCAACGTTCGGCCTGCCGCGCAAGGTAGTGTCGGACAACGGAACACCGTTTGTGTCTGCGGAGATCCTCAAGTTTTATCGCGACAACGGGATCTCATCAGTTACATCGGCCCCCTACCACCCAGCGACAAACGGACAAGCCGAGCGCTACGTAGCCGAGCTAAAACGCGCCCTTGAAAGAGATCAGACAGGCTCGCTGCAGCGCCGCCTTGCGCGCTTTCTCTTCAAGCAGCACACGACGGTTCAGAGCACAACAGGCGAGACCCCCTCGAAAATGATGTTCGAGCGTGAAATGCGAACCCAGCTCACAGCCATCCTCCCCGAGCCAAAGGCAGAGACGTTCCGGGAAGAAAAAGCAATTCCGCGCTGCGGCACGCTTAATGAGGGGCAGCGCGTCCTCGCCCGACAGTTTCTGAAAAAGCCACGCTGGGAGGAAGCTACAATTGTCAGACGCATAGGCCTGCGCTCTTGGCTCGTCAACATACATGGCACAGTAGCACGCCGACATCTCAACCAGCTGCGTAGATTTACGACGCCGTCTGAGAGCTGTCCGCCAGCGGAGAGAACACGTGCACCATTTTCCCACATAGCCTGGCACCTCTTCCCGGAAGAAGAGACTTCGCCCAGGACAGACCTAGGAGACACAGCGAACAACAGCCAGCCTACAAGTGTTTCTCCCCCGAGCGCACAAAGCCAGCGCGCCTCCACGCGTGAGCGCCGACCCCCTGCACGATACCAGGCAACTTTCTAAGGGGGAAGGAAGTGTTGTGTCCCCATATTGCTTTTGTGTGTGTGCGCCCCCTCCTAACGACCACTCGCATTCCCCTCCTAACGACAGTTCGCATCCTCCTCCTAACGACCACTCAATCCTCCTCCTAACGACCACTCAATCCTCCTCCTAACGACCGCTTGCCCCTCGTCGCACGCTGTCACCAGATGCCCCCCCACGGTGCGCCCCCGCACCCTCCTCCTGTTCTGGGAAGCCACTCCCTCCCGTGGACGCTTCTCAGCTCCCTCCTTTCTTCGGGCGGCCAGTTCGGCTCCTGCCTCGGTCGACGCTGGTCGCACCCTCATCGGCTCTAAATAAACGAAGTCTAAAAGTACCGTGTGCGTCTTTCGCTGCATTCAACACAGCGACCGGACACGACAGTATCACAGCTGCGGAGAGGGTTAAGCGGGACTCTAATGCGGAGGGCTTCCTGCGTCGTGAAATACGCTCGCCATGACCTTTTCTCGCATCCGCGAACGGCAGAAGAACGTTATAGATGCTCTCTGCTTATGCGATGTTCCATTTATTGTTCTACATGCTGTATACATAAGCAGAGTTACTATAATGCGACGATTACTTTCACGGCATTTGTTCCGTTCGTACTATTAGCAGGCACTGTTAAACGGCCTTTTGGATAGCGCCAGCTCGGTGGTGCACGGACCAGTATAGGAATGTGCAAAGAAGTGCTGAACGAAGTATCGGAACTGCAGTTAACGTTGCAGCTCGCTAGTATCACCGAACCTGAGATTTTTGGACGAAGCGCAACTGTTTGACGTCCTTCACGCCTTGGTGGGTGTTTGTGCCGCTACCTTTGGCGTTGCTGTAGCTTCGCGGCCGGCGTTGAAACAAGGCTCGTGTGGGTTAAGTGTGCTGCACCGTACTAATCTGCACTTTCAAGGAGTTCAAGTGAGCACAGCGGACTAGAACCGGCACAAGAGCAGAAGCGTACTGGCTCAATACGCGCTCCTCTTTTCTTTTGGTACGTTGTCAGAAAACTCCGATCTCTCTTGTTGCAAACAAGCTGTATTCCGGAGGCTGCACCCAGAGACGGCCTGAGATAAAATCCAGGCCAGCAGGTGTTTCACATGCCAGTCGGGTTGAGGTATGATTGCGCTGAGATTGTTTGCCACGGCACATTTGCGCTCCCTTTGGCGGCGCATTTCAGGTTGTGTACAAGTACATCATCAGACGTTGGGCTTTCTGTGGGCTGGTTCTACTTTCGAGATGTTAGCAAGGGGAGAATATAAGAAAGAGCATGATGAAATAAAATCCGAAAGAGATACTTAGTTTCACGCTGTTTACTTTACCCTGCCCGCTTCTTGTTCGGGCTCATTGAAGCGTAAATTCGGACGGCGTGTTGCTAATATTGACCGGAGCTGAGCGTTGCGCCTTTTCTTGCCTGCGCGCAGCTGCACACGCTATACGCCATCGAAGATGAGTGCTTTCGTTTCCTCTTTGATTCCACATGGCTGCCGAGCGAAGCTAGAGCGCATCACGCGGACGAATTCTGCCCTGCCGAGTCGGTCGTTCGTTGAACGACTGCAGGCGGTATATATATATATTTTTTTTTGGAAGGCGTGCCACTTCGGAGCCTGCCGCGAATGTCGGGCATGATGCCAGTGACGTTCTCTTCGCGGCTCGGTGCGCGGTGGATCACAGTGGTCGTATAGAAGTGAACACAGACCTGGAACTTCTATCGAGACGGGTTTCCGCACGACGAAGGTGGAGCTTGTGGAATTACCTCAAAGCCCCGGTGCAGAGTTTATCGCTGAAGGAAGCCATCCCATGTGTTTTTTCATTCCATGATCAAGGAGCCCATGTTGGTGTGCCATTGCGGAGAAAACGAAGCATGCAATTCCTTTCACAGTGCAATCACGCCTTCGCTATCGTAAATGAAGAAACGTTGTTTGTCCATGAGAAAGCGCACTGGTGTCGGCTGCCAACATGGACGCACCATAGCTGGCAGTCTCAATTAGGCAACGCGTAAGAAATGCTAGAAGGCAATAGCTTGCTGCATTTACTTTTGTCCGCATCTGTGCAGTTGTTTTCCCAATGGATTTTTACGTACAACACTTTGAGGTGTAAGAGACACCGTTGCGGGTGGACTCCAGATTAACTTCGAACACAGGAGGCCGCTGCTGTACAATACTACGCAGTGGTATAGCATTTGGTCGCATTCATGTCGTGTGGAGGATGCTTTCGTAGAGGTCGGCGACGGGAAGTCGAAAGGGTTTGCGTGGGCAGATGAGATGTCGCATTAAATCGGGACGATAAAAAAAAAAAAAACACCTTAATAAGTGGAAAGACGACGGGTGCTAATTGAGGCAGCCGTCTTTCGACCTACTTGAGAAGACCATTGTTGTCTCCGTGACGGTACCGCCCGGACGCATTAGGTCACTGCTTCCATGCAAAGCGGTTGCCACAGGACAGGTACCGTTCTGTTTGTCAACGTTACACTCACTCGACACTCGACCTTTGCTTCGAGCAGCGATTATGTGACCGTAGGGGTCCGCCAGTAGACGCTGCCTTTCTTGTCGCCTTGCCGTTCGCGCTCGCGTTGCTCAGCGGTGTCTGCCGACTACCCGCCAGCTGCGGCGGAGAAATGCACGCGTCTCCACCCCCTCCCCTTTGTTCTCCTGCACGTACCAAGGAAAGCGGCTGGAATTCGCTGATACTTCTTGGTTGTGCGTTTGTGCGTGCGTGCGCATTTATGCATTCAGCCTGTTGGAGTAAGCGCGCGTCGGTGAAAGCGGCGCGCGCTTCCCGCGTTCGGCTCGTCTCTACTTATCTCGCTCGGCGTGTATTGCGTATGGATATTTAGATCGATCGGGGCAACAGCGAGCGCTCGAGATTGCCTCGGTGCGCCCCGCGCGCTTTCTTCTTCCTTTCGCGATCCGCTTTTCTCATCTTCGCCCCGGACCCCTCCCCTGCCCAACTCCTGCGACTGCCAGTGTGCGCGCGTGCTAGCGTGCATGCGTGTTGCGGGCGAGCATGGACAGGTACGCGAGCGTAGCACGGGAAAGAAGAAGCGAAGCTGCGTATCACTCCGTTTAGCGGTCCGGAGTGGCGCGAGGCACGCACGTATACTGCCTGCCTTCTTCTGATCCGCGCCCGTCTCGGGAGCCCTGCTCGGGATCCCGCTCTGCGTCTTTTCACTTGAACGCGATGGGCCCTTACCGAATGTCGGCTCAGTTGTGACGCCTGTTGCAGTCGTTACGCGCTTGTTGAGAACTAGTGAAGCATAAATTAAAGAGATATTTGCCCCCTCGACTTCATCATGTCGCTCTCAAAGCAGCAGGGTAGTGAAGGTGGAAAGGTGGGTGAGGGGGAGGGGGAAAGCGCACATAGCATCAGTAAAATGTGTCGTCGGAGGCTAAATTCGCTGATTGGCTGAAGGAAAGTGACATCACATGACCGGATCACTCCCATTGGATTGAGGGGTATGACGTTGCCAGATGGGAGAATGACCACTGACTGGAGGGAAGTGACATCATCTGACCGGAAGTGATTCCACTTCCGGTAAAGATATCAATAGTTGCTGATGTCACCGTATTGCCAGCGCATAATGGAATTAGGTGTCCCTATGACTTTTTACAGCGACAGCTATCGAGCAACCGGTCCTGGGTTCCTCGTCGTCGTTGTAGTTGTACTATTTTGTCGAAACCGTCGGCACAAGCGGTGGGTGCATTGCCATGGGAGCTACTCGTAAGGTAGCTACTGCGGAAGGAGAAGGATGTGACGTGAGTGGAGGAATCCGTAACTGGTGTATGGTTATCACCAGAGCCATCTGGAGATTGGCTAACTTGGAAGGAGGAGGTTGTCGCGAGAGCGAAGGAATCCCCAACCGAAGGAAGGTTACCGTGTATGGAGGAAGGTATGACAAGAGCGTAAAGAGGCGCAACCGGTGAGTGGTGGCCACGGGCATCAGCCAGAGTGTAGCTACCCTGGAAGGAAGAGGAGGGTTTCCGTGGAAGGAAGAGGATGTGGCGAGAGCGTAGGAAGGCGGGGAAAATGGCGCTGCCCTAACCCTAGGGTGGCTACCGCGGGAACCGTCCGTAAGGTGGTTACCATGGAAGGAGGAGGGAGAGTACGCCGACAACGGTGGAATGTAGCACAGTCAATCTGCGCAAGCTGCTGCGGAGCGCGCCGCCTGAGGAGGTGGCGCCGCACGCATAGAGCGGTGGAGTAGAGAGGAAAGATAGTGCAAAAGCCATCATGTGGGGAAAACTAGAAAAAAAAGGCTTTAAAACCATGCAGATATGAAGGCGTTCTCATATTCTTTCCTTCGACATGTCGCAAAATATAAATACCTGAACAGCTGTCCCTGCATCACAGTGGCAACCGCCCTGTAAATTTTTCCACACAACGGTGAAGCCACTCAGTAGTTGCATGTATGTGCATGCCATGAGAGCGTATATAATACTCTTGAATCTCAGTCAGAAGCAGACATCCTTCCTTTTTATATACAAGAGTATTCTTCACAATTCTCAACATAAATTAGCATTATTTCTAACCACATTCTCACCTTACTGACCTTCCTCGAGCAATAAATTGGATCTTCTCGTTAGAGCGGCTCGGCGTTCGCCATTGTTCGACACACTTCGAGTGTCATCGACACAAGGCCTAAAATTAGAAACCAGAACTTTTGTTTGCCAGCAGGCGTTCTGGTTTTGTAACTCCCGCACCGGCATCGCCCATAGCGAGGGATAACAAGGCGAAGACTATTTTTGTAGCTTACACTCCTCAACCAATCCTTGCAGTCCCTGTATCGAAGTCATTTTGAGAAAAGGACGTGGCGTGATCAGGGAAAGCGCACGTCAGCTCATCGATCTATCTTATTTCTTGGGTTCTGTTTCTTTTTCTCCGGCGTTCCATTCTTTGCAGCCAGGAGAAAAGAAAAAAAAAACAGTCCTTCAGCGGGGGGCGGATACTTCTAACAAGACCTCGGGGGTTGTATAAACTAGAGGCTCCCGGTATCACCGCTGCGGGAGCCAAGAGTGCGGAAAACTCAAACGAGGAAAGGAACAAGAATAAAGCTGGAGATTGTTGTGCTCGGAATACCCTCCTTTGTCGTCGTTGACGTTCATCCCATTTCTCGGTGCCTTATATATATAGCTTATTCCTCTCATGCCTCTGTTTCCTTTTCTTTTTCATGGAATCTTTTTATTTTCCTATAGTTTGACAGTACCCTGATTTGGCGTACATTCAAACATTGTACGTGTACCTTTAGAAGCCTGCGGTAGAGAGACCTGCGTTTCTGACCGAATCCGTCTTGTTTGGCCTCGCCTAGTGCTGCGCAGTTTTACACTGCTTTCTCTCTTCTTCCGTGTAGTTTGGTAGTATATACATACAGTTCCTTAAGCGGGCGTAGGCCCCTTGGCCATTGTGCGATGGCAAACTTTGACCTTTCGGCGAAGCTTGTGCGCAGTCGAAACGAATTCAGGCTCACTGAGAGTGAACTCATTGATAAGCGGTGGGAACATATTAGGTAACTGTACTGCATGACACCTGGTGGACTGCCTCGTTACTTTTTTTGCGACATCAACAAAAATGGAAAGAAAAAGCGTTGTGAATGAGGGAAAACAAGGTAATTATTTACTCATCACGGACACCTGAATCGCTTTATGAGGAAAGGGATGGAGGAGGAGCGAAATCACGTCGAACGAGTCGCCGTACATTTCGTCCACCTAGTGTTGTATCGTATTCACATATTTCCTACTTCTCTTTCGTTTAAATGCGAGCGCCCTGGTCAGGATTCGATCTTGCGTTGTCCTGTTCGCCAAATAAACGCAGCAACGTAATGACCGTGTGAGGTAAGGAAAGGAAATGATCACAGTTGTGGTCGGAATGCCGCGGGTTCATCATGCTGGTCGACCGTGCAATATTACGCTCATGGTTGTGGTGCACCCGTGTTCCTCAAGAGGTCTTGTACGATGCGTACGAACTTTACTTCAACTCGTGTCCTACGGTTTCACTTCATCGTTCGCGGTGAAGACGAGTTTTAATGACGTGTGTGAAAAGAAGACTTCTCGCTCACTTGTCGCCCTCTCTAATGAGAGCATAGCCGACTTCGTTGAAGCCGACCGTTACCGACTCTTATTTTTTTTTTTTCTTTCTCCCGCATGCCCAGCAACCCGCGAGCAGCTGAGGCCCGCCCGTGCATGCTCGTACTTAAATAGACGACTCCGCTTTCTCGCATCGCGCTTAATTTGCCCAGAAGACCGAACTACGTGTTCAGCCGTCCCTTTGGGGCACGGCGGTAATTATCGCTGCGATAGTAGTGCTCGCAGTGGCTTTGCAGTGTAAAAAGAAATTGGCGAGCTCTTGGGCGATGCACTCGCTTCACTCTGCCCACTGCAGGCTTCTCGGTATCCGTGGGCGCATATTTTTGTGCGCAGATGAGGCGGGAAAGTGCAGAGCTCGTTTCTACACTGAAACGTGAACCTTTTCCCCGATACTTTTTTTTTTTTTTTTTTTTAGCGTGAGAACTATCGGGTTCTCGAGTCTCTTTCAGCGAACTTCTGCACTGCCCATGAATTTCCGTGCACTGCTTCGGAAATGTGGTGCATATGGTTTTAGAAAAGGCCTTCCTAATTACACGTGTTGAAATGGGATGCGGGAACTCAGGTCCTCCTACCAAGCAAGTAAGCCTTCGGGTCCCTTGTGTATTCCCGGCAACACCTGAGTGGCGCGCTTTCCGTTTTATTTTCTTTTCTTTTTCTGAATGGGGAAATGGTGCGCGTTAATGCTTTTGTCGTAAGTGAAGTGGTTCTGCCGTCTCTGGTCCCTATTTTAATTAAGGAAATGGCGCTGTTGCGAAGCTTTAGAATCAGTGAGCGTGCAAGCCTGCTCGTTTTCTGAATGCAGCTCGTAGTTGTGTTCTGAATGGCCAAACTTTTCTGCCTCCTAGTTGCGCTTCCTTTCATTCAGCCGAATCAGGTAAGTAACGCCAGAATGATGTGCTGTACGTGGTTTGCACGTTCGATATATGACTCGTAGGTCGTTTGACTGTTTTTCAACTTGCTCGTTGCATGCAGCGCTTGTTAGGAAGAAACACAGTCTGCAGTGGACGCTAACCATGTGGAAATGTCGAGTAGGCTTGAAGATACGAGTGGATGATTTTTACGAAGCGCTACACGGGCCAGGGTTATTGGTGTGCCATTTTCGTCGCCAATACTGCGAACAGTGACGCCAGTAGTGGGAGACTGATAGATACTGGCACTGGTATTGGTACTGGTTGTATCATCACGAACATTGGCACTGGTACTGGTATTGGTATTGGTACTGGTTGTAACACAGGTTGTAACATCACGAAGAGGCAGCTGAGCTGCGAGGGACGCTATAGGGGAAGGCTGCGGATTAGTTCCTACCGCATGAAGCTCTTTAACGTGCACTGGTATCGCGCAACACACGGGCGCTTTTTTCATTTCGCCTTGCATCTAAAACCGGCCATCACGGGCCGAGATTTGACCGGGCTCAGCCACTGAAGTCCAAATCCGCTGAGCCACTGCGACGGGCAAGGGATTGAAATAAATCGCTGGAATAATGTTTGGTGTCGCACTGAAGCATTTCGAGCTTCTTGTGTTATGGCGCGAATTGTGCTTGTCTTTACTTTTCTTTGCACACTGCAGAAAAAGAAATGCAGTTCAAGAACGTTAAAAGTTGAACGAGTGTGAAACTTTTCAGATCACAGAGTGAAAACGCTGAGTATAAATGAAAACCGTAATCGAGCGAGAAAAAAAAAAGTGCCACTGGTGGGCGAAGCGAGGATAAACAAGTAGCAGCTCGAGTTGTATGCATGGTGTACTATAAATGGAGAGGCATGTACACAACTCAAGCACGCCGAGACGCTTCCTGTAGGCGCGTCCTGTTCGTTCCCAATAGCTGCCTATAGACGCAGCCGCCTGTGCTCCCATTCCACCCATTTGCTTGATTCAAATCTTTCCGCTGCTCTCTTTCTTATTAGTAAAAAAAGAAAGCAGGCGAAGGAAGCAAACCCGCGCCGTTGCGTGATACGAGCGGGCCCTGTCTCTCGCATTTCCGAGATGATCGCAGCGCCATAGCTGCAGCGCTTTCGCTGCTATTAAAAGATGTAAGCGGAGACGCAGGGAAGCGGCGCGTCTTAAAAATGTACCGGCCATTACCATTCTCTTCTTCTTCTTCACTCTTCCTCTCCCCCTTTCCTGTTTTGTGCGCTTTTAATTGGTGCCGGCCAAGCGGCGGCGTTTCCGCAGCGACTCGAAAACGAAGGACGCGTCCTACTTAAGCAAATGAGTTCTTTGCGTCGGGGAATTTCTTTAATTGCCCCTGTTCTTTTTTAATTCTTCTTACTCTCTCAAGCGCACGCCGACCGCAACACGGGCATCGCTTTTGAGCGATGCAATAGTTGGGCAGGGAAAGGAGGAACGGCCGGGGTTTTTCCCTAATGAAGACGAAGCATTGAGCCTGGGCGCCTTTCAGCCGGAGACGCCAGCGCCCCCTTTTTCCCGCACCAGCTCCCCTTTTCCTGCAGGATGCCGGCATCGCCGTCCGTGGATCGACTATTAGAATAATTGCGCCGGCACCACTGACCCATTATTCAATTAGCCTCAAGGTCTATACCGCTGCTGCCCACAGTACCTGGAGCGTTGAGGCCTGGCCGTTCGGCGCCCTTAGTCCAGCCGTGGTACGCCTGGAACCGGGCCTCTAATGCGGGCACTCACCGTGGTTCGGGGGCTGTTGATACAAGTTCCAATCAAGCCACTGTTCATCTTGTGGTACTACAGGTTTTGCTGTTGTTTGTTGTCTTCGGCTTCGCTCGGAAAGGGGGTTGTATAGGTGCATAAGTTATATAGGTACCTGCTCGATATGTTATATAGTCTGCATGATGGGGTTATACCATGGTGGGATTATACCAGAGAAGCCCTCCGCCAATTTTTCAACTTTGTTTTTTTCTTTCAGGTAAAGAGAGGCTTTTTGCGGCGTAGTTATACGAATGTTGGCGGGCGTCAGAAAACAGGCGAATCATGTTAACTAACAAAATGGTCAACTAAATTCTACTAGTCCACTTTCAGCCATTACAAATAGGCACCCGATTGCAACTGGAAATTTGTGGCTGAGCGTTAGTAATAGCCATGTCAGTGTTTAGAATTAGTAAAATGCGGTTACGCTCGCCGCTGTGACTCAACGAATTTAGGCCACATTGCTGCAGCAGTTCCACCGAGCGTTTCGTGTGTGTATGTGGTTTATTTATTTATTTATTATTAAATTTTTTTGCAAAGCAGCTGGCGACAAGCTAACCGTCAGGGATCGAAAATGGCAGTCATCCTGTTTACGCGCTTCCCTTCTAAAAAAAAAATTAGGAGACACTTTGGCGACTAAAACGGTGCAAGGCGAAAGCCTGAGTACAGCATTCTGTCACGAATGTGGTTGTGAATAATGATTCGAGTAAAGTGAGCGACTACTGTTTCACATTCTGCTAGTGAAATTATTTACTGTCTGCTTGGCACGGCGCCTTCGGCGCCTAAGTGCTTTCGAGGTCTGCTTCGAAGTCTAAGTCCATTGCTTCGGTGGTGGTGGTGGTGAAAAACATTTATAGTGCAATAAATATTTACAGAGAGGTGATTGGGGTAGGCCCTATTGGCCCTTTACCCTAACAATACTAGGTGGAGCCCCTATTCCGGGGCCCCATTGGCAAGCAACGCCGCCCGCGTCCGGTGAACTAAGGCCTTTTGGGTCTTTAGGTCCTGACAGCCGAGCAGGGCCGCCTCCCAGTCCTCTCTGGTGGGGTTGGGGTTGGGGGGGATAGATGGGTTTGATTGACACGCCCAAACCATGTGGAAGGTGTCAGCCACCTCCCCACAGAACTGGCACGTGCCATCAAAGGATGCGTTGAAATTAAGTACCGCCGGGCACAGTACAGTGTTAGTAAGAATTTTGATGAGGAGGCGCTCGTCAGCGCGATCCAGTCCCTTACAAGGGGCCGGGTAGCGCCGGTGCTCCTCCTTGTAGTAATCGGTGATGTGTTTGAATGTAAGGGCCAGATTGTCTGATTGGGAGTAGGCGTCCAAGGACAGGGAGATAGCCCGGGGAGAGAGTGCGCGGGCGGCCTGATCGGCCTGTTCGTTTCCCTGGAGGCCTTGGTGACCGGGGGCCCAAATCAGGTTGCGTGGAGTTGGATCTTCGCATCGGCAGCTATATTCCAATATGCGCCAGGCAAGCGGGGGAGCCCAGCCCAACTCATAGTTCCGACAGGCCCCTCGCGAGTCGGTGATGTGTTTCGACCTGGGAGTAGTGAGAGCCAGAGCAATGGCAATCTCCTCCGCGTGTGTTGCGCTGTAGGCTTTGAAAGTGAGCCCGTTAACTGTGTTTGTGTTGTGCACGACTGCGGCCGTGTACCACACCCCGTGGTGTGGGCCGGCAACGTCCACGTAATACACATGTTGTTGGTTACCATAGTATCGCGCCAACGCTTCCGCGCGCGCCTGGCGACGACCGCTATGGTCTTCTCTGGACATGTTGCGGGGAATTGGTCGGACCCGGAGCGCGCGTCTCCAGGGTTCTGGCACTCTCTCCCTTTCCTCAATATGGTAGTCATGTTTGATGTGTAGCCGGTCCAAGAGGCGGCGACCGGACGTGGTCTGTGCAAGACGCGTGTATTGGGTGACTAAGTGGGCTTCTCGAAGCTCCCGGAATGTGTTTACCACGCCCAATGCCAGAAGTCGCTGGTTGGACGTGGTGACCGGGAGGTCGAGAGCCTGCTTGATGACTTTCCGGTGGATGACCTCCGGTTGGTCATCATCATGTTTGCGCAGGTGCAAGTAGGGGGTTGAGTTGAGGATTCTACTCCTTACGAAAGCATGGGCAAGCCGCAGTGCATCCTTGCTTCGTAATCCGCCCCGCTTGTTGGAGACCCGGCGGACCATGCGGCCCACCTGGTCTCCCACTGTGCGA
Source organism: Amblyomma mixtum (assembly GCF_055824585.1). NCBI lineage: Eukaryota > Metazoa > Arthropoda > Arachnida > Ixodida > Ixodidae > Amblyomma > Amblyomma mixtum. The sequence continues at coordinate 315,181,330 of NC_143012.1, forward strand.
AGTTTGGCTAGGGTAGTGTCGACCCTGCGTTGATGGTGTATGAAGAGACCAAGGACGCGGATCTCCTTGGACTCCCGGATCGGTCCCGAGGGGAGACTGATGCAAAGCGGAGTTGTGTCCCGAGGGGAGGGACGTATGTGCACAAATTCTGATTTAGATGGGGCGCACTGGAGTACGCAGTAGGCCGCGTAGTCGTTGACTAGAGTCGCCGCTGCTTGCAGGCAGGATTCCATGTGGCCCAGGTTACTTTGCGTGGCCCAGATTGTAATGTCATCCGCATAAAGAGCGTGATGTATCCCGGGCAAAGAAGACAATTTGGAGGGAAGACGAAGCATTGCCAAATTGAAGAGGAGGGGAGACAGGACCGCGCCTTGAGGTGTTCCCCTCGAGCCGATGGTGTATGGCCCGTGTTCCGCATCTTGTATGCGTATGTAGGCTTGACGGTCTGTAAGAAATTGTTTTATGTAGTTGAATGTTTTGTGGCCACAGTTGGTGTTACTGAGGTGGTCCAGGATTGCTTCGTGTTTGCTACGAAGTTGTCCTCTTAGAAGATATCTTCTTGACGCTCATGTCCGGTGAAGGTCTTGTGCTTGAGTGGGGTCAAGGTCGAGGATTGCTGCTTTGCGATCACGGAAGTGGACGGAGATACAGTCGAGATCCGTTACACTGCTGTAGGGGGGTTGTTGGATACAATGCTTTGGAACTGTACCGCGCACTGAGAGAACGAAATTGGTTACTGGAAGAACGAGGTTGGTTTTGAAGATTGGTTTTTGAGGAAAGAAAATGGGGCAGTAGTTTGTCGCATCTCGATCGACGCCCTAACCGCGCCGTAAAGAAAGGGATAAAGGAGAGAGTGAGAGAAAGAGGTGCTGTAGTGGAGGGATCCGTAATAATTTCGACCACGTGGGGAATTTTAACGTACACTGACAATACGCATCACACGGGCGCCTTAGCGTTTCGCCTCCATCGAAACGCGGCCGCCGCGGCCAGGTTCTAGCCCGGGAGCTCCGGCTCACAGATGTTCCTTTCCGTTCAGTAAACAGAGTAAGTGCCTGTGCATGTTGTGTGCCTTCTCTGTCCTTGCGTCCTCGTTCTTCCAGCGCGCTGTACGTTTTTATCACGCGCTTATATTCCTCGCTTTCCACCCTTTTGTTCGGACGGGCGCTAAACGCCGAGTTTTCACACGGCATCACTTTCGGTTGTTTCGCCTTTACCACTCGCTTCTTGGTTCTTTGGTGGCAGACGAGTAGGAGCCAGCGCTCAGTACGCTGAGGCAGGATGCGAACGACTACTGAAGGTTGCTTTGCACAGAGAAGGAATAAACGCGCATAATGAGACCCAGAAAACAGGGACGCATTGAGCGCCTCCTCTGAGGGAGAAAGCCAAAGCGAGTTTGCATAATATTGGCGTCGCTGCTGCCTTTAAAGTGCTCATTAACGAACAAGTTAATTAGCTTTCGCGGCTCCCTTCAAAGCTGACGTCATGACACGCGAACTCGGCTATGTCTTATTTCTCTTGTTTTTTTTTATCGTCTTTCTTTTTTTTTTTCTCAGCGCCACCAGAAGCGCTTTCTGCGAGGCGCTGCCTGCATTTGCTCCTTTATTATACGTCCTCTCGGGCGGCCGAATTAATTTAGTCTCGGGTTCCGGACTTGGGCTGCTTGTTTCCGTTCTTTTTGCTCAGCGGCAAACATCCTCCGCACACGGCTGCGCGCGGACAATCCACGTTTCTTTCTCTCTTTATTTTTTTCCTTTTTGACAGAACACACAGACACACACATGCGCGCGTCACGCAGACGGACACAGACATATCCGCCGCGCGTACTCTGGTGCCAATTTACTTCCAGGTCGGAGAAACCGTCCCCGCTGTGTTTACACGGCCGATGGCCGCGTGGACGGCGCCGATATCGGTGGCCGCGGCCGGTTCGCGACGCTGATTGTTTTTCGTCCTTTATCATATTTCCTTCGTCGATCTCGTTTAGTGGTCCGCGCTGCCTTGCTGTCTCGCCCTCCTCCCTGTGAAGCTTCCCCCTTTTTCCCCTCTTCTTCTTCCCCTCCTTTCTCTCCTTATTCTGCGCAGATTAAATCCCCTGTCCAGCGGAACCGTCGTCCCTCCTTTCTCGTCTCGCGTCCCGCCTTGGCCACCCTGTCGCCTGTGTTACTGAAGTTTGAACTTGGGCTGCTGTAGAGTTTCAGCGCCTCCATCTAATCTTCTCAAGAAGTGATCAACCTACTAATCAAGCCCAGAAAAGTGTGACATGTCACATCTTCTCATTTTGAATTCTTTTTTTGTCAATGAATTTCGGGTATGCTTGCTAGCGATGATGTTTTTTTTTTCTTTTCTTTTCTTTTTTTTTGGGGGGGGGGGCGATTTTGACCTGCTGTTTTTCTCTCGGCGTGCCTTTGAACTCCATTAACATTAAGACGCCACGCTGTAAACGGCGGAGTAAGTGGTCAACACCGCGGCGGTGGCGCCCAGGATCAGTGGCTTAGAACTCTGTGAGCAGGGCCGCCGTTTCATTTGCATACGAAATGCCTGCCCTCCCCATCATCCCTCGCTCTACACACGCGCACTTGCTTGGTGTGCGTGTGGTTGCGGGCGGGGATTGGGCGGTCTTATCCGCTGTTTTTTACTGCGTTAGCAGTAAAGCCCGATTTCGACGAAAAAGCCGTGGTCTGTCTGTGTACGTGAAGCCTCCATCCCCCAGCGCCCCTAGCGGCTCGGAGCAGAACGGGGCACCCTCCAGGCCCGGAAAGCGCCTCCGAAGCATCCTCCGGTAAAGATGCATCTACCACCATCAAGCTTCAACCTACCACCCATCCACTTTCACCTTAATGAAATTCTCTTCCCCTCCAGCCCCCCCACCCACCCACCTTTTATGTCCAGAAGCCCAAGCTGCAGGGAAACGAAAAAGCGACGGAGAAATCAAATTCACAGACGCAGCGGGAACGCGATTAATGTGTAGCAAAGTGTATATGCAACCATTACTGATTACACGTATTTGTCGCATCAGTGTGTCTGGTCGTCTGGCCATTTCTTTTAATAACTTTAGCAAGCCGCCCGCCTACTGGGATTTCTGTAATTCGTTCCCGCTACAAAAACGCGCGGCCACATACGCGCGCTTTGACCGAGATTCACTGCATTGCCGTCCCCTTTTGCTTCGGTGGGAATCAGTGACGCCGCGGCACTGCACACGCCCTGTGTCTCTGCCACTCTGCGCATCTCTCCTTTCCATTTCACTCTGCCCCGGAGTCACGGCCCGGAGTTCAGCGGCTCCAGGCGACCGCACTTTCCGTATCCCCCTCACTCCCTCCGCCCTCTCCGAAGCCTTCTCGTTCGGAAGACTAGCGGCGCTACATAAATCGTCGAGCCGCCGCGTACACTATATGCGCAGACGCTGCCGTAGCCTCTGCCGCTGCTTCGGTGCCCCTTCCTCAAGCCTCTATCGTTGAAGCGTACGGGCGCGCGTGCCTGATTCAGTGTTCGAGAGCCGAGTGTAAGGGAAGAAGGATTGGGGACGCGGGGAGCACCGCTACCCGGGTCAGGGGAAAAGAAGGAGTTTCCCTTTTTCGCGCGTGCTCGCTTTCGGCTCCCTCCCCACTGCCTTTTCTTTTTAAGAAGCACGGAGCCACCACAGACTTGACTGCGTAGGCCAGACTGTTTACGCAGTCAAACGCGAGAGCCGGGTCGGTTTGTTTTTCCCCACACCGCTTGCCCCGGCCAAAGGAGCCCAGTCTGGAGGGCTCCGATATTTTACTTCCCCGGATAAACATCGCCCTCTCTACTTTGCTTTTCTTTTTCTTTCTTGCTCTCTCTTCTCCCACCGTAGCGCTAAAGGGTGCGCTGTCGTCTGGCGCCTTATCTGAAATGCAAATGCGGACCCGGAGTGTTGAGCTCCCATATTTATTTTGCTCTCCCTTTATACTGTTCCCACCTTACGCGCTCCCCCACTACGGTTTTCGCCGTTCTTTCAGTGGATTCTACACTTGGTGGATCGGTCACGAAGGTTTCTTACCAGGGTATGAAGTTTCCTGCTGCCTTGCGGGAACGTTAGCGGCGGCGTTTGTTATGGATTGTTGCTGGTTAAGTTTAGTTTACTTTGCCCCGTCTCAACCTCCTTTTGTTCCAGTTTGTCCGCCGCTGTGCCTCAGTTGTTATGGCGCTCGGCTAACCCGAAAGACGCGGGTTCGATTCCGGCCGCGGCGGTCAAATTTCGATGGAGGCGAAATTCTAGAGGCCCGTCTACTGTGCGATGTCAGTGCACGTTAAATAACCCCAGGTGGTCGAAATATCCGGAACCCTTCACTACGGCGTACCTGATAGCCTGAGTCGCTTTAGAACGTTAAACGCCCATAAACCTTTTGTTGCAGTTTACCGCTTCCTGCTCTGAACACGTTTGCATTTTTTTCTTTCATATTTTGCTTTTTATTTGCATACAGGCGGCGCAGCCGCTCTGGGTTAAAAGCCTTCCCGTGCTCCTAAGTGCATCCCCCCCCCCTCCCCTTTCTGGGCGCTATACGGGAGCTGCGAGTCCTGTGGCACGACAACTTCAGGCACACCGTGCAGTCCTTGCAGTGTTAGAGAGTCACGAACTTGCACTCGCGTGATATTAGTTTCGCTGACTCCCGTACGAGTGAGAGCACTTATACAAAAATTAGCTCACATCAAATAAGCCAGCACGGCGCGAACACAAGCGCCCCCGCGCTTGCCGTAGAATGTACCAGAACAACGAACAATCCTCCGATTATCTGCGAAGAGCGCGTAGCGTTGAGCGTGTTAAGTGATGCCTCGCATCTCTCTCCAATTCCTCTGTATCGTCTCTGCTCTGTAAAGTTTGTTGTTCTGGGAACCTTCTGACTCTAACCCATTCTGTTCTTTTGAGATCGGCGGGAGCTGGGCACTAAACGACCACCGACTTTGTCGCTTGGTAGTTCGGTTCCGGCTGAGACTGGAACAACTGCCCCCACACGCTCTGTCTGGGTATTCGCACCATCATTGTGTAATCAGACAACCTCCGAGATAAAATGGTCAACTTCTCTTACTGACTGTGGTCAGATCATCAGTTTTGCTGCAGATTTCCTTCGAGGGTGGTACGTCATGCTAATATGGGTGTTCTGTGTCGCTGCTGTCCCGAAGCCATCCAGGCTTACGTCGCACAGCGAAAGTTAAGCTTTTGTTTGCCTTGGTGAGGCATTTCTTTTATTTGTTCCTTTATCTCTCTTGTCATCGCGCACCGCTCGCTCTGCTTTCCAGCTTGTTATACCGGCCGAAAGAAAAAAGTTCATGTCAAGATAAGTTACACATAAAAACGTCTCTTTGACGTTGATTACGAAAGCACTCAATTAGTTTCAGTGTCTTCGAAGATGACATCCATTAAATCTGGGCCAGTAGGTAACCTTCAATCTAAAGGAGAAATGGGCTTCAGGGGCTACTCCTTTTGGGGACAGCCTGCGTTGCCGTAGCCATTAGTCTGTAAAAGTTTAACCACTACTCTCTTGGTGAGTAACTGCATGCAGATCGTCAGGCACGCTTAGTCTTCCGCGGGCTAGCCCTATACGTCGCGAGGGACAATAAAGGGGCGCAGTTAGTCCCATTTTACTCATTTCCGGCTCAAAGTCACGTTCTACTTCAGACACTAACGCAGAACTTAGGGTTATTCCTCATTTCCGCGCTTGTTCCTGCGAGCTGTAAGTTGCAACACCCTGAAATAGGAGCTTCACTTTTCTGCTTGCAGAGATGATGCTCCAAACATGTCGTGCAACTGTGTGCTGGAAGTCTTCTGGCGCAAAATTTTGTTTCTACCCCTATGCAACGAAGTGCGCACGCTCGAAAATACCCGCACGTACAGGCAGCCCGTGAAGAATCGAAATTGCACTTACACCGCCCGGTCTTCTCTCGAAAGCTTTGTCTACGTCCCTTGGCTGCCGTCTGCCTTTTGGCCGTGCGGGCGGCTCGAGTCCCTTTGTGCGGGTCCCGGCCGCTCCGCGCGCTGGTCTCGACTGGCACGCTGTCTTTGCTGCCGCTGCTGCCGCTGCTGCCGCCGCGCAGTCGCTAAGAAAAAGAGCCCGCCCCGAGGCGCAATTCGGACCGGGCTTTTGTTAAAGCGGGCGAGATAAAAGGGAGCGCGGTCGCCTCCGTTTTCCGGGTCCTTACGCCGTGGGAAGTACGTGCCGGCTTGTGTAATGTATATGTGCTTTGCCAGCGGTGCGCACCGCAGCCTATTTTATCGCCGCTCGCGAAATTAAAGGGGCATCTTTGTTGTTTCGTGCCGTTGATGGTGACGATGACTATTGCATTGCTAGCGGCGCTATCGATTGTCGCAAAAGACGAAAGGAAAAACGGTATCAAAGGTCACAAACACTGTCTCCCGCTCGGTTCGCTATCGTGCCGTGTCTGTCTCCATTGTTTCTCGTGCGGTGAAGTCTGGCGTGGACAAAAGTGGGTGCCTTTTGTCACGCGTCTACAGTGCTAATCTCACTTTTCTTCGCTTAGGCTAGTTAGGAACAGCCGTGGTGACATTACATGGCGCTGTTGGCGCATGTACGGGAGAGCTGGGGTAGACGGTAGCGAATAATAAGGGGAGACGAGACCGACAGCTACAGAGGAGGCGCTGTGAGAGCGAAAAGGGAATGAAAACGTAGGGAACGAGCGGAGCTGTCGCGTGAACAGCAGCAGCAGTTGGAAGGGGCTGGCTGGAGCCAGTGGCAACAGCGGCTGGCGTACAGCGCATATAAAGGTAGGCGTATTCGCGTAGATTTTCGTTTTCCATTATGACCGGGACGCCCTTCCCTAATTACTTTTCACCTCTTCCCTCCTGTTCCTTTCCTTCCTTTTCTGCTGTACACAGCCCGTCCGTCCCTGCGGTCGTGCCGTCGGCATCGGGACTATGCAGTTCGCGCTCCCTTTCTGCCTTTTTCCCTCTTTTATCTTCCCTGATTATTGTATCTGTCCCTTTCTAGTTTTGCATGAGGGAAGCGCGACCATGCGTGTAGGGAAAGTGAGGAAAGAAAGGGTGCTCATTACGGCGACGTGCCTCGCAGCGCCCTCTGTCTGCGCGTATATAGGCATGTTTTCCGTTTCGGCGCGGCTTTTGCTGCCTCTTTCTCGGTCCCCATTAGATCGCTAGTCTGTCTGTCTGGCGTCTGTGCCGTTGTGTGATGCCGCTGCGGAGCTTCTGACGCCGTTGCTTTATCTTGCGTTATGGGTGCGCTCCATGTGGCTGGGGGAATTCCACGTCATGTGAGGCTATTCTTTTGGAAAGCACTGTTCAAAAGCTCCGTTGCTTCTTTCCGTTGCGAGCTTCATGTATAGTAGCAGTCATTGTTAAATAATCATAATGTGTCTCGGTGCAGGGCTACATCCGCAGGTACACCCAGGCTTGTGCTACCACGACGGCACAGTGTCCGTCGGCCGCGACATTTAACCGCCATGATGACGTTGCACTCGGTGTTCAACGAGTTTAGATTTGAGTCAGTGTGATGTTTGTTTCAGATCCGATCCTGGAAGCAACCGGCTGACTTTCGAACGTGCGAGTTGATCCTGGTTCAGTGTTACGCACTTAAGAGAGCAGTTTCCGTGCGTCCCATCTCGATTGAGCTCCGATATGTGGTGATACGCAGCAAAGCAGCATTCCGTTCATATGTATTGACTGATTAACAGGTAGAAGTTTGCCCCTGATGGTCTAAGCCAATGCCTAAATTCATCCGGAGCCCTCCACTACTACGTCCATCATAGCCCATGTGCCGCTTCGGTGCGTGAAACCCCGCAATTTATAATTTACAGTTCATGATTTTGTTCACCCAAATTTCTGCCTTGCTGAACATAATTTGCAGTTCTTTTATGTGGCTCATTCTTGTGAACCGTTCATACACACCCGCTCAGACCTTCTTGGAATTGCTTCCGACTTTTACGTCCTCCGCATTTCTGGTTCAATACACGCATCATTCCAAGTTCTTGCAAATGCGTCTCAAGGCGTGAGCACGACGTGGAACAAGAAAAAAAAAACGTTGCGATGGCGCGCAATATTTCCTACAGCTGTGTTTACTTTTCCGCACGCTTTTCATCTCGCGATATGGCTGCGAAAAGACCAAAAATATCGTATCTATGAAGACTGCTCATAAGATAATAAAAAATGGCAGAAAACCATTGTAGTTCACCTCACAAAGCGGCGAGCGGGCTATAGTTGGTTGTTTTTTATAAGCCAAACGAGATAGAGTGAAGAAAAAGAAAGAAAAGTGAGGACAGCGCGCTGCCCTCCCTGTGTAGCCGTTTCTTTATTAATGCGTTAGCATTAGGACCCCCATTACAGCGATTTCTGCCCGGGGGTGTCTGAAGCCAGTGAGAAAGCGGGAGCAGAAAAAAAATATCAGATCCAAGATTAACGCTAAGCGCATTAATCAACGAAAGCTGAAGGGCATTAGCGGTCGAGCGGTCTGAAGTGGCAGGCCCATTTTGACGTTTCCTAAGTGACTGCCTGGTTGGGCTTCTCACAGGCCGGTTTTGGCGTCTTTGCGCACTCAGGCTTCTTGCGCTTGCGGTATTCGGTTCGATCGCGTTCTCGGCACACTTCACAGAATCCAGGGCCCGCTTGCGCGAAGTACATAGTCTAGTTCCCAGCGTTGTTCGCAGCGTAAACCCTTCGCTGGGTTTGAGGAAAGGAAAAGCGAAGCGTCAGTGGGCGCCTCAATCGCGCTTTGAGGTACGTGGTGGCAGTGTCCACCTAACGCGTTACACGGCTGCCGTTGTACCCTCTAAATTGCGGCTACTAGATGCAAACCTATTGCAGCTCTCGCTATGGGAACTTACCATACTGATTGCCTCAAGCGAGATTCGAGCCCGCGGCGGCGCGAACAGGTCAGCTTCCCTTGCCGTTGCTTTCGACCACTCGGCTGTGGCCGCAGCTTTTATCTACGCGTGTTATGTTAAACTGCCAGCCTCTCTTGCTGTGCTTTGGGCATCGTTGTCTTCATCAGCTTTCATCCGTGCGTGAGTCAGTCCAAACGCAAGAGCATGCGGGCAATTGAACAGAAGAAAATGCCCCATAAAAAGCCGCAATAAAGCGCCATCTGAAGAGCGTTGGTCAAGTCGCACGCAACGGCGGTAGTCTGAACCACCGCGGCAGAGTTACAAGGAACCTAAATTGTCATTGGTGTGAATGAACTCAGTTCGTCAGCACTAAGCGCCAGACAAATCGAAGCCCACATGCTAACGCCCCTCCGCATCACTCGCATTCATCTCGCATTAACTTCTTAAGTTTTTATCTCTTCTTTTCTTGCGATCGGCGTTCTCCAGTTGAAACGTGGCGAAACTGCCGCGCAATATCTGAACCTCAACGCCGTATTCAGTGTCCAAGAGTCTGTGTCGTGCTACTAAGCAGTACAGTGACTTTTTTAGTAGCTCATCACAACCGTCAGTAAGAGAAGGCAGTCCTGTAGTGTCTCTCGCACTGTCAGAACGTTCGCAAAGTCAGTGGAAGGGGAAGTCAGTGGAAGGGGAAGTCAGTGGAAAGGAATGGAATCGCTGCTTTTCCGCAGAAGGAGCGAATCTCGCGCCTGAAACGGCGCTGTTTCCCAGCACTCCGGCTGCGTGTAGCCCCGCTCATTTTCAGCTTGATAACGCCGGCGGTCCGACTGGAAATAAGGTTATTCCCCCTCTTATGTTCGTATTCCCTTGGTGAGAAAAAGAAAGCACACGGAAACTAAGTCCAGCCCGCGGCAACAGCGGGTTCGGGCCCAGAAGAGAGGTCCCAACGCAATCTGCTTCCTACTCGGGAAGAGTTCGCTCGGAAGGACGTAGCGAGGGCAGCAACTGCTGCGCAACGTCCTGCCAGCTACTACGCTGCCGCACGGTGTCCTGCGTCGCCCGATGAGTTTCTGATCCCTCCTCAATTGCGTTCTTTCTCCTCTGGCCGCTCTGCTCCGCATCGAGAGCGGAGCTCCAACGGCTCCGTCCTCGAGGGCCGGCCGTAAAACCAGAAACAAGCGGGCGGCTGTGCGGCAGTACAGGAAAGAGGAGGAGGGGGAGGCAGAGAAGCGGCGCTGCCACCGAAAACGCCGGTGTTGTAACCTCCTCCTCCTCCACCTCCTTTCGTTTCTTCTCTTCTCTATTTTCTTTTCATTCGTTTGTTCACGGCGTGCGTGGTCCGGCGGTGCGCGTAGTTGCAGTGGCCGGCAGCAGTGGGAAAGAAAAATCGACCGCCGGGGTCAATTCTTTTTCCTGCCGTGTCACAACAACGACCCTGCAAACGCCGGCACATTTTTTGTTGTTGTTTCCTGCCTCTGTTCTCCATTTCTGTTCTTTTTTTTCTCTTTTTCTGTTTGGTTCCTCCGTCTCGCTTCTCGGGCGCAGGAAGACCGCTAGCGGAAATTGCTGCTTTCATTCCCTGCTTCTTCCTGGTATATATGTACATTCCGCCTGGACATTGCTTCACAAAGCGATGGAGGAGCTTTGAAGAGCCCTCAACCTGTTCTTTCTTTCCTTCTTTTTGTTTTCCCTGTGCTGCCTCTCCTCTGTTTTATTCGCTCTTTCTGTGTGACTAAAGGAGCGACGGCGCTCACTCAGCCTTATCCCTCTTCTATGGGCGGATGACGGAGCCTAGTCTCGGTTGTGTTTCGGCCTTTTACGACTGGAACCTGGTATTTTGGCCACGGCAACGCATTCTGCCGTAACGAAGGTTGCGCAAAGCTCGTAGCGAGGTGCTAGACTGTGCACACAGCGTGAGGATGGGCTACAGCGGCTGGTTTTTACGTAACGTAATAGGTGGTCATGAGAGCATGGAAACTTTTGGAGTAAAGGTTCTCGTATGCTTTTATTTCTTCGTTATAATTCAAATGTTCTATACTGAAATTTTGCATGCGGTGTCAGTCGTCATCGCAAATGGGTGAATTTTTCGGTGGACGCTCCGGAGTGGCCAGGACGAGAGTGATACACGCAGTAGTGAGGAAATCTTAGCCTTATTCTAGGCTATATGGCCGCTTAGAGGCGTTGGCTCTGCTTCGAATGTTTTAGTCTCTTTTTTTTTTCAGTTTTGCTTGTACAGTTGAAACTCTATGTAACGAAATCTGATTTTACGAAGTTCCCGATCTAACGAACAAATTTTGTCTTCCCGGCAAGTACCCATATCTTTCAGTGTTCTCATCAACCCGAAACAACGAAACAAACTTGGAACAACAAACCCGATCTAATGAAGTTTATCCGGGAACACTTGAGTGAAAAAAAAAACTGATTTCAGACTTATTTTGTTCATAGTGCCTCGCAGTTTGTTGGCAGTGTGAAAGCAGTAACATATAAGCGCACAAGTTACAGCCATAGTTTAGTTTTGATGGGGCTGCACGTTACGCCGCTGCTCGGAACAGCGGACTCAGCAGTCGGCGGCGCTTCCAATGTTGGCTTCGAGTCCGTTTTACCAAGTGACGCTTTCAAGCACAAACGATTCGGGACGCCTGCGCGGGCTTCTCATACGCGCAGGCGCGGGTTGTCGGCAAATACGATGCCACGGTACCTTTCTGGTGCCGCTACGTTGCGATTTTAGATTTCGAGGGGCCGAAAAATGCCATTCTCAATTTTACAAATTTCCCGATTTAACGAAATAATTCGCGGCTGCTCTCCTCTTCGTTAAGTCGAGTTTTAACTGCGTTCGAATTTGGAATCATTCAAAACAGATTTCTGTCTTCGGTGGCATGACTTCTGTCGTTTTCGATGGCACTACCTCTTCATTTATGGAGAACGCGACACTATGAGTCGCAATTCTGCACCCCTACCAAATACCTGCAATTTGACTGTACATCTCGCAGAATAAACTTGCATTGTATTGCATCGTTTTGCATTGTATATATAATATAAAGAAAGAGTCACCAGAAAGTTTAGTCACATTGTCAATATACCGTCGGGATACACATGTTACCGCTGGATGCATTTTATGCTTCAAGTAAACACTTAATAGGTAGGTTCGCGGTTCGGCTTCTAATTCCTGGTTGGTCGATATGGCACTCGCACGGTAGCGTCGGAACTTGTGCTTCGCCAAGGCAGAAAGGATAAATACGAGCACTCAGCAGCTTATACTTTGTTCGCTGAACGGCGATCACTTGTCAGAAACCACTCCGAATTTAGGAGGCTCTCTAAATGGACGCGAAATGCGCCGGCTCGCGACCTGCACAACCTCCGCGACGGAGCGTCGTTGATATATTATACATGCGCCCTCGCGAGAGTGCATTCTCGCTCCACAGACGACCTGCACTTATTTCTTCTCCAGAGTGGCACGAAAGCTGGCGCGCGGAGGCTCTCGCTCTTATGACAGCTATGGCTAAGAATGCCCCGTGAGACTGCAGCGGCCCGCGGCGCCTAGGGCGTGAATATGCGCCCTGGATGTCGTCATCGGCGTCCTCCTGTCTTCCGTCCACGGCCTCGAAGAAGAGGGAATAGGGGGAGAGGAGGTATGGTGTCCGTGCCCAAGGGGCCCGAGTGAGTGCGCGCACTCTTCTCATATACCCGCTTCGCGGCGAAGCGAGGTGGAGGGGAAAAAGGGGGCCTCAGCGCGCGTGCCCTTTGAGCCTCGCGCTGGGCCCCAGGCGGCAGCGGCTGAGGCGTCTGCGCGCCTCAATGGAATATTTACGAGCACCGAGGCGCCTTGGCCGGCCCGTCCCCTCTATGCCGGCCCCGCGCGATCCGCTCGTCGCCCGCGCATGCATTATTTTCTCTCGGCTCGAGAGAAGCACCGGGAGATCCCCTCGACGCCGCGAGGACTTTCTCTCCGGGACGACGTCGTCCCCTTTTCTTTGGCGCCGGCGGCCCTTCCTTCGTTCTGCGCGGGAACAGGAATATTGCGTTAGGAAAATTGCCGTCGGCTCTCTCCGGCTTCCCGTGCCTTTCGTCCTTCGTGCTTTCTTCCCGTCGCTTTCGTTTTGTCCTGGTCGTGTCTCTGATCACCTCGGTGGCCCCCCATACGGTGACCCCGAGGAGGTCGTAATATGAGACTAGCTGGAGTGGCGGACGCTCGGGTGCGCTAATACGGCGGCTCCTTTGCAGCCAGCAGTCGCGAGCGCTGCGCCTACCTTCTTACGCGCATGGGACGTTCTTCGATTGGCGCGTCCAAGATTTCTTGCTCTCCTCCACTACCACTGCAACGCTTATTTGCAGCATGCGTGCTAACTCTGTAGAGTATATTTCGACGAAGTAAAAAAAAAAAAAATTCTTTAAACATGAGTTCTGTAAGGTTGCGGCTTCAACGGATCGGTATGGGTTCCTGTTGCGTTCGTGTAACAGAGTTGTTAAGACGTACAAGCCGCCCTTTGTGGAAAACGAGCTAGTTAGCTGTGTTTCTGTACTCGGGTTTTACGGCTTTGCAACTAGCTGGAGTACAGGATGTTTTAAAGACCGTAGCTAGCCCCTCAACGTCTGTGCATGTGAAACAGTGCTCCTTTTGATATTTTCGTGCTCTGCGTGCGCATGTGTGTGGATGGAGGGGAGGGGGGGGGGGACATATCATCAACGCTCCCGTGTCACTAAGTGCTACATCGCACGACAACCACCCCAACTTACTCGTAGGAGAGAATGCAGTAGTAGACTTATCGGGAGTTAGATTCCCAAAAGAAGGAAATGTCATAAACAAACTAGCACTTGAAAAACTGGAAGTCCATCAGCACAACACTGGGGTCTTTCCAGCTCTGTCTTTGGCTCACGATAGCCTCAGCTGATAACACACAAACTTACCAAATACATCGCACGTTGTGTAAGGGCTGACTCTTGTGACCGCGGCAAAATTTATTCTAGAACAGCAGGATGCCGGCCAGAGTATGCAGTCTCGTAACTGCCGGGTTTGCCTGACGGAATGGGAAGGAGTTCGCTAGAACTCATCTTAGTGTGTAGCTCGTGTAGAAGCTTCGAATGGGGCGGGATACATCGGCTACCAAGCGCGAACTAAAATCCGTCGCTCGTTAAATGAGTTTTGGAGAGGGAATGCTACTCAGGTGGCAACGTCATATAGTACGTTCTCTCTGCATTGGCACTGTCTTGAGTTGCACTGTCCGTCTAAAGTAGAGCTCAGCAGGGGAGTTTACCGCGAGCTCACAGAGCTCTCTGCGAGTGCACACGTTATGTTGGTGGTCGACTGGCGCCTGTGCGTAGCCGTACAGTCGACAGACAGTGCCCGGGGCTCGAAATGAACGCATACGGAGATGCAGCTATGCGAATGCAGTGTGCAGGAAGCGTGAAAAGCGGCGCGCCTCCAGTCCGATCGGGAGATGGGAACCCCTTCGGTCTCTCGCCGCTCTATTCTGCCTCTCCGGTGCTCGCGTCACGTTAGATCCGCTTCTTTGTCTTCATTATCCCGTGCCCCGGAGTAGACTTCCTAGGGCGGCCTGGTCTCCCGCCCTGCGCTTCTTTGGCCATCGCGAAAGGGGCCTTTGCCTCACGACGCTACCGCTTCTCGGAGCCCGAGTAAGGTGACGTCGCGTGCTTCCCTCCTATTTTCCTCTTTCCTATATTGTGCTCTGGCTGTTAATGCTGCCGCAAGAGTTTTTGCTGTTGGGTGCGACCCAGCCTCGCGTTTGATTGCGACTCTCCGCAATACGCTGCGGTTCGCGACTTATGTCGGGAGCTTGATTCTGTCGCGGCTTTCTGCGGTGAGCTTGTGCTTCAGCTAGCTCTCGTCTCCGACTGTCTAATTTGCTTGCTGGCGATGTCTTTTTTATTTTGTTTTTACATCGTAGGAACTGGTCTTTTATCGCGCGTACATTTCCTGTAATCGTTCAACGGAGTGGCAGTTGACCTACAGGTGTGGCTGGACAACTGCTCTTGCTGGTCATTAGTTTGAGGCCATTGAGTGGTTCGTATGCAAATGACTCCTACAGTCTTTTCCTTTCCCGCAAATCGACCGCGATAAGTTATTCAGAGGCAGTGTTGTTCAGCAACCACTGAGGTCATTTGCAGTGGCAGAAAGTTATCTGCGCTCTACTCTTTCTCTCTCTCTCTTTTCTTTTTTTTTTTTTACTGACGCCGAATTGGACACCGCCTTTGCATTCCTTGCTTTCTACTTATTGGAGCTGTTAGGTTTGACGTCTGTCCGTTTCCGCATTGTCGGCTTTATCGTGTCGGTCTCCTCCCAGTTCTTCTGCGTCTCTTATAGAAGCGGTCACCCTGGCGGCCGAACATGTCCCGCCCTCGTAGGTCACTGCGCCCGCAGCTCTAATGGCGCGGCTGAAATGATTCCTGCCGCGTTTTCGATCCCGGCCGCCGATCGAAAGGTTGAGGTAGCGCTCGCATGCCAGGTGCAGCATGAATGGCATCGATTGGCCAACCGTAAATAGCGTCGCCGGATTTGCGTGCTTGCTTCACGCGCGGAGAACTGCCGCGCTCACGCCGTGGGCCTTGTTTCGACTCCACGAAACGCGACGCGTTGCTTTTCTCGTCTCCTTGTTATACTCGCCGCGAGTTAAGCTAGAGCACCGTTTAGGCTTTATTTTTTTTCCCGTTCTCTTGTTCTCTGCCTGGCAGAGATGAAGTGAAAAGCTGGTTGAACGGTGCGCCGAAAAAAGCCCTTGGTTCAACGCATTACCTCCTCTCCTTAAAAAGCTCTAAAACGTATAACGAATGCCGGACTTCAGTTTTAAAATTAGCAATCACCGCGGGGGCTTGTAGCAGCTTTCACTGACACGTGCGAGGCTTGATTTATGTCTCGGTTACCACGCGGAAGCGTTGTTGCTGTTGTTGCTTTTGAAGCAGATGATGATGAGCTGAAAATTGCTTCAGGATTGTGAGATATAGCGGGAAAGGGAGGTGCGTCTTATTCACACACTGTAAGAAGCAGAGACTGAGCATCCATTGAACGTGATTTTTCTTTCTCAGTATGCGGATTTTAGCGAATACTGACGATTTCTTAACATAATAATGTGTATTTGTTTCAAGCAACTATTCGTCAGACCAATTCAGGCGATGCACTGTAGCGAGGAGCCACTGCGCTGTACCCCTTTTCATTCCGTCCATGCGTGTTGATCGTGCGAAGAACTTTGAGGAACTTTTTGTGAATTTGCCGGCGGGATGCATATGGCTCGGTAGAGTATCGCAGGACTGTGCACGCGCGTCAAGAAAGAACTCACTCATCTCGCCGACAAACCGTACGGTAAAGGTTCCGGTACCTTGTCAAAAAATGTTGGCTATTTCGACGAGTTACGTGCACTGGAGGAGTTGGTTTGCCTGCAAGCTTTCCGAAAGCGCCTGTATTTTGGCGCGATTTTGTTGGGCCACAGCGCATACGGTAACTGCGTTTTAGAAATTCTAAAAGTTTATACGGAACCTGCACGCCTCTAAATAAATAAGGTGACTGGCAATAATAGTTAAACAATTAACCATTCAGTATTAGGCATCCAGCCTACTAGTTAGCACGTCGTAGCTCTATTCTAATGCGCTGCATCGCTGAAAAGGCTATGTTGAGAAAAGTCGCGTCATATGCTTAAAGGCGGAGCTTTAGTGTCCTCCAATTTTTTTAATCGTCCACTTCTGACGCTTGCGCGAAAGCCGTGGCACTTTGCTCGTTTCGCTAACTTAGTGACTTCATTTCTGGCTATTTTGACATCCTTCTGCACGTTATGTGTGCACGGAAAAAGTTTCATTATTGCTTTATTATCTGCAATTCATTCTTCTTCCCTGAACGCACGAGGCTTTGTACCTATGTCTCTGACGGGTGAAATGCGTTCGGCAACAACAGACGCTGCAAGAGCGCAACGGCAGGGTAGTTTGTAATGAACCCCGACGAACGCAGCGCGATATAATATCTCATGCCTATGCGTGTCCTTTTCGCTCATGCGATTTGCATACTGTCCCGACCCCATGAGGCCACGGTGGTCTTATTCAGTAGTACAGTCACAAACCGGGGGTCATCAGCAAGCGCTGTTCGTCCTCAGCGGCTTCGCCCGAAAGCTGTTAAGCGACTGTCTAAACCATGGAGCACGTTAAGCACACCTCATTCGCGCCCCGCACACAGTGAGGGGCCTGGGCCGCTGGAACACTGTAACCTCTCCTACGCGTTTGCAGCGCGGCGTCGAACAAAGGCTCGCTCTCGCTCTCTGGCTGCGCATCGCTGCCGTCACGACAATGGCCGCTACGCGACAAAAGACGCCGAGGCAGGAAATTTGCATGGCCTTTATGTCCTGCATTTCAAAGTGGGAGCCCCCGAAAAGCTTCGCGCTATCGCAACGCGCCCCCGGCCGCCCGCCCTGCATGCGCACTCGCGTTTTCGAATACGATGCTAAAAATATTTGTCTAACTCCCCCTCTCATCCCTTCGAAGCCCTGCGTTCTCTCTCACTCTCCGTCAACATTTCATTTCCCTCGCGCATCGTAGTCGTTCTCTCGATATCCTTTTTCTGTGTTTTCGTACTCGTCCCTGCAGAAGTTGAAGAGGTGTCTATTCTGGCGTGGCTCCGCAGAGCTGAGATGGTGAGGTGGTACGAACTCAAGGGAACGGGAAAGACGTATTCTATGTACGTGCGTGAAAAGAAAAAACTAAATTCACCACCGCTGCACCCGTAGGGCAGAACGCGCTCTTTCGACGTCTTATCTGTTTGTTTTCTTCTCTGCCGCCTCTTTTACGACCGCACTGCGTAAAATGTTTGCCTGCGGAGGAGCCTTTGGGCAGGTCACGCGGTTAGCCTGACGTCTGGTGACGCGGTGCTGCATCTTGGCGCAATGCTGAGACGAGATGGGTGTCTTCTTTTAGCGAAGTTTCTTAAAAGCGAAGTTTTGAGAAGAAGTTCCAGGTATTTGAAATGTAGTTGAAACAAAATGTGAACCTGTTTTCGGCATTGAGAAATATTCTGAAACCGCTGAGTCGTCAGTGAGTCTAATAATGTAGTCGCTACGGGGGCGTTCAATAATCAATCCTCATTGCCAAGACAGAATGTGGTGAACGATCTCAAATAAATATGTGCATGTCGGGACGTGTATCCAAGTAATGCGTATGAAGACCCAGCTAAGCGCGATTTTAACTACCAGAGTGACAACACGTCAAGTGAACCTGTGCATCAGGTTTCAAAGAAACTGCTCAAGCTGGAGCAAAGACCTCGGATAAAGTGTATTATTATAAGGTGTTGAGCTATTATTCAGTAGATACATTACTGAACTCTCCTCGTACCTCTTGCGGCACAGTTTCACAAGCGAAATTGACCGCACGCAGCGAATATTGAGTGTAAAAAAGGGGAGAAAGCGGGTCGGTACAGCGAAGCACAGTAGTGTACCTTGTACTTAATTACTCGCACTGTTAACGCATTGCATAAGTCGCTGAACATCGCGTTGAACATGGCGTATGCCGTTGCATTCTTGAACGAAAAGTTTGTTTTAATGGTAGCAGCCCTCGACAGGAGCCGCGGCATCGTCATTATTCATTCGCGGAAGATGCCTAGCAAGATAAATGAATTAATTGAGCACGAGAAAATTCTTTCATGGCGCCTATTTGGCAGTTTATGATTCTTAGCAGCCGTTTTATTCACCGCTCTTAATGACACCGTTTTCCATCTAGCCTTCTTCTTTAAATAAAAAATCTTTGAATCAAAGGCATCAACGGCAGTTCAACGTGCCGACGCCTCCATCCTTGCAATGGCACCTGAAGTGCTTGTACCTCATGGAGCTAAGAGTACTGAGACCTTCGAAGGAGTCTGCTCGAGAGCTTATTCTCTATTCCCCGGAAACACCGAATATTGAACTTAAATTGTTTTATGGGGTTTGACGTCCCAAAGTGACTCAGGCTATGAGGGACGCCGTAGTGGAAGGCTCCGAATAATTTCGACCATCTTGGGTCCTTTAACGTGCACTGACATCGCACAGCACACGCGCCTCTACCATTTCGCCTCTATCGAAATACGACCGCCGCGGACGGGATCGAACCCGTGTAGTGAACTTATAGAATTCGACATGGAAGTGTACTTTCAATTCGCGCATGCTTTTGCTGACGCATTGTGCAGTGCACTGGTAATGCGTTAGCGGGGAACATGGTGTAAGCTTTGGATTTTCAACTTACGCGGACTTGTGGACGCAAACTTCTCGTAGTATATATGGGTTAAATGGTTTTCATCATCCTATCTTCCAGCACATAACAGTATAGCTAGGCTGCCGCGTGCTTCGCCTACAAAAAGATGCGAAAAAGAAAATTTCGTGTTATGTGAAGAGCGCCGTGTTTAGCTCTGGGGTCAATCCTGAATTTACGAGGGTCAATCCTTGTTTTTGATTAACGCAAAGTGCGCGGCGTTAAGGCAACTGCGAACTGTGCCGAGCTGTCGTTCTACGCATTTTTTATGCTCTCAGGGATATTCGTTTACAACCGTAGTAGCTTCATTTCATGAGCGTTTGTCATCCTTTATTTCTCTTCACAGGCTGACGCGTGAAACATTGGTAATAAGGGAATAATTACTCGTTGACGTCCACCCAAGCGCAGCCATATAGCTACAAAGTCAACACTAGTCAACACTGTTGACACTGTTGTCAACACTGGTCAAAACTGTTCCCACTTCGAGTTATTGATCAATTCGCTCTCGCCCTACCATAAGCCTGCCGACCCGGTTAGCTCAACTGGTAGAGCGACTGCTCCGGTGAAGCGGTGGTCCCTGGTTCGAACCCCGGACCAGGACGAATTTTTCTTTAACTGCGTGGTTTCTGAGAAAGCTGTGTAGCTTTCCTTTGTAGCCGTATGGCTGCGCTTGGGTGGACGTCAACGAGTAATTACTACCTTATTACAAATCTACTCCACCGTGGGGGATTCCCCTAAGACGTTTGGTGAAACATTGGTCAGTAAAAGAAACGCTTCTTCTTTTTAAAGTATTTGTGTTTTTGTACACATAGCCGCTTCCTGTAGTTCGGACCGTGCCGCACATATAAAGTGCATGAAGGCGTTAGCACCAAGTGCTACGTGTTTTTCGGTGCCTCATATTTGGCCTTTTTAGTGAGCAATGGGCAAGGGGGGAAACCTCGTCATGAGTAAATGGTTTCAGAAGCATGGAGACCGTTGCTCGTGATGTGTCAGAGAGTACCCGTTTTTCATGTATTTTTGTTTAAAAAGAAAACCAGAAACCGCACTTCCGAGACCCGTACATACAGAATATGTGCATTTTTTATCTTGGAGTTAGAATAAGTTTAAGCAATTATGTACTTAATTCTATTTGTATTCCAGTAATGAGGGTGACGGACATGGTTGATTTGTTCACTCTTTTTCCCTCATACGAAACCGGTAACCCGTTTCGGAAGTCGGCTTCTCCGCATCAATGCGAGATGCTTCCCCACATGTGGGTTTATTGTGTGGGGAAGACTGATTGTCAGGGAAACGGATAATCATCTGCTTCGCTCGTGTGTTCTTCCGCCTCGTGTATTCTTTTTTTTTTTTCTTTACCTTGCGACGTTTTTGCTTTGTAGATATAAGTAAGCTCGCATCTGCTCAAGCGTGAATTTTAATTTGAAATTTTATTTATGCCCTTTTTTATTTTTTTCTTCTGTAGCGCGAAATCTCTTCTAGTTAGCGCACGTTTCGAAAATGCCAGCTCGGCGGCCGCGCCTCTTCCCGCCATGAATGCGTCGATTCTTATGACGCAGAGCCTGGGTGCGGAACGAAAGTAGTAGTATGAAGAAAACATGCTCCACTGCTCGCAGCGTGGCATTTACCCTGCTCTGGGGGCAAAGTACTCTTCCTTGGCGAACCAAATCCGGCGCGCGACGCAATTATTGGACGCTTATGCCGGTGCGCTCCCTAGCTGTCTGACACACTAAGCCTACCCTGCCGCATCGTTCTTTTTGTCCGATATTCTTCTTTCTGTCTTTCTTTTCCGCCCCGTCTACTGTCGCGTTACGAGGCTGCAGCGAGTCGTGGAAAGCCGCCTCGCTTTCTGCTCCGTGGCGTCGCATTAGCGCGCGCGCGCACGAGCGTTTGTTACCAGCGCTCGACAGGGCGCGCTGTCGGATAAGACGGCCTCCGGAGCTGGGAGCTCGCGCGCTTGCTTCCGCCCTGGCAATGGATGAACAGCCGCGGCAAAGCAAATAACTGCGCGCGCCGACTGCGCTTGATCCTTGCTTTGCCGATGACCTCCGCGCGTGTCTCGAGACGAGGACGCCACGCGAAGCTCCTCTCCCTGCGGAAAAGAGCTTTGCGGTCGGGAAATCCTGCCGAGGAGGCAGTGCCGCGGTGTTCCTTGTGAGCTACGCTTTGCGTAAGGAGTGAGCTGCTGCTTTTTCGTGCGTGCTTCGCTTCTTCGGTTGTGATGATGTTGTTTCTGTTGTTGTCGCTGCTGCTGTTGTCACTGCCGTGGCTTTTGTCACCGGCTCCATTAGCCTATTTTCTCCACATGTTTGTTTTTGCTCGTGTTTGAATGCTTCTTGCTGAGCTGGATTTCGGAGCTCCCACCGTGCTTCTACATCAAGTATAGGAGGTCGATTTTCATTCCACACGAATCGATACAGACCGCTGCATGCACACACACGCGCACACTTTTTACTTATCTCTTTCTCTATCTCTCGTACTCACTAACTCATGAAATAAAGCATTGATTGTTTTAGCTAAGATAGAATCATTTCCACTGCGTCTGTTAGAACATCAGCACACGCAGTTGGGTGATATGCTTGAGCGGAACGGCGCGAAAGACGCAGAAAGTGTAGAGACACAAGACAAGCGCTGGCATCGCAGCTAATGTTTATTTAGTATAGAACCACGTCAAGTGCACTATACTGGTCCGCAGCCGTACGTCAGGAAACATTGTGCGTTTCAGTTTTGTCTCTTCCTAAAGGGAAGTTTTCTTGCGGATGCAGCCGCCGAAACGGACGTGCGTTTCGAATGAGGTTAAATTGGTAAATGCGCGTGCGCATATTTCGGTGCTTCTTAAAAAAAAAAAAAGCGAGGTTGTCGAAAATAATATGGAGCCCTCCACAATGGCGCATGTCATAACCCACGATTGTTTCGTTGGCGCGCAGCGCTCCATTAATATTAATGTCTTGAAGTTGAAACGCATGCCTGACTCCATCTTCATCTTTGTTTCCTGACATTGTGTGGAAACGAAATTTATTTGTTTTTTTCAGCAGAAGTCAATTTCGTGGCTCTTTCTTACTGTTTTGATGTCTGTCCGGCAGTAAAAGACGCATTTGTTGTTGAGTAATTTGCATTTTAAAATTTTGCCACCACTCCATTCAAACTCCTGACGTCTACACCGAGAACGACTCGAGATCACCGCTTCGCAGTGAAGGGCAGTGTAGACTACCATCCGGGATTCGCGCCCTACAGTTCTGCGGACGCACTACAGTTTACTTTCGAAATCGACCCGTGATGGCGGCACTTATATTGTGTTTCGTGGTTTCTTCTAGTTCACCAAAGCTCCGCTCTTGGTGAGAGAGGTCTCTTTGTGATTAGAACCCGGTAATCTGTTGATGCAGGGGCAACTTAAACCTATGCTGAGTGTTTCTTTAAGCTTTCTTGCCGAAATATTGTTTAATATAGAGTGTTGATTGTCATATATCCACATTTCACTTGAGTCGCACAGAAAAATGGGCGTCGATTGCGCACCGTGTTTCACCTCGCACGGACTGCTGCCTTTGTCGGCTGCGGCTCTACGCGTAGCGGTGTGTTTGTATCTTTGCTTTCCTAATCCGAGCCAGTACCCGCAGCCTTCTTCGGAAAGGGATGGCACCGCGCAGCGCCGAGGATTTGCCGCCACTGGGCCGAGGTTCTTACTCCTACCTTATTTTTGCGTTTTATTTTTGTCGTCTGCTACCCGCACGCCGCAAGCCGGTTGGCAACCTTTCGCTGCTTCGGAGAAGGGTGGCCAGGATTATCGCGTCAAGCCTGACAAGTCGCTCGGGGATTTGCGGGAAGCTGTGAGCCCTTGGAGGGCCGACCAGCAACCCGCTTGCCGGCTCTCACCTTGCCCCTATGCGGGGGCAGAGTATACGGGAGGCACCGCATATCCGCGGTGTGTGGAGGAGGGTCATCGTCATGACTTTTGCGCGGTATTTTTCTTTCCCACAAGACGGGTTTTCGTTGTTCTACTCATCTCCACATAGGAAAGCTGCGTTGGGCTAAGACAGCGGAGGTGAACTGGCATAACGGGTGCCACTGTCCTAATGGCAGTGCACGGTTCGGGTAAAGTGTTCTCTTGATGGCAGTCCTTTTCAGGCCTCGTCTATCCTTTTTCTCTTCCCTTTCTAGTCGATTTCCTCCCTTATTTGTCGATAGCTACACCCGACTGTGATTCGTGGGTAACCACGGCCTTGAGTGAGGGGCAGTAATCAGGATTGGAACCCTGTAGTGGGTAGAGTAGGGATGAATGAAAGCAATGACACGCCGCTTCGCGCATTCACCTGTATCGTCTTCTCGCACATGTGGCCCGTTCACATGTGTGCGCGTGTGCTTGAGTGTGTCTAGTACTCCCAGTTTTGTCGTTGTTTCCGGAGAGTGTCCTCGTACTTCAAGCATCTCTACAGAACGCCACCTTCCAGGGAGTGTTTTTTTTTTTTTTTTTGCTGGTAGTCTTGAACTTTCCAGTGCTTCGCTTGTGAAGGTTTGATCTTTTCTGTCCTGCGCAGTAATGTTTAAAAAAAAAAGAGAAAGAAACGAGGCGCACGTGATTGTCGCAAGCACAGACCTTCAAACTAAGCATGCCAGTGGCGTATACTACCTTGACCAAAACTCGGTATGAAGTAATACACCTTGCACGGATTTTATTCTTTTGCATTTGACAAAACTGATAAAGGGCTGACAGGCCGATCTCTTTTCTTAGCATCCTTCTCTTTTCATTATTGCTATTTTATTTAATATTTTGCTCGCTTCAAGTCAACCGCGACTACTTTTTTTTTTTCGGACTTTAGCCGATCTGAAAGCAGGCTGGCCGGCGGGCATGCGGTAACGATGAATTGAAAACCGAAGAAGAAGAGAGCGCAGCGACTGCTGCCAATAGCCAGCACTCATTTCTCAGGCACGTAATTGAAAGCACACTGATATAGGCTCCACCGCGTTAATCATCCACGCATGCCGTGCTGCCACCCTGGAGCAATCATGCTCGCAGCCGTATCCGCGATTTATTGAATAACCTGATCACATTTTTCGAACAAATGACTGTATATTAATAAGCGCCCGCGGGCAAAACGGAGTTCTGCTCTGACCCGGATCTGGATCGAGGAGGCAGTTCAATTATTTTCTGATCTTTTCTCGTCCGAGATCCGACGGGCGTATTATTGCAGGTCTTCTGGCTCGAGGGCCCTTCGTATTTTTTTACTTTACTTAGGAAATCAACTTCTTTGCTGCGCTTTGTGCGATGGCTTACAATATATAAACAGCCTTTAAACCAGCGTCAGCATTATGTGCCTCATTTATGTGTTGCTTTTTTCGCTTTGTTATGGATGGTTCGTGATTACAGGCGATGTTTCTCGGTTTTTTTTTTCTTGTTGCTTTTGCTCATCTTGTCTTTAGTAGCAAACTGACCAGGCTATGGCTTGATTTTTCTGAACGCGCTGGAGAGCCGCACATGCTCTTAAATCATGGCTCAAGGCTGTTGGACAATCACAGAGAGAACTCTTGCCAACGGTGGACATTCAGGAAATTTGTCTTCGCATGGCAAGTGCATGATTTTGATCAGAAATTACGTTTGCATTGCCATCATGTGGCTCTTTCTCTTGACGATCGTGGTTCCGGTCTCCGCAGCGTGGGAGGTACTGTACAATAATGCGAGAACACCCGTACAGGCTTAGACTCCGGCGCGCTGTTAAGAACACATGCTGCTCGAAGTTACCTTAATACATTTTAAAGTTCTTCTTCATAATATGCCGTTAAAAAGGACATGAGGATTGCAGTGCGCGTTATCACGTTATGCCTCTGTTAGCCGTATGGTCTGAGGTAGTGCAAGGTCTTTAACCTACTATGTCACGCTCTCTGGCCCTCCACATGGGCAATGTTCGAAATTAATCCGGAGCCTTGCACGATGTTCCCTTGTCACGTATAAACAACCCATTACCATTGTACCTTACCTGCAATCGGACTGACGACGTTGGTGGTCGTGCAGGTGCCAGAAGAAGCGCTACGTGTCCAAGCTGCCCACGGCGAGCGTGGTGGTGCCCTTCCACAACGAGCACTGGACGACGCTGCTCCGCACGGCCACCAGCGTGCTCAACCGGTCGCCGCCCGAGCTCATCAAGGAGATCATCCTGGCCGACGACTACAGCAACAAAGGTACGTGGCGTGATAAACGTTTTAAGCACGCCCGTTCCAATACGGGGCTTCGAAAATTGCAACTCAATTTGGCCTCCTTAACTGCTGTCACAGCCTTTGTGGCTGAATGGCCAGCGCCACGGGTTGACAGTCGTGGGCCCCGGATTAGATTTTCCTGTCCAGCAAGCCACAGTGGTCCACCTCCTGAGCAGTCATAGCATGCTTGGCAGAAAACCGAGAGGTATATACGAATTGGAGGGAATTTTCCAGAGCGTACTCAAAGCAGTTAACATTCAAAAGAGGAAGGACAATTTCCCTCAACGCCTTGTGTGTCTCGAACAGCGGCTGTATCTTTGAATTAAAGAAGCCGCGGGATGCCGGTCACCGTCACATGCTATCTTTCTCAGTGTGACTTGCAACATGCTGGTGGTGACAGTTGCGCAGTTTGCGCTTTGTATGTTTTGAATGCGCCGACACAAACACGTCGACGAATGACGGAGCACGACGACGTGTTAAGTAAGACTGAAAAGCTTTACCGGCGCTACTTCTATCTTGGGAAAGAAATTGTGCGAAGGTTCTGTGACGTACTGCCACGCTTGACTGGGTTCTTGGTGGTGTGTCGGCGGCAGGGTGGCTAGCGACGGCGCAGCGTCCAGACCGGCCGTGTCTTTCATTGAGCGTTCGCTGCTTGTCTCACGAAGATCGACGTCACGACCAAATCAGACAAAAACGAAATAAAACGTTGTAAGTATGGCCCCTTAACTGATATGCGGTCACGCTCATTGGGCACAATGGCGTTTCCTGCCTTTGTCGGCTTTTATTTTATTTACCCGCAGCAAGGTGCGAAGCGCCTGTGTTCATCGAGTCACTTCTAAATTCGTTTAATTTCTGTGATATTATCAGCAGGCTGATCGCTACGCATATATGAAAAGTTTAATCTCCTAAGGCAGGTGCTACACATACGCCACACGACAAAAGTAATGTTTAAGAACCAACGTTTTGTTTTTTCTTGGAAAGGCAACTGAAGCGGTTTTAGAATTCGATGAGTTTAAGGTTGCCGAAAGTGCGAAATGTGCTGGTAAAGCCTGCGAAATAGTTTTGTGCTAGCATTTTAAATGGTGGCGTAATCGCCGAATAAAGTCGTCACCGGCGTTCAAACTTCTCTGAAGTGCACAGCGACGGGCAGAGGCCCCGATAATGACGTCACGTATGACGGCACTACGTTTCCAGCGAAAAAGGGTTATTCCATGGAAGAAAATTGACGCCATCGAAGGTGAAGCTCACAATGCATTGTTTGGCGCCATCTGACGACGCACAGCAGCGTGCAGGCGTAAGCAGCAGACATTTGAAATTTCGGCAACAATGACGTCACTGCCGAGTTTCCTCGCACTCCTCCAGAGTAGTGAGGAGAAGCCTAAACATCGTCATGGTTTTAATCGTCGATTATGTCACCATTTTAAATGCTAGTGCAAAAATACTTCGCGTGGTTTATCTAGAAGCTTGATAGATTCGAATTCTCGAATAACCCAGAATTCTCAAAAAACCGTTTCAGCTTCCCTTTAAGCGCACCGCGCACGTACAGCCGGCCAAATCTTAAGCTGGCGTGCGCGACTGCCGCTTTTTGTGCGCTCTTGCGCTTTGGGATGAAGCAAACTTGCGGAAAGCTCGATATTAAGCACGGGGTTAGTAGTCTGCTTAAATTTGATATTTTCGCAAGTTTGCTCCGTCATAAGCTACAGGAGCAAGGAAAACGCGGCCGTCGCGCACGCCAGCTTAAGATTTGGCCGGCTGTACAGTATGCTGGCGCAGAAATGTGGCTTAGCATTGAATGAGACACTTTTTTGTTTCCTTTTATTACTTTACTGCATGTTTCCTCCCTTAGACGTGTCTTGGCTTTTTTCCTCGAAATATAATGGCAGGGGACGTTTCTTGTCACTTCATATCTTATGTGACGTACCTAAAGCTTCTCCCGTGTGGAAGACAATGGATAACGACACCGATGCTGCCTGCGTACTGCTGTTGAAACGACAGAACTAGTTCACCTCCGGGCTTTCGTTTCCAAAACTTCTAGATCGGACCACCAAACAACTTGTCTCGGCTGACAGAGGCTCAGCACCGCTCTGAGCGCGAACACTCGATATCCACGCCTCTTCAGCGCAAAACCATTACGACGTTGCGACAGCGCCGTCCCTTCCTCACCGCGCGAGCAATAACGCCCTTATCGGCAGTCGCCGCGCTGCTGTGTTTCGTAAAAGCGACGAGAGGAGGTGCGGCAGCTAGCGACGAGGAACAACGCACGCAGAATGAAGCGCTCCAATTGCGGCCCTGCCTCCTCTTATCGTGTCTTGCTTTTTCTGCGCAGAGCAAGCAAGGTCGGCGCGCGTTGTTTGTTGGGTCGACGTTCGGCCCCGAAAGAGCAGAGCCAGAAGGCTTGTTTGCCCCGTGCAACGAGCCAGCGGCATGTCCGCACACTGGGTCGGGAAGAGAGCGAAGAAAGGGAGGTTAGGGGGGTGAAGGAAGGAGTGGAGGATAGGAAGGATGGGTAGGCAGGTTTGGCAGCAGATGAGGAAATATACAAAAAGGCACGGGGGTGTGGGGCTGGGGGAAGAAAGGGAGCTGGGGGGGGGGGGGGGGGACCACTCGGAGGAAGCTTCAGCTGAACAAAGGTAAAGAAAGCGCGCTTTGCTTCCGGCGCGTCCGGATCCATAGAAGGCGGCGGGCGCGCGGCCGAAGACGACGAGCCCTGGGTTCGCGCTCGGATCCTCGTCGTCGTACGGTTGCATTAGCGACAGCTGCCGGCGCGATTATCTCGCGAAAGGGGGCTCGTTCTGACCTGACCGGGGAGCCGTTCGCTGCAACGACCGGAAAAATGCCGAAAATATCGCTCGGCTCCCCAAACTTATCCGCGCTTGCCCCTTCTTCGCTCTTTTTCTTTTTATATGTGTTCGCCTTGGATCGGCCTGGGCTCGTCGAAGATATGAAAAAGAACAAGCGGGCCCGAAACGATGGCGCAATTACGGACTGGGCGTTCTAACGAGGGATGAGGAGCAATGGCGAGCGAGGCAGGGACTTCTTCCGGCTCCCGGAAGGGGCGCATGCAGCCCGCCCGGCGCTGATCGCATGAGAAGGGTCTTTGGGTGCCGCGCGTGTACACGATGGCTTGTCAAAGGTCGGGCCAGAAAGCTGCGGC
Source organism: Amblyomma mixtum (assembly GCF_055824585.1). Classification (NCBI taxonomy): domain Eukaryota; kingdom Metazoa; phylum Arthropoda; class Arachnida; order Ixodida; family Ixodidae; genus Amblyomma; species Amblyomma mixtum. The sequence goes on from NC_143012.1 coordinate 315,209,678, forward strand.
GTGTGCGTGGTAAGGAGGACAAGACTGTCACCATCTCCTTCAAGGAAGCAGCCAGCAGCAGGATGAGCTGGATCGGGGCCCTAAGACGGCTTCCGGACGGCATCGATGTGTGTGTATAGGGACTAATGAAAATCCCTGGCCTCCCTCCTTCCCTCCCTCCCTCCCTCCCTCCCTCCCTCCCTCCCTCCCTCCCTCCCTCCCTCCCTGCCTCTTCTGTTCGTTTTTTTTTATTTGTCCTTTTCTCCTTTATCGGAGCTGCAGCGCGATAAGCCCCTCATCCGGGGCTTCTTCCCCCTAGGGAGGGGGCCATCGTGCGATGCCCTTTTTCGTATCAGACCGTCATCCTTCCACTCCAGCGCCCTGCCTCGGGAGAAGCCGGTGTCACTTCTGCCCGCTCACTGGCGCAGTTCACTTACAAATTGGGCCGACTGCTACCCCTATACCTTTCGTTTTCGTCGCTATTTATTCCCTCTGCGTGCATGTTTTTCATTTGTTTTTGTTTTTTTTTGGGGGGGGGGGTGGAGGAGGGGGAAGGAAGGGAGGGGGGGGGGGGGGCAAAAATTACTGGTTATTGGGCGAAATGCACCTTGCAATGTCACGCAGCCTGTCATTGTTACCAAACATCAAGAAGAGGCGTTTTCACTTCCAAAACCTTGTTATTTTCTTTTGGGTCTTTCTTGTTAAAACTTAGCTCATAATTCGCCTCCATAGAAATGTCATTTTTACGGCCTTGACTGCGTTGGTCCCTTAGTTTTCTGCTAAGAAGATTTAATTTTATTCATGCAGTGGTCCGAGATTCTCCTGTCTCACGTTCCAGTAGTAACGGGCTTGAGAATGCGTCGAAAAGCGCCCGCGAAGTAGCCAAAACTTAACTGTAATTTTTTTATGGGTTGCTGAAGACTGATGTTGCAGATGAATAAGCCGGAGGATTGTAAATATAGTGCGATTGCGCTCGCAGGCTGTGCGTATAAGGTCGTTGTAATGTAACAGTCGCATTTTCTTTTGATTCCTTTTTTTTTTTTTGAGATTGGCGAATAGGGAGCGCAAGAGGTGGCGTCGCTGTACCCTGGCACAAAGAGAGCGGAAATATAAATATCGGATGGAATCTAAACAGAGTTGTTACATTATACCAGCCCAACTTTGCGAGTTTGGTCCGAGAAGTTCTGCGTGAAGCCCACTTCTGTTTCTTGCTTTTAGCTAGAACTAATTATCCATGGCTAACTGCTTTCACAGGGCGCTTTCTCGTGTTCTTTATGCACTGAGAACATAGAGCGTGCTCTTCTTACCTGTAGCCTGAATAAATGTTTCAATTACCGGGTGGCGGCGGGCTGACGTTTAATGCAAGGGAATTCGGTTCTTCGAAGCTGTGAACTTCTCTGCATTGCGTATTTCACGGCCTGGTAAAACGGTCTTTATAGTTTTCGTCGACGGTGTACAATGTGTTCATGGTTTCCGTTAACTTTTGACGCATATGCGCGCTGACTTGTTTGCGTCTCGTCGGGCTACGTGAAGGCGGATTTCACAACGGTTCTAGACAAGTTAACCCAGTCCGGTGGAACGTCGGCTTCCGTGTGAAACACCGAGATAAACGCCGGGTTATTTTAGGACGGATTCTTAGGCTTCTCGTGCGTAGTTTCCATTTTTTATTTTTTTTTGTCGACAGAGCAAGAATTTCGCACCTGCGTAGTTGGCGATGTTACTCCGCCTGTAAAGCGTGTTGTCGCATGTTCGCCAGTCCGAATTTTCTAACGAAAAAAGAGAGGAGAAAGAACCAAGGGCATCACATGGATCACCATAACGCAATGGATCACCAACATGGATCACCAACTGTCCCACGCCTTCACTGTCGCTGAGCTGTCCACCTTGGATAGAGAAAATGTGCCTGCGTCCGGACAGCCAGACTTTCTATCTCAGTAGTTTGGTTTTTCTGCTGCATTTTAGATGCGAGGTCGGGAAAAAATGGGCAAGACACTCGGTAAAGAAAACATAACTATATAGTATAGGCCGTGTTTTTGGCCATGTAAGGTATGTGTTTTAGTGCGCGACGCTTAACTAGAACTACCACACGCACTGACCTTGCATCGCTTTACTCGTTTTGAGAGCCGCCGGATGGTTGACATTAATCCTCCAGGTCCATTTGCTCGCTGCGCCAATGATTTGTTTCTTTATTCATGCACTGTAGGACGAGGAGGAAAAGCTGGAGCAACGCGTGCTTTGCACTGTAATGTTATGGAAGCCATCAGTCCTTACAGACACCACTAAGTTCAAATCTGTAGGGACGCTGTTTTGGAAAACTAACTTGAACATACGGGCAACATAAAACGAGATGAAACACTACCGACTTGAGTATTTACTGCGTTTTTTGCTTACTTTGTGCCCTTAGGTAAGTTTATGTGGGCCTGTCAAGCAGGCTTAAGCTAACCAGTTTAGGGCAACGTGAATCAGATTAAGTAAGTATCTGTTCGTTCTTGGGCTTGTTTGCGCGAAATGTACGTCGAGAAAGTGGCATCTGCGCTCACTGGTTTTATTGTGAAATCTTTGGAGTTATCGTGCTTTCTTTCATGAATTTAGAATCATTACATACCTCAAAGTAAATAGTGGCGGTTAAGCTCTTGGCTACAAAACACCACTTGCTGCCTTCCAAGTCTCGGCGTTGTTCCGTTGATTTATTTCGCTGGGTGATACGGCATCAAATTTCTTACGCCTGACGGACCTCCTCTGCTTAAATATTATTATGCCACGCTGTAAGGCACAGGCGAAGGTACGAATTTAAAGCACGACCGTCAGTCTGTGCTTATCACGTACCAAAAATTCTAATACATTTGCTGATCCGTTGTATTCTGCTAAAACAGTCGTTTATTTCCACCTTTGTATACCGCGGACATCTGTAGCAAGAGTAGTGTCCGTGTAAGCAGGTGATAACATTTGTAAGCCTAATCTATGTGGCATACAAATGGCACACAAATGCCGCACTTCTCCTACGAATGCTGGGCTTGTAGCGCCCCATACATGCGGTTGCTAGTTGCTGATCCACTATCGCGCTTTGCGCGCTTTAATGGTCTTTGTGAGCAGCGCCTTTAATGCGAAACTGCGTTTTCTCAACCTCCTTCTGTCGGATGTGTCGCTTTGATGTCGTTGGTGTTTTTGTTTCGGCTTTTTGTATTTATTTTTGTTAGAAGGAAAGGAGGAGGAGGGGGGGGGGCGTTTTCTGAAAGTGCGCTAATGAATGTTTATAACAGCGTGCTTGGCCATCTTAAAACCTAAGTTCTTACATGAAACCACGAGAATAATGAGACTGTTTCTTGGCCGTTGCCTTTTGGTTGTGTCTGTCTTTTCGTTTAACCAAGTTGTTAAACCTCGCAAGACTTCCGCACATGTGGGATGAATCAATCATCCTTTGCTCTTGTGCTGCTCGCGCTGAGACCCAAGCCTAATTACCTTTATCTGACGAAGAAAGGCGGGCCTCTGAAGCTGTCTCAGAAAATGGATTGCCGCCTCGGAGCTAAATTTGGGCGCTGTGCTGGCTGGTGATAAACGCGAACCGAGCTTTGGCAAAAGTAAGCTGTTTGCTTAAGTTGCTTTGTCTCGCGTATGTATTTTTCGCCCCTCAAATTGACCTTTCAGTTCATGTAGCACAAGGCGGCGCATTGTAAACTTCCCGCTCGGCTCGCCAGAGCGATTTTGCGACGTTCTAAACTTGTTAACGAGGTGTGCCTTTCCACTCGACTGCCTGTAGCTTAACGCCATAGTGATCTTTTTTACAGCGTACGACAACCCCGAGTTAACGAGGCATAGCATGGCGCCTATGCGTGAGGCTATTACAAATCACGTTAGGTTAAACTTAGAGGTTGGTCTCCACGAGCACTGGCTGCAGCATCTGGCAGCTAAGCTTTTAAGTTCAGTATGGCATTTTTTTTTTTTTTTTGCAGCTTCTGGCTTTCTTTCCCAGTTCTATTCACTCTGAGCGTGTTCGTGGGAGGTACTGGAACAAGTTATTCTGTGGAAGTTAACTTAAATTGCGCCGTACTGCAACTTAATAATATTCGTGTTCGTTTCTAAGCGTCAGCTGATGTCTTCTGCGCTATTGTGCTTGACGTTGGCCTGCCAGCTAGAATTTGGGCTTCGGCAGATCTTTTTCCATATGTTGTCTGAGTTTGATTGGTGCTAATAGGTAACTCTGTTTTTTTTCGACCAGGAATCGTAATGTAGAGTACAGGCAGTTTTGTACTTTTTCTTCACCACACTCATTTATTTCCACTTTAAGAAGATTGTAGAGTTGTGCCTCGTGATGATGATGATGATGAATTTTAATGACGCAAGAGCATCTGTAGCCAAAGAGCGCCATGACGCGAGGTGCAAGACTCATTGCCCAAGCATTTCAGCCCAGAGAAGCAGAGTACCGGGCCTGGGGAAAGCTTGTACACAATACAAGCTTGTACACAATACATAATCTGTATATACCCGTCGTCACTGGGGATCGAATCCCGCGTCTGCTGCATGCGAGGGGGGTGCTCTAACCACTATAGGCTACCATTGTGGTCCTGTGTGCCTCATTGGTTATGGCTTATTCTGTGGTCTGCCGTTATTTTTAGGCGTCTGACGACATCTTTCATGCCATAGTTTCGGTTTAGCACTTCTTACGCACGCTGAAGTAAGAGCCAATGCCAGATTTCATGCGCTTAACCACTGCCTTGCGTTATCCCCATTGCGACACAAAAGGAGAGCTCACTAAATGTGTTATACAGCCTCGACGTTAGACATCAGCGTGATTCATCGGGCCTACCCTACGTATGCACAGCACGACAGCGATTAGTGCTGATATTAGTTTATGCCGCGTCGGGTATTTTATTGGTGTGCTGTTGGCACATCGATGCTGAGGTCTTAGGCCACGCGATCTACAGCTGTATTCGCGTGACGGCGTACTCAGAGGTCTCATCGCAGCGGAAACCAAGTCTAGCCTTATTAACATTATTGTGATTAATCAATTAAGGTCAAAGGCGTGGGAGAGGAATGGAAAGGGGGGGGGGGGGTTAAATAAGCAACTGTTCTCCGAAACACTTTGTGGTGGCGTTACTTCTTATCGAGCGGTGTTGCGACTGATGTTTCATACCGTAGTGACCGGCCAAAGGTGTTAATCTGTTTGGGCAGAAAGAGACAAGTTCAAACACTACGACTCGGTATACTTCTTTAGCAGAGCCGCATGCAGACCCCTTATCTTATGACTTCAGAGCTTTCAGCCTAAGATGCCTTGTCCCTTGTCCCTCCTGTGCGCCGTGCAGAGCAGCTGAAGAAGCCTCTGGAGGACTACATCGCGCAGCACTGGAGCAAGGTGCGCGTGGTGCGGGCCACGCGACGCGAAGGCCTGATCCGGGCACGGCTACTGGGCGCGCGGCAGGCGACGGGCGATGTGCTCATCTTCCTGGACTCGCACACCGAGGCCAACACCAACTGGCTGCCGCCGCTACTGGATCCCATCGCCAAGGACTACCGCACCGTTGTGTGCCCCTTCATCGACGTCATCGACTACGAGACGTTCGCCTACCGCGCACAGGACGAGGGTGCCCGGGGCTCCTTCGACTGGGAGCTCTACTACAAGCGGCTGCCCCTGCTGCCTGAGGACCTGGCAAACCCCACCGAGCCGTTCAAGTGAGCGCCTGCTGCCTGTCTAGCTCTGTATGATAGATTCCGCGCATGCGCAGTGGCAGGGCTGCGCTCTCACCTGGCCACTGCGTATGCGCACTAGGTACCCGGCTTGTCCAAGGTACTTGTGGATTACAGTTGGTGTTTGCTGTACTGAAACAAAACAAGTGCGGCGTGCCGCGGCGTATCAATTGCACCGTGCGGCACCTGGGTGAGGGAAGTTGAGGCAAGACGCAGTATGTTTTTACTAAACGAGAAATTTTGTACAACGATAGGTAACTTTACCACAGTGTCATGTTCTTATGGCATTAGCAAGTCTCGAAATAGTTCGCGATGGACTACATGGGAACGCGTTTGAGTAATATAAAATGATGATCATTGAATTGATTTATACGTAATCTTCTAAATTTTAATGGGCTTAATCCACTGCAGGACTCCATTCCTCTAGCTCAATTAGCTGCGTGTCGCGCTTTCCGTAGCTCTCAGTGGATCGTTCTTTCCGCGGCAACACGGCGCTTTGGGCGGTGAGTTAAACATATGCCATATACTAGACAGATCGACAAAAGTTTGGGTAGCGTACAAGGAGTGTTTCATTTCATCGCAAATACACCGCCAGCGCTAGAATTTGGCATTCCTACATCATGTGCGCGGAAATTCAACACGAAATACCCATTTTTCCCATAGCTCTACTTCTCCAAATGCGTGCGTTCTCCGGAGCGCACCACAAGTGTCAGAACTGGAAAGTGAAAAACTGGGGCGTTCTTATTGTTGCTTTGTAATGGCGCGTCAATACGCTAAGCCTTGTCGTCGTGACTGCGCCTCTACGGGAAGAGGAGATGGAGAAGGAAGCCATCAGCGCCGCTCAGCTCATCTCCAATACCCCCCCCCCCCCCCCCCCCCCCCCCCCCCCCCACTGCACCCACCCTTCTCACCTTCACAGGAGTCCCGTAATGGCGGGCGGCCTGTTCGCCATCAGCCGGCGCTACTTCTGGGAGCTGGGCGGCTACGACGAAGGCCTGGACGTCTGGGGCGGCGAGCAGTACGAGCTTTCCTTCAAGATCTGGCAGTGCGGCGGGTCAATGGTGGACGCGCCGTGCTCGCGCGTCGGACACATTTACCGCAAGTTCGCGCCGTTCCCCAACCCGGGCATCGGGGACTTCGTCGGTCGAAATTACCGTCGCGTCGCTGAGGTGGGTGCACCAATCTAGCGAGCTCTGCTAGCTGGATGTCTGGGCGGCAGACCAGAGATCATGTGCATTCGGATTGTATACTACCGTGCTTTGACGGAGAGGACCAATTGCTCCTACGGTAAACAGAAAACATTTGAGACCGCATGGCTTAGCGTGGCCCATGTACAGAGGGGACAGGGCGTCGCACTGTAATTAACTTACAGAGATTTAGAATAATCAGGCATAATTTAATCGCATCAAAATATCGCAACATCATTGTCGTGTTGTCACATCGGAGTAAAAACATAAGCCAGTAGCGCTTTTTCGTTTATTTCTTTGTTACTATATTCCTTTAAATGTTAACTGCGTCATTCTGCGTCTTGCCGTACCTCCCAGAGGAATGCGTTTCGCGAAATATTTTCGTCGTTATTATTGTATTGAAGAAATAAGTTGTAGCCCAGCGTGAAGGGCACTCTCCCCCTCCTGTTGGAAACCTGCGTAGGACGTTTTGAGTGGTGAAGGCAATCCTCTCTCTCGATCTCTCACATCTCGATAGGCCTAAATACAACGACGATCGTGCTCTGAGGAGCGTGGTAAAGCGACTTAGGTAGTTGAAATGAACCCGAAGCACTCCACTGCGTATCCTTCGTATCTCGGGTGCATCCCCGGGTCGTGAGCTGGGCGCTTCTTCCCAGCGTGTAACGTGCTGCGGTTAGTCGCGCCTTTAGTTGTAGGAGAAGCGTGTCTGGCAGCGCGAGCTTCGTTTCATTCACTACCTGGTAACAAGCGCACAATGCGCAAGCACAGAAAAGCAACAGCTTAAGTGGAGACGTATTCTTTGTTTTTCCTTTCTCTCTCTCTCAGCTGTTGTCACGTTAAGAGATAGTTTTAAACACCACAAAATACTGGCCTTTACATATCGCCAAACCCGCTTCGTTCTCACTTAAGGGGCATGATTAAGAGCGTTGTATGAAAGCACTGACACGTGCAGCCTCCCTAGTTTGCCTGTTTGTTTGTTTATTTGTTTGTTTGTTTTCGTGTGTGGTCCTTGCCTTTCGCGTTCCTCAGGCACAATCTAAAGCGTTACTGTCGCATGCAAAGTGGAGCAGCAGTCGAACGAAAAGTTAGTGTCGTACCATCCTTTACCAGGAGACATGTTCGCTCCTGGTCGCAAAGTGTCACGCCGCACCACTCATGCTGCGCATATTTACGCTCGTCCATTCGTGCGCGCTGATCACGGGGCGAACGAACGTGACTGCTGCTGCTCCTCGGCCGAGTCTGGTTTCTCCGGCACAGGGCCAGTGGAGCGTGCGAGCTTCCCCGCTGTTCGTAACGAGAGCCCTGGAGCTTCTCCCACCGAGGCTGGGCCCAGCTCGGCGTCACGCTCGGGAGAGACGCGCGCCTCGTTTCGCTCGGCTGCTCTGTCTTGGCCGGGAGAAGCGGTGCAGTGAGCGACGGCAATTAATCGCGCACAAGGCCTGTTCTCCTGAATTTTGCTTCCAGCGATGAATCTTTGTGTCAGTTCCTTGTCGTTTTGGCGTGGTTTATGTACATTTTCACTCAGACGTCACACACACCCGCGCACGCACAAAGTGTGTATGGGAAATGGGAGGACGGGCCGTGTTGTTAGCTGTTAAGTGTATCGCTTCTATTTATCATGCTTCGGAAGTTACTGATTGGACTAACGTCATTCTCAGCCCGCAGATTTTAGTAATAATCATCTCATCTTTTTCGCTGTTTGGTTCGCTTATGACGGCGTTCCTCACTTCTCCGTGTTTCTTCTACATCTAAGGGTTCATTTTTATGCGCCATACAACCCAAGACTAATAAACACCAACAGGAGCCTCTTAGCAGTTCGAGCCTTATACTGCACTACTGGTCCAGTTGCCAAGTCTATAAATGATTACTTAGGCAGCGCAAATGATAAACAAACATATCTATCGTAAATTCTGGTATATAGCCAGTGTGCTTTACATGTGTAAAAGTTAAAATCCCTGACTTTGCGAATAGGTATCAAGTAAAAAGCACTTTTTTTTTTTCAATACCATCCAATATAGTACGAAATGCGGAACGCAGTTCTATGTACTGGGTGCGGACAGTATTCTTGAAATTACCGTATTAGGTTGGGCCTCTGCGAGTCAGTCGGGAACCGAAGTTAGACAGACGGATAACCACAGTCCTTGCATTGCGATAGCGTATGTCTTACCGCTGTATGTATCGGTGCACTGACCCGACACTCAGAACGCCTTAATACCCCGCGTTGGGTGTGCGCAACTTTTGGGTAAGACTGCCGGACTGCTAGCCCTTAAAGGGGTAGAGACATCAAATTCCAAGGTTGTACAAAAGACTGCCATACGTTTCCTTTGTAAGTGAGGACCATAAGAGCGAAGTATTAAATTTAAGGGAGGTCTAGAACATATTTTAATTTCATTTTATAGTTTGTGAAAATGCTCGCTCTTGAAGTCTGAGCCATCGCTAGTGCATCAATGTGACGTAGGAACAGAGAAGAAAACACAAGCAAGTATTTCCTACGTCATTGCACAGTTTTGTGACGTACGGGACCAAGTTTTGCGGTTTCGCGGCCTAGAAACCTTGGTTACGAGTGCTCACGAGTCTTTTTTTTTTTTTCTGCACGCTCGCGAGTGCGATGGTGCTTTACGCCCGGCGTTGCCGCAGGCGATGTCGTTGCCGAAAGATCCACTTTTGCAGAGGCATATTGCCCGTGCTCTAATGTAGGAAACATTCTCCAGTATCATGGATGTTATGTATTTTCTTGTGCGAACGTGAAGTACGCCGAGCGTGCCGGCCGGCCGGCCAGCCTGGATCCCGTCTGCCGGCGTCATAAAAAGGAGCTAAAGTGTGTTCTTGACGTAAATAATAAACCCTGGGATAAGAAATGTGAAAAATGTGTCATTTTTGAGGATCGCTGACGAATACTGAGCGGCTGGCAAAGGTAACGACTGTGATACAAGCAAACTTTTTGCCACAACCGCCTCGCAGCTGCCGCTGGCCCGACGTTGCGGTCCGTCTCGCCTGGCGCCCGCTCGCTTCGCTGCTGAAGACGTCGTGGAGATTTACCATACTATTATTTTATTGTGAGATGATGCTGTTGACAGTAAAGCGATGTGTAGAGTAGGCCTTTTATTATAGCGCAGGCGACTTCCAAAGCGCCGGCCGCTGCGACTTCGATGCGGAAGAGGCCTAGCGACGACCACGGCAACCAGGCAGCAGAAGAGCTCGTCGCCCGGAGCGCCCGCGAGCGATGCCGTTGCCGAAAGCTCGAAACATAAGCAGGCATGCTTTGTCGCTGCTCGAGCAGTTTTTCTGAGGGACTGCTGTACGGCGGCGAAGTGCGACACCGGTTGCGGGCGGAGCTTAGGTAGAGCGGCGCAGCGATGCTCACCGCTCCGTGCCCCTGCTTGCAGTGGGGCGGCAGTTCGCAAGCGACGATCAGTGCGGCGCGTCGGCCAAGTGGCCATATGGCTTGATGAATGTTGCTGCGCGTGCATTATTTGTCTAAATAATGATTGCACTTCGCGCTCTCAGCTCGCTACTTGTTTTTGGTCGGCGAATGTTTTCGCTCGGCCACCGATATGCCCAAGGCACGTCGGCCAACGGGTCTCGTTTTGGTCGGCGGCGTTGTCACACTAGGACGACGCTTGGTCGTTGGGGCGTCGTCGTCGTCGTCGGTGCAGTGTGACTGGCTAGTCGGGGAACGACCAGGTTGTCCGACGCTACCGTCGGCCTAGTGTGAACGCGCCTGAACTGCGCGCTGGTCCCAGGCTGCCCTAGTCGTCGCTAGGCCTAGGTGGTCTCGCTTCCGCAGTTGACGGCGCTTTGGAAGTCGACTGTGCTATAATAAAAGGCCTACTATTCACATCGCTTTAGTGTGAACTCGTCCCATAATAGAAGATAAGTTCGATTTCTACGACGCCTTCATCAACGGAGCTAGCAGACGAGCAGCGCGCACGAAGAAGCAGCGTCGAACTGTCGGGATGGGACAACGTCGGCGTGAGGTCGGCGCTGTTGTCGGCAGAGTGTGACACACGGGTCGGCCGACGGCTGCTATCTCGGCGACGCGACGGCGATGCGCTCGTCAGGCGACGACCGGTGCTCGGTCGGCGTCTGCGCAGTGTGACAGACGCGCCGACGGCACGAAAATCGCTGCCGCCGACCATCGCCAGACTGAAATCGCCCGATCGTCGGCGTAGTGTGAACGCGCCTTTACCATTTGACGTTGCCTACACGCTCGGCGTTCGCTGGCACAATCTGAGCTGCGTCGGGCCTGACGCCTGCCTCCTCTTCGGAATCGCTGGCCAGCGGATCAAAACGAAGTGGTTGTCGGGGTTCGAACCGCGGCGTCTTCCTCGTCTGCATCATCCCGCGATTCCTCATAATCGGTGTCTTCGCCGAAATAAAACTCTTCTTTCCGACTCGGAGCTGTACGACTTGCCCTCCGCCCGGCTCTCCGTGTTTACGGGCACCCCGTGCGTGTCAAGCAGACGACATGCCTACACGACGTCACGGCTTTCCGGACCCACGTGACAACGCATTGTCTGGTTTTTGACGTCATGAAAGAGCCTGGCAAAACCTGGCAACTACGAACCGAAACCGAAACTGCTGGGTACAAATAATACGATTATTAATTATGTAATGCGAGTTCATGCTTCTAAGATGGTGTTCCATGCTCACTGAATCGCTACGCATTATTTACAACCCAGAGATACAACACAAAAATTTGGTGTCTCTACCCCTTTAAGCTGTAGGACGCCCTTATGTTGTGTAGGGAGAGACGCCATTTTTCGCATCATGCTCTATCTCCAGTCGTGCGCTCAGCGGTGGGGGCATTGGGCACTGTCTGTTTGTGATTTACGAGCGTCTGTGCTCTCCCGAATGGCCCGCATTTCGGAACGCGTGGGATCAAGTGCGCATGTGTGCTCCTTATATAGAAGCGGCTGCACTGTAAGCCCTAGCGCGCGGGCGCGGCTTCCTGATTTACGAGCACTGAGCATCGGGCAGAGCCGCCGACCCCCTGAAACTCCCGAGCCGGCTCCCTGGAGGGAGGATGCGTTTCCGGCGTTCACTCTGCGCGAGTCGCGCGCAAGCCCGGCGGCAGCAAACGTAAATTTAAATAAAGAAGTAAAAAAAGATCGAGGATAAGGGTTAGACTGTGTCCAGTCTTAAATAATGGTTGAAGCATTTTGGAAACCGCTACGTTATTATCTCTTTAACAATTAGCCAAGTAGCTCTACATAAAGTGCGCGGTTTTGGTCGTATGCTGGCGAGGTAGTCCTGTCGTCCCGTAAAAACAGAAACGCTTCTTCCTTGCTGTTTATTCTCCCCCTTCCCCCTTATTCTCTCTCTCTCTCTCTTGTTTCTCGTTTCTTGGTTTGTCACCGGACCCCTTCATTGGCCGAGCACTCGCACTGACCCCGGTGCTTTTATCAGAACTGTGCAGAAGGGGCTGCTGTTTCTTTCTGTTTTGTTTTTGTTCGTCTCTCTGCCCAGCTGGAAACGGGAAGCCCTGGAGCCGTTTTCGACCTCCTATATGGGGCGCTCGTAAAAGCGCGCGTGTGTTGGCTGAGCGAAAACGCTCCCGTGCGCCGCCGTTCCGGCGCCTTTTCCCTCTCGCAATTAACTTAGCACCGAGGGAGGCCAGGAAGGGAGCTGCGGGATCCGCTAAGCCTCCTCGATAATCGCTGTCTGTGTCTCAAAAACGTCTGGGTGCAAACACAACGTTCGCAAAAGACGAACATAAAGGAATGACCCCGTCCGTGAATGGAGCGCCGAAAAAGGGGAGACTAATGGGAAATGACCGGTGGCCATTAAGTGATTACGGCCTCAGTGTGCAGGGAACAGAAAAATAATGAAAAAGAGAATTGTTAAGGGTGGTCACGATTTTAGCTCCGATTTAGCGATTGAATAAACTAGATTAGGTAATGGCTACGGCTTTGCTTCCTTTGTTTTGTTTTTTGCGCCGTATTAGGAGACAAACTGCCTTTTCCTTTTTCTTCCCTCATTAGGCTTTATTTTCTGCAGCTCAGGCTCAGAACACGACGAACTGCGCTTAATGAGCATTTCTGCTTGTATGCGAGGCGGAACAAGGTTTAATCTACTCGGCAGCGCTTTTGAACAGCGGATTAATTAACAGTGTGTCATAATAGTAGATGCATGTCAAAGTTTTAGGGACTTTTTCTAGTGCTCTTTCTGTTGTTGTGGGCAAGGCTTTGGTGCGGAAACCAAAACGTCGATGGTTGGTGGCGACGGGTGAAAGATGGGATTCCTTTCCCCTTCCTCATTCCTCCCGACGAGACAGGATTCTGCCACTGCGCGGATTTCGTGACAGTCAGAACAGTTGAAGTGCCTGATTTCGGAGCAAAATTTCTGAACATCCGACGCTTATTTGAATAGTAAAACCGAATCGGAACTTGACCGAATCGGAACGGGAGTCAGTGTTTTAAGATGGTATGTCCAACGTTTCTGCACGTGGGCTCCTTCGAAGCTATCGGGGCGTTTGTGATAGGCTTAGCGGGGACACATCTGCCCGCTCACCCTACCCGTCCTTCGTTCATATTTCTTCCGCCTCACCGCATATGGAGCCAGACTTTAAGATGGCGCCGAAATCGATATTACTAGTCTGGGTCCAATAAAAACGGTGAGAAGCGCTGGTCGAGGAGCGGGAGGTCTTTTGGAATGCATTTCTGTGGCCCGTTATGTCCAAGGACAGGTACTATTAACCGACGGTGATGATAACGATTACAACTTTTTTTTTTTTTTTTACTATGTAAGGGCTGCTTTTGCCATAGAGCGTCATGGCACAATGTTTCTCGCTTTGCTCAGGGAGGTTTATACACCCATTTCCCAAGTATTTCACCCTAGATAAACCTGGCCAGGGGAAAATAAGCACCTTAAACCAGGGTTATTATGACCCGCGCGGTTTTCGGAGTGTTGAAATCGCGAGACAGCCGACGTGTAGTACGTGTCAGCTCTGTGCATAATGATGGGTGTCCGCTCCGCGCCGGACAGTGTGATGAGATGCGTTACGGGTCGTATATAAGGTTTTCTGGAGTTATTCTTTTCTCTAAAATGTTTATTTTTTGGCACTTAGCTTCTTTCTGCTTATCTTGAACTGACTTTAAGCCCGGCAAAGCTCTGCTGATCCGGAGCTTTCTGTCTCTTTCATTTGTTTTCTTTTTCAAATCTTTTGAGAGTACGAATAAAAATGCGAAAAAAAAGGGAGTTGGGCGGCTAGTGCAGGGCAGTGTTGAATGGCGAGCGTTTCGAGAGATCTGTGATTTTAAATGGATGCACTCCGGCTGACAACAGCGACGGCGATGATGAAATGCGCATTGAAGCCGTGAACCGGATGTAGAAAGCTTTCACGGCTCTGAGCCCGGCAGCGAGATGTTTTTCGCACGTTGGGCTTTTCGAATTGGCGGTGTGCGCACTTTCCCCCTGCTGTGCTTGTGCAGGTGTGGATGGACGAGTACAAGGAGTACTTGTACATGCGCCGGCCCCACTACCGCAACCTGGAGCCCGGAGACCTGACGGCGCAGAAGGAGCTCCGCAAGCGACTCAACTGCAAGTCCTTCAAGTGGTTCATGGAGAACGTGGCCTTTGACCAGCCTTCCAAGTACCCGGCCATAGAGCCGCCCGACTACGCATGGGGCGAGGTGAGCACCCCTTTCCTGGACTTGTTTTAAGAGCGAACGCTCTTACTCTCCGAGCTGCAACTTTGAAGGTCATGAACGTTGCGCCGTGACCTCTAAACCGGAGGAGTTTCCTGACGTCATACCACGTGACTCGCTACAACTGCGCCGCCGCTCTCCTGATCACGTGACTGCTCCTCGCCTAACCACGTTACGCGCAGTGTACAAGCGTGGCAGCTGTGCCTGGCTTCGCTCGCGCTCCGCGACGCCATGGAGGCCGGGCCTAGTAAGAGAACGGTTAAGTACAGAAACCAGGCTACGTCCGATCACACGGCCGACCTTGCTCACCGAGCCTTTCTCGTCTCACTAGGTATAAACCACTGCTGAAAAACCACTGCAATTTTTTTTTTCAATGTTTTCATCGCTCGTGTTTTCGAGGCCCTGAGAAGTTCGAAAAACTTGACTCGGACGCAACCTATGGCGACCAGTATCACCGGTCACCGAACGTCTTGAGTGATCGCCCAATGAAGCGCAACCTAAGTCTGCATGCTTTGACGCAAATCCGTGACGTCACGTCCGAACCAAGCTCTGTTTCGAGGCGGAAGTAATGCTACGCCTCATATCTGCTGTATTCGAGTGTGGCGTCGTGTCTGTGTCAATGTCTTTAACTAGTTTACCCGTGCTGGACAGAGTAGCTTTCAGGAGCAGTAAGTGACTATACGAGGGTGGCCGTGCGTCGACAAAAGTTTACCATTAACAGCTGAGCGCGCTCGAAAGCATTCAATATTACGCAGTTTCGAGTCGTCCTAAACTGCAGTCGTGCGTGTGGTACGTGCTCCTAACATACAACGAAACGGGCGCATCTGAGCCTTCCTCGTAAGAGTTGCCACGACGTCATTTTAGCAATTTCCTTCCACATTCGCGCATCTCCAGTCTTCACTGCTCCGCAGCCACTAATTCGCGCTGTTGCAGTAATTATTAGCTGCACACAAGTGGTACGCACCACCCGTTCGCATGCCTGTGGCATTCTCTGCGCGTTCTGAATAGCACCGGAACGCGAAAAAAACAGAAAAAAAAAATCTCTGTGCACGGGAAAAGCCTTTCCGCGCGTGCCAGACTCTGAAGCGATGATGTGGCGTTCAATATAAGTGGCGGTTTCGTGAGAGCGTGGTGGAGGGGCACTCTGTCTTTCCCCCCCTCTACATACTTTAGTAGCCACGCCCCCTCACTCTCCTCTCTTTCCCTCCGAATCAATTCGCTGGCTGTGCTCATTTGTCACTGTCCTTTCCGGCGTGCGCGTTCGCTTCGCGGGCCGCCGTATCGTGCGCATACGCACAGCTGCGCGGCGCGCCGCTGTACGCGAGAGCGTAGCGATGCTTCCCTTCTCGTAGCGAGATTCGACTGTGATAGCACGCGCGCACCGTTCGCTGTGCACTCCCCGACGCTGTCGTTTCTTCTTTCCTTTCCCTCGCTTCCTTCTTCTCCTATTTCCCTTTGCTTGCGTTTTTGCTTTTAACATTTCCACCGCGTCGCGGGGAAGTCGCGATAGCTTGCCGTACAGCGCCAGGAACAGCGCGCATGGGAAATGAACGGGAGAAAGTGGCACCTCTGCTTTTGCGGTTCTCCGACGGCGGGAGCACGTTTTCCTGTACCGGTGAAAGATATTGCATCTGTTGCGGAGGGGGGGGGGGGGGGGGGGGGGCAAACAAGGTTCGCGGGAAAGACCTCGCTCCCCTGAGCATCGCACCCTGCATGCTCGACTCTTTGTTCTGTATTTCTATTTTCTTTCTTCATTTAAGTGTTGCTGCGTGTCGTAACAACGAGTCTGATTATTGTGCTTGCTGGAGCAGCAAGTAAGGCCAGTTGAGGCGCTGTTGTTGTGGTTGCAGCGTTTGTCGTCTCTACAGAGCGCCTACGTGCCACTTTCATTTTCCTCTCGTTGTGCAGAGCGCCCCTTCGTTACAGTGTGTCCGACTGAGTGCACATGCGTGGCAGGTTATTAGGAGTAGCTGGTCGCTGCGTTTCGCTTTGAACACGACTCCTCCTATTCGCTCTCTCTTGCGTGTTGGTTGCGGAGAGCTGCGCCGTCATAACGCTTGCTGCTTCCGGCGGCCCACGGAGCATCAGGCTTTCCCACAGTGGCGTTCTCTTGTTAGGTAGCGGCTTCCCCTTTTTTGTATTATTTTTTTTAACGACAAGTTGCTTCCGCGTGCAAGAACAAAAGGAACGACATTGCGCCACGGGCCCAGTCGAAAATTACGAAAAGAAAATTTGTCACAACAAGTTTTCTGTAATGTTTTTTACCAGAAGCATGTAAGAACAGAAATTTTTGTAGTAACAACAGAATGTTGCGTAGTTACTTCAGAAAAGTACTACACAACTACAGGCTACGGAAAAGTACTGGAAAAAATCTACAGTACTACAAAAACTTGCTACAAAGCAACAGAAAAATCTGTCGTTACGACAAAACTAGAATTTTTGACGTGGTCGTGGCGATCTCTGAATCCATGAAAGGGGAGTACTTAGTCCGGTTGGATCTCTACTGCCATCACGTTGTGCACCCGGCCAAATTTTTAACCGGAAAGAGGGTGGCATCGATGAATGCACCTTGCAAAAGGTTGCTTTCGGCGAAACCGCTAGCACATTCATGCTGCAATTTGACGCGTGAGATGGCGTTTGGAGGCTTTTTTTTTTTTTTTTCACGTGATATTCGAGTGGAGTACTTGCCTGCTTGGATAAAATTTAGAAATCCGAATCGTCCGCATCTACGAAGAGCCAAAACAAGCGGCATGTATACGCAGCAATGGTTCTGGTCAATATGTCCTCCTCCTCTGGGTAAACTACCACTCCTTTCATGGCGGACAAGTCGTTTACCCAGAGTAAGCGCAAATGCGCCACCAGAACCATTGCTGCGTATTTCGCTTGTTTCAGGTCTTCGTAGTGGCAGACGAGGAATATTTCTGATAACTTTGATCTAAACACGCAAGTACTCCACTCAAACATCATATGAACAAAAAAGAACCACGAAATACCATCTCACGCGTCAAATTACAGCATGAATATGCCAGCGGTGTAGCCGAAAAGAACCTTTTACAAGGTGCGTTTAGCGATGCAACACCCGAGCCAGTTAAAGATTTGGTCGGGTCTACCATGCTTTTTTTTAAAGCCTGAAATGCTTTTAGCTCCCGTTGTCGGCAGTGTGGTGACGTCACGCCAAGACCGAGAGCCAACATCCGGGCACTGAATCCCACTCATCCGGGCTCTGAAACGAGAACATCCGGGCGCCGTACGAGATTTAACGAGTTTCAACGAGACTCTCTAAGCCCTCCTACGGGACCGGCATACAAGCGCCGGTTGCTCTCCAAACGAGTCACAAAAAATAACTGCTGCAAGTGTCTTCTCAATGTTCATCAAGATATCACTCGAGCTGTGCATTTGATAATGCACGGAATTATAATTTCCGATTTCTAATAACGCGTGCGAAAAGCACATAAATGCCACGATACACTTCGTTGTCATACGTGATATCTTAGGGGCTTCGCGCATCGAAGCAAAGCCGCGCAGGCGCACAGGGGCCCGGGGGAGGAGCTTCGTGTCGTCTGCTACCGCGATGGCGCGCACCTCACTTGCACCTCGCTTGAGGTGCGCGCAGCGCTGTAGCAGACGACACGAAGCTCCTGCCCCGGGCCCCTGTGCGCCTGCGCGGTTTTGCTTCGATGCGCGAACGCGCCGGATCCGCTGGCGCTCCGCGGAGCGCGGCCACGCGGAGCTGTGTTCGCACTTAGAGTGGACCACCCTGTACATTCTTGTCAGGCCTGCGTCTCGTCGTGCCCGCGTACGCTTCTGCGTCGTCCTGGATTTCAATGCCGCCACCGTCACAGCTGCTTAAGCCTAGCAATGGAGCCTGTGTTAGGCCCGTAAACATTTCATGCTTACTCTACTCTCGGTTACGGGAGAGGCGCAATTTTTTTGTCTTGCTCTTTTCTTTTTATGCGTCTCTTTGTGCGAGGAACTGTCAGCCGTGCACACGAGGTAGGGGTGTCTTCACACTTCGGCAAGACCGTAGCAGCTCTCGAGGCCGTGCAGTGCCAGAGCCTAGGTGGCTCGAAACTGAAAGTGTTTAACGTCGAGGAAGATAAGGCGTCACTCCGGAACCCTAATAAATAGTGCATGCGTAAATTTCACCTCCGTTTAATGACACACCTCACTTCCCGGCGGGCAGTAATATCGCTAAAAAGTCACTTGGAACTGTCCGAATACTCTTTTCTTCTGCGATGCCTGCAGCGTATGCAGCGGAGGTAACAAGCTGGAAATTGACGTAGAGCTAAACTCAAGTGAGATTTGAACTCGTCTCAGCTCGTATCTGGCGAAAAGGGGGCGAACACTCTGCAGGTATGTGAATATGTTCGAATTCAGAGTTAAAAAGCGGCACCGCTGTTGCTAGGCTTTGAATCGAAATTTCGCTTCATGTTTAGATTTCTGCAACTTTAGGGCACCTATTTCAAAGCTCTTTCCGAAGGAAGTCGACATTCTCCTTTGTGCGTCTGGCTCGGTGTGGCGCAAAACGGAAATAAAGACCGGGGGAAAGCGAATCTACAACGCCGAGTGAAAAGGAAGAGCTTCGGAGATCAAGTAAGAACTGCGCTAAAAATGATGCCGTAGAAAAGCAAAGATTCCGGTGAAGGTTGGCGGCGCTTTCTCTTGGGTGGCGAGAGATCCCTCGTCGCGATAGCGCCGTGCGCCGCCCGACATTTGCTGCGCGCTCCCGCAGGGCCTGTTTTCCGCGGCTTTCATTTCATGAGGGACTCGACTTTCTTTTCGTCCTATTCTCTGCTCGCTCGCCTTATCTCTGACATTGTTGTCTCTTCTGCGTCATGTAGCGCATAGTTTCGTTTTCGCTTGATTTTGTTCTTCTCCCTTAACAGCGCTAAAAAAATGCAGTCATTGTCTTGTTTTGCGGTGAGTTCACTCTGTGTGAGATACCGAGGAAAATAATAACAGCGTGAGAGTGCCCTCGGGGCTGCTGTGTTCTGCATCATCTTCAAAGGAAGTTGAGATACGAAATTTCGCGTTGCAGACGGTTCTCACAAACGCAGCTCACCTTGATGCTGCCAAAACAAGTAGCCAAGTTCCACCGAATTGCGAGGTTCGTCGAATTGTTTTGTGGTCGTTATTTTCGCGGCCTATACGAACAGAGCTCCGACTTCATACTAAAAGCCCGAGGCGTCAGCGCAAGATCCGATGTGCCTGTCCTCATGAAGAAAAAAATAAGAATAAAATAAAAGAATGTACGTAATCTGCGCATTTCGAGTTCAAAAACGCCGGCATGTCCCCATTCTTGCCACCGGTCTTCGCATATATATTCATTATTTTTCAGCAGTTCACGTTGTTGTTCACCGCTGGCGCCCGGGCCACCGCCAGCGCTATCCAACGCCCCAGCAGAGGAAGCGTCTGTGCGGAAGTCCTGTTCCGGCGATCTGAGTCCTCCACGTCCCCTCCGTGTCACATGTCCACCCCCCTCCGTTCGACGAAATGAGCACAATACGGGGAAGGCCCGCAGGGGTGCGCGGAGACGACAAAAATTGGAAGGCGCGCTCTGCTCGTCGCCGGCGGCACTTGGAATTGAATTCCCCGAGGCTGTTCGTAGCGCGCTCGCTGCTTCTGCTTGCTCAGTCTATCACGTCCAATTTACGAGACGCTCTCCGTTTACCTTTCTTCCTCTTCCTCAGCTCCTCATGCGATTTATGTTTTCCCGTCTTGCGCACCATTTTATCGCCTAAGTTTGTTTTCGCTTTCTCTCGGCGTGAATTTTGGTCCGGTCCGTTTTCATCTTGACATTCCTTCTTTTCCGTTTATATCTCAGAGGGTGGAAGCGGGGGAACAAATTCTCGTCCCTCGGTGGGGACAGCACAGGGGGCAAGCTGTCAGGGAAGGGCGCTCGCCTGAAGTGTGTCGAGGCAGTGAGTGAACCTGAACAGTTGCTTTAAATCGAGCTCCTCCTGGGGGGATGTGTCGCTCTGTTGGCTGCTGCCAGGCACAACGGCGGCAGGAAAAGCGGTGTCAGAAAAGCGGTGGCAGGAAAGCGGTGTGTTGCTCAGTAAAAGCGGCCATGCCGCGCTGCATGGGAAATCCTAACCAGTGCCAACATTCATCTTAGCGAAATGAGCGATGGCGCAATTGGAGGCAACATCATACCGTCTTATTCTTGCCAATGCATTCAAGCTGCCGTGTTTTATGACTGAAAGCGTGAATTCAAAATTTCCTACCTTCTGAAACGAAACGTGCTTCCTGTCGCGTAAGACCGGAGGACCTTGCAGTCCCTAAGGGCGCCTTTGTTCTCCCAGTTCCGGCTGACAGTGCAACAGGCCGGTAGGAAAACGTTCTGTAGTCTTGAGGACGGTTCATCTTCTGAAAATGAAGTAACCGTAAGAAGAGCAAATCAATACATTCCACAATCCCTGCCTCATGAATAAAATGTACCCTGTACAAGTGTAACTGCCAGTTCTGCATGCAACAAAATAGCAGCCCTGTACCACATGGTACGGGCATGTCAGAAGAGTCCAGACGCAGCTATAACACAAAAACACTACGCTTGAGAAATGGGAGGGTGTGTTGTCCAGTTCGGACCGAGACTGTCAGCAACAGCTGGCGTGAAGGACCCGGACAGCCGCAGCGTCCGATGGAGAACTGGACTAGGGATTTCAACCGCATTCTTAAGAATATTGTTCAATAACTTTCTGTTCATTCATTCATTCATTCATTCATTCATTCATTCGTTCGTTCGTTCGTTCATTCATTCATTCATTCGTTCGTTCGTTCGTTCGTTCGTTCGTTCGTTCGTTCGTTCATTCTAAAATTTGAATTCCCCATCTCCTCCACGCAGATCCGGCACGAGAAGAGCTCGCTGTGCATCGACACGCAGTTCAAGGGACAGAACGAACGCTTCTCGCTCGAGAAGTGCATCAGCGCCAACCGGGGCCAGTCGGGAGAGCAGCAGTTCGTGCTCACGTGGCACAAGGACGTGCGGCCACAGAAGCGCACCGTCTGCTTCGACGTGTCCAGCTCGGAGCCGCGTGCCCCAGTGGTGCTCTGGAGTTGCCACGGCATGCACGGGAACCAGCTGTTCAAGTACGACACGGTGCGTAACCGGTGACGGGAGCGTGCTCCGATGAGGGACACGCTAAACTGTGGGCTGTGCTCCGCTGGGTCGCCGCCAAGTCGATGAAGCAGGACGACCACCATTAGTATACTTTCGGTTAACTTTCGGGAAATGTATTTATATGAACCTTGTGCCAGGAAAGAAGCCCTGGGCTGCATTTCCAGAGAAGGTGGTAAACTATAGGTTGACCTATCCTTGCACTTTAGTTATTGATACCCGGGTCTGGCTTAGTGGAATGTGCTAATTTTCTGGCGTATTTTTTATTTGCAATGGAGGCGAAATTCTAGAGGCCCATGTACTGTGCGATGTCAGTGCACGTTAAAGAACTCCAGGTGGTCGAAATTTCCGGTGACCTTCACTACGGCGTCCCTCATAGCCTGAGTCGCTTTGGGACGTTAAACCCCAATAAATCAAAAACGAAACGTATCACAGTACCCATAATTTTTTTTCAGTACTCTTTGGAGCTACCAAGGCACCTGTTGCTAGCTAAAGGTAACATTGTGCGAGGGAACAATTTCGTCGTTTTATTTAATTAAATTAACACTTAAGGGGAATCTAGGTCCAGCTAGAATAAGAGATTACTGTGCCAAGATTTGAAATATGAGAATAGGGTTGGGATAAATGATAAAATCGCGTAAAAACGTATACAGGCAGCAACGTCCCTCTAGAATTCTGGTAATTCCACCAGGTCTGATGAATTCGCGCAACACTATTTCGACGGAAACTGCCAGAATAGGGAAGCTGCGCGACGAGTGCTGGTGAGACTCGAGTACGCGAAGCGTCGCGTGCCGCCCACTTCAACTGTGTGAAGCCGTCGTGCGCAACAGCTTCAAAAGTGCAACTCAAGGCCAAGCTCTCGAGTCACTCGAGCCCTGTTTTAACGGTGAGGATTCCATTAGCGTGAAGGGGGCTTCACGGAGACACTAAGCATCGCGGGAGACACTATAGTGGCGCCTTCTGTTGATGAATGTTTCAACAGGGTCCCATCAGGTAGGCGGCGGGAAAAGCAGTTTTGTAATCGTTCGCTCCCTCTGATTCGCCGTGAGGCTCGCTGTTTTCTTTGGTTTGCCGGTGGCATACACGTCACAAAAGTGACGTAACAGTGCCCGCGAATTGGGGGGAGAAATCTGGAGCCTCATTTCCGATTTTGTCACCAACGCAGCGAACTTTTCACGGGGAAAGATAAAAAAAAACGCTGCTTGTGTTTCTGAAAGATAATCTATCAGTTCTGTCCCATCCATGCGTCCCTTTAGTGTATATTCAAAACGTACTTTAGGGCATCTCTGAGCGGAGTGTTGCTGGTTTTCTAGTTCTAGACATTGGTACCAAATTCAGCGCATCACAATGCTGAACGATCAGTTCCTCTAATGCGCAGCTGGTATTAGAGTGAGCCGTAGAGTGTTTTACTCAGGCCTTCGACCCTAAGCACTATCCTTTCTTATTTACTGTCTGTCCCGTGGAGAGCTCTCTCTCGAATTCTTCCGCGCTGCGTAAGTTTGCAGGTTTCTAAACGAGTGGCAGAAGACACCTATGATCCCCAGCGAAAGTTGGAGGAATGCGGTGTGCACTGACCCAATGGCGCGATAACGTTTGTTGTCCTCGGAGTTTCTGCTGTTCATTAAAGGGAAGCTGAATCGTTCTTTGAGAATTCTGCGAGATTCAAGGATTCAAATGTATGAAGCCTGTAGATAAAGCGTGCCACGTTTTTTTTTTTTCTTTTGCGCTAGTAAAATAATGACGTGATCGCCGATGAAAGCTGAGGCTTGTTTTCTAAACGTAGGAAATCTACGAAAAAGCTCGGTGACGATGTCACCGACGGTGAGACTTCGAATTCCCACTGCCTTCGCCCATACCCGCTCGTGTGTCGGAAGCTGCCTAAGAAGTCTTCGAGGGCTCTGCCTGCGATGGCATTGATTTTCTTTTAAGGCGGAAGCCTTTAATGCCTCATCGTTGTAAGCAGGAGTTGTCGACAGAAATGTCACGCTTTTCAATTGGTCGAAATGGTCGTGACGTCACAGCGCGCGAATTTCAAACGGGGCCAATTGTTAGTAACCATGCAAATAAGTGGGAATGAGTTAATTGCTTAATCACCTAATTAGCCTAATTAACCTTTCTAGCCCGGTCACATAAATAAATAAAACCGTATAGGAAACTGGTAGAGCTCGGGAATCGAACCCGTGTCCGTTAGTTGCCCGAGTTTTTCTTTTTAAGGCGGAAGCCTTTAATGCGTCATCGTTGTAAACAGGAGTTGTCGACAGAAATGTCAGGCTTTTCAATTGGTCGAAACGGTCGTGACGTCACAGCGCGCGAATTTCAAACGGGGCCAATTGTACTTTGGCTAGTAACCATGCAGATAAGTGGGAATGAGTTGAGTTAATTGCTTAATTACCTAATTAGCCTCATTAGCCTTTCTAGTCCGGTCACATAAATAAATAAAACCGAGCAGGAAACTGATAGAGCTCGGGAATCGAACCCGGTCTCCGGAGTGCGAGACGAGCATGCCACTCCGCCATGCCAGCTCGATGGTTTGGAATGAACAAAGGCGCGTCTGGTGAATACGGTGTCTTCGTTCACTCCCATCTTCCTCCGTTCTCGTTACGGCGAGGTTCAGGTGTCCACCGAGGTATGTGAGACAGATACATTCCCTTTCCTCAAAAACCAATTTAAGGACGAGCAAGGCATAAAACCGAACGGGCGATGGCGTTCTGTGGACTCCCTGGCAGCGTTGCAAGACGCCGTCGCGTTCCACTCTAGGAGGCGAAGCTTAAAGGGCCACTGACCAGGGTCCGGACATTTTTGAAAAACAAGCCCACTGCATAGATGAGGCATCGAAGATAACCTCTGCAAAATACTAGAGCCATGCGCGCCCCGAAAAGCTGCGAAAATTCAAATCAAAGCCCGTTCGTTCTTTCCTTCCTTCAAAAACGGGCCCGGCCCACTACTCTGCACCCCGCTGACGTCAAGGGGGGCTACTTTCGCTAAAGGCACTCCATTGGTGCATCGTTCTGACTGACGGGAGAAGGTTGGGCGTAGCCTTGGCGTCGCGTCGTCTGCACAACGCTTTCCGCAGCGCCTTCTGTTCTGGCTCATGCCTACAAACCCGCATGAAGGAACAAAAAAAAAAAAAAACTGCGGAGGGAGCGTGCGGCGACAGCCTTGAACCCTAGCCATAAAAAGTAAAAAAACGGTAAAACTGAGGGAGTTGGCTCGCCCCCCCCCCCCCCCCCCCCCCCCCCCCCGCCGTGATCCCGTCACGAGACGCTCTGCGTGCGCGCTCCCTTCTCAGTTTCTTTTCTTCTATGCGAGCCCCCCAAAACAAGGTTTTAATTAGTAGTGCAGCAGAGCCTTTCCCTCGCTCGCCCACTTTACCGCTCCGCACACATACCGCTTATCTTTCGTGCATCTTGCGTACGCCTTGACTCCAATGAATGACATATGCTTTGGAGCGGAGAAAAGACACAAACACGCATGGAGAAAAGCAAACGGGCGGTTGCCGGGTCCGCGCTTCGCCGTGTGTTTCGAACACAACCGACTTCCGCCCCTCCGCTCGTGAAACGGTGGGGAGGCCTAAAAGAAAATGAAAAGGTGGCTCGTTAACTGGGAATGACAAACAGATGTATGAAAGGATGCGCTCGCTAACAAGTCTAGGTGGTCGAGCCGATCGCGCCTCTCGATCGTTCAGTGTGCGGAGAAAATGCAAAAACCAAGAAAAGAATTCTATTGAAGGCGGGGCCATGACGTCGCCCTGTGACGCACTCCACAGACACCACGCCTCCGGCTTACACCGGAGAAGGAAGGGGTGATTTTGCCTTGCCGAGCCTACTCGACGAGGAGCGGGAGAGAAAAATTTCGAGGAGGGAATGGAAGGAGAGGAGGCTCGCTCAAAGTGAGGTAGAGAGTGTCTGCTGGCCGCGGGTGGGCAGGGGGCCTTTAACGTCTTAACCACACATCAGTGACACAAGAAGCAACCCCGCGCTTATGGCTTTCGCCTCACCGCACTTTAGGTCAACAAAGCGCCCCCTGAATTTTTTCTTCCTTCATAGCAAAGGTTTCTGCCTTGAAAATTTACTGCTGTATAGATGTTATCATCATGCCCCCCCCCCCTCTCCTTCGGAGCCAGCCTTGCTGTGCACTGCGGCGAAGCCTGAAAGCCGTCGCGGATTTTTTGGACGATTACTCACCATTTCAAAAGCTAGGGAAAAGAAATCGGCTGGCGGTTCAGCATTGCTAAGCACGAGATAGTGTAAAAGCAGGTTTTGCAAGTGGACACCAGCGTCATGTCCCTGATAGAGTGATTGAGGTGTCCACTGACCCAGGGAGCCAGTTATGCGCCTTACCTGTCTTTAAAATCAACAGAGTCTACAACGTTATTAATGCCAGTGTCATTGAACCCAATGAACGACGACAGCCTATCGCTCAAATTCCGCGCTATCTGCAAAAACGTCAACACAAATGCAAGCAGTGCACATCTTTCTACCGCCACATAGCTCAAAGTGCGATTGAGGTGTCCACTGACCGAGGGAGCCAGTTATGCGCGTTTCCTATCTTTTCGTGCCTTGCGCACAGATGGAAGTTGATGAACATGATGACGTGCAATGCACAGCGCGAGTGTGTGTTGCAGTTTAACACGAGATGTGGTCGGCCGCGGTTATGGCATGGTGCTCTCGCGCAGTGGCCAGCGCAGCTGAATGCTTTCGCTGCCGCGGGTTCGAAACCCAGTGGCGGCAATATTTATTTCTGTAGATATCGGAGAGGCTTTAGACAGACATCGGCTTTTTTGGGATAGCTAATCAAGTAGTGCTATATGCACTAAAAAATATTTCGCATGTTTCCCTGCAAGTTTCATCCACTCGATCACTTAGGATCTCCTAATTCCAAAACCTCTTCGTCTTCTTCATCTGCCCTTTAAAGAAACGACGTCCACAAGTTCATCAGCTTGCGGCACTGCGACTGCTTCCAGTTAGCTTCTAGGAAGAATTTGGTGCGAGGTGTCACTTTCCTCCTGCTCATCACTTGCGGCTGTGGTACTACTTTTGTATTTCCATCTTCATAAAGAGCAGCACATGATACCTTAGCTCGAGACCTTGTAAACTTTTGGCAGCGCTCTGCGCATGGCTCGGGAGTGAATGACGACTCTGCCTAAGCCATTAAGGTAAATTCCAAGCAAGATGTTTGGTCCCAAAATGCTGCTTCTTGATCGGCCAAGAATAGGATCCCCAAAGTGCTACTGAACATTATTTAAACTGGCTGCAGAACACTGAGAGCGAGAGGAAACAAGCCACCAGCGTGATGCTGTCAGTGACCTATGCCTCCGACGTCGTGTGCCCCTTAGTATTATTGACTGTTTTGCTGCTTTATTTTATATTTTTTTACTTGGTGTATTTAATGTTTGACATTGCCCTACTTTAACAAAGAAAGCTAATTTATGCACTCATCGATGGCAGCTCATCCCATTCTTCATTGCGGTGCAGTTAGCAACTCAGTAACGTATATCCACTTTGTTACAAATTGTCACTTGCCCTTCACTGTGACTCACCTCATTTGAGGGGTTTCTAATTTTGCTGCTTTTCTTTTTTCACGCTACGTCGTGCTCTGCACACTATCCACAAGGCCCCACTCTCGGAAGAAACGAACTATTCTCATCATCATTTTCTCCTCTTAATTTTTTTGGGTATAGTCACCCATAACTATGCTGTTGATTAGTGCAATGGAATCGGAGTAGAATATATTTCAACGTACTCAGCCAAATATGATTCAGGAGAAATTTTGTACGGTCGATCGCAAGGTGCCACTTCCTTACCGCAAGATTGAGACTGTTTACATACTCTCTCTTATTGCTCAGTTAGATCGCCACCATAGGAGCGATCGGCAGCTCGAAATTCGGAATGTAAATGAAATGCCTGGTTTTTCCAAGTCGGGCTAGGTTTTTACCGTAAACGTTGTCAGTTTTAGAAGTTGGGACATATGGCAGTACAGAAGTGCGCGCTTCTTCCTGTTTGCGCGTGCAGCGAAGCTTGGGCAGCCGTCGTACCACGAACTGTGCTTTGTTTCACGCATGCAGGGCACCAAGCAACTCAGCCACCCAATCACGGCCACCTGTTTGGACTGTGACGCAGAGCGCCGGGAAATATTCATGAACTCGTGCGACACACAGTCGGTGTCACAACGCTGGATCTTCGAGCACGTCAACGAGACTGCGCTTGCCAACTGGTGATCACTGGTGCGGCGCTGACTGCACATCCCACACATAGGGCTACCTCTGCGATGTGCAACGACTCTCCAAAGCGGATCGCCATGCTGGAACTACACAGTGGGCCGACCGTACCATGCAAGCCCATTGCAGCGCTGGAAGGAAAATCGTGTTTTTTTTTTTAGTATTCCATTGGTCCAGCTCCTTGACAGCGAACTCTGCACCCACTGGAGTGTCTTCAGAAATGCGTGATGTGATTGTGATGTATTTAAGCTGGAGACCGCGCGTAATCGTCGGTGGACGCAAGAAGGAGGTGTTCGACGTAATGGCGTCTCTGAAGAGAAACTTTTGGGCTGAATGTCTTAAAGATGCCACTATCCCGTAGTCACAACATATCTTCAGGTGTGTTGAACTGTCTGCACTGTGTTTTTGTGCTCACTTTGGGACAGCGGAGACAATGCGATCCTCGCACTGCCTTTTCTTTATTTTTCGCTGCTCTTTCCTTGCCTATAAACTGGCCACTATGACACGTTGTGCGTGTTGGACATCATGTGATGTGCTCCAGAGCCACTAGCAGAGGGGGTGAAAAATCTAAGGGATGATTCGTTCCCCTACAAGGTGGCATGACTTTGGCGCCACAACGATGGAACTGAGAGTGTGTGGTGTTTAAGCCTGTTCATGCTTCTGACAAAAGTCACTAGAGATTGCGTCATCTTGCCTTCTGATTTTCTGCAAAGAAAGAACATTCCATTTTTGTTTGCCTACTCCACTAAGCCTCTTAAGACAACTGTGGTGTTTTTGGTAGTGTGCATGCCGCTCAAGAACTCCTTTGTTTGTTTTTTTTGTTTTTTTTGCCAATGGAGACTGCCTGGGACTCAGAGCAATCCTCAATAGACATCATCTCTGTGGCCATTGTCTGGGCGTGCTGTTTAAACTGTGCGCCTCAACATATTTTGGAACTGTTTCAGCAACTAGCGTGTTGCCTTTTTCAGCTCCGTTTTCTTATGAGCAATGTTTGTTGTATTTTCTCAACTTGTTTTCAAACATGTGTTTGTTTTGAATGAAAAGTGTTCTTGCAATAGGCTTGTTCCAGGGCCCTGCATTGAGGCTGCTGGGTACAGCACGGGATGTGTTTGTGATATTAGCGGCTCACGAGAGCAACAAAGAGCGAAAGGTTTGCAGTGAAACAGGTCCATGTCTGTTTGCAGCCACCATAATTGGTAACATCTGAGCCAGGAATCCTTTTCAGAGCCATATATTCAGTGTAAACCCATACATAATTTTGATGTATGATTCAGGCCACAGCTGGCTAGCACTGCTGTTGTGACCACACATAATGTCACTGCAATACTCTTAGGAGGCTGAACTATGCCATTGGTGCTAACTTTGCATTCAGCTTGTATGTTAAAGCTTTCACAGTTGTGCACTGTGTTGCTAGCCGCCACTGAATAGCCAGAAAAGAGATCTGAATCACCATTCTAATATCTCTCTTCAACATGGGGCAGCACCATGGCTGAAAATGCACGAAGTGGTGGTTTGTTTTGAAGCTGCAGCCCGACGTCTCTGTGTCTCTTGAGATACTGTGAAAAGATGGTAGGCAGGCATGGCAACCAGTTACTACTGCCTTTGGCTGTCAAGGGTACTGTTTGCTATGTTTGTCATTTTGGTGGGGAAGATTCATTGTGCCAAGAATACCTGTGCACCTTGTAGTGCTCAGTTGGGTACAGTGTGTTTATGTGCGCATACTTTCTTTGAAAAAAGAAACTAGCTCTCTCAAGAGCACTTGTTTTACTGTAAACATAGCAGTCTCTTGTTCTGACATTCCTACACTTGGCTGAGGTTACGAGCATGCTTTTACTGTTTAAAAGAAAGGCAGAGAGAAAGATGCTACAACAGCATATTTTTCTTTCCAGTTTTTTTTTTTTTTATCATAAAGAAAAACCGCTATTTTGACAACTAACTGGCCCGGTGGCCATACAATGCATTAATGAATTTTCTACTCAAAGCATCTTTGAGCTTCTTGTTTTCTAAAAAAAATGCCTCTTTAAAAATTTGAATTGAACTCGGAATGTCTCATCTTGCTAGATCCTGCATTGTGTGCGCAATGTTGTCTGATGTTGTACAGCCTGTCAACAATGCACGCAGGATTTGTCTCTGATAATGGGATTACTCCAGCATCTTCAAATTTTTATTTTCTTTTGTTTTTCATTTAAGAGGCTGAGTCATTTGGCCATTCAGTTTAGGCAGTTACTTTCAGTGGAAACACAGTGATGCCATCGTCCGAATTCTCAAAAAGGCCACTTAGTTTAAACATAAGCTCACAGCAGCATGCATTGTTTCCGTGTGAATTTACCATTGGGAATTGCCTGTCCTTTGTTCCATTCTGTCTGCATCGTTCACTGTGCAATACTTTGTTCTATCACGATTTTGCCTCTGGCACATTCCTTAGTGCAACCAGGAACAGAATAGAGGAAAATAAATGCCAAGTCGTCATTCCTACATTCATACTGCGGGTGACTGTGATATGTGTTGCATATGCCGCTGATTGTTTACTTTCTTTTTTTGTTCTTACTTTGATCATGCTGAGGGAACCCAAAAGCTCACGTGATTTGTAGGTGCAAATATAGAGTCTAGATACTTTTTTTTTGTAACACAGGCAGTCTTGCACACTGTTTCTCCTCATTTCATCTTTTGTCAAGTTGCATATTTTAAAACTGAACGAATTCCAGCACGCAAAGCCAAGCTTCGCCAGAGCGATAAGGAAGACAAAAAAAAAAAGGGAGAAAATGATTGCCTATTTTTGACATTTGCGGTCTATCGCATTCCAGACATTTCCAATTTGTGCGCCCGGTACGATCAATATAGGTCACTTTTGCAGCGATTTTCTTTTTTTTCGTTTGCTTCTTACTGTTACTGATTTTCCGTTTTCCGGCGCCGTCTCCGCGAGCTGGCGTGCACGTTCATTTCCCTGCTCATAGCAAAGTGCACTTCGCCACGCCGTGTGCAAGTCCACATGGCAAGTGAACGCAAAGAAAAAATGTCGTTCTGAAGTTGTTTGCACGTGCAATGTGGTGTCGATGTCGTGTGCTCTGAAGCTCGATTTCTTTCGTTTATCGTCTTGTCAAGCCGAGGGTGTGCGGAGAAATCTATCTGGGATATAAGCTGGATGGCGAGAAAATGGCGATTATTTTGTTTTTCTTGAATAAAAAAAGAAGCTGATGTTTCCTTGCCTGTTATTGCCAAGCCGACGAGGTAAGTTATCATTACTCCCATTTCTCCCTCGACGCAAAAAAATATTGCCGATAGGACGAGAGGGGCTTTCTTGCCTGCTTTTGCCAAGCCGCTAATGTAGGCTAACGTTTCTTCCCTTTGTCCTCGGCGCCAAAAGTTTGCCTCAGGAGAGTGAAGCGTTTTCTTGCCAGCTGTAGCCAAGTCGTCCATGTAAGTCACCTTTCCCACACTTTGCCTTTCTCCCTCGGTGCCAAAAATTTTTCGATCGGGGCATGAAGCACTTTCTTGCTAGCGAAAACCGCGTGAAGAAACGGGGCACAGGCAAGAAAACGACAAGCACAAAAGCTGTCAGCAGTAGATCGTCGCGCGCCGACTGGTGCAAGTATAGCGCGCCGAACAAACTGTCTGAGTTACACAAAAACAGTCAAGACGGCCCAGTGGCATCTCCATGTGAAAAGTGGCACGCGAAAAAGTTCATAGCCTGTAATAGTGAGATCATCAACGAGATTTGACTGTCGTGCGCAGAGCATCTTATCTCGGTGAAACAGGTCGTCGCGTCAATGTTCACCTAAGAAAACACGCCGTTACAATCGGCAGAGCATCAGGCGGAACCCTTGCTCGACACGTGTCGTACAGCGATCACAGTCCATACATTGGACACTGCAATATGCTGAGGCACAATCATCAGTTCATGCGCGAACCATATGTAGTCAACGTGATGGACAAAGTTTCGACTTGTGTAAGCGCTCACTGCGCTTGTGTATGTCGGTCTGTTGTGTGTGTCCCGCTCTAGAGCGTTCGTTGATTCCGCGTCGTCGTCGGCGGCGTTACCGGCGAAGTTTGCGCACGCAAGCTGCCACGGCAAGAGCGGAGGAACGGACCACGGGAAGGTGGCTGCCACGGGAAGATCCCGGAGGGTGGCCAGCATAACACGCTATCTGCCAGCGGTGGTGGGTGGCGTGGGAAGAGCTGCGCTCAAATTTCGAATTACCGACTACCGTAATCGTCTGTCAGTTTTTTTATGCACTGTTTTCGTTAGCCAACTGATTCGGCTAAATTTCGTTGCGCTTTCTTGCGCATTGCTGCCAAAATCTCGATTGAAGTTATCATTCCCTTTCTCTCGCTTCAAGCCAAAATTATGCCATAAAGACGTAAAGCGCCTTCCTGCTTGTTACTAAGTTGTCGATGCAGGTTATCCTTCTTTCCTTCCCCCTCGGCACAAAAAATGATCTATAGACGTAAGTTGTCCTTCCTTCCCTCTTTCTTTCTCCCTCGGAACCAAACATGTTTCGATAGGCACGTGAAACACTCTCTATTGTTGACGAGTTGCCGATGCAAGTTATCCTTCCTTCTTTATTCCTTGCTTCCTCGGCACCAAAAATTTGCCAACAGGGAAGGGAAGCGTTTCCTTGCTGCCTGTTATTTCTAAGTTGTCGATGCAAGTTATCCTTCCTTTTTTATTCCTTTCTACCTTGTGGGGACGCACTCGTCCTCTGTGGTTCGCTTTCCCGCATTGCACCCCCTACTGTGGTTAGGTTCCCCGCAACGCACTCCCCTTAGCTGTGTTACTTTAACTAACAGGGGAGGGCACTCGTGTCGCAGCTACACGAGCGCCACGGATGGCGTTTTGCTGCGCGCGCGCGGGGGGAGGGTCTGCTCTCTTCTGCTCGGCATCAGGGAAGCGCGTGGACATTCACGCGCAAGGCTCCGCTCTTCGCCGGCGGGCGACCTCGTGTGGAAATATGTTCCCCTCAGCTCGTCCCGTCCGGTCTCGGAGCTTCCCTATTGCCCTAGCGTGGGCGAACAGTCGCTCGTAACCGTGCTGGTGAGTCGGACATCCTCGATTCCTCAGTGTATTTTGTCGCTAGCTGGCGTTATTGTTGTTATAGCAATAAATGTCTTGTTTGTGTCAGCCAGTGTGTCGTTCCTTTGTTCCCGCAGAACAAGGCACGCCGTGGTCGGCGAGCGCTCGGTAGCGCTCGCGACCACGGGGTGGGAATCCGCGAGGTTTTGAACTGTGTCAGCCGCGGTTAAACGGGGAGAACGGATTTATCCCCCCCATTTTAAAACCCCACAACCTCCACACCAAAAATTTGCCATAAGGACGTAAATCACTTTCTTGCCCATTGCGCTGTTGCCAAGTGCACAATGCAAGTCATCCTTCCTTTTCTCCTCAGAGCCAAAAATTTGCCATAGGGACGTGACGCGCTTTCTCGCCTGTTATTGCCAACTCGTCGATGCACGTTATTCTTTTGCCCTTTCCCCCTCGGCACTAAAAATTTACCGACAGAGACGGGAAGCGTGTCTCCGAGTTTATTCACGGCCGGCCTATAGCTGCGCGCTCGGCGACGACGGGCCGGCGTCAGCATAACTTAATTCTCGCCGTCGGGTCCGGGCTGTCGTCTTGCGTTCCGCGAAGGAAGAAACATGGCTGTCGCCTAATCTGGAAAGCAAACGAACTCCGCCGAAGAGCAGCACATTTTCTGTCTCGCGCTTAGCAGGAAGTGAGAAAAGATAAGAAATAAACCAAGAAAAAGAAGAAGGAAAATAGAAAGCACTTGGCTGGCGGATTGAAACTTTCTTGCAGGTTTGCCGACAGCATGATAAACCGCCCCTACTCTCGGATGCGTTCGTTCATTTTTGGAGGAAGTGTCTGCAGCGTGCACTATCTTTTATTCCACCCGTCTGTTTATTTGATCCATTTTTTTTATGTGCGTATTTATATACGCTGTGATTCTACCATTCAGAATTGAGCGATGCGCCGCTTTTTCAGCAGCGCGGCATCCCTTCGCTTTGCTTTTGTTGTGTGCACGCCATATTGCAAAACTGATAGCGGCAATAAAGATTTGTGAGGAGAAAGACGCGAAGAAAGAAGGGGGTATACGTTTATAACCGTCGTTTCTCCACTCGGTGTATATTTCCTGCCTTGTGTACGTTTTTACATGCCCCGGAAGTACGCGAGGGCCTCCTTTCTGTGTGGAGGCGTGTGCCTGCACGCTTGTGTGGGTTACTTCAGCGTCGCTGGGCCTAAACGGTGTTGCGACAGCTGCGCGAATCCTTGGGAACGGCTTTCAAACCTTCAGGTCGCGATTGATGGCCAGAAAACGAGGAGGAGTGCGATCCGCTCGCGCGCTCTCCATCCTCCCTTCTTTCGTTCTATCTTAGCCCGCGGCGTCCCGTCGAGACATTTGTAGGATGCGTGCACGATTTGCTGCTGCGAGTTGTTGGTTATATCTCCTATCTTCGAGCCCTCGTTTTTGCCGAAAATATTGTGCTTGCGACCGAAGGCTACAAAAAGGAGACGAAAAGCGGCTGAGCAGTTTCTTCGCGCCATCACTGAATAATTTTTCCATACGGCGGCTTTTTTCATCGTGGGACGTGAGAGAATATGTGACTCACGGAATCATGCGCTGACGTCATCTTTTGGAGGAGTAGAAAATAAAGAGAAAAGGGGTGGCAGAAGCTGATTCGGCAATGATTATTGTTTCGGCAGTCATTGATTCAGACAGATTTACAGTCGGTCTATAAGCTTTGCACTTTTTATTGATTTTTCTTTCACGGTCATACTTGTGCTTTCCGAAATAAACTGTGGACACCAGAAGCTTGCGTTACGCTGCCGTAGGGAACGCGGGGAACAGCGATGAGACTTAACGCTACATTATAGGCAGTCAAGAAAATCTGTAGAAAAGAGGAAAAAAGTAGAAATTTTTTTTTGCTGATTCGAAACCTCTCTTGCTTGCAAAGGCAGATTTCATCTTCCGAAAAATTAACCTCTCTTCATGGAATATATTTCAGTTTTCTTCTTGGGCTATATACATTCTTTTGTCCAGCAGTTCTCTTTCCTAAAAAAAAAAAAAAAACTTCAACTAAACGGCCATGTTTATAATTCCTGCAAGTGTTTTCCAGCAGTTAGCTTTCACCACCGACTTTAAAGTAAAACAATGTTAACCTTTGGGTGGCAAAAGCTGGGTCCCTGGTTTTTTTTCACTTCTTTTTATTTATTTATGTTTTGAAGGCGTTCGCCAAGTATTACACGCTTTATGAACCCGAGGGCCCTCCATGTTAGTTTTCTCTCTCTCTCTTCTAGTCATGCTTGTACGACTTGGACGAATGGTCGCCGCCACATAGCCCCACGACCACTGCCAACGTTTAAGTATTGAGGAAACACGAAGCAGTTGGCACAATCCTGCGAAGCATTTATAGTCAGTCTCTTAGTTCCCATTTATCAAGTTGTTCATATTGGCTACTAATGTGGTCTTGCAATGTCAAAATTATTTGTAGGAGGAATCTCTGGGAACTGCACCTTGAGAATTGCTCGGCAACGTACTTTGACTGGGCGCTGCCCACAGCAAAACACTGTACCGCCGTTTCTTTGTCTATTCTTTGTTGCCATTATCTGCTCTTTCTGACTGCTAGGCAGCAGCTTCCTACTCTTCCTCCTTATGTCTGCAACACTCAAGACGCCGAAGCAACATACATGGTCTGTTCTGAAAGTAGTAGGACTCATTTTTTTAAACAAAATATATTCAAGAGAATAGTACAAACGATTACAATTTTTCAAGGTAGCACCCTTCCGCACCTACACGCTGCTGCCAATGAGTTTTACAGTTTTCGTACGCCTCCAGGAACGCCTGGACCGGAATGCTGTTTAGCTCCCTCGTCACGGCCTGTTGAACCACCTGTACCGATCCGTGATGTTTCCCCTCGAGCGTCGATTTTATTCTCGGGAATAGAAAAAAGTCTGGCGGGGCCAAGTCGAGGCTGTAGGGGGGCTGAGGCAGCGTTGCCGCCTTGTGCTGGGCAAAAAATCGGGGTCCTCATTCACATCATGAAGAAGATCCTACCGGTTGGCCTTTTCCTCTTCTGACAACACTCCCGGCACCAACTTTGCGCACGTTTTCCTCATGGCTAAGTTTTCTGTCACGATCTCAAAAACTTGGGTTTGAGAAATGCTCAAGTCATCAGCAATCATTCTGATACTCATTCTATGATCACTGTTAAGTAAATGTTTCACTCGCTACACATTTTCGTTCGTCTTGCTGGTCAAAGGGCGTCTGGAGCGGTCGTCTTCCTCCTCTCTTTCCTTACCTTCTCGGAAAAGCTTGCGCCGCTCAAAAAACACCTGATCTACCCATGGAAGCGTCACCGTAGGCCTCCTTAATCATGTTGTGAGTCTCTTTGCCCGTTTTACCAAGATTTACTCAAAATTTGATCGCGTATCGCTGATCCAGTAAACGCTCGACGATTCTGCGTGACGAGACGTTTCGACAAGGGTTCACAGTAAAAGCGACCTGCTCTCTTCAACGGCCGAGAGCCGACTGCCGATTTTCCCCAGCATTCCCAATATCCCCCTTCAACGATCCTGCACGCGCAGACCACCTCTCGTCCGCCCGTTCGCCCAGGCAAAAACCAGTCCTACTACTTTCAGAACAGACCCTGTAGTAAACTTTTGCATGCGTAAATTATTTAAACTTAGTCGTAGTGAAACGCTAGACGTGGCAATTCAAAAAATTATGTTTCCTTTGCAGATGATCTAGAATCTATCACATATTCCGTATATCATCCGTGTGACTCCATGAACACATTGAATAATTACAGACTATGCGGAAAGCGCAGTCGGAATACATACAGTACCGCATGACGTCATGCACTTCATCAGGAAACCATGCGGAAAACAGGTGGAATACTTCCAGAAAGCATAAGAATTTCACACATTTTACAGATCATAGATACTCCCTATTCCAACGATTTTTTAATTAAGCTCATATGGGAACGTTTTAGAAGTCGTTTCTCAAAAATGTTAGAAAGGCACATTGGCCTCGACGTCATAAAAAAGCAACGAAGGCGTGACGCTGTAACCCATATGGAACGATTAACTATTTGACGAGAATACAAGGAAGCACTAATTTCATTTACAAAAATCATATGCACAAAAGCCAAACGAACCATACAAAATTATGCCCGCATCTCTGTCATTCAGAATATGATAAAATAAAGATGAGAAAAAATTGTGATACATAGTTGTCACAAGGAGACAAACTAAATGTGGAAAATAACCCGCCGCGGTGGCTTAGTGGTTACGGCGCTCGGCTGCTGACCCGAAAGACGCGGGTTCGATCCCAGCCGCGGCGGCTGAATTTCTTGAAGGCGAAATTCCCAGGTGGTCGAAATTTCCGGAGCCCTCCACTACGGCGTCTCTCATAGCCTCAGTCGCTTTGGGACGTTAAACCCCAATAAACCAAACCAAACCATAAATAAAAACGAGGTCCAAGTAAAAACATCAGCGTGTGCATACGTAAATGAAGCAGGATGTCATCACACGCTTGTCATCGCAGAGAATGTCTAACACTTTCCGTGAGGGTAAAAATGAGCAAGGACTGACAAAGTACGAAAAATGTGCGCTTAAAAATACAGAAGCATTCGGATATGTAGTTAAAAGAAGACGTCATAACACACTGTTCATGCAAAACACTCAGTTTGTTAAGAGAGCAAGAACGACAGAGTACAAAATAAGAAATTAATATAAAGAAAACTGTAGTAACTTTTCATAAAAATTCGTCAGAAACACTAAAGACTGCTTATGTGTGGGAATGCGAAAGCGTTACTTTCCCTGGAAGCATTGTTTACGCGTTATGTCTGTGCATGCATTAAAGTTATTTTCTACGAGTTTATTTAATTGCGCACTGTCTGCGCACCAGATCGCAAGCGTTCGGACCCTTTCGCTGCTGGTTTATAATTTATGTGGGTATAACGTCCCAAAACAACTCAGGCTATGAGGGACGCCGTAGTGAAGGGCTCCGGACATTTCGACCCCCTGGGGTTCTTTAACGCGCACTGACACCGCACAGCACACAGGCCGGCAGCCAGCAATTCTGGAAAGAAGCATTTTGAGCGGCAAACTGTTTATGAACGCAGTTTTTTCATAAAATGTAAGATTTCACTATAACAAACAATATATACGCAGATCACCCGATGGCAGTCTAGTTTGTTTGTTTTTTCTATTCACGTTTTTGTTGTTGTGAAAAGCGTTCCACACTGGCTTTCTATTACAGTCTCAGCTGTTCGATGCGATCGATGGAAACACTTTAAAAGAAATATTTCGCTGCATGTCACAATAACGGACCATTACCTTCAATATTTACATAACAGTGTCTTACAATTTCCCAATTTTCAAAACTTTTGCTCCAGAAAGCTGGACATGTCCAGAACTTCGCCTCCATCAAACTGCAATCACCACGGCCGGGATCGAACCCGCTTCTCTCAGGTCAGCAGCCGAGCACCATAACCACTGAGCCAGTGCGGCGGCTACTCCATAAACCATAAACTAAACCAACCTTTCTCCATAAACCATAAACTAAACGAACCTTTCTCTGAATAGCCGCTGCGGTGGCTCAGTGGTTATGGTGTTGGGCTGCTGACCCGAAAGACGCGGGTTCGATCCTGGCCGCGGCGGGTGAATTTCTTTGGAGGAGAAATTCTAGAGGCCCGTGTACTGTGCGATGTCAGTGCACGTTAAAGAACCCCAGGTGGTCGAAATTTCCGGAGCCCTCCACTACGGCGTCTCTCATAGCCTTAGTCGCTTTGGGACGTTAAAACCCCATAAACCAAACCTTTCTCTGAATGGCGATGGGGTTGGCCGAGTTTGCATGACGTGGACACGAGACGTAGACGCGTGCGTATGACACCACCAGGAACGCTATACGAATTGCATCACAATTTTGATATGAAAGTCTGGGAAGGCATACAATTGAAGGTGCTTATGTCGTCAGTTCAAATCCCTGTCGCAAGCTAGCCTCGGTTTTGGCTATCACATGTATAGCTACATGCAACGAGAAACCCTATGACACCAGCCGAAACACTGTACGGCAAACGGTTGGGTCACAATTTTGGTACGAATGTTGTCGACAAAAATTGCGCCACATGGAGGTCGGCCAGCGGAGAGTATATATACGAAAAACATGTACAGGATTGTCTGCAGTGGCGGTGCTCGGCTTAGTATATGTGCGTCGTACGGCCGCTTGATGACGTCACTCTACTTTTCTTGCCATCGCTGAGATTTTATGTACCATCTGCGAGTACGCACATTACTACACACCACCGTCTTTTCTCATAATGGAACTAGTAATGCTTTCGCATTAAAGGGAAACTGCATAGGTTTTAGAAATCAACGAGCTTAAGAAGGTCGAATGTGTGAAACTTGCAGGTAAAGCATGCGAAGTCTTTTCGTCCTAGCACTTGAAATAGTGAAGTAATCGTCGATTAAAATCCGGACACCCTTCAAGCTTCTCCGCAGCGCACAACGCCAAGTGGGGGGCGCATGATGACGTCATCGAAGGTATCGGTACATTTCCAACGCACAAACGCCTGCTTTGAAGGAAAAAAACCAACGCCATCGAAGGCGAACCCTGCCGAGAGCTGTTTGGCGGTGTCTAACTAGTCAGGGCAGGGCGTAGCAGACGACAGCGGTAATTTTGAAATAATACCTTCCGTGACGTCACGCTGAATTTTCCTGCACGTCTCCCGTGCATAGAAGAGAAGCGCAAAATTCAGTCGTCGACTACGTCACTATTCTAAATGCTAGTGCAAAAGCACTTGGCATGCTTTACGTACAGCCTATATAGATTTGAATCCTTGAATATCGAGAAATTCTCAAAAAAGTGCTGCAGTTGCCCTTTAATAATCCTTAGACTGCGTTATGCCTCTCTCACGGCAGTGAGATCTCTATAGCGCCTCAGTGCATAGATTTAATCCCGGCACACATCTCGCATTCGGCAGTCACTCTGGGGCAAATACCTTTTTACGTTGCGCAAGAAGCGTCGAAGTATACAAGGCAACAAGAAAAGCGAAACAGCACAGAAAGATTCGCAGCTGGCGATCCCGTCTGTAGCGGACGCACGCACTGCACTCTGCACAATTCAGATGATGCCCTCACTCTCCTTTTACTTTTCCTTTCCCCAGTGTGTAGTAGCGGGCCAGAGTCACCTTACCGCTGGCCGACCTCTCCATCTTTCCTTTCAGTAAATTACTTTCTTTCTCGCCCTCTGAATGACGGTGGCGCCACCGTGCGACAGCCTTGAGCAGCCTATGGATTTCTGCCTTAACTACGGCCTCCAACTTTCTGGAGGCGCTCGCTTTCGTCCCTGGACGGCCCAGCACCGCAACGTGAGCTGGACATTCTCGAAACTAAAAACTTTTTTGCCACTGCTATAGTAACAGCCATTTCGAAAGGCGCCTGTATCGCGGTTCTCCCAACAGAAGGATGCGGACGCGTTCTCGACAGAGCCACCCGGCTTTTAGGCGCTAGCTTCCTGGAGCGTAAGCGGAGCTAGCATGTCAAGGCATCCGCAGAACATCGTTTGTACCAGATTCCGCATTAAAACAGAATTGAAGCGATTGCCGTATTGTCATGAATACAACACGATTTTTTCCCATCGCATCATGCGCTTCAGAACGC
Source organism: Amblyomma mixtum (assembly GCF_055824585.1). Lineage (NCBI taxonomy): Eukaryota > Metazoa > Arthropoda > Arachnida > Ixodida > Ixodidae > Amblyomma > Amblyomma mixtum. The sequence continues at coordinate 315,250,170 of NC_143012.1, forward strand.
ACCTCACGTAATATTCGGAGCCAAGATGCAAGTACAGCGTGATTACTTTTGTTTTAACCCCCTTAGGTGGCTTCATGCTTAGAATGCTGGGCTACTGAGCCGCAGGATTCGGGTTCAATCCCGGCCGCGGCGACCGCGTTCCGAAGCCGACGAAGAGCAAAGGGCGCCCGTGTGCTGTGTGGTGTCAACGCACGCTAAAGCAAGGTGGTCGAATCGATCCGCAGCCATCTACTTCAGCGTATTTTATAATCCATGTGTTGCTCCGGGACGTTAAACTGTATTTGCAATTTTATTATTTTTCCTGTTTTTCATAAAAGTAAAGTGGCCTTCGCCACTGCGCTTATGAGTTGTTAGAAGAAGCCAGCTTTAAGGGTAAAGGAGAGAGTGACTGCAAACGTGGAAACAAGTGGCGCGATCCATTGACAATAAGAAGGCATTGAAACAGTTGTGTGCAGTAGGGAATAGAAAAAGCGATGTACAGGCGCAGGACAGAGCAGCACGAAACACCTGCGAAACACCAAGCAGCGGCAGCACGGTGGCGACGACAGCAGCTGCTGCGTGGGAGGCTGCGTGCAATAACACAGCGGAGGCTTTGTTGCACTCAGTTGTTCCGTGCGCATATCAAGGATTCTTTCTCCGATAGCATCACCGTATTCATTGCTTCCATATTTTTTGGCTTTCTGTTTCTGTTTGTTGCCTGTTTTTTTTTCGAAGGAAAGGCGAAAAGGTTGGGGGGGGGGGGGGGGGGGGGGTGATCGGCATGGCGATGACTGGCCTGAACAATTTGATATCGAATATAATCGTAATAACGTTTCTTTTCAAATTTTCGTGAGCTCTCAGACTCTCTCTCGCCTTACACTCGATCAAGTGCGGTAAATCAGTCATTTTTCCATCTTGTTATTTCCACTGATGTATGTAACAATCAGATAAAAAAAGTCGCAGGATGGTTACGACATTAAGGATAGTTGCCGGGCCAGTTGGTACATGATCACACCGTAAAACAGCGCGCCGTCTTGTGTAAGCGCGCTGTTTTACGGTGTGATGGTTACGAGTGTGTAACGCGAATGTTTGGGCGTTAGGTGTAGTGTGACCGCAACGAATTGCTCTCAAACATGCTCTGTTTTACAGCAATAGCTGTTAAACGTCTTTTCCTGTGGTTCGCGTCGTCGTAGTAGTCGACATAACAGGTGGGTGTGTTGCAATGGGAGCCATTCAGAGGTTGGTTACCGTGGAGAGAGGAGTGTATGAAGAGAGCGGAGGATTCCTTAAAAGGGCTGCGAAACACTGCTTGGGGGGATACCGGCTATACTTGAGGTGGATTCTTTATGTCACACAGATGCTGACTTAAAAAGAATTACAGGAATCGATGCACAGGAACGGGAGTTACTCACTGAAGAAATTTCAAAATACAAGCAAACAAAACGCTGCCCTCAACTCGATTTTGGCGGGGCTTCCCACTCCTATTTAGCTCTCCCAATGACGGCACCTGGCGCAACCAATCAAAACAGCCTGCCAGAGCATGTCGCGGAAGTTTGCACTCCACGGTTGCCTGCTCTCTGTAACTCGTTCTTGCTGAGACTGGCAGCGTCGTTTCCATGCCGGAGCCCCTGGTGGTGTATTTGTATTTTACTTGCTTTGCAGGGCTTTTATCTAAGAGAAATAAGTTGTTTTTGTTGATCTAATATAAAACGCAGACAGGTGACAAAATGTGTCTCTATTTATTCACACAATTTGCAGTATATTTACTGTTTGTCCAATCATCAAGCTCGCGCCAGGTGATGTCATATCCGTTGCTAAAACCCGCCACTGCGTGGTGGCACCGTCAGAGCCATGAATTTGTTTTTGGGAGGACATTAAAATATTAAAAAAAGAACGGAATATATGCGGTATTACCGACGCTATTAGCACCATTGCAACTCACTGTATGCGATCAACAGGCAAAACAGTCAACTAAGATTGTGTTTCTGGGCCCCTTTAACCGGAGGAGGATTACCGAGGAAGGAGGACGGTATGGCGAAAGCGTAAGAAGGGTAATTGCCACAGGAACCAGTGGGCTGTTGCCATCGGAACCACCACGAGGGTAGTTACCCTGGAAGGGGGAGGGTATGAACACCTGCCAACCGAAAGAATGTACCGAAGAATGTGGTAGATATCAAGTGGCAGGTGGCGCTGCGGACGCGGACGTTGCCGACAACTACGGCGTGAAATTCAATAACGAGCTAATAAGAGCTAAGGATATAAAAAAAAGAGATGACGTGGCTGCTAACACGCAATTTCGCGAAAAATGCTCGATACTGCAATTTTTCACGGAACTGCGGGAAACTGTTAGCGTCTTATCTATAGTATAGCCTCATGGAGGGGTTTCTTAAACAGAAAAGGCACAACTTTTTTCTAATACCTTCTTGTGTTTTTCACTTCTCCTACGCACCCACACTGCCGCTACACGCATGTTAGAAGCCATCAGCTTAACAATATTAATCTGAAATCCGACGCAGCTATGTCAGACAGAAATAAATAGCCAATATGTTTTTGATGCCAGTTCTGTAGCATCTAGACTACACTGTTGTACACTGCTTTCTAGACTTCAATCAATGGTGCGTCGTATCACATAACGCGACTAGCACTGGCCTCAGCTGTGCACTGGATAATTAATTCATATGCAAGCACGCGTGTAGCTGGTACGACAGGACCACGCCACAGCGGTGGACTGCTGAGAAAAATTGCTCAATGTCCTGGGATGTTTTTGCGCTGAAGGGACTGTTCTGTCTCTGGAAGAGCCTCATGACGAACCGACACGCCTAGCCACCACAATCGACGAAGGCTGCTTTCCGAAATCGGCGCGCTTTGATGCGGAGAGTAAACGCGTGTGTGTGCCTCCCAGAAATTTAATGTGAACACTGATGGTGGGATGCGGGCGTATGCTGTGGGATGGCATTATGCGGCCCGTTTATGTGAGGCATGATGTATGAGGTTAAGTGAGCAGCTTGTTCATGCAGTAAAAGGGGAAAAAAAAAACCGCAGCGACGGCCAAAGGTTTGAGCACCCGTCTCGCATGCGGGAGATGCGGTGTTCGATCCCCAGTGCCGCCAGTGGCCAACAATTTTCTAACGGTTAAAATTTTTCCAATTGCGTGGGGGCTAAATGCTTGGTAATGGCTTCTCCTAAAACCTTTTGAGAAGCCATTACCAAGCATTTAGCCCCCACAAAAATTGAAAACTTTTAACCGTTAGAAAATTGTTGGCCACTGGCGGCACTGGGGATCGAACGCCGCATCTCCCGCATGCGAGACGGGTGCTCAAACCTTTGGCCGTCGCTGCGTTTTTTTTTTTTTCCCTCCTAAAACCTTTTGGTACTGTGCGATGTCAGTGCACGTTAAAGAACCCCAGGTGGTCGAAATTTCCGGAGCCCTTCACTACGGCGTCTCTCATAGCCTGAGTCAGTTTGGGACGTTAAACCCGGTAAACCAAACCAAACCTAAAACCTTCTGAGGAGAAGCCAACTATCGACCAGGTAGCACGTGATTTAGCCGAGGAGTTTTCGATAAAAATGTAAGGTGATTATTGCGTGAGTGCCCGATCAATTAACTTGTATAAGAGGGAAAACAGGTTGTCGGACTGCGTGCTGTCCACGATGTGGCAGTTTTAGGGTATTAGAACCTGTGTTGTTTCGGATAAAATTCAGCCGCGAGTCAGCGCTGGTTGTGTGCCTTTTACATCCTTGTTTGTGTGGGCACAGTTACCTATGTGATAATTTTTATATCTTGATTCAAATACCTGCTTGAAAAATTTGGCAAAGAATCCTTCCACCTAGTACAGGAGCGCGCACCGGATCTGCCGCCCAACTAAAACCCTTCCAAACCGTTTCCCGTGCGGCTCCTTGTCATCCGTAGAGGCGACGCCCTTAAGCGCACATTTCTTACCTAGAGTGTGCGTATTTGAAGTAGTCCGGATGCTTGCCGGTTCACAGAAGATAATAAGGTACAACTTCAACATCAGCGCGCTACCGCTACACACCCCTTCACTTATAAGTACACAACGCACAGATACAAAATGTGCGTGGACCGAAGCAGCAACAACAACGACAAACGAAGCAGTAGAAAGAAGCTTCGCGTCCGGTTGAGTATCACCCTACTGCCACGCCCGTGCCCGACATCCTCCTGGAATGCGAGCGCGCATCGCTGCTCGCCGGTGTGCCCTTGAGCGGCGCGCGAGGCTCGTTGGGCGCTTGTGTTTGCAGCTGTGGCGGCTGTGGTGGCGGCAGGAACGACGCTGAGGCTCTCCGCAGTCCGGGGAAACGCCCCTTTCGTGTCCGCGCGAGATTGAAAATGTTCCGGCTGAGGGGGGGTGAGGGAAAGAAAACGGTTCCTCCACAAAGCGGTCTCCGTCCGAGGAGTCACCCCCTTCTTTCTCCGCGCGACAAGCGCCATGCGACCCGGCCTACCGTTATGCTCCCATGGTGCTCCGCTTTTGAGCCAAGCCTCCCCTCCCACTCTTTCCACGGATGCGGTGAGCTCCAAGCCGACAGGGACTCGCCCAAGCGTTTCGCCCGACGGTGCTAAGAAACTGTCACTGGCGCTTCGTCTGTACTGCTTAAGAAAAGGATGAAAAAATTCTAAGAATTTTTCGTTTTTTTCTTGTTGCAGGTGCGTTTATTTGAATGTTTATGGAGTGATTTTAGACGTTACTCTTGATATAGGAGACCTGTTCGCAATATGCAACGCAAACTATGAGGAATGTCACCTACATGGCATCTTAACTGAGCTCCACAACCGCTATCACAACATTACAGTCGCCCTGTGCAGGATAGCTGACCGCTGGAAGAAATGAGTCGGTTCATTAAGTGGCCAGCGAAATTAACACTCGGTCTCCCTCGATCCATAGGTCAAATCCAACGTTAGTGGAAGACGCCGTAACATGCAAAGATTCCGAACACGATACAAGAACATCAGGGAAACCCGCAATGTCTTCTGTCTATCGCGTCCGTTGGCGAACACGGCAAGAGCACACATGTTCCACGAAGTTCGCACTAACATTCTCCTCCGCTCGCTCACTAACGCTCTGCAGCTTGGATGGCGTGTTACAGCTCACTGTCCCAACTTTACGCGTAGGTGACGACAATCATAAAGCATATTATATGCACATGTAACACTGCCATTAACTCCCCCTACTTTCCATGCCCTCCCAATTCCTAAAGGAGTGCTTAGCTTCATTCGGACCGGACGGATCGCCAGCGGGCTCAAGCAAAGCAAATGCTCCTTTTCGCGGGTATACTGGCCAGGTATGAATCTGTCTTGCTCCTCCTTTCTTAAGCACATGTGTGCAATCTGAGGCGCCGTCTTTCGTTTTCTAACCGCGCGTGTTCACAATGCGGATCAAGTTTTGTTTCTTGTTTGTTTGTTTGTTTTTTACAGCCACAGCTGCACGAAACAGTTGTGATGTGTTCCACCGGGGTAAGTGGCACGAAGGTCAGCGAATGGGAAAACAGAAGAAATGACAGTAGAATAACTTGACCGAAGCCGGGTTATCTGCTTTGCACTTCAATCAAGGAAGCGTTAAAACATCACGCAGATCAAAACACGCATTTGCGCCTCATCAAAAATTCGATTAATTTATCAAATGGATGAATTGAGCGTGATCACTAAGCTTTCAACTACAACTCAACATAGAGGAGAACCGGTGGTCAAATTGTAATGGAAATTTAACAAAAATAAATCATCACAGATATGCGATCTCAGTAGCATCTTAATTTAAACTCAGTAGTTATTTTTGTCAAGAGGTTTAGTACCTTCAAAACAGATAGTTTTCATGCGGAGAATGAAAATCAACCTCTCAATCAAAATCTCGATCTTGCCCTGAATATTAGACACTAGTTAACCGTCGTTTATTAATCAGCTTGGCCGGCACCTTTCTGCGCTGGTAGCGCATCAGCATCTTGTTCGAAGTTTGTGTATCTTGAAGTATTTGAAGTTGTACAGTTCAAGTTAAACGGCTCAATGCTGAAAATATATGCACGAATGCATAGAAAACCTCGGTGACTTTTGTTTGGTTTGTTTCTCTATTTCCGTTTTGTGTTTCTGTTGCGCAAGTTGCAGTTGCCAAGGTATTTCTCACAAAGCAGCTATAAGGTCAAATGAAAATAACGCAATACAACGCCATACACTGAAATGAACTATAGCCACTTTCGTAAACTCCTGTTTTCTTTCTTTTTTTCACCTTTACTACGTGTGAAGTCCCCAAACGGAGAAGCTGTTCACAAGTACGGAGCAGTCCGTAGGCATGTCTGTATGTGTGACGGCCCACTCACGAAGCACAGCAGAGAGTACAGGCGGGCGTATAAGCGACCTGAGAAAGCAGCTCAGACAGCACCTGCCGAGTGCATTTTCATGTGCCCCTGATGGAAATGAGGCTCGCAAAGCGACGCCCGACCGCACGGGTAAATGCATATTGATTGCGTTCCTACTTCCAGCATAATATTAGCGCGTTAGTCGCAGAAAAGCAGTGCGCCTCAGGTCTCCATCGTTGCTTGCCCGCGCAACGCTAGCCCTGATGCTTGTCTTCTTGAGCAGCATTGAGCCTCGGGTGTTAAGCCTGCAGTCTTATGCTGGGGTGATCCGGAGCTTTTTCTAATCCCAGACACAGCGCAACACACTGTCTACTACCACCGCAGAAATGGACTTCCACCGATCGCGCTTGGTGATAGATCAACACGCTTTCGGCCTGCTCTCCTGGTTGTAGCGACTCCCATAGATGACCATATATTCTATCGAGACTATTTTATTATTTTTTGGTTATTACTTCCTCCTCTCCTTCCAAGCGCACCCGGATAACATAACTTATTCTCCGACCAAAGCGGCCATGCATGCAGAGCGCATGGTCGCGCAAAATGACCCAGAGTCGCCAGAGCCAGCGCTAGGAATATGGCTGGAACCTGAGTCGTTCAATTAAAGTATTTCAACTTCTGATTCAAGAAACTTCTGGTGCCCAATATGGTTACCTCCATCAGCTTCCCACGTGTGTGCGCGTCGGAGATTAATCCAGAAAAGTTGCAAAGAAAAAATTTTCGGGGCTTTGTGAAAATTGGAAAAAAAATCTGGCACTTTGTTCAAGTTTCTGGAGCAAAGCCAAGTGTTTTCGGCCGCTTCTGAACGAAGCGAAACATTCGATCGCTCCGCACGAAATATTCGATCGGGCCGCCCGTACTGTGTGGCAACGATGCTATGGACGCCCGTAGTCGGTGCTCAGGAGGCGCGGGAGGCTCTAACGCAGCATCCATCGCACTGACGCGCAGCTGTATCGGTGTATCGAATCTTCCGCGGCCTCCCTCAGTGCACAGTTTGAGCGCGGGAAACTTTAAAAAACATGAAACGCAAAACTCTCGCGAGGATTCGCATCGCTCCGTAGGGGCATTCACCAAATGGCCAATACTGAAAACAAGACGCTCGCTAAAAACCGATTGAATATAAAAAAAAAAAAGATCGGAAGAAAAAAGGAGACCAACGGGTACCTCGCTGCGTGAAAATCGCCTTCGGTCCGCGCCTCCTCGAATTGCTTGATCTTTTTTTCTTTGTTCTCTGTTTCGACAAAGTGAAACAGCTACCGATCGAAGCAAGCGCCATGGGGCGCATGGTAGAAAATAGACAGCGCACGCTTCGTACACCCCCCTCCCCCTCCAAACACACCCGCACAAGACGGGGGTGGGGGGATGGTTGATGGGAGAGGAGAGGTCTCCACTAGATGCGTTTCCCTAAAAGCAACCGGAAAAGTGCGTCATCACTCATACCCGACGAGTGAGCAGCGGCAACTTCTGCGTTCTATATCTCCCGCGCTTGAACGCACGTGCGTTTGTGCCCGCATTCCACCCTCTCTCTCTATCCCAGGCTTCCTTTCCCCTCACCCTCTCCTCTCTCCTTCCACTTTCTTGCCAACCCATGCTTGCCATTCCCGAACACAGCGCCCTGCTCTGAGTTTTGCGCGGGAGATCTCAGTTTCAGAACTCCCTTTCCTGTCTGCTTCCCTTCCCTACTCCTTCCCCTCGTACTTTCCTGTGCAATGTTTTCCGCGATGTGGCGCAGTCGCCATTTGAAAAAGTTGTTTCGGAAGGAGCCGGCGCGCCCCATCTCCATTTCGGTGCCTTTGGAATTTCATGGCGCACATCGGGGTAAAACAATCGCCCAAAGTGGGACCCGGAAAGGGGCCACCCTCTTCTCGCCCCCCTCCCCCCACCACTTCCCTTCATTTCTATTCCTTTACCCTTTCTCGCTTTATTATATATTTTATTCTCTTGCTTACAGACAGAAGGTTGCGCTCAAACACTCTTTCCATATCCTCCGTGTTAGAGCATTCTGTTCTTTTCCTTCGTGGAGAAAATCGCGTCCTCGATTCCTGCGATGTTGTCAAGGTTTGGACTCAACTGCGAATAGTTGTTCTCCATTGTGCCTTCTCTTTGCCTGATGCACTTGGCAATGGTGCAGCTTTTGTAGACACTCAACTGTGGTTAAAAAAAAAAGTGGCTGGCGCTATGCGTATTGAGCTCACCATATGTCTTTGTCTGTTTTTACTTGCATTCGCTAATCGCGCTTCGAGAGTAACCAGAATAGCTGTCTACAACTGTGCAAGCTAAACATGCCTGTACACTACATGTGCAATAATAACTTCGCCCGTATAATCAAATGAAACTGGACAATGTTTCCGGTTATAAACCAGTACTGGATATATAGCGGTTGGTGCGAGTAATGTTAACAATATTGGAGTGCCCGAATCAATTGCCATTCCTCAGAAACGAATCCAGTCCAAGTCACCTAAGACTGTACAGCAACCGACGCTTTAGGAACTGCTGCGTGTAATGAAGGTGAACAGCAAACCCCCCCCCCCCCCCCCCCCCCCCCCCCGTTCCCCCCGGTCGGTGAGTCCCCGTCGGGACCACTGTTCGCGTCATGCTCTCTTGTAACAGAAACTGCGACTATTTCCGTACTCTGGTTTCGTGTTCGTTCTCTCATTGCTTTCAGCGTTTTTTTTTTTTTCCCTCAGTTGTCACCTGAGTTTCATTTTTTTTTCTTGCCAGCTAATTACCACACCACAAGGAGAAACTGAAACAGCGCGAAAGGCCCAGCACAGAGGAAAGAAGGGGTGACACGAGAGCTGTTTTTCTTTGCTCGCTTTACTCTTTCAAAGAAGTACCAACTCGCCCGCATCCCGTTTTTGCTAAAGGAAAAAGTACAATTCGCCACTCTCACACATAACGCCAAGCAATTAAACGGGTTGTAAGGCAATTTCGTGGCAGAGAAAAGATAACTTGATACAGGGTCTCCCACTCAAAGTTCCCCCGCGAAATTGCAGCCCACAACAGGAAGAAAGAAAGAAGACAGGCAAAAATGAAACGAGCATTAGATGCATCCTATCTGCTTGAGCGCGCGCTCAACGAACAGGAAAGCGCTAGGCCCCGCGTTTGGTGGACGTTGTAGGAGAGCGCTTTCGGCGACGGTTCAAACTAGCGGCTCTCGTTTCTCGTGCATACAGGCATACAGACAAATGTCTTGTTTATTTTTTCTTCTTTTAACTTCTTGGTTTTTAACAGGCATTTTCCGGGACGAATAGTGCCGAAGTTTATCCGCAGAGAGAGAGAGAGAAAACTTTTAATTAGCATATAATTAATTCCCAGGAGCCGGGTGGTCGGGACCCCTAGTACAGGACTCCGCTGGTGGTAGCTGCTTTGGGGACTATAGGTGGATGATCCAGGCTTACTGGCCCAGGTTGTCGCTGGTCAGGGCCTGCTCCCACTGCTCGTGTGTGGCACTACTAACGTTTTGTCCGGTTTGTCCCGGCATTCCCAATATGTATGGCAGAGCTGGGGCTTGCTCCGCACCAAGGACAGTAACTTGGGCATTGTGCAGCTCGAGTTCTTTTAACGCTGAGAAAAAAAAAAAGAAAGAAATGTCTGCGGAAGGAACGCGTGTTTTAAAGATCCCGCGCCTGACAGCGTTTCTCTGCTCGCCGTTGACACGGCGCGCCCGATATCAGACATTTTGAGTCGCTGTCATCCCTCCCTAGAGATCATAATCTTGCGCCTCCAGTAGTTTCGTGGGCTTCCAGCAGAACGAGACCAAAAAAAAATCAAGAAAAAATGCTTTTAAGTACTGTTCTGTCTATAGTTTCCTCCGAATCTGTGCATGGCTTCTTATTTGAAACTTTTTGAAACTAATCGAAAAGGGCCTCGTGGCCGGGGACCGAGATGGTGACGTGGTCTTGATGGAGAGTGAGCCTCATGGCACATTTCTCAAATAAAAAAAAAAAGGAGGGTGTTTCCCAGGAGAGTGTGTCCCAGATGGCGCGAAGTGCCTTAATACAGGGAGGTTTGTTGGACTTGGGAATGAGAATGACCGCCACGTGTTTCCACTCTGGAGGGAGGTTGCCAGGGATTCATAGTTGCTTATTTAGGTATGTCGTGAGGGCTGGATGTTAAGACGCAGAAGGGAAGTTTGGCATCCATTCTCGAGAAGAGAAGAATAGGTCGTTCGACATCATATAATGCCTTGCCTACTTTTGTCAGCCCAAGGATTCAGTTGTAAGCAACATGGAGGGCCTCCATTTCAGCGGCAGTGTAATTTATCAAGTACATATCCAGAAAATGATATGCGCTTTATTTCACAATAGGTTCAAGTACTTGCCGCCCTGGATTTGAATCGCACACCACTTGAGGAGGCTGCCTGAAGCCTTGTCAGATAGCTGCTCGAATCGTCGCTGTATCAGCAGCCATTGATGTTGTTGTCTGCAGCTGCTGCGTCGAATGGCGTGACGCAGTAGAAAAAAAAAAGAGAAAAATAAAAAATCCAGATGCTCCGTGGCCGAATGAGATGAGCAGGCGTGCGATATCATCTGATAACCTCGCGTGCTTTGTCTTAAGCGTCGTCAGCGAATACTGAATGGAATGCATCGACTGAATGCTGGTTCACTCTCGGCACGTTGCCCTGGAAGCCGAGACCCCCGCGCCCATTGCACTCTGAAGTGAATTATTTCTCGGCAGATTGCCATTGAAATTTCATATCTTTGCAGCGATACCCACGGCAGTGGCGTGTTTTGTGCTTGTCGCTGAGCCCGGTGGGTCTCTCGGCTGCGATTGTCTCATACGATCTCTGGCATTTTCCAGGAGGAGTATAATGCCTCGCCTTGACGCCCATCACAGCAATCTGAGCCCCATGTCTAAGTGGCCTAAACATAACGGTAACGTTCTGTTCCTTGTCGCTTGCGTATACAAACATGCCAGTGTCCGCCATGCTAGACGACGCAGGCGTCATGACGTGTCACATGCACGTCACCCCACGATGCTTCTGTACACCCGACCTAAGCGAACCATGGTAAGATAAGCGTCTCTAAATCATGCGGAGGTGCAGAACACTGGGCGAGCTCGGCCGCGCCATTTGGAGTCATTCTCTCTTAAATTACCCGTTGTCATTAAAAACTGGTCATCATGCACCATCCAGCACCGCTTCAACTGGAGGACCAGCTGGCCTTGGTGCACCAAGCCACGGACATTTTGAACATTTAGTCTGTGTTCTTTATTAAAATCAATTCTCACTCTCCACCTAAGCCGGATAAGTAGCCTTGCAATTCTCACCCCTTTGCTTCTGTTTGGCAAGTCAGGGAAAGCAGAACGCAACGTCTCTGAAAACCCCAAATGATTTAAGTGCTCTTTCAATCGCGTGTAGAACCGCTGTTTGGATAAACCGCCCAGGCGACTCGATGCGTCTCTGTTCTCTTCTCCTCAATTTACATTTCTGTCTTTCTTCAATTTCCTCCTCTTCATCTCCTATCTACGCCTGTAAGTGAGAGCATTGGCCCTGTTGATGGCAGACAGCAGGCCCGGGCTCCCTTGTCCCAGAGCAACTTGCTGCTAACTACAACCCACTCAATATAATAATACTTATTTGCATGCAATAAGTTTCCACATGCTGTATAATCTTACGAAAACGTGAGTTGTTATAGCGCTGCCATTTACAGCGATAGCCTCCCACGACTGACGATGAAGCCAAATCTGTAACAGTGATTGACGCTTTGGCTTCGTGCTTTGGCAAATTTAAATTTAATTCAAAATAAAATTTGGAATTTCAAGAAAAGATTAATTTAGAATTATATATACGTTTAAACTTGAAAATTAAATATAGTTATTAAAAATTGCAAGCAACTTTTAAGTTTATAAGTTATTCTGCTAAAGTATTTAAGCTTATTTAGGTATAACTTTAAACTTGTGTACTACAGATTTCATGTTTAAATTTAAATTTTAAATTGAAAATATGTTTGTTTGAATTTAAATTGCAAATTTTAAATTTGACCGCAGGGCTGGCTTAGTCGTTACAGCATCCACCTCGTTTGCGGGAGGTACGGGGTTCGATACCAAGTCCCGCCGGGTACCCACCGGTGACAAAATTGTTACCAGCTTTTCCCCTGTCCGGTGCTTGGCTTCTCTTGGGTGAAATTATTGGAAAATTGGTCTATGACCCCACCTTGTGTATTCGAGAAAACACCTTTTGCCATCGAGCTCTTTGACCAAAGCTGCCGTTGCGCGGTTAGAATCCATAATCATGAGCTTAAACTTTAAAGCAAGTATTAATTTAAGTTTGAACGTTGAATTCATATTTCAAATTAACATCACAGATTCCAAAAATTGCAATAAAAATTTTCAAATTTGTTAACGCAGAAATTTTTGGGAGAAGGCAAGAAAACCCTCTCTTCTTGGCGCGAAAATAGAATGGAGGGGACAGGCGCATCTCTCCTTGCGCTAGCCGCTTTTGCGGGCAGAAAATGGAGTGCAAATGAGTCTCACAATAAAAACTAGTTTAACGCTATAGAGTTAGGAATGTAAGTTCGGCGGCAGCCCCGAGGGTGCAAAAGCGAAATTCCGTTTGGTGGCAGCACCTGTAGGGCGATGACGAATTTCCCATTGGTCGATGACAATGCGATGTCACAGCCTCTGGATCAATTGACGAAGAGCACTACTTAACAAATAAAAATAAGAAATGGAACAAAAATAAAAATATACATGAATAAAAAGGAATAAACATATATAACAAAAGCAAAATGGTCAAAATAAAATTGAAGTGACGGCTCTTGTCGAATGTTTTAACTGTGTCGTGACCAAGTCGTGACCAAGTTTAGTTAGTTTTTCTTTTTAAATAACGTAGGATATGCAAGGCGACGCAGCTGACGCTTCTTCCTTGTGATTTACGAAGGACTTTTTCCGCGCGACGAAGATCCAGAACCGTCGACGATTCAGCACGCTGTAACAATTAGCTGTGCGGATTGGCTATTTAAGATATTTATAACAAAAATCTCATCGCGCTAACGAAACAGTGGAGTGGGGCGAAGAAAAAGGTACAACCTAAACGCGAAATCTGCAGGCAAAATGGTTCTTCATAAAGGGAGGGTTGGTGTTATACTATGTGACTTATAGAGCGAAAACACGGTATAGGAAGAGGTTCTTGTACCGAATGTGAACCTCAGATCAAAGATCTGTCTTCCGTGTACCCGGCATACACAGCACTCGCACTTCTAGATTCATGGTACCGTGTCCAGAATAGAGGTTTCTGGAGGCGTATCTATTTCTTGCTGCGCGACAAGAAGCCAACAGCCCGCAAGGTGTGGTGTGCACTGTTGTTGTTGTCTAAGCAACAAATGGCATATACCCACACTGGGGGATCGGCCAATAATTAGGAGGCATAGAAAGGCTAATGAGCAGAGCAGTTTTGTGTCAAAAACAATTTCCAAAATTAGCCCGCCGCGGTGGCTCAGTGGTTAGCGCGCTGGGCTGCTGACCCGAAAGACGCGGGTTCGATCCCGGCCGCGGCGGTCTAATTTCGATGGAGGCGACATTCGAGAAGCCAGTGTACTGTGCGATGTCAGTACACGTTAAAGAACCCCAGGTGGTTGAAATTTCCGGAGCCCACCACTACGGCCTCTCTCATAGCCAGAGTCGCTTTGGTATGTTAAACCCCATAAAACCAAAGCAATTTCCAAAATTATAACATACAAAAAAGGTAGACGATAACGCCCGCGGTTGAGCGTCACCAGGTGGTCCTTTTACAAGTAGGAGGTCGACTGAAATCAGCAAAGACAGAACGCTAATACTGCAGCATTTTGCGTAGCATTTTTAACTGCAAAACAAAGAGCACTACGACTGTATACAAGTATGATGGCGCCAACTGGTAGCAAGAAAGTACTGCTCAAGCTGAGGCCAAACTGCTGCAAGGATCCCTCCAAAACCTTTCTTCTCAAAGTGGCGAAGGGATGGCAAAACATCTAAACATGGTCACTTGATATGGCCTCACAGCGAAGTACGCGGATGGGATAGAACGCAGAACCAGACCAGTGTAAGCAAAGCGCATGCGGCCTGGTAAGTGAAACTCCAATCTGTCGTTTTTGGCAAAGAATCCTCCTCCACAGATGTCGGAGAGAGAGAGAGAAATGGACGTAAAGGCAGGGAGGTTAAACCAAGCGATGCCCAGTAGGCTACCCTACACTTGGGGAGGGGAACAAAGGGGAAAAATAAAAAAAAAGAGCGGCAAAGAAATGAGTTTTTCAAGTGACTCGTTTGTCGCAGTTAACAATATACAGGTGCCCCAGTGGTGGATGCTGATGTATACAGCAAGGGCGCACGTGTATATCCAGCTTATCAGTGTTATACTTTTAAACGTGGAAGGCTCTTAGCTCTCATTCTCGGCAAACTCAGGCGAACATCGTCCAAATCTGAAACCGAACAGGAGGGAGAAACTGCCGCTGAACATGGGGGCGAACTTAAAATAGCCCGAAAATTTTCGTCCCCATTGCGTACAGCAGAAAAAAAACTTCAGCCCCGAGAAGGAGCTATTAGATTAGCTCCGCTGCCTTTCTTTTTTTTTTTTTTTTTTTGCTTACAGGGGGATGCGGGTCTTAAAACTATTTTTCTATTTGTGACCTGAACCTTGTTATAATTACCATGAAAGTGTGCTTTTTACGTATAGTCCAAAATATGCACATACACTTTGAATAGTTCAACTAAAATATCACTTATAAGCAGTTTTATGGTTTTTAATTGGGCTCTTCTTTACAGGCTGCTAGCTAAAAAATGTTTATAAATTACTGGAAGTATTTACAGAACCGCATTACCGAAGATGAACTTTGGTGACACACCGTTTATACGCAACTTTACTGAGTAAATAATGTACATTGGTAGTAAAATCTATGTATGGAACGTAACCATTTGGTTGGCTGGCAATTTAGGAAAGCAAGTAATTAAAATTTAGCCACGATGAAAAAGCCAGTAAATATAGAATCAACGCACGCCACTACTCCTCCCAAATAAATTGATACCAAGCTCGTTTCAATTGCAAAGCAGAGAAAAAGCGCGCAAGGCCAATACTGCATTTGTAAATACATGAACCGAGATAAAGAGACAAAGTGTGTGTGCACTTATTGAGTCGTGGTGAAATCGTGTCACAGGAAAAAGGCTTAGCGTTGGCTGCGCTTTTCTGGTGCCATCTTGGAAGGTTTCAAACGAAAGGACGCGAAACGAGCTTTCAAACGGAAGAAAAGTGGCGGCGGTTGAAGAGCGGTTTCGTAATCAGCCTACGATTGCGTGAACTGGAACGCCATTTCGAATCTCGCGCTTTGTTTTTCGACGGCGCGACTCTCGATATAATTTTTTTTTTTATACTTCAGGACTGTTTCGAGCCTGGATATTTGTGGAGATGTAGCTTGAAGTATATTTAGCACAAAAAACTGTTTTTCTAAAAATCGGCTTTTTCGCGATTTTTTTCGATCTCAAGACCTGCATCCTCCCTTAAACGGGATATTTACTACAGTGTTGTGACGTTCTGTGTACGTGAACTACTTACGAAATATTTAGGAACCAGTGTGACATCCAGTTCAAAATAAGACGTCCGAGCGATTAATAAAGCTCTAGAATTATCAACTGAACCGTTAACTACTTTGATAAGGATAGTAAATATTTAGCAAAAAGTACTAAAAAGCAGACAGTTAGCAACCACTGCATTTACTACCCTTTCACAACCTTTTTTTTTTTTTTAGAGTCTAGAGAAAAGGCCGGCAGAAGCTCTTGGTTGGTTGGTTGGCCTCAAATAAAATGGCACATACCCACTACGGGGGAATGGCCAAGACACAGGCGGTGAACTGTTGGAATGATTAGGAGGTTTAGAGGAAAAGGAGTATTAATAGGGTATAGGCTGACAGATTGGACGACGCAACGACAGGGGTCCTGTTAGCTGGGAGATCGAAGATGGGACGATGGCTTTATCTGTGATGCTGTTGCATGGCAGGCTTTTCGGCTACTTCGTTTTCTAACTAGCTGCTTTATGTTGAGCGATATTCGGATAGCTCGCCGGCATTGCGGGCATTTGAGTCGCCTGATGTAAGCTCGTTTGACTTCTTTCTCCGAGGTGACATACTGTTCCGACGCCGCTGGCTTCACAACGCTAGAAGGAGAGAGCGGAGATATTCAGAACAGAACAAGCGAACGCATGTGGTTGAAAGAAGCGACGCCGAAGAGGACGAAGCGCGGCCGCGAGCAGCAGCCGGCCACGGCGGAGACGAAGCTCTTCGGCACTGACGTCGCCGAGCTGCAGGCATGGCGGTGCGGGCCCCAAGGCCGCCGGCGCCGGCGGCGGCTGGAGCCGCTCGGCGGCAGTCCTTGGCACCGACGGCGGGCGCCACTACAGCCGGGGCGACCCAAGCGACCGAGAAGGGGACCGACAAGAACAGGGACTTCGCGGAGACGCTCACCTCTGAATTCCAGGCTGCCGGCGACCAGAGCCAGGGTATGCACGACGACCCTCGCAACGCGTACCGCGCCAGAAAGAACTACGTGCTCTTCATCGAGATCATCATGGCTGTGTGCGTAATCGCGCTCATCGTGGGCACCGTGGTCATGTTCGTCGTAGGAAGCAACACTGGCGTTATAACGCTCAAGCCGGATGCTGGATTGACGGAACGCCCGGCGGAACCCGTCTCCAGCCAGAACACGTCGTCCAATGAGAACCCTCAGCCGCTCGGCAACGAAGATTACGAGGAAGATGTGACCTGATCCTCCCCCGGGATTGTGCGACTCCTGGATAGAGGGAGCCGTGGGCGTGCGGCCGTGTAGACTTGTGCCGCGCTGCTAGGTGATCTCGCGGACAAGGCCAGTGGTGACGGGGGGGCCACCGATCGAACATCCGCCCACGACGGAACCTCAGGGGCCACGTGCAAGTGTCATCACCTGTCCTTCAGCATCATCATCATCTTGAGCGACCTGAAAAATAGTCACCCTAGCGCTCAGACAAAAAATAAAGTGCAAAGCATTTCGTGTCAGGAGGATCGATGTTCACCATTCTCGTATTAACGAAGACCTTTTCCCGCGTTATGCTCTCTGATCTTTGCTACGCAGACGTATACCCCTGCACAGTAGCCATGCAGAATGCTGTTGCGCTTTTTCGTGTGCAGCAGCAATACACTCATGCACCTGCCCTTTGTGTTGGTCCACGCATTGCCACGTGACATAGGTTTTCTTTCTTGTTTTGAATGGCGGCTATTAAGGCTTATATTTTCTTTGAAGGTGTGCGTGACCAAATGTGCACTTTCATCCGTTTGCACTCATCCAGACAGTGCAAAACAAGAGAAACCTTTATGGAGAATTTCTCACGTGATCTGCGTTGAAGCCTCCATAGCCGCGTATGAAAAAGTTCCATTCACTCAAAGCCGCACTGCAGTGAATAAGCGACAGCTATAATGTCACGATATCAAGAGTGGAAGCCGATGCCAGTACCGCTATAACACGTTTCGTCATTGGCTCGCGCCCATGCCAATGACGAAATGGTCTGTACTGTAACTGCAGCGCAAAATAAAAGAATCATGGGGGAAAGTGTGACAAGTGGGAAAACCGTGTATACAAAGTACGATCGATTTCCCATGGATCGTTAAGACCGGGGCAGTGGTTTGTGAGGTGCGGTGAAAACATCCCCTGGCTAGGACATGGGTTAGTGATTGGTCGAAACTGATGGCTGCTCATGCCCAGCCATAAACTGAGGACCCAGAGGGGAGTCATCGACTCTCCGCACTTTCACGAACGGATTTTCCACTTTCCGAGAGTGGGGTTCGCCAGAAGACGCGCGTGAAGCGGCATGAGGCGCTGATGACGTATACATCGTCGCCCGTGAACGATGAGGATCAGCATGATCCGAGGCGATGACGAAATCGGAACAAGAATGGGGGGCCAGAGATGAGTGAGACATTCCTGCAGAGGAGGTCGACCAAGCCTCGTTTCAAGATACCCCCGTCCGCCAAGCGAGGTCGGCTGCAACTTCTAGCCGCACAAAGAACAGCCCGTCTAGACATGAGTCTAGACGCTTCTGCAGCCATAACCATAGCGCTTCTGCAGCCATAACCAACTACAACCACAGAACCACCACAGCGACCTCAGTAACGTCCAGGCTACAGTATATTTCTGGTAATTAGTACACAGTAGTACACTGTACCTCTAGTGCACTGCGGTCCATACACCGCCCCATACGTACTACGGGTTAGTGGAGGCAGAGTTCAACATTAAACTAGTGAGGGCCCACGCATCATACCTCAAGATGACCTCTAACCCTCGCCCGCCTTTGTCTTTATGACAGTGTAGTTTTACCACCACTACCACCACCATCATCAACCTGACTACACCCACTGCAGGAGAGAGGCCTCTCCCATATCTCTGCAATTATAGTTTATGGGGGTTTAGCGTCCCAAAGGCTATGAGGAACGCCGTAGTGAAAGACTCCGGAAATTTCGACCACCTGGGATTTTTTAACGTGCAATCAAATCGTACAGTACACGGGCCTCTAGAATTCCGCCTCCATCGAAATTCGACCCCCGCAGCCGGGATCGAACCTGAGTCTTTCGAGACAACAGCCGGGTGTCATAACCATTGAGCCACCAAGACAGAACATCTCTGCAATTAACCCTGTCCTATAGTTTTACCACCACCATTCAAGTTGTCGTTGGCCCTATTCCGTGTGTCCTTCTCTCCAACCCCAAAGGGTTCCTATAGCGGTGGCATCGCGAAACTATTCCTGCGCTGATATCCAAAGTCTCCACGTGCCGAACTAAACGTACTGCATAGGCTGCGTTGGGCATCAAAGTCTTCTTCTAATGACGACGATGCGCTCTTACAAGCAACCAGTGTCGTCTGTTCGGTTCCTGACTGGTCAACGCCAATCTCAGCGGAGCGCACATAGCACAGCAGTAATCATCGCCATCCTTCTGTTCGCGGAGAACTGGAATTCGTACAGCCAGCCCCATCGCCACTGCCATCGCCAGGAGCAGCAGCAGCAGCAGCAGCAGCGCAGGGCCGACCGGCGGCTCACGACCGCTGTCGGCGCGGTCCTGTGGGCTGGCCTGTACTCCGATGAAGGCTGCGCCGCCAGAATGCCGCGCTACTTCGTGGTCGTCTGGCCTCCGCCCATGAGGTTCTCCTGGTGCGCCCTCCTCTTCGCTTCTTGTATAGCACGCATGCCTGCATGGTGGTCGTGGTGTCGATGCGCGCGGGAGTCGTTCGAATAATACGTGTTTAGACAACACTTATTCATTGAGACGGCATTCGTCTCGAAAGCAACAGATGACAATGTCGTCAGAAGATTACTCCTCAGCGCAATATTTCGAGAGTGTGGTCCATGTGTTCATGCCAATGCATGCATAAACGCACAGAAGAGCTGAATGAAATTTCGGCTGGTCAGACATTATAAAAGAAACGAAGAGCCGCAGTTAATGATCCGATGACTGGAACATAGCACTCAGCGTCGGAACAGTCTAATGCCGACCTCCACAGAAGGGCTGTGTCCAGATCAGACAATTCTTTCCCCGCGTTCCGCTCGACCCTCTTCTTTTTTTCTTCATTCACGCTTATTGTTAGCCTCAGTTGTCTCAAGAGATCGATTAGGCGACATTGCTTCTCGGTGTGACGCAGAAAAAGCCTTCATCCTCGAGCGGAATCAGAATCATTGCGGCGCACACAAATCAGCTTCGTTTCCTCCTGCCTTAGACAATGCGGCCATAGCCACAGCTTGAGAGCAGGTTCGCCGTCCAAAATACAAGAAAATTGTGCGTCGGTGGCGAAGGGCAAAGGGAAAGAGTGATAACGTGTTAACGGCGAAAATTTAAGCTTATTTTGACAAATTACTGCGTGCGCGTTAAAAACAAAAATATGAATGCTTTATGTGCAGGAATTATTCCTTTTTAAAATAATTTAATACGTTCGCTAGTCATACACCACGTGCACTCAACTCACCTATACCGAAACTAGCTGTAGTTTTCTACTTAAAGGCATGCGCGGCGGCAGAACCAAACCAAACGTGAAGTCGAGCGCGCACATGATTTGCTTCATGGCCAAACCGAGAACCGGCTTCAGCTTCTGACTGAATTACAGTTGAACCTCGTTATAGCCCGAGTTGACCGAGCTTCCAAGAGGAATCATCATTCATTCGTTATATCCATTATTTCCTTACAAACTGTTCTTATAACGAGGTTTGACTGCATTAGTGTCAAGCTAGAGGCTTAACCGTCGCAATTTATTTATTTTTTACTGTTTTGCCTAATAGCGCCGCGCGATCCCCCTACCTTTTTAATTGATACCGTTAGACTTCCCAGATCCGCTGTTTTAAAGAACTCAGTATTGGCTGCAGTGCTTCTGTATACGTCTGCACCGCATTTGGCCGTGAAATCTGCCAGCCTTGCCCCGATATAATGTCGCCAGTATCGGTGGTCCTCATTGAGACTCCGCGGCAGCGGCCGCTGCTCTGTAAAGATATGTCATTACGATACGCTAATTTTATGAGGTACAATAATTGTGGGGCACAAAAGTTCACCTTAAGAGTATGACGCGATAGCGTGAAAGGGTCTCTTGGGGAGACCCCTGGCGCATCTTTTCTCAGACATCGGTAGGCTTGATGCCATCACGTACTGCTTTATTATACATCATAGTCAATATTAATTGGTGACGCTAATTAGTGACTCTAATTACTTAAGTGTTTGAGTAGTAGAATTCGTCTGCTGTGTAGTGTTAGGTTCAAGGAATCCATTTATCCCACTGAACTTACCTTCCTCACTGCTGAAGAGGTAAGGCGCCCGGCTCCCGACTCAAAGGACAGCGGTTCGATTCCACTTGGTCAGCTCTTTTCAGCGAAACTGGTTTTCTACGCCACTACCCTATCGGCTAATCAGAATATTCAAATCACGTCAGCGCCAGGTTCCCGCCCAACGGGGCTTTCAACGCTATCTCGTTAGTATACGTTTTTAGAATACCGTGGACCTATTAGTGGAGACGTGTATTGGTGCACCGGACGCCTCCTTCGCACGCGCAGTATTCCTGCCCTTAAAACGCCTAATAGCTGCTCAGAGAATTCAGCCCTTGCAAATGGCGCCATATTGTTCACAGACCCATGCGGAAGCTGTTGGAACGACAAAATTCCGACGCGAGACGTTTTCCTCACCGGTGTACTGTCGATTCTAGAGGGGCAACTAGACAAAAAAGGATGGTCTGCCTTGCCCCTTAAAAAGAAATCTGCAATTGTTTTCTCATGTGAATTAAAAAAACTGCCGCATCACCAGCCGGCGTCAAACGATATCTGCTCAAGACTGCTCAAAAAATGAAAGAACACGGACATCAGTGGCTCCAGCGTGCCATCGATAACGTCACAGATCACGGGAAACGCTTTCTTATCTACTAAACTCCGAAAGTCCTCCACTTCGCACTATGAACCGAAGCTTCCCAAATGGTGTAGCAAAACAGCGTTAACTTGCACTTCCCTACAAGAGCATAAGGTCATGGTGATCCGGCTGCCACCCAACGCCACTTGTGGTGGATGCACATGCGGGACCAAGTCACAGTTCTGGCCATCACGTGGTCACGTCACGTGTCTCAGCCGCGTTCAATCGCACCCGCGTGCTTCTTGGTAGCTGGCTGCAGGTCTGCTGACGACACTATTGAGGCTTCACTGCCTAACGTAAGAGAGATTTAGCGTATAGAGACGTGTTAGCTGAGACGTATGCCGGTTTACCGGACGCCGGCTGTGCACGCGCAGTGCCTACCGTTAAGCTACAGTCAGTCGTTAGCTGCATGCAGCTACAGCGCGCATGCGCAGATATCAGTACGATTTGAATGACTGCTACCGTAGTGCTATACCACCTTTACCGACCTCAACTGAGCACGCGAGGGTAGCATGGTGCATGGAAACGCTGCAGCTGAGTCTAGAGCCGTGCCAAGACGTGCTGCTCTCTCGCAGGTACGTGGTGACCCGACGCAACGCGGAGAACTTCGCGCGCTCGTGGTTGTCGTGGCTGCAGTGCCAGTGGCTGCCCGAGGAGCCGGACCCGTTCTGGTCGGCGGCCTCCACGTGCGCCTGGGCGCTGGCGCTGTGCGACGGCCGGCCGCAGAGGACGCTGCTGTCGCTCGCCGTCGAGATGGAGGTCCTGAGCAAGCCCGCGCTCAGCAGTCGGATGCCCTTGTACGACTGCGACGCCTGAACCCGTCCCGCTCCCCTCTCGGTACCAGCATCGGGGCGAATGTTGGCGCCAGCTGGAAGAGATCGGATGGAGGCGGTGGATCGCTCTCTCTGTGTAGCAGCCGAAAAGTAGTTTTTACTCTATGGCAGCCTGACGTAGGTGGTCGTCGCTTCTGGATGCAGAAAGGAAGAGGCGCGAGCTGGCAGATTAACGAAAACTGAAGGCTCCTTCTCGTGAGCAGAGCCAGAACTACACCCCGTGGAGATAGAAATAGCCGCTTTGAACAACACTGACGAATGCCGATTCGAGCGATTTGTTTTCACTTTCTCGCTAGGAGTATTCTTAGAGTCAGTGGTCAACTGCAGCCTATGAAAAGTAACTAAACAATTACAAAGAATTAATCGATTACTATTACGTTATTCTTCATCAATATTTTGTTAGCATAGCGCAAATGATACGCGGACGAGAATGCGCTGGTTGGCTGGCTTGATCTATGGTCTTTTGCACTTGATACAATAGTAATTTTACCTGCAGGCGTTTTCCAAACGTTTCTTCGTTACTTTTTTTTTATGTTGGCGTGTGAACTCAAAGTACCTCTCAGTACGCGCCGAAAGGAAGCGCGTTGCTTTGATATACCTTGCGCACCACCTCGGCGGTATGCAAAGCGCCGCTCTTCGCTGTTCGCGCTATGAGTGGACAAAGCCGAAGCTCTCTAAGCATGGCATTGGTTGGTTTATGGAGTTTAACGTTCCAAAGCAACTCACGCTATGAGGGACGCCATAGTGGAGGGCTCCGGATAATTTCAACCACCTGGGGTTCTTTAAGATGCACTGACGTCGCACAGTACACGGGACTCTAGCATTTCACTCCCATCGAAATGCGACTGCCTCGGTTAGGGTCGAACCCGCGTCTTTCGGGTCAGCAGCCGAGCGCCATAACCGCTGAGCCACCGCGACGGCTGAAACATGACATTCCGTTGTGTCGTGGAGCAGCGTGAAATGCGAAGCTGGGAACACAGGGATAGTCAAATGCAGGCCGCTCGGGACTGCATGAGCTGACACGCGCGCGCGGCTTCTCGACAACTCGACCTATGTCGCTGTAACGCGTAGGAATTCCACGCTAGACCAGTGCTCGCAACCAAGTTCAAGTTATGGGGTTATACCACAGGTTACAACTTGATTTTGGTAAAAACAAAAATGTAACAAATTACTAGTAAGTGGTTACTAAAATAATAATTGGATTACCGGAAACGTAACCTTACAAAAAGTAATTAATGCACTGCGGAACTCGAAGAAAACGTAATTATTGCAAGTAATTAGTTACTTATAACATGTTGCAAGTATGGCTTGGAGTGTTCATACAGTGGTGGAGTATTTGGGTGACATAGGCCACAAGTCCAGAAAGTTATTTTAGAGCATAGTGCGATCCCACTTAGCACCCTCCGCCCTCTGAAAAAAAATATAAATACAGCACCAAACGGTTAGTAGTGGCGCTCTGTACAATCAGCAGCGAAAGTGTACGGGACGCAATTGTGCGGGGAAAAAAAATTACATGCATACTCCATCCATTAATATCAATAATAATAGTCTAAGTCGCGATACAGCACCAATAAATTTGTACCGAGCTTAAAAATCCCGCAATCTTTTGCTGACTGCATGCACGCTGAAGGCTCCTGTTCGACAATTGCTCGATATTTGTGAATTACTATAGTATAGTGTTGCCACACTCGCAGGAATCGCCAACATCTTATCTTAACTGCCCACCAGCCCTCTTCGTTTGCATCTGTCTATGCTTCCTAAAAGAGTACAATACCAAACTATGTGTAAGACATTAGTATACATTGATCACCACCTGCTATTCACCTGTGGCTGCTAAGTAATTTACAATCGACTTTCTTCCCTCACTTGTTTCAATTTCAACACCCAAGCGATGGCTATAACGTCCAAGGTGAGTATAGGCCCCGTGAAGCATGAATAATCGCTCATTTGTCGTTTTAATTTCTTACACTGAAGAAGCAGCGATTATATTGCAGTTTTCTTCATGCCTCACGTGACCCATACTGACCTTCGACGTCACAGCCATCACTCGCTGTTGAAACCATAGGCGGTAGAAGATAATTTCATTTACAATTTTTTTACCGGTCCTATGCGAATACCACGGATGATCACTTTATTCTGTCTAACGTATAACTGCAAAAAAAAATAAGCTCAGCGCCACATCGAGGCGCTGTCCCATTGTGCATGCACTCGCTCTTACAAAGCGATCCTCCTTTCGCTCCGGGCTGGCTTCAGTGGCCTCACTGAAGTTTGCCCCAGGAGCCGGCTCAAACCGCAAAAGGTACAACTAACGCTTTACAAACAAATGTATATTACGCTTTACAAAGCAAAGCACTCAACACTGCCTCGGTAAGCCGGTCCCACATTTGCTTAAGACCATCACCTAGGAGTAATTCAAACATGTTTCCAAGCTTGAATGGTTTAGTTCATGAGCACACATACTTCCTACTCCGCATCTGCGATTTCTTCGTCTCCATGTATTGACCCAATGGACAGGCGTGACCAAAACAGGATACGTAATATATCTGGAAAGCACAAGAGTCGGCTCGTCAATTGCAATGGCTTTGCCGATAAGGAGACCCATACCCATGGAGACCCATACCCATGGAGACCCATACCCATGGAGACCCATACCCATGGAGACCCATACCCATGGAGACCCATACCCATGGAGACACATACGCAAGCACTCCCAAAAGACCGATGCACAGCGCTGCGGTAGAGAGATGCAGCATATTGGAGATGTACTAGCGGATACGTGTAACGGACTACTGGACTCCGACTGCGCACGCTTAATGTCCCATATTGCCCCGCCCATGCCACTGCTCGTGCTCAGCTGGCATCCAGTAAACCGGCATGCGTCTCCGCTAGTACGTCTCCGCTATGCTACTCGCACATCTCTTATAACTCTCGCCAGCTGAAAATAATACGTTTGTCGGAGATGCAATGTTTCGACTAAAAGGTAATGCTTTTAGTGCACAGCCGCTGGTTTCGATCAATGCAGTGGAAGCGACGTTTTTTTTTTGTTTACACTTATATTTGAATGCAGCCGCTGTGACCGGGAAGGCAATCTGGCGTGGCCCAGATCTGTTGCCCGAGGCTCCCGGAAATGGCGGCAAGACGTCACAGCCCTTCTTTCACCGCATCGCCAAGGGGAGCGGATATTTCACAACGTGTCGTTCTCTTTTGTATGAAACAACGCCGCCGCTCCAGGATTGACCACAAAATCGTGTCGGGCCACGACAGAAAGGAACCCGCACTCTTGGAGACAGTGCACAATGCTTTTCCGAGCTACCCGAGGCACTTGCGGGCGATTGCACCACAAAGCCTGAAAGCAGCGTTTTTGTGCTATGACTGCACAGTCGTGTTTTTGCACTCGAACGCACAAGGCTTGGTACAAAGAAGAGGCCCTTCAAACACGCAGCGATTAACTCTTGAACAAGCAAGCACTACGGACATAACATCAAAGACTGCGAACTTGGCCTTTGTGAGAAAAAAAAGACTATCAGTTTAAGGCTTGTTTCTCAAACTGGAGGAGTTCTTTCCTGAACGGCACACCTGCAGATGTCCTGCCAGGAGCTAGCGTACCTGATAATAATCTCAGGTGAACTAGAGATGAGCAAGAACGGTGTCACCGCCGTTCTGTGCCAATACTTCGACAAAGAAATTTCGGTGAGACCACAAAGGTCACCCTTTGCCTAGTTCGTAACCGGTGCGGGCGAGTGACCTAACAGTCCCACGGCTCACCGAGACCTCATATCGATTGGGCTGGCCTCACTGAATCTCAACGTCTTTGATTGAGGTTG
The DNA here is from genome assembly GCF_055824585.1 of Amblyomma mixtum. Lineage (NCBI taxonomy): Eukaryota > Metazoa > Arthropoda > Arachnida > Ixodida > Ixodidae > Amblyomma > Amblyomma mixtum. The sequence continues at coordinate 315,276,531 of NC_143012.1, forward strand.
AACTTAGATGATGTGACCTCGCTGAAATTTCAACGCGCACGGACTACCGCTCGCAACCTCACCGCAAATCCACTTGAGGTTGAAAGCTGAAGGACTTCATCCCAGTTGAATCGTCCGGCATTGCAGTCAGTTAACGTGATACTACAGGGCAGCTATGAATTATCCAGGATGCAAGGCGCACCTTATCAAAGTAATCAACATAAATATTAAACGATCCAGACGCTGCGTCGGGATCCATTATACTGCGATTTTTGTATTTGATCTATTAAAAATGAAAGGATGGACTGACGACGAAAGCCTCTTTGCTCAATGTCCTGAACAGTTTCCCAAAATTCGACTATGAGGGAAATCTGCCTCAGCGCTGAGGGTACCTTTTAATCAGCATGAAACAGATTATACGTGTACAGTACATTGTGACTTTCGCTTGTCCGATACACCGGCGTCCACTTCTATACCGAGTCCGCTCGTTTTTTGTCCTCCCGTCCCCATGTCTGTCGGTCCGCACAAGAGCACCTGTTCAAAGGTGAGCCTTGCCCTTAGTGTCCACCTGCGCTTATCCTGCCTACCTGTGCGCACGCCGGACGTCACACATGAGCCAAAATACCTTTTACAGCTAGCGCTGTAATGAATGGACTTCAGCGGGAGCCTTCCTCGTAAGTATTCGTCTGAGCTCAGCTGGATAACAGAGAGCCCCCGGATTTACAAGTGTAGATGACAACCCCGATAAACGTATGGAGCTGAGCTCAGTTAAGATAAACGCAGCACGGTGCTGTTGATCTGACCCGCAAGGGGTCGAAACCGGGGGCCAGGTGCTGCCGGCACCGCGTGATGAGGTTGGGGAAGGAGGCCCCGGAGCGTCGTCCTATAGGATGACGAAAGAAATAATTATACAACTAGAAAATTGCGCAGTAACAGTCTCACTTCTCGGTGAACACATCAACCGCAACGCGGAGAAGAGACAAAGCAGGGAGTGAAAGAAGAGAGAATAAGCTTCATTACTGCAGGACACCGTAATAATCCCGACCACCTGAGTTCCCACAGCACACGGGCGTTTCGCCTGCATCGAAACGATGCCGCCAAGGCCTGGACTGAACCCGAGTCCGGCTCAATAGCAAGCGCTCTAACAACTGAGACAAGGGGGGTATACATAAAGTGAAAGCGGGACAGGATTTTTTTTTTTAGGAAAAGAAAGAGGCAAAGGAAAGAAGAAAGGTTGAAGTGTCCTCAGCGGACACCTCAACCGCGCCGTGAGAGGAGGAATGAAGGAGGGAGTGAAAGAAGTAAAAGAAAGCGCGAAGGATGAGAGAACATAAGCGCAACTGCAGTCAGATCAGTGCACCTGGAAATCTTGCGGCGCACAGCGGCGGATGCAAGGAATGCACCCCTCATTTCCATCAAACGACAGTTTTGCTCAAATCCAGAGACAAACTAAGCTGGGGAAAGCTTACTGCTTGGAATCAGAAGAAGAACAGCCACATGTGACGATCAGCCAGTTATGCTTTTCATACAAGAGAGCGAATTTTTGGAAAAGTAAAAACAAATGGAGATACTATCTTCTAGCGGGTACAAAAATTTAGGAAGCCTATCTTGCTTTTCAGCGTGTGAACGATAAGACAGATGTTGCCCTGACTGTCTGTTTTAGAAATTTTGTTTTCGCTTAGAATGCCTATGTAAGAATGTACTCCGGATCAAATTTTCAACGTTCTGCGCTATTTCCCTTTTTGTGTCGAAGTTTCTAAAAAGTGGAACTATGCAATACCATGACAATAACGACTGGCCCGATCCAAAACGCTGTTAACTGTTAGGACATTGCGCCACAAATAGCCATCCATGGACCGCGGATCATCAGGATGTTCCGCTGGATGGTGTCACCCACACTTCGCGCACTTTTACGTGGGAAGCTCCGAGACACCCTTAGAGCGTGTGGGGGTAGCGGTCTCGGACTCAAAGGAGATGCCCTCGACTCAGCGTGGCAAACTCAGCGGAGACCAGCTACCAAGTGACAAGAGGTTTTTGGGCGTTCGGTGCCCAGCTTTCGCCGGTCGTAAGCCAGAGAATGGGTCGGAGCCAAAGGTTCACAAAACAAAACAAAGTTTATAAGCAAAGAGACGATACAGAGGATTACACAATCACTAGTACAAGCACCTGCAAAGTGATTAACAAACAATGCAACTCGGGCAGAGTTAAACTCGAGAGAGAATGCAATACAAAGGCAATATTGCACCTAAAGTGCACTAACACACGAGAGAGAGGTAAACAAACAAAACACAATTTGTTCACCGGGCACTGCGGCAGTCCGACGACCAGAGTTCCACGACGATGCCGTCCTGCAGACTGGCGACCGTTGCCTCGTTGGTCCGATGCTGGCCGAGTGGTGTTTTCCCGGGAGTCGAACGGGCGCGCTTCTTCGAAGCTTAAACGGCGGTCCGGACTGACTGATAGCGGTCAACGTCCTCTTTTATAGACCAGAATTTTGAGCCTGTCCCGGGCGCGGCCATTTTGCGCCGACTGGCGCGCCGCGGTGCGGGCGTTTCTTTGGGGACTGCGGGGCTGCGGCAGTTCCGCGGCCGCGCCTGCTTATAGCCGCGCTTCGGGCGCTAAAAAAACATTGTCGAGCATACTTCCGCTGCGTGGCTGTGTCGCAGGAAGTATTTGCGTTATTAAAGCGATAACACTGACGCGTTTTAATGAGTTTGACATTCAGGTTAATTGTGCCGGCGCTTAGAACGCGCTCGTGCTTATATCGAATTCCGTCTTAGTGCTCCACCGCAAAGAAACTTTTTGTTCAATATCAAGCATTAGGTGTGCGGATAGCATGCAGTTCCAATTCCCATGCACTCTTATTCCTTCCTGCCGGCCGGCCATAAAGCCCCCCCCCTTCCACAAACAGGGCTTTCTTGTCGCCGCGCCAGTTTATCAACAAATTACCACTGTGAGCTCCACTGAGTCGCAGCGCCAACAGAAAACAAATTTTGTCATGGTTTATACCACCCGGTGCATAAAAACGTACTTTCGCTTAATTTATCAAAGCTTGAATAGATATGAGCAGCTAATCCAGCTTTCACTAATTCTGAGGTCCGAAGTCGCGTTATTTTATTCAGGAGCTCCCGCCGCGTGTGAGAGCGTTGCGTAGCCGTTTGGATAAGTGTGGAAAATGTAATGAAATCGCGCATAGTATTTTCCTATGAATAAGGTAGATACCGCACCGCTGCAGTGGCTCAGTGGTTACGGGTCTTGGCTCTGGCCCAAAAGACGCGGGCGCGATCGCGGCCGCGGCGGCCGAATTTCGATGGAGGCGAAATTCTAGAGGCCCGTGTGCTGTGAAATGTCAGTGCACGTTAAAGAACCCCAGGTGGTCGAAATTTCCGGAGCCCTTCACTACGGCGTCCCTCATAGCCTGAGTCGCTTTTGGACGTAAAACCTTAATAAACCAAACCAAACTAGTGTAGATACTAACAGCAGAAAGATACTGCAGATAAACCTTTACCCCCAAAGATCCCTCTGACATGCGTGCGAAAAAAGCTGCTGAAATCGGTAGCGGTCGTGCTTACAATCCTGTGCATGAAATGTGTTCAATGGGAACAAGAGCAAGCTCAGCGTAAGGATGCCGAACACGTACTGGTGATCGAAAACACGCGCTCCGTCGGGACAACCTTCAGTCTGCAGCTCGCCTATCCAGTTACTACTCCACTGAGTCAAATCAACGATCTACATTCTGATGCATAAAATTATCATAGATGATATCGCACGTAAAAGGCGACAACAAACGACACGACAGCGCAGAAATCTGCTTAGAAGTGCTGGTTTCCAGTCCGTACACTACCTGGTCGACTACCCTCGTATGTCACGTTAACGAGTAACTGCGCACAAGATAACCGCAGTACTGTCTGGAAGAGGGAAAATTTGAGTAGTGACGCACAGCACACACCCTCATACGTGAGCTGATGGAGCACAACAACGGCAGAAGCGAACACGTAAACATGCGTTCTACGCGCGGCGCCGGCGCGACCCGCAGTCCCTCGGGCCGCGCGCGCCGACAGATGGCGACTGGTGTCGAGAGTAGGAGCGCGCCCGCAGCCTGCGTGCGAGGGACCAGATTTTTTTACCCTCGCACGCAGGCTGCGGGCGCGCTCCTAATCTCGACACCAGTCGCCATCTGTCGGCGCGCGCGGCCCGAGGTACTGCGGGTCGCGCCGGCGCCGCGCGTAGAACGCATGTTTCAGTGTTCGCTTCTGCCGTTGTTGTGCTTCATCAGCTAACGTATGAGGGTGTGTGCTGTGCGTCACTACTCACATTTTCCCTCTTCCAGACAGTACTGCGGTTATCTTGCGCGCAGTTACTCGTTAACGTGACATCCGAGGGTAGTCGACCAGGTAGTGTACGGACTGGAAACCGGCTCTTCTAAGCAGATTTCTGCGCTGTCGTGTCGTTTGTTGTCGCCTTTTACGTGCGATATCATCTATGATAATTTTATGCATCAGAATGTAGATCTACTGATTGGACTCAGTGGAGTATAGTAACTGGATAGGCGAGCTGCAGACTGAAGGTTGTCCCGACGGAGCGCGTGTTTTCGATCACCAGTACGTGTTCGGCATCCTTGCGCTGAGCTTGCTCTTGTTCCCATTAAACACATTTCATGACACGATTGTAAGCACGACCGCTACCGATTTCAGCTGCTTTTTTCCGCACGCATGTCAGAGGGATCTGGGGGGTAAAGGTTTATCTATACTATCTTTCTGCTGTTGGTATCTACACTAGTTTGGTTTGCTTTATTAAGGTTTTACGTCCCAAAGCGACTCAGGCTATGAGGCACGCCGTAGTGAAGGGCTCCGGAAATTTCGACCACCTGGGGTTCTTTAACGTGCACTGACATCGCACAGTACACGGGCCTCTAGAATTTCGCCTCCATCGAAATTCGGCCGCCGCGGCCGTGATCGAGCCCGCGTCTTTTGGGCCAGAGCCGAGAGCCGTAACCACTGAGCCACCGCAGCGGTGCGGTATCTACCTTATTCATAGGAAAATACTATGCGCGATTTCATTACATTTTCTACACTTAGCCAAACGGCTACGCAACGCTCTCACACGCGGCGAGAGCTCCTGAATCAAATAACGTGACTTCGAACCTCAGAATTAGTGAAAGCTGGATTAGCTGCTCATATCTATTCAAGCTTTGATAAATTAAGCGAAAGTACGTTTTTATGCACCAGGTTGCATAAACCATGACAAAATTTGTTTTCTGTTGGCACTGCGACTCAGTTGAGCTCACAGGGGTAATTTGTTGATAACTGGCGCGGCGACAAGAAGGCTCTGTTTGTGGAGGGGGGCTTTATGGCCGGCCGGCAGGAAGGAATAAGAGTGCATGGGAATTGGAACTGCATGCTAGCCGCACATCTAATGCTTGATATTGAACAAACATTTTCTTTGCGGTGGAGCACCAAGACGGAATTCGATATAAGCACGAGCGCGTTCTATGCGCCGGCACAATTAATCTGAATGTCAAACTAAATGTCATTAAAATACGTCAATGTTATCGCTTTGATAACGTAAATACTTCCTGCAACACAGCCACGCAGCGGAAGTATGCTCGACAATGTTTTTTTAGCGCCCGAAGCGCGGCTATATGCTGGCGCGGCCGCGGAACTGCCGCAGCCCCGCAGTCCCCAAAGAAACGCCCGCACCGCGGCGCGCCAGTCGGCGCAAAATGGCCGCGCCCGGGAGAGGCTCAAAATTCTGGTCGTCTGTTTGTTCAACGCGCCAGAGTAGGCGCGCACATACACGCAGCATTTGCAGTGCTGTCTCCCCTCTTCTCACGCCGGCCGCGCGTCCTCATTGGTTAAAGTCAGGAGTCGTTTCGCGAAGGTTCCAGCGTGTTCTAGCGTGGCGCCGTCGTGGCGGCGTAGCCGACGTCCGAGTGCAGAGGAGGGGGACATGTCTTAGCGCACGCAAGGCTTCCCCCTCTTCCCCCGGTTAACAGTAGAAAGGCCTCGCACGTTCTAGACAAATCGGCGTGGATGACTCATTCCTTCGGCGCACGCCGTGGCGGTGGAGAGAGAGGCACACGCTCGGCGGGGGCTTTCCCTACCGTGCGCGCGGCAGTTTTTCTTTGTTTGTTTCTAAAATGCGCCGAATTTTGTGACAGATGGTCTAGAATCATTCGTATTTTAGCACGTCGTAGTATCGCGTAAAAGATCTCAGGAGTTTCATCCTCAGAGCCTCGTCTGCCATGTTCATTAGGCTGTCTAAGCTTGCGTGCCTTCCTGCTGGTGCCCGATTCCACTTCTCTAGCAAGGCGAAAGTTTCACGCTAAGGACAAGGTGCTCCTCGTCTAACATCAACGCACCTAGCAACAGTGATTTTTCGGTTCTAACATTCCGTATTTTTTCTTTTACCGCGTTGGATGTTTATCGGCGTTTTGCGGTTAAAGTCCGCAGCCTGCTTACATCCCCTACGCCAACGCGCACTCGGTTTCTTCGTCGGCTGCTGAGCCCAGGACGCGGTTTCAAGCCAGGCCGCAGCGACCGCTTTTCGATGCAAGCGAAACGCAATAGGCGCACCTGTGATGTGTGATGTCACTGCGCGTGAAAGGGCTGCTTTCGAAAAAAAACAGTGTCCTGCGGCATTTTATAGTTTTTAACCTCTTGAACAATAATATCTCGCTTAAAAAGGGTAAAAATAAACACAAACGGCGGTTTCTTACAAGAAAACGAGCACCAGCTCCTCAGGGCACCGAGCTAAAGCCGCTATTGTCCGTGATTGGCCGGGACCGTAGTGACGTCATCCGCACTTTCTCCGGCCGGCGCCGACGGTGTTGTTGCGCAACGATTTCTTCCTGTGGCTTGCCAACTCGATTTAGAAAATTATGTGCTATTCAAGCAGCGTCGAGCAGCTAGGACTCTTACCAGCGTAACCAACGACGCAATGGAATGTGTCGACAGCGAAAGCGAAGTCGCCACATTTGCTCGTGTCGGATACCTCATTTGGTACGTATGTACCGCCGCGAACACCTTCGCAATTTGCGGCACATGCGACGAACCCTTCCGTCACCCTCCCATTTCCTTTGCCGTGCTGACGCCACTCTAACTCGACAGGCACAGACTAACTCCCTTCCCTGCGAACTGTATTCCCACTATATCCTTCATAAACCGGGCAAACCCGCCTGTCTCGTGTGCGGAGAGCATCCCTCCAACATTCATACATATTGGTTATGCCCCCGCGCCACTAACTCTTCCACCATACCTTCCTCGCATACCTTGCCTCCCCCCTTTCACCTCACGTGGGCCCGATGGACCGCTCCACCAACCTCTCTGCAGCCCAACCTCTGGCCGCTCCTCGCCGCCCACATCCGACGCATCCACGGGACACGTGGCCCTACTCTGCCACCGCCGGTAAATAGCGCCCACCAAACGGGCAACTAAGAAGGCTCGGACTTGAGCTGAAAAATAAAAGTTATCTCTCTCTCTCTCTCTCTCTTCTGCATGCGTGCATGTGCAATTGACAGGAGAAAAAAAATAGAAACCGCGTCGTAACGCACTCGCTGCAGAAAAAAAGCCGGGGCACCAACTTCTTTCAACGCTCGTAAACATGATCGAATTTAAATCGCGGGCATGCTTACACGAGTCGCGCGAGGTAAAGCAAATTATTTATTTATATTGAGGTGCGTATACTTACACCATGCATGAAAGCCTCGCCTTCTAGGGAACACGGTTCGCGAGCCATGGTCTCGCCCGACGAGTGATACACCTACTGTCAGCATGAAAGACACCGGTTTATTCCGGACCAAACCGACGCTTTCAACGGGGCACAACAGTTAATATAGCGGCGGAGGAGAGCATGCGGTCTGGGCTCCCGAGTGCGCAATGCTCGGACTATACAACAAGACGGGCGCTAAGACCTAAGCGCGACAGAACACACTGATACGCGAATGGGACGAAGCGGAAAGTTACAAGGGGGGTTCGAAGCGTAGCAAAAAACAAGGCTGCTCGCGTAGCAGCCACTCACGTCAAACAGCTGTTCCGTCTTCGGAGACGCCGCTTCCATCTTTTGTCTTCCTGCAGGTGCCGCCCCGTCATCCGTGCACATTGCAACTGCTCGTGCTGGCCGCCGAAAGAGTGACCGCATCCCAGCAGCGCTCTCTCCGGAAATCCCCCCGCACGCTGCTTTCGCCGCCCTTATCAAGTCATCGCATACCGATCACATGCCGCATCTCTCGACCAGCAGTTCTGTCGTGCACATTTACGCTGCACCCGTACGCACCTAGAAGACTGGCAGACAGCGCGCGTAGTATAAATGGATAAAAAAGGAGCCGTAGGGCCCCGCAACCCGAAGGCCCTTTAGAGCTGCAGCGGAATCCTAAACTGAGTGAGTTGGATTGTGTTCACGGCTGGACGGCGCAGCAACTGCAACACCGTACCACCACGGTACTCAAGCTACGCATTCTAGCATCGTAACGTCGAAAAAGGTCCGGTCCCTGCCGTATTATAAAAGTAGGCGTAACGCTTCAGCACCGTACGCGAGTTTACTGCAACAGTACCGCCCGCAAACACGGCGGACGATGGTGCTCTGGCTATGCGCTACTCCCCGGTCGTCGCTAGGCCTAGTTTTTGTTTTGCATCGAAGCCACATCGGACGGCACTATACTAAATGGTTGTCTCATGGCACCGTCTTACTGACAATACCCATTGTCTCATATTAAAAGAAAGATATTGTTGATTTCAGTGACGCCTTACTATCGGAGCTAGCGTGCAAACGACCGGGTCAGGCACTCCGGGAGCAGCTGTTATGCAGGTGTCAATAGAAAAATGCTTTTATCGCAGCTATCACTCCCTCCAGCAGCTCGATTCGGGTCAGCGGTCCTCAAGAAGGGTTCATTTTTTACATTCCTTTATCCCAGTACTTATTGATCACCAGAACAACGTAATTTAGCCCTCTTTTCTGACGATACCGCCAGGGATCCGCCTTAGAGAAGGTGTTGGCTTGGCGCGGACGGCTTGCTGGAGGCGCGACGGTGTACGGCGGTGGAGGCAGTGCTGCTACAGGGCGGAGCCGTTTGCGTTGTGCACTGTGCTGTAAATAACTAAGATATTTTCAGATAGAGCTGCGCTCTGCCGATCACCGCGTCACTTCGTTTGTTGCACCCAAGGGGCCATTGGCTGCTATAACTAAGCGGAGTAAAGCGGCCCAGTTTCGCTTTGCGGCGAATATGACTTCATTGTTCCTCGGGCTGTTTAATGACGCGGCGCTTCTCTTCGTTTGCGTCGAACCTAACTCCTGACGTGGCCACTCATGGAACTACAATTGTGCACACTGGGTTGCAGGACACGTCATCGCGCATGGTTTTCTCTGCAGGATGTCTCATATAAACTCTTCAATATTAACTGTTTCTCTTTCTGGAGCAACCCTTGTTTTCCGATCTTCCCTCAAAGGCGCAAGAATTGGCACTGAGAAGTAACATTTCATCGGATAACCATCACGATTTCGCGATAACCATCCCTTGCCAATACTTGAAGCCCTGCAGGGTGCATGTTTGAAGGAACCACGTGACCACGTTTTTCCTTTTCTTTTCATCAGCGTCAGCCCATATCGAAGCGAGCCACTTTCCTGGCTCGACTGGACACCGAGGCACCTGCACTGGAAGGTCGTTCGGTACGTTTCAACTCAATAGGCAAGCTGTAGGGTAGCAAACCGATTATTCTTTCGGTTAACCTCCCTGCCTTTCCTCTTATTCCTCCGCCAATAAGCAAGCTGGTGAACGGTATCAGCCTGGACAAGGCAACTACTTCGTGCTAAATACGAAAAAAGTAGCCGCCACTTCGAGCTGTAGTAAGCAACTAATTATCAGAGTAACTTTGCAATCGCCGTCAACGGCCACCGACGTTATCAGTATTGACCTTATTCGGCAAGCGAAAGCAGGAGGTTTCAAATGAGCCAGACGCCGCGCCTGCTCCTGCAATACTTGTCTATAACTGCGCCATCGATACAACTCCGGAAAATTTTGAGCAAGAGGAACTTGACAAACGTTTCTCATTACAGCTTAGTTGGTCATGTTGTCACTTAACTTTCCTCTATATATAGTCTGTATAAACTACGTCTGCCTCGTTATATCGCAGCACCGTGATAGTACCGCAGTATTCTCAGAACACTGACAAAGTTTAACGGTTTACCCGTCGCACACACGTACTCGGTTTTCGTAACGAACAACGCCTTACTGAGATTCGACAACCGCTGGAATCATGATTCCTCAAACACCCGAACATTCGACCGGAGGCCTACAAACATCGCCTTTCTTCTTACTGTGAACATCGATTTGCCTTATCGCTCATTTCTGTAATATGGCAAGCAAGTTGAAGAACGCCAGGCGGCCAGATTATCGGTATCCTTCCCGTACGGCATTCATTACTCTCGGTGTTTCTTTTGCGCGTAAAATTTCAAGCATTAGAAGAAGCGCATGCAGGCACACACGCACAGAAGACACACAATCTAATTCCTCACACAAAGGCGTGTTCGCCACGGCCTTATCACTCTCCGATTTCAATCACACTCTCTTCCCCGCTGCTATCTCTCTTCAGGCGTCAGCCAAATCATGAACGGTCTTGTTCTCGATAGTATTCCCTTCGATGCGCACAAGCTTCGAACGCTTCCGCAGTGGAACAAGCAGTGAACTACGCCGCAAACAGCGCAGGCAGCGTGCATGGTGTTTGTAGCGGAGCAAGGCAGTGGTCAGCGAAGAGGACATGTCGGAAACTGGACGGTACGACGAGGACGCGGCTCAGATGCTCGGCATGACGATGGTGCGCCGAAAATGCGAGCTGGCCACGGCGACCGACAGCATCCAACTGGATTCATTCGTCGGCACACCGGAGCTCGCGGTAAGTAGGCATGCGAGAGACCACCTTGCGTTCGTTTACGCGTGCCATTTTTGAGATGCCAGAACCACCTTCCGCCTATACTTCGCCCGTACTCCAGGCCCCTAGCTACCCTGTTGCTGGCGGATAGCTTGGTGCTCCGTTCACACCGACAGTATAGCTGACATGTGTTGGGTGCTTGAAGCTTTCTAGACAGCATCGATCACCCAGCACATGGAAGCTGCTGTCTGTGCCCGAGCTGTTCTCTGTCCAGAGGATAGTTAGGGTTCTCGGGGTCGGGTGAGGTGCGCGATGGTTTCGCGTAAAGATCGGGCCTAATAAATCGAGTGCTCCGCAGAGCAACTGTGCTCGTCAAAGAGCGACTGTGCCTCCGGAATTATGTACTCCACTTTTGTACGTGTACACCGTATCTTCTCAAGCAAGGCACCAGACTCAAGACTAACTATAATCACGGATAGTTTAGCAAGCAATAGAAGCGGACGGCTGAATTCGAAGGTTGTGGCGATGTCGAAAGGGTGTTGGCCCCACCAGCAGTAAAAAGAACTGCCGCCTGACAGTTCTCTCGAGATTATTCATGCGATTAACTTTTCATTTGCATATTCAAAGAGCATTGGACATATTGACAAGCTCTATCTCACCTTGCATGTTATCCTCATCATTCTTCACGCAGTGAACCTTGTTAACTCCTATGTCGGACTATGCATTTCATCATTTCATATGCAGCAACATTACTCGCCGATGCATCTAGTACGCATTCATTGGCCGCGTTTTATCTTCTCCCCTTTTTGTTTCATTTTACCTTTTCCGCACCGCTCTCCTTTCGCCTTTATCTCCGAAATTCCCTTCCCCACGCAGAGTAGCATACCAGCGATTTTTAGACGCCGGTTAAATTCTGTTTTTTCACTAAAGGGCTTCTCTCTCCCTCTCTGTCGCTTTCATATCGGTTCTATTATTTCACCCAACGAGTAGTTACGTTGTCCATCGTCACTCTTATTCCTTTAGGTAATACGCAAAACACAAATCTTTCGGCAGTCGGCAGGCAGTTCCCAATGCTTACAGTAGTTTATCAGTGTTTTTATCTCTCGAAATGCATTAATCAAGTTTCTAATTACGGAATAAGCGCACGCCACTGCTTTCGATGGCCGCACGTGATAAACATGTTCCGGGGAGCCAGGAGATAGCAGCGTCACAGCCCTGGTGGTAGCAATGTATTTTGCTCTTTTCGTCTTACTTGCGGGAAATCCCCTCGTTTTGTAATCGATAGCATGATTAGCAGCACCTGCAGAGCGTTGCGCGTTGCTTGTTGTCTGATATCGCTCAGGCATGAAAGTCATATTGTAGTATTGCCCGCAAAGTACTGAGTACAAAACAGGTCGATAAAAATGTTATGCGTGCGTGAGGAGCTTGCAACGCCACGTGCCGTGCAAGTATTCAGCCCCGCAGCCGTGCACAGGACCGGTGTTGGTCGTAATCGCACAGTATCGAAGTGCCGGTTCAAAATCCAGCAGTCATGCCAGATGCTAAAACATCCCTGCTCACTATGCGACTTCTACAGACATGTAACCTGCTTCAACGCCGTTGTAATTCAGAGCTTATCGAAGTCAGCCTTACTCGAAGGCAAAGATAGGACGCAATGCTGAATGGGATATTTTGTTCATTGTTATTCCAATGCTGGCCTTCCGCCCGGTCAATGACCCCATTACAAAACCCCGTTGAAACTATGTATGCATAGGTAACCGCCTACCTGGAAACAGACTATTTGCTCGTCTAGAATTGTCCATCGCTAGCTATACTGCTTTTCTTTGGAGATGGAGAGAATGACAGGACTCAAACACAATTTTTAGAGAGGTTGTGACAGGGTCTATGACAGTTGAATGATCTAGTCCTCCTGTAAACCTTATTCATGTGACGTCAATTGCGCGCCGCGCCTATGCACGCAGCCGTGTCGCGCAGCAACATTGTGGTCGCGTCGCAGCAGAGTAAAGTATTGTATGAAGAACGCCTGAGGAAATCTGACGATAACAGGCGGACAACTAAGGCATTTAAATACTTATGCATAAAGCGCGTTGACTTAGAGGGGCAGAAAGGGACTAAAAAACAAACCAGTAAGTAAGCAGGAAACAGGGAGGACGAAATAAAGAGCGTTGAGCAACAGGTAAAAAAACTCAGGTTAAATCTGGAATAAATCAATGGAAAAGGAGCGGGCTATTTATAAATTGGAAAAGGAAGACCAGGAAGGAATATTTCTATGATAACTCAAGAGGCAGTGCCCTACTCTTTGAAGCTAGATCAGAGTGCCTTAGAACTCGATGAAATAATAAATATAACCAAGAGGATGACATGTACGCAGTGTGTAGCAAATCTGTAGAAACAATTTAACATCTTAAACTAGAATGTGGCGGCATCCATCCGGATGTTGATGCAGGCATAGTCACTCTCTCTGAGGCCCTAGGGCTGGGACAACAATAGTCATGTGAATGAATCTATGGTAGAGCAGAGAGGCGACATGAGGTTAGAAGTGCAGGATTAAAAATTGTATTTGAAGTGAATGGCGAATTTATAGACCGATTTATTGCATCGTTAAATAAATATAAAGAACAAATCCGAGCACACTTGGAACTCAACTCCGTGTTTTCGTCTCTCATATGATGTTTTATACATTAGTACACATGGGTCACCGGGTGGCGTTCTCTCTACGACTGCTAGATAATATATAATTAATTTCCTCTTGATGCTATTTTGGTTTCGCTTTCATCGACCAAATCATGCTTGTGATGTTGTGAGGAGTGTTCATGAAAAATGCAGTATAATCACTGCTACGTAGATTTAATTAATTACGAGAGCTAAAATAACAAGCGCTAGAATAACAAAAAAAAACTGTGAATTAGCGCTTGTACTATGTTGCAGTTTTTTTTTCATGCCTCACGTGGCCGGAACACTCCTTACGCGTCACAGCCATCGTTTGGTTGACAAAACCGAAACGAAAACATGAGATTGACAAGGTAAGTTGCTGGGCGAGTTGGTTCCGATATTCCATGACTGTTCCAGCGCTGTGTTGTGTCTCTGCCTGTGTCGTTCTTCTTGTCCCGTTCATTGCGCTGTAGTCATGGAAAACATGAGAGAAGAAATTTCATTATAAATAACTAGTTACAGGCGAATACCTCATGGCAGCCCATGTATTCCTACGTCTTATGCATTATTACAAACAAAACATGCAGGTGAAATGAGGTTTTTGTAGTGTTGGTGCTCAGTCGTCGCTTTTAGTACACTGCCTAGGTGCTTCTCGCAGGCGTACCGCAAGGAGCTGCAGAAGATGCGTTCATCTAGCGTGCGCACCACGGACGCCGCGGGGGGCAAACCTGCGGTGACGATAGCGCTTCGACACCGCTCCTCTTCCATGCCCTGCGCGACGAACCGCTTGCGGCGGCAGGAGCGCCGAAGGGTCAAGAGCCGCTCCTTCTCCGTTGACCTCAGCCGGAGGCAGAACGAGGACATGCTCTGGTCAGTCCTCTGGCGGCCTCCGTTGAGACTTGTAGAGATCTTTAAACACTCTTCATTGGTGGTTTCTTTTCATTTACGTCTCGATCCTTTCAAAGAAAAGAAATAGAAATGAAAATCTCTCGTTTAAACACATATGCGCAAGTTGCTTCCCTGTTCCGCGGAGTACAACAAATATTGAAAGGCATCGCTTTAAATCATATGAGAAGTAAACACTGCAGGATTACGAGGAGGTTGAGACTAATCCTTTCTGTCAATGTCTGTGAGACTTTGATTACGTGTGCTACTCCTTGCAAAAGACGGGCGAGACTCGAGGGCTTCTCAGGCTGCGCCCATGTAACTGTTCCCTCGGCCTCCTGCGTATAAATGTGGAAATGAACAATGAAATCAATAGGCTATCATAATGCAAGGAAAGGCGTGACCCACTCTACACCTGAATACTACAGGTGCTCCTGACGGTAGGACCAACCATTCGAGATGGATGTGCAGTAGTAAACGAAAACACCGAATGGTATTCGTCTTTGCTGTATCAACTAAGCGCTGAATAGTTGCAGTGATAGCAGTTAAAATATGTGCTGCTGCTTTCATGCATGTATCGCTTTGAAAACATGGTAAATGGCTTCTTGAAACACGAACAATAAGCGTCTGCTGCTCTGTCTGCAGTATGTGTGTTCACTACTGCTGTGAAATTTGTGGCCAAACGTACTTTTAGCACGCTTACTTATTCGGCGCCACAGAAGCAACGTGTGGTGCATGGTTTCTCATCTTTGCTTAGCCTCTCGAGAGCTAGGCTATTCTGGTCTGTAACGTGTTTGCGGAGTGGACTCGACGTTCACCAACGCAGAAGCGGAGAAATATACTTTCCCCCTTTCACCCATCTTAGATTCATTTACATGTGCAATTCTCTAGGATTTTCAAATGCTTATAATATTGAAGCTAAGCGTTGGGTTCGTTTTTTTCCTGTTATTTCGTTATAAATGCCGGCACGCGGCCTTATTACTTTATACACTAAGCAATGATTCAGCAGTGTGTTCTGAAACGTGAACGTTTACGGGCAGCATTTTCTACAATTTTCTAGAGTGGTGCCCATGCCTTAAGCACCTTAGCTCGGAATTTCGCTGCCGTCATTGAACTGAATGCGGCCGAGAGCGATGTCCTCTTGTCCCGACATCCGCCGAGAGAACTTGCTGCTATCGCTGCCGTCGCAAGCTGTTTCCAGTTTGCGGGCGCAAGTTGGCCCAATAAATCGTTTGAGTTCATCGCCAGCCTGATTGCTCGTCGTCTACATACCACCGTGCCTGTCGTCACCACCACGTGACAATTTGTAGCTGTTTTGGGAGATACCAAGGAGAGCCAGTTTTCCTCGTACTCTATCTTTTCCCGTACGCTTATCTTGCCCTTGTCTCAACACAATGTTATTGCTCGAAACGGTTATCGGCGGCGAGGGCAAACTATGAATGGAATCTACCGGCGTGAACCTCCGTGGTATTTGCTTTGGAGGAGAAATTCTAGAGGTCCGTGTACTGTGCGATGTCAGTGCACGTTAAAGAACCCCAGGTGGTCGAAATTTCCGGAGCCCTCCACTACGGCGTCTCTCGTAGCCTTAGTCGCTTTGGGACGTTAAACCCCATAAACCAAACCAAACCTCCGTGGTATTTGAATTTTAACTGCACGTGTAAGGAAAAGGCTTCGTGAAGAACGACCTTGAGCCTTCTGTTTCCCATGAGCAAAGGAAACGTGTTTCGATAGATAATGTTGTCCCAAGCGGGGGAGGGGGCAGCGAAGCCTGGAGCTGATCAACTGATTGAGATGACCCTCGCCCTCTTTCAAGAGAAGAAAGAGGGGGCGACCCGCCGCTCCCCCTTGTTCAGGACTCCCAGCGCTTTTTTATCAGCAGCGACTGTAAATAAGCGGTTCCGAAGGAATGGCTGCTATCGGGACCTTACCTTTGTCTTCGTGTGCTACCGGCCGCAGCCAAATCGGTCATATGTCAGTCTCGCCGAGCCGAACGCCGCAGTCGCGCTCGTCCTTAGAGTGGCCTCGGTCGCTGCGCATGTGTCGAGATGTGGCGCTCGGACGCGGATCTCTTCTGCACGGTGCAAGACTCTCGAAGCGTCATGCTCGCTACGCGCAGGAGCAACCTGGCCTCTTTGCTGAGCTACATCTACGCCACCCTCATCGTGGTGTTCGGAGGGGTGATGACTGTCCTACAGCCTTCGGTCAGGATAGGCCGACACACCATCGAACTCGACGATGTGAGTAGATGCATCTTCCTTGTGCACGAGCGAACTTCGCTTCAGTTTCCCTTTAGAAAAATGTCTTCGAATCCTTTGTCTAGAGCTAAGTGAAACGCTGTACTGCAATAAGTTCCCGCTTTGTTTAGAGCATTAATATGAACGTTCTGTAAGGCGAAAGACAACCAAGGAGAGGGCTGAGTCGTGCTGGTTGGTTCATGTTGAATGGTACGACGAAACAGCGCTGGCGGACGGGACGGAACGAGAGACAGACACATGCGCTGTCTGTCAGACACATCAGCGCATGTGTCTGTCTCTTCTTCCGTCCCGTTCGTCAGCGCTGTTTCGTCGTACCATTCAAAAGACAACCGTGGGCTTGCACTATTTGCCTCAGCTAATGCCCTTTATTGTAAAACTCTCCAGAAAGAAAATAAACCAATTGTTAGTGGAAGCCCGCAGCTAATGCCATGAGATTTTTCGGCTTGGTGGTGGTAAAACTTTATTTCCCATAGTAGGGGTCCTGAAGGACACTCGGCTAGGCGCCGGGTGTAGAGGGCAGCTCCCACGTAGGCACAGAGAGCCCGAAGCTCTCCGCCGCCGCGCGGGCCTCTCACTTGGCCTTTATTAAAATTCGACTGGCTGCAATTACACAATCGCGTGAAACAATCTACTAAATGCACTTTTCTCACCTCGTATCAGTATTTCACATATCCGCTTAAACAAGCTAAGCGTAAGATGTTCGAAACTTTTTACGACACAATGGGCAGAGAGAGAGAGAGAGAAAAGCTCTTTAACAGATTTCAGCAGGCGTTTAAATTTGCTGACTTGCTACTCTGCGTGGGGAAGGGATTCGGGGAGAGAAAGACGAAATGAGAGAGGGAATGCGCAGTACGTAAGAGTGTTGAAAGGCATTCTCATTGCCACACTGAACAGATATAGCGGCATTAGGAAGGAGGCCGCTGTGTCCAGGGCGTGTACACATGTATTAGCTTTATTCTTGTCCTTACTGTAATCTTTCATGGCTTTTTTCTTCCCTGCCCTGAGCGCAGAGTAACCAACTAGAGCACGATAGTTCAAGTTTATCTTTCTTCCTTTCCGATAGATTCTCTGAAGCCATCCTTCGTGTCCACTTTCCACCCCAGGCTAACATATTGTCTCAGCGCGAATTTGGACTGACGAATTATCAAAACGATGACGCATTGCTGCTAAAGCCACAAACCACGAATTGGTATCATTTACGCCAGAAGCACGCTTCACCTGTACCAAGTAAAAAATCGTGCCGCGATTACGTTCATATGGGATCTACCTGTCGTGACAAAATGCTTGTGAACATACTGATTATCTCTCACAGCAAGGCAGAATCGACGCGCACATAGCTCCCTCTTTGATTGAAGCTTCAGTGAAGTAACCACTGGCTGTAGACAGGTCACAGCCCCCCGGGAGCGGCGGGCTAAAGCATGAGCCCTGAAGTCTCTTTTCCGGAACAGTTTCGCAGGCGGAATACGTCGTCTATTCGTTCTCTAAACTGGAATCCTCTCTAGACGCATCAACACTGCCGTTTCTGTAATTCTTTCCCCCGCAGGAACAGCGCTTGTTCGAAAAAAGGACTAATAGTGTCTCTGAGGGAAAATTACAAAACATGCGCCCATAATAAAGATTAATCTCAGCTTCTTTTAGCAAGGGCATGCTACTAACAACCCGTACAGGCCATAACCATAACTATGGACTGCTGTAGCTTTGACAGTGCATTGCTGCAGAGTATCCGATTCAAAATGTAACCTGGGGGAATGACTGGCTGCCCCCAAGCCACCGCGGAAAACTGCGAGAACCGGGGTCAAGCTGCCCAGCGTTCTTGGTCTGGCCGTATGTCTTTCTTCGGTGGCACTGTAATGTGACGTTGCTTGGCGTCGCAGGCGTTCGCGTGCACCGTGTGTGTGCTGGGTCTGGTGTGGCTGGTGTTCCTGCATACGGACCTGGCCCTGCATGATGCGCGCCGCTCTCGCCAACCGACCGTGTCCTGCGGGCGCGGCACCGACAGCAACACCAGTAGCGGCAGTGACCGCCATACCAGCGGCAGCGACGCCGAGTCCGTGGTCACCAAGGACGCCCTGAACTGGAAGGGCTGCTACTTGGGGCAGCCCAACGGGTACACGTACCTCACAGGCAGACACAGCGGCAGCTTCTACCTCAAGGCCGGAATGACGGGTGGGTCTGCCCGTTGAGATCACCTTGCAGTGGCAGAGAAGTGATGGCAATCGTTTGCCGACAGATGGCAGCAGTGGTACTAAATGACCATTTTGACGCCATTAAAAAAAAATGAGTCCGTCAGGGTAAAACAGGCAAGTGAATGTATTTTACGTTGATCGATGCACCGGACAATTAGTCCCTCAAGTGCCGTTGCACTGCGTCCAATATGCCTGTTTCCCGCACTCTGTCCGTGCTCTGGCATGCAGTGTTTTGCTGCGGCCACCTGATCCACGAGGGCCTGCTGCTGGGCCAGGAGATCATCGCGTGGATGCACGCCGGAGAGGTGTGCACGGACGTCGCCCTGCTCCTGGTGCACACGCTGCGACCGCTCTTCTCGTTCTACCAGCTCTACTTCCTCTTCAAGTACTCCAACGTCAGTATTCGTGCACTGTCTTCAGCCATTCTGACGTGAAGGCTTCTAGCACTTGATTTCGCCGCGGCACAAAAACACCTCTGACCGCACTCTTCTTTGTTGTATCTAATGGTCATGTAGATCAGCTTCTATTTGTCAGCACTACACATACACAGTTGTTAAGACATTGTTTCTTGCTAGGAAGTGCAGTGCACGGTGCGCGGTGTTTAACTAGGAAGTTGATGGCATACTTCGCCGTCTACGTGCCATCATAAACTAACTTAATGTATGAAATTTTTATATTTTTTCTACCGCTTTCGGTTCAAAAAGCTGGCAGTTGAGTTTTAAACCGCTCGCTCTACTGTCACTCACAGGTTCGAGTTTAATACCACACCTCATATGGTCGGTTGCTTCTCAGAAATGGGCAGCTGTTCTGGCTGCAGGAAACCTCTGAGGCACAGCTTTATTGCCGTGAAAATTGTCTTCACGCAGTTCGAACGCTCTCATATACTTCCTAAAAGCTTTGCTCTGTCCTTTTCTATTTCAGATCGTAATAAACCGATGGCTGATCCTGGCGAAATTCGGCATCATGCATTGCTTTGCCACCACGCTTGCTTTCTGGTTCCGCACCATTGTTAACGATGCCTACGGAGACGTCATCAAGGCTTCCAAGGCCAAGGCAGCCGGTGCGATCGCCCTGCGGGCAAACGTCAGCTTTTCAGGTGTGTTTGTATTTTTTTGCCAATGTTGTCAGAAAACTGAGTCCTTTGCGATAAAGCTGCGGCAAGGCTATTCTTCTGTCTAACATTCGTGCACCACTAGACAGTGTGGTTTAGGCCGTTCGTCCTATTCGCGACGTTTAGCTGGCTGCTTGGCGTTAAAAGAAAGCGTCCATACAGAAACAGCAAGCCGCTAAGCTGGGACAATGCAGAACGACTACTCAAAGATGAAACGATAAGCTACTAGATATCGCCATGATATACAAGCATGCCGGATGCTAGACGCTTGTGGACCGCTGATGTCAATGCGGTTATCGTACGAGGCACTGTATCTTGGAAGAAAAAAAACACAAAATTAGGATTCTTCAATGAAATGCGACAGTAATGGCATGCGTCTCGACAGTACAGTGGTGAGCAGCCTTGTCTAGAGCGCTCGGGCGGTGCACTTCCTTGCAAACAAATCCAGATTTTGTGGCAGCCTCTAGGGTCCAGCTGCAACGCTTGCACTGAAGTAGCGCCAGATAGCCTCGTAAACAAAGCAGGCACGAAAATTTTGCCCTGTAATGAGGGGCTGCTCTCTAATTTCGGTTTTTGTTACCAAGTGCGCACTGCTCAAGCGCTCTAGACAAGGCTGCTCACCACTGTACGTTGAACCTTTAGCGCAGTTTCTTTCGTGAAACACTGAGCTATGTAGGATGGTATTCCCATTCTACATGTTGGAAAGAGTGCTACCTTTGAAGACGCATTTTTTATTTATATGCCTGTCCTCTCTCCTCCCCTTTCGTGCATTGTAACGAGTACCAGACAACGTAACAAACTTCGTTTTTTATAGTTATGGGTTTTTAACGTTCTGCACAATAGTTTCTGCATTAATTTTTTGCATATGGGACCATCGGTGAAAACAGCGTCACCTTTGACTGAGCCTCAGGCAAAGTTATTCGCAAACGCTGCTGCCTGCTGTGGCACATCTAACCCCAGGTGGTAGAAATTTCCGGAGCCCTCCTCTACGGCGTCTCTCATGGCCTTAGTCGCTTTGGGACTTTAAACCCCATAAAACCAAACCATCTTCATGCCACTATTTGAAAACCATAGAATGGCTTCTGTACTGACCCATGTGCTTAAATCTGGCTCCATTTTACTGCGTAATTTCCTGCCGCTTCTTACTTTCTTTCGCCATTGCCCGGCTTCTTTGCTCGACCTCCTTTACACCACCCCTTGCATTTGCTTCTCTCCGCTCAGTGTCAATACTCCCGTTTAGGAACACGTCAAGCCTGCATTCAAAGCATGAGTTGCCTTTGCAAGCATGTAACTGTGTTGCCGAATAATGTGGCCGCAGCTGGAAAAGAACAGGATTAATTGGAGAGACATGGGAGAGGCATTTGCCGTGCAGTGGGCGTAGTCGGGCTCACAATGAACTCTTGTAACGGTGGTTCGTAAACTGCATTATGCATAAAATCAGATGCAACCAAAGCTTCGCCAAAGTCGAGGAGGAAAAAAAAACATTTATAGGAGAACTATACCGAGGCCCCGTTAATAAGAGCGCCTGCTCCACTACTAGAGCCGGCTATAGTTGCTGCGCCGAGATCGAAAAAAAAAGCATACCGGAAGTAAGGAGGCGATACGGAAAATAACAGGAGAGCGGAGAGGTAGTGGCAGTATTCTGTCTGCCCTCCTCTTTCTACATTTTGGACAGTGATCGAGCTGTATCCCGCCATCCGAAAACGCAGAGCATATTAGTGAGGTGAGGAAAGCGCTAATCTTAACTTGGTGGAGAATGTGTTTGTTCCGCGTTGAGTGACGGATTCGGCTGAGGGAAGATGGTGCGGTCTTCCCTGACGTTCTTGCAGCCTAAGTGACGTGACTCGTGCGTTATAAAATGCTGCCTACGACTGAACTGTCCCAGCGATGATACACAACAGGCGCGGCTTCAGGTCGCTCACGTCATACAATGCGGGCGCACCTTGGCGCGAGCATTGTAAAAGTACCGCATTGTAAAAGTCGATCGGACGCCATTCGCAGGAGGCGAGCTGTACTTCTCCGAGCGACCCCATTTCGAGAGCAATTGGAGCTGCGCTGTGGCCGACCTCTTCTCCCCGGCATACATGCGGCCCGTGCCGTACCTTTATCCGTTCACCATCGAGTTCAACCTGGTGCTCGCCGGAGTCTGGTTCATCGTGCTCCAGAACCTGGGCACGTCTGCGCACAGGCACTGCTACGGATCCAAAACAGGCTGCAGTGCTGTCACCCAGGAGGTCGCCGAAAACAACCTCGTCATCAGCGCCGACTGCCACTCGGCCAACCGGGGTCTGTTCGCGGGCTTCGTCGTGCTCCTCGTCTCCATCGTGGTCATGGTCATCTTCTACGTGTCACTACTTGACGAGAGGTACGATAAGACACGGTGAGGTGGCAACTTGGGTGAGGGTGTAAAAAAGATAATTCTATGCGGCTGCCTACCCAAGGAGCTGCATGTCCATGATTAGCAAGTGCATTTTCTTCTTCTATCACTCGTTTTATAGGGACAAATTTGTGGGTTACTCTTGGAGAAGGCGATCTCATTTTAAGCATGTATTTTTTTCGACTTTGCTCCTTAGCGTTTTTAACGTTTCGTAACGGGGAAACCGGAAACTGCGTGACGATAACCCAAAGGCTATGACATTGAAAACTGAGAAAAATATTTCACTCTATTTCGCAACTACCAGACTCCTTTTCATCCAATATTGCTTTAGATTGAAAGGAAGTCTGATTTGTAGTGTTTTTTATCCTTCTATGGAAAGCAAATGTCAAAAACAAGCTGCACATTGAATAAAGTGCAGTGCATTGAATACAACAAACATTATAATCTCGCTTCTGACGCATGATAGATAGCCTTAGCTGCTTATGTGCTGCCATAAAGCCCTACACAACATTATACTCCTTAAAGCTGCTCTGAAACACCTTCTGAGGAGAGTACATAAACTCCCTCAATCACTACATTCTCTCGTCATGAACACCTGAGCCAAATAATACACTTCTACACACAGCGCAAAGAACCCACATTAACATTAGACTGTACGCATTGGAATCGGCTGCTCGCAATCGCTGCAACTGCCTCCCCTTAATCTACCCAGTGCGCGCGAAAACCTTGCGTCTCGTCCTCAAGATGTCATCATCATCAGCCTGACTACGCCCACTGCAGGGAAAAGACCTCTCCCATGTCTCTCCTATTAACCCTGTCCTTCGCCAGTTGCGGCCACCGTATTCCCGCAGATTTCTTAATCTCATCCGCCCACCTAACTGTGTGCCGCCCCCTGCTACGCTTGCCTTCTCTTGGAATCCACTCCGTTACCCTCAAGGACCACCGGTTATCTTGCCTTCGCATTACATGCCCTGCCCAAGCCCACTTCTTCCTCTTGATTTCGACTAGGATATCATTAACGCGCGTTTGTTCTCTCACCCACTCCGCCCGCTTCCGATCTCTTAACGCTACACCTATCATTTTTCTTTCCATAGCTCGCTGCGTTGTCCTTAAGCTGAACCCTCTTTGTTAGCCCCAGATGTATGGAGCACGAATATAGATGGGCATTCACAGGACATGAGCATATGACCCCGCCGATGTGCCGGTATTTCTGAACTGGCAGCGCAGAGCGCGTCATGGGCCAAAGGGCTCGTTCTTCGCTATCAACACATGCAGGGTCCCTCGCTGCGCAGGTACAGCAGCACTGGCGTCGCCGTCTACCTGGGCCAGGAGGGCGTGCTGGTGGCGCTGGCCTTCGTCGCCTGCCTGCTGGCGTACGGCCGCGTGGCCACCCTGGACGTCAACGGGCATCCCATCACGATGCTGGACGACTTCCTGCTCTTCATCCCCATCCCCTTCTACTTCGCCCACGCCACACTGGTGGTCATCGCCGAGTTGGAAGAGGGAGGCAGCTACGTCCGCATGGCGCTCCAGGTGAGCTGAGGCAGCCATCTGGATGGTCTGGCTCTCTGAATCCGCTGAGTCGAGTAGATGACGCTTTCTACCGATAAGACCTGTCGTCCTGAAGCTGCTGCAAGTGGCGTAGTTCAAAGGTTCGAACAGAAAAACATCCTCAAGTGGCCTTTTAATTGCAGTCATTTTAATGGCCTGACAATTTGCAATGTATAGGCTGCTGCACTCTAAATACGAGCACGCCTATGTGGGAACAAGAACGGAGAAGGCTGCATGCCAGTTTACTCCCTTTTTGCTCTTTTCTCTTTAGGGTGTGTGAAGTATGCGGTGTATTTACAAGCGATGGGTTCTTAGGCAGCAGAATTCTATGGCAGTTTCCTGGTCACATCGCTGACTCATTTGCACAACTTTTGCAAAATGCGCAACTGCGGCGCTCTACAAAAGGTCCCCGAGTCTTGTATTTGCGAACTCCTTGACGTAATGGCCGCCATGTGGGGATAGCAGGTGCGAAAGCTTGGGCAAGTCAGTAGTGAATGATCGAAGGAGAAACAACGGAAGAAAAAGAAGCGACAACATAGGAGGCACAGTACGCCGTGCAAAGGATAGCAGTCCGTCCGTCAGACCCTGCCTTCGCGTGTCCCCAGTCGCCACAGTAGATTTCAACTATCATATAGCGTAACTCTGACTACAGCTGCATTCTAACTAACGTGACGTGCACACTTTTTTCCCCACCCCGCTGCAGCTCTTCTCCGTGCTGCAAGTGGTCACACAGACGCCGCTCATCATCGACGGGTTGCGAAGGTGCAGCAACAGTCCCGCACTGCGCTACAAGAAACCCGGCCGCGAAATCGTGTCGTTCCTCATCGTGGTCAACATCACCATGTGGATCGTGTACACCTTCGAGAGCAAGGCCGTCGGCAAGTTCTTCACGGGCACGCGGTACTTCGGCCTGAGCGCGTGGGTCTTCGTCGAGCACACCACGGTGCCGCTGATGCTCTTCTACCGATTCCACTCGTCCGTCTGCCTCGCCGACATCTGGAAATCCGCTTACGAAGCCGAATGACCATTCTCACCAACGGCACATCAAAGTCGTCGAACGGTGACGGTTTCACTTGTGCAACATAAAGTTCAATGTGCTCTACCAGAATGGACGTTTTCCCGCCCACAACTGTTTCTCCGCTGGTCACTGCGTCTCAGCCTTTGCGGATCCATTTGCTTGAATGAGCATTTGAACAATTCTGTGCGCCTTGGCATTTCCAAGCATCGATAGTTACGGCAAGGTGTCTGACAAGTAAAGCCTTACGTGGAAGATACTGCAGAGACGCAGCTGGATTAGTCAGATTTGAAAATGCGACATCAGGCTGCTTTACGACCAGGATGTCGTGTCACCGATGTTTCCTTGTCCTTGTGGGCATGTTACTTCGCCGGATCCGCCACTTCAAACACGTGCCCGCAACACCTGTGCCCGCTTTACAATGTGCAAACGCCTGGAGGCATGCTTTGTCTTGCGCTCAACCGAACACTTGTCAAGCGCGCACAATGTACGAGACCCACATTTTGTGCTGAAGGCTCCGCACAACGCAATTCAGTGACTAATTATCGGACCTTTTGTTCAATCAGCTGTGATATTTGTGATCTGTTATTTATCTGCTAGAGACCACCTGGTAACTGTTTTCCCATGTGCATGCTGCGCATTTTATGTCCAGTGCATCGTTGCAGTTAATTGTACAATACATGTTATTAGATTGAAGGACTTTGGTATTAGTCATGACCTCCTCCGATAGCGCTGTTTAGCTATTTTAGCGTTTATTACTGCATATATATTTAAATTATTCATTGAGTGTAACATGTTGAGTAATGCTGCGATACTCAGGCTCTACTCGCGTACGAAGCGGTCGTAACGGTCGACTTGCTTAGCTCACTTTAGGTTTCAAGCGTAAGAGCTCGCTTTGTTTTTACATCTTTGGTTGCATCACTTTGGGGTACTTGCGGTTTTTATGTGCTACTTAGTATAAGTTGTATTTTACGCTTCATGTATTTAGTGTTTATTTTATAACATCGTTATTCTTTGCATCGAGAAGAAAACAAAGAAGAATTAAGTGTTTTGTGTTTCATAGGAAACGTTCTACTTTAAACTTGTGAGCAAAAAAGGTAAGTTCTAATTGTGTCCTGAAAAGGGTACTACATCGACGTTTAGGATAAAGTGATATTTCCGAAAGGATTACAAGCGCCACCTCGGAGCACCCTGCCTCGCCGTAGAACCAACCCACCCGTGTAATTTCTATACTGAAGGCGACTGCGTATAATGGATCTGACGCGTACCGGCACTGGGGCGTTTTCTCCTTCCAACTCGGAAAAACTGCCCCTACACCGTTCAGGAAGGGAGGATCTATTTTCGAAGATAATTTCGCTGCGCGCTCGCGAAGCCGTTGTGCCGCATAACGCATGAAGAAGTGGCGCGTAGATCGAACAGGGTGTGGGGTGAAAATGAAATAAGAATGTAAAGGGAGGAAAAGAAAACCCAGGAAAGTGGACGATATCAAATTTCACACAATTTCACCTGTTCGATATGTCTTCCTAAACGGGTAATGCGCGAGCCCCTGGAGAGTCAATATGCAGCAACCAGAATATTCGCGAGCCACGGAGGCGCTTTTCTAAAACAAACCCAAATAAAAGACTGTGTACGCCGAACTTTCTGCTGTCACCTCCAGGTGGAGCTAGAAGTGGTCGATTGCACGTGGTTTCGCATATCGGCGACTGCCGTGGCATGGTCTAAAACGGGAGCCTCCCAATAACTTAAACAACAAGGTAGAAAAAGAATTGGAACTGGCCGGCAAACAGGATTTTGACGAAACGGTGCAGCTGGCCTGTATATACTGGCAAGCGCTCGCAGCAATCTACGGTTTCCTCGTCCTTTTCACTGCCCCTTTCTTCGAGTTCCTCTATTCCTTCGTAATGGCAAAACGGTGGTATGATTTTTCAAGTTAAAGGAAACAGAAAACGGCCCGTTTCTTTCCAAGAGAAACGCGCCCTACGCTGCAGCTTAACCTAAATGAAATATAGTAAAGGTCAGCGCCGTTGGACGTTCACCTCTGCCTGCGCCTTCGCAAGAATCTGATTTCCTCGTTTTCGCTTTCGGACCGAGCGCAGCGGGTAAGAACAATTTCGCCGCTCGGCCTTCGAGGCCCTCTGACAGGCTTTATTTTCTGCTGTCCGCCTACAGACTCATCATTTTCTTCAACATATTTTGTTTTCAGCGCTCCTGCAAGGCAGGTGCGGCGTTTCGTTTTCCTTATCCTTTACGGCGGTTGTGAATTTTTGAGGTCAACGCAGTCTCGAAGTTCAGACAGGCGGCCATCAATGGGGTGAAGCGTGCTTTGACAGATTATTTTTGTACTGCACGTGAGCAGCAAAGCTTACACGAACACGCTCGACTTCGAGCTGCGAAAACAAGCTGCAGATTACGTGATCAATCAAGCGTTAGGGTTCGTTGACTGCAAATAATTTAAATCTTCCAGCTTGCCAGGCACTCGGCTCGCATCGTGTTTATCAAATGGCCTGCATAATGACCTGCACTGCGATAAGCGGAAATGGAACACGTCCCAGGCGATCTTCTTAGCGAAGGAAAACTGTTACGCTTATATATCATTGCGCGCAGCATTTCAAAGCTCGGAACCTGTCAAAACGCGGCAGACAGGCGAGGCCTGCCACGTTCCTGACTCGTTTTTGCAAAGTTACGCTTGTACGTTAAAGCGAAGCTCGCGAAGCTTGAAAGTAAGCCCTTGCCAGTGGTGTCGCCGTGAAGATGTGCTCCTGTAACGCACTGGAGGCATGTAATAACCAGTATGTGAACGTGTTCTGTGAATAAACCGCGGCGCTTCGTGGTCCCTGCACGCTCTAAAGGGGAAAAGACCAGCTGCTCAGAGCGCGAAGGATGTCCACTGCACTGAGCAGTGCGCACTGGTGTTCAAGCTCTGCGACAAGCTTCGAAAAAGTGAGTCCAAGGTCGATAACTACGCTGACTCTGAGGCTGCTTAGCGGCCTACCATAGAATGCACCTCGTATAGCGGAAGCAGTAAATACGACAAGGACACTATAGATCGGCACACAGAGCGGAAGATAGCGTTCAGTATGTGGCGTTACGACCCCGTCATTCTCCTTTCTCTTTTGAAGCGTATGTCAGACAAACTGGCGCAAACGTCCACACTTCAGAAGATAGCGCTGTCGTCAAGGCCGCATATATTAGCATACATTGAGCGATTTCCACGCCTGTCCGCTGAACGGTTGGCGTACCGAGAATCAAGCTGAGGGGAGGAACGACGTCTAGGGAGTTTCGGAACTGCGATATTGTTTCTCTTGAGAATTGGCGCAATTACGCTTAAAGCAATACAGTTTTAAAGGGGTGGAGACACCAAATTTTGAAGCTATAAAAAGCCTGCTATGGGATTCCTATGTATGCAAGGGCACTCACAGCCAGGTGTTGGACGCAACAAACGTTTAAAAAATATTTTAATTCGGTTCCAAAGATTACCTAAATGCTCACTCTCACGATCTAGACCCATCGCTAGCGCCATCAACCATGACGTCACAAGGGATGTAGAAAAATAAAGTTTTAGTGACGTCATCCCAAAATACAGTGACGCACGATGAGCGGGGCACAGCCGCGTGAGCGTAGTCGACGCACCAGCGAGCCGCGTTTGCTGCTAACCGCCACTCGCTCGGTTTACGGCGCGCCGTTGCGAACAGCGTCGCAACGTCCGATTGCAGCTCGTTGCCTGCGTCCGGCCTGCTAGATGTCAACGGCGGGCCGCTCGCGGCAACAACGACGGAAAGCGGCAGCCAATGCGAGCGCGGAGAGCGGTAGCGTCATGATGACATAGGGCGCACTCCTTGGAGCCGGGCGGCCTGCGCCAGTCTTCGTGCCGAACGCCGGCATCTGAAGAACGCGATAGTATTGTTTGTTCACGTTCATAGCAAACCCTGGGATATATGAATATCAAAAATGCATCGTTTCTGACGATCGTTGGCAAATACCGAGTTCCTGGTAGAAGTGATAATGACTGCGATGCAAGCAAATTTCATCAGCCGGTTTTGTGCTGCTGCTACCTGGTGCGGTTCGCCTGCCGTCTGCTAGCTCTGTTGCTGAAGACGTCGTGGAAATCGAACATATCTTTTATTATGGGACGAGTTCACAGTCAAGGGGTGCCGAGCGGAGCACGTTTGTGACCGCTGGCCAGTCCCGAAGCGCCCTCAGCTGCGGAGTCGATATGCGAAAGCAGCTAGGCCTAGCGACGACTAGGGCAGTCTGGGACCAGCGCGCAGGTCGTCGGCCGGCGCTGCCGAAAGATCCACTTTTAGCACAGTCTTGCTGTCGTATCTCGAATCTAGAAAGCATCCTTTCTGGTAGCATGGCTGTTTTGTACTTTCTTGTGCGGACGTGAAGTCCGCCGAGTCTGCCGGCCGGTAGGTCAGCCTGGATACCGTCTGCCGACGTCATAAAAGCGAGCTAAAGAGTGTTCTTGACGTAAGTAATAAACCATGGGACAAGAAATGTGAAAAAAGTGTCATTTTTGAGGATCGCTGACCAATACTGAGCTGCTAGTAGAGGTAACAACTGTGATATGAGCAAATTTCTCACAACCGCGCCTAGCAGCTGCCGCTGGCGCGACGTTGGGGTCCGGCTCGTCTGGCGCCCGCTAGCTCCGCTGCCGAAGGCGTCGAGGAGATTGACCATACTATTATTTTATTGTGAGATGGTTCTGTTAACACTACAGCTATGAAAAGTAGGCATTTTATTATAGCGCAGGCGACTTCCGAAGCGCCGGCCGCTTGCTAAACAGGCTATAGGCCTAGCGACGACCACGGCAGCCAGGCAGCAGCAGAGCTCGTCGCCCGGAGCGCCCGCAAGCGGTGCCGTTGCCGAAAGCTCCCAACATAAGCAGACATACTTTGTCGCTGCTCGAGTATAGCTGGCAGTTCTGATAACAAGGCGATCTTGTCTTTTCTTGTGATATTTGTACACCATCCCAAGAAGCGCTCAGGTACTGCTGCACGGCAGCGAAGTGTGACACCGGTTGTGGGCGCAGCTCGGGTAGAGCGGCGCAGCGATGCTTACTGGCATTTTGCAAAGTATTTCGCATCCTCACGCGAACCCGCGAAGGCGATATTAGCGTGCGAACAAAAAAATAGTCGATGTCCTCACTCACTGGAATCAGATCTGTCAGAATCCGAGCTGCTGGGACTAGACGTGCAGTTGTTTGTTTTCATGCGCTGGTCAGCACGTGTGTGGGAAAGCAGACGATGCAGCAGTAGGTGCGTCACAACTTTTGTGGGCCCACGTGACCAAGCGAAGCAGTTGATGTTCCCCCTCTGTGACGTCACTGTCCAACTCGGCGTTTCGAAACCGAAACAGAAAATCATTCACCTAAAAATGCTATAATAAATTATTCACTGTGAATATATGAATCTTTGAGTGTGTATCATGCTTCTTGGAGCCATAAGAAACGTTTGAAACTAAGAACGTGCGAACCACAAATTTGGTGTCTCCACCCCTTTAAGGAAATAAGCTTATTTTTGCATGCTTGACACTGCAGCAGCGCCATCCTTTCACCATTTACTTGGCATCAGCGGACGAAGAACAGGAGGAAGGGCTACGAGTCGTGTGACATGGATCCCGTCCTCCAGGATTCCCGAGTGGATTAGGATAAACCTGCTTACGGGTTTCGGAAGATGGCTGGGTACCGATCCTGTCTCCGCCTACGCTCTGCAACACCATTTCTGTAGCTTTACCTAACAGTCTACCCGTTAAAACTGTCGCGAGTAGAGTAATACGCCATTTCCACACACGTGTGTGCGTCCACTACAGCACTTAATGACTGTACTTGCACCCGTGGATTTGAAATATGACCTGAAAGTGTCATAGAATGACATAACGCGTACGACGCAACAGCGCCGATACACGCTCGCATCTGCGTTCAGAGACACGCGTGGAGGTCGAAGTGTTCGGCGCGGCCGCGGTGCCAACCCAGCCGGAAAACCTGCCAGGCGATGTCGGGAGCGTGTTGAGCCAAGTGCAGCCGGGTTCCGCGTCCACGCTATGTAGTACTTCTCGGTCCGGCCGCCGCTCGCCAGTGTCCGCGACAGAACTGGGCCGGCACGGATGACCAATGACCGCGACGCGCTCTCCTGCGCGCGAAACAAGGGGGAAAGGGAAGGTCCTCGCCGAGATTCGCTCTCTTCGAAGCGTCCTCCGCGCCGCCCCGCTCCCCCTCCCTCGTTTCTTTCCCGCGAGGCGAGCCTTGCAGAAATCTGCTTCATTTTCAAGTTGACCGAAGTAGCCGTCCGTCAGCGTCAGCAGCACTCGCACTGGGACAACGCACACGGAGTAGGCTCAGCTATGGACAGTATCCACGGTAAGTGCACTGAACCAAAGGCTGTGCATGATGCAGAGAAACATCGCTGAGCTGCAAATGTCAGTGCAGTTGCTTGCGAATTTTCCGGAATGAATGGGCAACCATACCTTAGCACGTACGTCGTAGCCTCTGTAGAGCTATATCGGTTATATTGACAGAACGAAAGTTAACGTTATGATGCCTGAGAGCCTTTCAGCTTCGCCACGAATGTTACAGCAGCCATAAAGAAAGTCACTGATGTCGCGCTGTAACTCTAGAAACCGAATGCCAATGGTGCGCAAATTG
The DNA here is from genome assembly GCF_055824585.1 of Amblyomma mixtum. Lineage (NCBI taxonomy): Eukaryota > Metazoa > Arthropoda > Arachnida > Ixodida > Ixodidae > Amblyomma > Amblyomma mixtum. The sequence continues at coordinate 315,308,047 of NC_143012.1, forward strand.
TGTTGCTGATATATGGTTTCTTGCTTACGCGCGCATCTGTTTATTTGCCTTCCTAGAGTATGCGGAAGGGCTGTTTCTTTCAACCCCTCTACTTAATCCAATTCTTAACCGCTACAATGAGGTGCCTAACGTTTTCAAAAGTCCAGATTGTAGAGCTTCGTTAACAATGACAAGCTAGCGGACGATAGGCAAGGAGCTCTAACGCTTCAAACAATTTTTCGGTCAGTATTTCATCGAAACCTTTGTTGCCTAGGGAATTTGGAAAATTTCGGGGTCTTCTTGGTAGACACCCCCAGTCCAGGGCGCCTGCGGCTTCTGCTGCGCGTCGAACGTGCTCGACCAGCCTAAGTTCGAAGGCTGCGTCCCAGCTGGACAGCGCAGCCTCCCACTGGTCCGGGGTTGATTTGGTATGATTGGCACTGCCGTTTGAGAAAACTGGCTTCTTCGACGAAGTTTTATCAACAACTTTTCCACGCGATAATAACGTTCTTGTGGTGACAGAAAAGGCCGCGACGGTGCACCGACCATCTGAACCGTGCGCAGTAAATTGCGTCTAGGCTTCGATTCCCAAACGCAGAAGCCACTCCGTGCGAGGGAGATATGCAAGAACTATCGTTAACTGCATCATTGTAGAAAACGGCAAGGATCCCAAATTAGTTCGGAGAGCTTCAACATCAATATTTTAAGTGATCTAAGTGTAAGAAGCAAAACCTGATGATCACTACTTCCGTAAAGCGAGTTATAAAATATATATCGGTGATAGTTTTCGCGCAAGGTGTTAGGAAGAATTGTTATTCTCAAGAACGCCCTCTTGTAAAGTCACATGACAAATGATCCACTCGAACAGAGATCATAATAAGGGATTAATTACTCATTGACATCCACCCGAGTGCAGCCATTCGGCTACAAAGGAAAGCGACTGCTCCGTTGAAGCGGCAGTCCCGGGTTCTAACCCCGGACTAGGACGAATTTTTCTTTAACTACGAAGTTTCTGCTGGATGTCAACGAGTAACCTCCATTATTACAAATCTACTCCACCTTAGAGGATTCCCCTAAACATTTGACCAAAAGGAATTCATGCCTCCTTATGGCACTCTAGTCATGTAGGCGTCACTTTTTTTACGGAGAGAGGTGGGGGGGGGGGGGGGGGGAGGAGACACTAATTCTGAAAAATTAGTAGCTTTGTGCACGTAACTTGCGTGCCTCCAGTTCGATTTCTACCCTCTCCAGCGTCACATTTTCGCGCTTTCCGAGTAATCTGCATTCTCCGTAGCATGGCTCATTTCTCCAAGGATTTGTTCGATTTTTGACCCGAGTAGCAATCCCGCAGCCCTAGTAAGCATAAAGCAGCGAAACCAGAGAGCATCGTTCTTCGCTCACCACTTTTCGCCGCTTGCGTCTCAGCCGAAGTAGATCCGCAGCACAAGGTTAGGCAATCTAGTGTTTCCAGATTCTCTCGGTACCATTTGAAGTCCATTTCAACAACGCAAAGTCTGCCAAAGTTTCCAGTGCGGTGCGATCAGTCCGCCCCCGTGGTACTCGTTGCATAAGTCTCACAGTCAGCAGCCTTCCCTCGCTCTGTTGTCTCCTCGAAGCTGCGATATTCATTCTTTATTCGGTGATTACCCCGCTTATAGTCCGGGGGCGCTACAGCAGGGGGCATTCAAATTCATTTTTGTGCAGTAACTCCATCACTCCTTGTCGCTCGGTCTTCGACTCTCGGTACTGCTCACGACGTTCTTCTGTCCTTTTGTGTTAATCCGTTTCCTCCAACTGCATCATCTTGTTCCCGGCGCTTTTTCCTCAGCGCAATTGCTCCTCGCCAGTTCACTCGTTCAAATCATTTTCAACTTCCGTATATAGCCTGGTATTGCTTTGTCTTCAGGTGGGTTTTCATGTTACTGTTGGGTTTCTGCGCCAGGTTTTACGAGAGAAGGGGGCATCACGTGGTACGCGTGTTTTCGGTAACGATGGAACTGCCGCTGCGCCACCGCTTTAACCAGAACGCGGCATTTTGTTGCGAAAACAACACTACGCGAGTCACCGAGCCATTTCGCGGAGCTGACGCAAGCCCATACTGCGCATGCGCGAGGACGGCGCACAGCGGGCGCGCCGCCGCCGTCGCGGCGCGGGTGACTCAGAGGTGCCGCCGCCGCGCTCGCCAGTTGCGCATGCGCAGTGGCGGCGCATAGCCAGCGTGCCGGCTATAGTGAACTATAGTGCCGGCCGCCGCCGCTGCCGCGCGCTCTCCATCGCCTCTCTCTCTCTCCTCGTTGCTTTCGCAATCCTCCGGGTTTAAGCAGAGCTAAACCGCTGCCAATTTTTTTAGCACGCTTATGCATGGCTTCGCTTAAGTGTCCCTACATATACTGGAGAAACCAACTTAACCTACAATTGCCCTATAGGCACAGTGATGTCCCATTCGGGGAAATTTCACTTCTTCAGGAAATTTCGGCGAAAGGGGAATTTTCATGGGTTGCCAGGAAATTTTACGAACCGAAAGTTCCTCGTTTTTTTTTTCAATTCCCTATATTTTCCAATCTTATGCAGGGAAAAGGGGTTAAAAACAAGGATTTGGGGATCAAATCAAATGAATTTTCGATCACGACATGGAGCATGACAGCGGACAGCGCTAGGCTAACAGACAACGTATGGGGAGGAGGTTGCGCCTCACAGCCTACAGAGGCGTATAACGTAGCAGAGGAATGCCCCAAAATGCAGGCTGCCATACTCAATCTATCGGCACCATTGTTGCACATACCGCGTTTTGTTCATTATTTCCGACTCAACAGCCAGCTAGTTATCATGGCTCTAGGAGTACATAATACTCTCAGAGATGTGAGAAGCACAATGGCTCTCAAAACTCAATAGGCTCGCACTGACAAAACCCGGCAGAGAAGATCCATTTTAATCTGCTCTATACAATAGACAAAAGGGAAGAGGTCCTACGCGATGTGAGATGACGCATCAACGTGCAGCTCATTCCACGGAATTTATGGGTTGGCTAAAACTGAATTTAGAAAATTCAATTCAGCTCACTTATGTCGTTTTTTTTTTTCGTCTTAAACCAAATAGGCCAACCCCTATATATATTTCAGATATCGTTATATGCTTTCTGTATGAACGTTTAGTCCTTATGATGCAGGCTTCTATTATATCTGTTTATGCAAGTTTGCACAACAATTAGTGCAAACCTTCCACTTGAGGCCGGCAGCAGGAAAGTCGATCTCACTTTCATAAGCATAATTTACTTAAAGCAAACCATGTTTACATATTTCGCCTGTTACTGTACATCCATCGTAATCGTTTATATTCCATTTCTCCAAACCGCCCTCCTAGTAAATACCCCCTTCGGCAACACAGAAACTTGGTCCCTAAAACAAGGACAAATTACGGAAAACAAAAGCTCGATTATCAGATTCCAGTCGTCCTCAATAACCCATCTCTAAGTGTCATGTTTTATTTCCCAAAGAACAAGTTTAAAAAAGACATCAAAAGGTTACTAATCAGCACTGACGCAATATAATTTCGGTTTTACTTAGCGTAGCATCTCTTGTTTTCATGTTAAATTGTTTGTGTGTTTGCGTTTCCTTTTGTGACCTCCTGCCATGTTTATATACTACCTTTGATATTATTTATGGTGCACTGTCTTTGTTTTATTTATTATTGAAATACTGTCGCTTGCTGCAATGTTTTTTGTCCCAATGTATTTTTGTCATATTACTTTAAATTTTGTTATGGGCTGCACACTGCTGCATGAACTGTATTGGGGAACTGTGACCTCGTCAGGCCTTACCGCCTTTTGTCACAGTTCCCTCTTTCATTTATTTGAAAAATAAACCTCAAACTTCAACTTCAACTTTAGTTAACTTGGAAAGAGTGCATTTCAAGTCAGTGGTAATGTATTATTTTTCACCACTTTGTTTTCTCGCAATTTGCACCCGATTTGTTTCTCTGCTTTTAGATTACTTGCGTTTCCATCGTTACGCATGCTCACTGCAGTGTTCTGCCCCAAGTCTTTCACCTCACTTCTACGCTTAAGTTATTTATTAAGTTTTTTAAGTTAAAATGCTCTCAACGTTACTCGCGCATCGCCGTCTGCGTGCTCCTTTGATCCTTATTAACAGTTCATAAGTCATAAGTGCACCAGCACCAAAATAGGCAGATTTTTCTTCGCCACTTGGTTGTTATTGTCATTATGCCTGCAATAATTATTGCTTTTGCCAACGGCATTCGAGGCTTGACTAACGGCATTGACTACTCGCTCTTGACCATGACATCACAATTCCTCTCTTAACCACGTCAGCGCAATGTCGAGTAGCCATCTAGGCACCGTCCCGCAGGCCCGTTAAGAAGCTGGAACTTTTCAAGCTTTCGGAAAGCGCACACATACAACGGCTCCCAGTGAAACGGCGGTGCCTTCCGGTCCGTGCGCGTCTGCCCGTTTTAGCTGTCAGCAGGGGGCTGCAGGCACATTCTTCCTTGTGATAAGTGTTCCTTTCCTGGTATGGCGTGTGATATCATCGCGCGTGATTTGTTCCTGGACCACCACGACGGCGTCCGTTCACAGACGATACGGTGCCGCGATGAAGGCAGCACCGTAAAGGCGAAAATATGGCCTCGGGAGGCGTCTGGATAGTAACCGACAGAGTGGCGACAGCAGGACAGCCTTCTCCAATGTAAACCTGCGAATGCAATTGCAGTTGACAGTGCAGTTTATAGCCATTAGTTCTGTATTAAAGCGAAAGAATTACTTGACTATGTCGACCATTACGTGTCCGCGAAACGTGTCGGAAGCGATTCCTCCGCTCGTGTGAGTGTTAAGCGAAAAAGAATGTGTGTGTGATAGAGGATGATGTGGGGATCGTTCCGCGTCAAAATTTGGTCGATGTGGAGTAATTCGTTAATTACTTACAGCCAAACATGTCACTTAGGCGTCAAAATAGTATCAGACATCGATATAGTGCGAGGACGTGAAAAAAGTACTGGACGTCAAAATTACGAGGGGAAAACGCAGCCACGTGATAGAGGATGATAAAATGTCGCTGTACACTAAATTTGATTGATCTGGAGTAATTAGCTAATTAGGGGCGTCAAAATATCCTCGGACGTGCATATAGTAGGAGGGCGTGAAAATAGCTGTAGACGTGAAAATTTTGTTTTCTTTTTTAACTAAGCTTATTCGTTGCCATTCTACATGCGGTGGCGTCATTGCAATAACGTTCGCACCTTATTTACGCTGTGCAAAAGTAAGCTGTCTTGAGAGAGAAGTGCAAGAATGCCTTCACTATCGTGTTTTCTTTCCGCGACGAAAGCGCCATTACAGCGAGCGGAAGGACAAGATCATTGCCCGACACAGTAACGAGCGTGCAACGCAACGACTTCTGAGCAGACATTACGGATATCGCGGGTCGACAGACGGACCCAGCCAGTTCGCACTCGCTGGCGTTCGTTGTTTAATTGCCCCGCGCCCGCAGTACGTTATAAGCTCATTAAGGGCAACAACGTCGGAAGTTCTTCCGAGAAAGCATATGAACTCATTTCTATCGCGTGCTTTGGTTACATAGTCGATCTAGAAAGCAAACTGGCGAGTTCATCACGCCGATAAACTAACACGACTTCTAGTTGTTCATTTTCTTTCTCTCGCGCGCTTTTTTCTCTTTCTGCTATTGTTGTTTCTGGGTCAGCAATATGCAGAGCTCTGAAGCGCAGATATATATGCATGTACTCGACGACGAGCAAAATATTTCCTTCCATGGAACTCATGGGTCACGAGTTTAACAATCGAATGTTGAAGTAAGTAATGAAGCAAAAGGTTTCGCTGTCTAGAATTGAACCAGCCACGAATTCACTCGCTTATTTATTTAAGTTAGATACAAACCACTTGCGGCAAACAAAAACCTCATGTTATATTAACAAAACTAAAAATAATAAGATATTTCGTTACAATAACTTTCCTAAGTTGCAAGTATTTGAGCAAGAATGCCAGCGGTTGCACCATTACGGCCTTAGACCTGCGCATACATAGTTGCAAGGATGCTCAAAAGTTTGTTCTTAAGTATGGCTGCTCTATGTTCGGAGCGCAACCCCTCACGTCATTCAAAGCTCGAAAGTAAATTTTCTCGTCCCCGAAGCAGAACAGATATACCACGTGCACACGGATTCTTTCTTCTCCTCTTTCTTCTACCTTCTTTCTTCTATTGTTGTTGCCTCTTTTCTTTCTTCGGTTCTTTCTCTTCACCAAAAAGAATATGCATTCGTACGAACGAACAAACGCGATTTACCGCCACAGGGTATCAAAACCACCGGGCATACGGAATGCAGGTCAGATTCGCTTCAATAGCATGCTGAGCAGGAGCCGTATTCTGTAACGATCTATTTCCTTTCCATTCCATTTGATCCTCTGCCATTAGTCACTGCTTTCATTTCTGTAGGCCATTAGGGCAGACGTCGCGCTGGTCGTAGCATAAAACCGACCATGATAAACGCGTCTTGAGCCCAAGTCGCACTAGCCGACTGCCACGAGTGACGAGTCCGACGGCACGTTTCACACGCTTGACGAGTTTATATCACGGCTGTTCAGTCTCGACAAAGAGTCTGTGCGTCGTCTGCGCGACGAATTGGCGCAGCGTAGCCCGTGTGATTTAGCCGGACTGGATTCGGCAGCACGAAACTAACTAGCGAAGGCGCCGCGACCAAACATGTGTCTGTGTGTCTGTGATTAGCCGCTTGTTTTGCTGTCTAGTGTTGCTTTCGTCACATTAAGCGACTGCGCCACCAAACCGCAAGAATTTTTGCGGCGAGGGAACTGAAACTTTGAGCCGCACAGACCACCACACTTAAGCCCATACATACATCAGGTCTAATTACTCGTTAGCATCCTCCCGAGTGCAACCAACAGCTAAAATTAAAGCTGCAGCGCTTCCAGACAAACTTCGTAGTTGAAGAAATATTCATTCCTGTCCGGGCTTCGAACCCGGGACCGCCACCTCACCGGAGCGGTCGCTGTACCAAAGCGCTAACCGGGACGGCTAGCATACGGTAGGGCGAGGGCGAAACGATCAACAACTCGAAGAGGGAATGATGTTGGTCAATGTTTCAGTGATGGATGCTGATGGGTAACTACTCTTTTATTTCAAATCTACTCCACCTTGGGCGGTTCCACTAAAACACTGGACCTACATAAGGTTACAGTTAGGTGGGAGACACCGTCTTGCATTTTTTCGAGCATCAACAGCGCATGACCATATGCGGGAGACACGTTATCATCTAGCGGACCCGCGATTTGCGCGCCATTGCTCCCGTGCTGGAGTGCAAGAAAAAACTGGCCATGCCTAGTGAACCGTGACCCCCGACGAGCGTCCCCGCCAACGGTGCTCCGTTGTTTTCGGCTGCCGAGGCGCTCTTCAGCCGACCGACCGACGTTTTCAGCGGCGGCCCTGTTCCGTCAGCCGCTGCGCGCTGGTCACTGACCTTGGAAGTCTGCGACCTGCATGTGGAGGTCGCCGTCCTTTCTTAGTGTGAGCCAGGACCTCGAAAAGAAGTAGCGTGGGCGTGAAATTGAATTATTATTACTGGAGGCGTCTTGCAGCCCCCGAGAGTACATTTTATTTCGCAATGAAATAAAAAGTGAACATAAATTAATAAATCAACTTCGAGGCGCTTTACAAATCCCGAATGCATGAACCTGTAGCGGTAGAAGACTCCTCAGCGTTTCTATCATTCTTTGAGGGAAGCGCGCGGAAGTCCGAAGGAACCCGAAATTCAAGTCGCTGGCACGGCAGTTGCCGGCTGCGACAGTTCCAGTATGCGCACGCACGTGTTCATGCGTGATGCGTGCGTGCCAGTTGTGCGTGCCAACGCTGCTGCGTTCTTGCCCGCCAGCGCGAGTTCGTTCAATGCACGCAGTACGCTTTCGCGCTAAAGCTCATCATCATCAGCCTGACTACGCCCATTGCAGGATAAAGATCTCTCCTATATCTCTTCATTTAACCTTTTCCTGTGCCAGCTGCGACCACCGTATCCCCGCGGACTTCTTAATTTCATCCGCCCACCTAACTTTCTGCCACCCCCTGCTGCACTGACCTTCTCTTTGTATCCAGCCCGTCCCCCCGTAAGGACCATCGCTTATCTTGCCTACGCATTACATGCCCTGCCCAAGCCCATTTCTTCCTCTCGATTTCGACTAGGATATCATTAAGTCGCGTTTGTTCCCTGACTCACTCTGCCCTCTTTCTGTCTTTTAACGTTACACCTATCATTTTTCTTTTCCATAGCTCTCTGCGTTGTCTTCAATTTAGGTTGAGCCCTTTTTGTTGGCCTCCACGTTTTTGCTCAATAGGTAAGTTCTGGTAAGATACAGCTGTTTAGTAATTTTTTCCTGGATGAACACTGGTAAGCTGCCATTCATGATCTGAGAGAACCTTCCATGTGCGCTCACCCCATTCTTATCCTCCTAGTTATTTCTCTCTCGTGATCCGGATGTGCGGTCACTGCCTGCGCTAAGTACACGCATTCCTTTACCATTTCCAGCGCCTCGATACCAATCGTAAACTACTGTCCCCTTCTGTTGAACATTACTTTGGTTTTCTGCATATTAGTTTTTAGACAACCGTTCTGCTCTGCCTGTCCAAATCATTGATCATGCTCGGCAAATCATCCCCTGGGTGACTTAGCAAGGCAATGTCATCAGCGCATAGCAGATTACTAAGGTATTCTCAATTAACTCTTATCCCCAACTGTTCCCAGTCCAAATCTCTGAATATCTTAAGTAAACAAGCGATGAATAGCATTGGCGAGATCGTGTCTCCCTGTCTGACAGCCTTCATTATCGGAGTTTATTGCTGACTTTATGAAGAACTACGATGGTTGTGCAGCCGTTATAGATATCTTCCAGTATTTTCACATAAGATTCTTCCACACCCCGATTTCGCAATGCCTGCATGACTGTTGAGGTTTCGAGTGAGTCAAATGCTTTCTGGTAATCTAAGAAGGCTATATATACGGGTTGGTTGTATCCTACGCAATCTGTGTCACCGGATCAACAGTGCGAAAGGGTCCATCGTCGAGTATCCTTTACGAAATCCTGCTTAATCATTTGGTTGATTGAAGTCTACGGCTGTCCTGCCTCGATTAGCGATTGCCTTATTAAATACCTTGTAGGCAAAGTACGGTAATCTGATCGGTCTGTAACTTTTAAAGGCATTGACGTCCCCTTTCTTATGGATTAAGATGACGTTAGCCTCCTTCCAAGCTTCTGGTACGCTCGAGGTCATTAGGCAGTGCGTATACAAGGTTGCTAGTTTTTCTAGCACAGCCTTCCCGCCGTCATTTAACAAAACTGCTGTTACCTGCTCCTTACCAGCTGTTTTCCTCCTTTGCATTGCTCCGAAGGCTTTCTTACCTCCTCTTGTTTTACTAGCGGGATATCCAATTGCTGTACACTATTGCCACTCTAATTAACACCCTGATTACACTGACTGCACTATACATTTGTGTAGAACTTTTCGACTGCTTTAACTATCTTATCCATATTGCTAACGATACTGCCCTCTTTGTCTCTTAACCAATCCATTTCATTTCTGCCTATGCCTAGTTTACTCTTCACAACTTTTAGGCTACCCCCGTTCTTTAGGTCACGCTCTATTATCTCCATTTTAAACTTTCTTATGTTGATTACCTTGCGCATATTGATTAACTCTGATAGTTCTGCCAGTTGTATTCTGACTGTGGGGTTTGTTGGTTTCATGCTTTGACGTTTCCTAATCACACTTTAGTCTCCTGAGAGAGCTTGCCGGTATCCTGTCTGACCATCCTGTCGCCGCCTTCTACTGCGCATTCCGTAATGATAGCTGCGAGAGTATCGTTCATTACTTGAACATTAAGGTCGTTGTTCTCAGCTAGAGCCGAATAACTGTTCTGCAGTGAGATCCTCAATTCCTTTACTTTCCCTCTAACCGCTAACTCGATGATGGGCTTCCGCCTCTCTAGTTTATTCAGTTCCCTCCTCAAACCTAGGCTAATTCGAGACCTTACGCGCTACAACGCGCCTTTCCGAGGACCTCCACATCCTGCACGATGCCAGGCTGAGCGCACATTATGAAATCTACTTCATTTTTAGTCTCACCATTGGGGCTCTTCCACGTCCACTTCCTGTTGGCTCGTTTGCGGAAGAAGGTATTCATGATCCATAAATTATTTCTCTCTGCAAACTCCACTAACTCTCCCCCCGCTATTACTAGAGCCTATGCCAAAGCTGCAGCTATAAAAATTACACCATCTGCCATTTCTTTTCATCCTTCATAACTTTGTAACGAACATGTTTCAAACGTCATCAGTGGTTAAGAGATTAGAGCGTTATGCATGTGAATTGAAGGAATGTAACCGTTTTGTGGCTATTCATGACAGCCGCCTATGCTTCATTTGTGCGCCATGTATCAGTTCCTTCTCCTTGTTTTTTTTTTTTTTTTTTATTTACCACTGGGTCAAATCTCACCTGGGGTCACGGCTGTGTAGCTCGCAACAACATCCTGTCCCCTAGGTAAATTCAGCAAATTTTTTTTCAGATTTTATTGGTAACGCTAATGGGTCTCTAGTCAGCAGATTAATTAATCCTCGATTTTTATGAGAAACCTCAAAAGGTTGAAGTAGTACATGACGAGCCTGATGGTGCCTTCAAAGTGATCTCTTTTCCTTCAAAATAGGGTTTTAATGAGCTTCATGTTTTGGACATCTAGATATACAAAACTGTTTTCTGAACTGTAGTGGGGATAATCGAAAAATGTTAAATTATTTACTCGGGACGCAATTCTGCAGCCGAGCAGTATAGACCACTCCGCTATGAAAAAAGTGGTCTTCTTTTGCAAGTGTGGAAATATCAGAATGGTTTGCACTGTTGTCCGAAAAAAAAAAGTTCGTAACTGACAGCAAAGACAAGGCCAACGATAAGTTTAGTTCGATTGCGAACGACCCGCTGACGAATGCGTCCTTGTTATGGATGATCAAGCGCAGTGGACCACCGTAACGCCTCTTCTGGATGCGACTGTATGTTTTCCCGTTTGTACAGCGGCAAGTAAAGGGGCATCAAAAATACAGGTCATCAGCAATGCCACACTCTCTGATCGCAAGAATTCTATGACAGAAGGCTGTCGCTATACAGAGCGCCCAACAATCACCCTCACCGCCATCATGTGATTACAGCAGGTTTACCCCGAACCGCAGAACTCACTCCAGCTGCCGCAGCCTTCTTCTTCAAGCGAAAGTCACTGAACGGCTCCCGCTCTCGGTCACGAAGACAAAAAGCGAGCTCCGAACCTACGATGCGCGGTACAGTCCGTTTCCTACAACAAAGCGCACTCTCATTTCCATTTCTCTGACTACGTCTCCCTCAAAAAAAAAGAAAAAAAAAAAGGCGCGTCTCCGCCAAGTGGAAAAGCCCGTTCTCGTCCCCTCCTGTTCCTCCTCAACCATGATGGGCGCACAGCGCAGGAGAGCATTTGTCTTTACGGGTGGTTGTATGTAGAAAGCAGGCCAAGCGAGGCGTATCGCACGGAGCGCCGCAGTATCTGGGTTACTGGACGACCGTCAGTCGGTCGTAAGCCGCGACACACCTCCTCCGAGCTGCTGGCAGTGGCGATTCCCCTGATGCCCGAGGAACAGCGGCAGAAGCGTCGGAGCTAGCTCCACCTGGTGCACGCGGCCGTCACGGCTTGCTGCGCACAACGGCCACGCGCTCTGCAAAGCGCCCTCTCTCTCCCCTGCAAAGGGTACACCACCGCTGCGCTCTCGGAGCTGCCGCATCTTTAGCCATGCAGAGCAACGCTCCCTGACTGCGGTAGGCGCCGCAGCCTCTTGGAGTGAACTAAGTGAAACCCTTAGTTCTGCACGCGGAACGTTCGAACGAGCCAGTTTGTTCAGTCGACATTGAAACTGCTGAAAGTGCGGTGGCCTTGAAGTCGACTTATTTTAGAATTATTTCTGCGCCAGCTTAACTTATTATCGCAAATCAAAACAATATGCGAAACGCTTTTGCACTACATGCTATGCCGAAATGATGCTCTGCATTCGATGGCGCAGAGACAGAACAGCGTCTCGATAGATTTACATTGTAAATAGCTCGAAATCACCTGCCCATATCTGAGACGATGCTTTGTCTGCGCCGCCGCGGTGGCTCAGTGGTTATGGTGCTCGGCTGCTGACCCAAAAGACGCGGGTTCGATCCCGGCCGCGGCGGCTGAATTTCTTTGAAGGAGAAATTTTAGAGGCCCGTGTACTGTGCGATGTCAGCGCACGTTAAAGAACCCCAGGTAGTCGAAATCTCCGGAGCGCTTCACCATGGCGTCTCTCATAGCCTGAGTCGCTTTGGGACGTTAAACCCCATAAACTAAACTAAACTAAACTAAGCTTTAATTGTCTGTTCAAAAGGCAGTTGTTAGAACTCTGCTGTCGAGACAACGTCAGCCAGCGAATACCGGCGCAAATAAAGCAGTTCCAAGTAAAAAAAAATGAAAAAGGTTAGATTAGTGGACAAACGCGAGTAATGCCAGAAACGGATGGAGGACAGAGATATGCATATATTCAAAATTGGTATGCGTCGGTGACACTGCGCAGATTCGGTCCGACATTGTATATGCAGGCGCGCGCCGAATGCCGCGTGCATATGTACCGAGCGCATGACAACAGCAGCGTTTGTTTACTAGCCATAAATAGAAACCCGAAATAGAAAGCTCCCGAGCTAACCCGTTCGCGAGAGGTCTTCGCGCAGCACCTTGCTTCAGCACGCTCTCGTATATAAATTCTGGAGCGCGTGTATGCGTTTCGGAATTACAACACAGAGGAGGAATGGTACGGATCGTGAGAATGTATTTGTAGAAAGACCTCAAGGAGGCTGCGAGCAGCCGATTGACGTGAAGAAAACACGTGTCGGCGGACTCAGGTGTCGACGACCCCGTGCTGCAGCGGGGCGAGTTTTGTTTGTTTTTATTATTTTGATTTTTTTTTCTCGCGCGGGCTGCAGAACTGCGTCGAAGTGCGCGTTTAACGGCGCGCGCAAGCGCTCGCTCGCGGGTCGGGGCGTAATTATTTCTAGAGCAGAGGCAAATGAAATAAAGATAGCGTTAACGCAGCGTTTCTCGCCTGTTTGTGCGCGTACACACCGCGTGGCGGCGACGTGTACGCGGAACCGTACAGGGGGAGAGACCGGTTATCGCGCTCCCACGCGAGCAACGCAGATGTTGCGTGGGACGAGGAGCGTAGGCGGCGGAGCGCATAATAGGATAATTGGGGCCCAGGGCCGTTACGATAAGAAGCCAAAGGAAAGGCAGGCGTTGTTTTGCGCCCGCGTTGCACACCGATACGGCAGCAGCAGAAGCGGCAGCGAGCCAGAGGCCACCGAGTGCATCACTGCGCTGCGGCGTGTACGCAGTGTACATGATCGGGCTACAGCCTCCCCCCCCCCCCCCCCATCCCCCGCCCCCCTTGAGGCCTGTGATCGCGGAAGGGGAAAACAGGACAAACGCTAGGAAGCGGCGCGCGAAAAGTGAGTTGCGTTCGGCTTGGTTTCACGCTCGGCAAGCGGCAGTTTAACCTGTATTCTGCGCCCTGTTGAAGAGAAAAGGGAAGTTGTAGAGATGAGTTTGAGGATGCCGGCTGGAACTGTTCTACATCTCGTTATGTTTGTTTGTTTGTTTTTTTTTCATTCGACCTCACTTTCTGCGCTTCGCACTTCACTGGTTTTGATCGAATTTTACTTCCCGCCGTAACACGAAACGGTCACCGACACACCATGGCCTACCCAGTGCTTGCGGGAACGAGACGATCGCTGTATACCGGCACGATGCCTTTTCCGCCTCACCTCTTCGTTCCCGTAGGCGCATGCAAAAAGGTGAGAGAGGTGCGCTGTGCGAAGGATAGAGATTCTTGGTATCCGTTGTGGAACGTTGTGACGATACAGAACTGTTTCCTACTAGGAAGACTCCGTGGGCCACGTTGCGCAGAACTGTTGTTTCTTTTCCATACCACGAGTAGGAGAATACAATGCGGAGTTTTTTTTGTTGTTGTCGTTGTTGTTGTTGTTCGTTTACCAGAGGCAAGAGGAATGATGTGGTACATCAACGTCTGGTGCTGCCTCAAGACTTCGTGGAACGTACGAGACGCAGACCGCAATTCAATGTGTTTGAATTAAGCGCGGGATAATTTCACGATCAAGTGAGGCTTGTAACAAACAAAGCCAAGCCTCGTCATGTTATTATAATGTCCCTTTCCCAAACGAGGAACGACTGCAGCATTCCCTTTCTCGCCCTTAGCCCACCATCAACGAATACCGACTTCCATGTAGAGAAGGCCAATGCAATGCACAGAACACAGGGGAGGCAGTCAGCGAACTTACTTATCAACATAACTCCTCATCGGCAAGGGAATCGCATCGTCTTGAAAATGAAGGGCGGGGGGAGAAGGAGAGGAGAGATAGCGAAAGAGCAAGCTGCAGGCTCTAAGGCGACCACAACGGGGCTTCAGAGAAGCCCGCCGAAGGCGCCCAGGACACACGCGCGCACGCACACGCACAAACAAAGCGGGTTCATGCCAGGGTGCATCCACGTAACACATTTGCAGGCATCTTCCGACGTACGGAGCATGCGCCATAAACAAAGCGCCTTCGCCGAGCGAATCACTGCCGGGCCATCTGGAGTTGCCCCCTCGAGCTGAACAATAAACAAGCGCGCTATATATCTACGGCCACCGAAGTTATCTCCGGCCGGCTTGAGCAACTCCCGCGGAGAATATGGCTTAGGAGCCGTACACTCTGCGGCTTTAGCCTCTCTACTACGGCCCCAAGACAGAGCAACTTCCGGCGCCGCCTGTGTGAGCCTGGTGCCGATGAATCCCCCCGACGAAGCCTGGCTGTCCTGGGCTGACAACCTCATTTCCGTTTGCCGGCCCATGGAGAAACACAAGTCACGCCTTAACGTTCACACCTCTTCTTATCTAATCCATGGCGCAACTATATAGAAACGGAAACACGGGGTTCGGCTGCTACTCTAAGTCTTGATTATTTTGTCACTTGGTTGGTTGCTATGTCTTGATTACTACTTCATTTCCTCGGCAGGCAGGCTGGCAGGGACGAGTGATGTGCACTGCCGCCCGCCCGGCGAAGTGTATTACAACGAGCCCAACGTACCACGTCGCGCCTTTAATGCATAGCAAATGTCGCAGGATGCGGACCGAAGAGGCTCTGTGCACCATCCGTGCGTGGCCAACCCTGTATATAAGCGCGTGAAGCCGCGTGCATGTATTGGTTTCGCGCTCTCCACACACGCACACACACTCCTAGCCCTTTCCCGTTCTTCGACTTTCTCCTTCACGCTCGGTCGAAGCTCAGGAGAGAGCGCCTTCATGAAGGGGTGCCACTCAACGCCCAGAACAAAAAAGAAGCGTATGTCGTAATGGATAAGAGACCCCCCCTCTTTCGAGCGTGACACGGTTCCAAAGCACTTCTCCTTCCGGCATCACCTCCGAAGAAAGATTCACGCGTTCTTCAAAGGCGGGAGAGTGGTTGGCCTGCGCAGTTCCAGAGTCGCATGAAAGGGAAAAACAAAAACAAAAAAAAAGTTTGGAAGAGGGAAGAGACATATCGAACGGGGAGGGTACCCAAGATAGGCCAAGGAGAGAGAGGATGAGTACGCTAGCGTCGAGCGTACACGGAGTCACGTTGATGCGCGCAGTTTAGAGGCTGTGGAAAGCGATAGCCCCTAATGGCTGGGCTGTTCCCAGAAGGGGTGGTGGTGGTGGTGGTTGCGAGCCTCGCTGCCTGCCTAGTACCCCCCTCGCTCTTGGCTTTCAATTCAGGGTCAATGAACGGGGCGCCTATCTGCAGCGCGGTGTCCGAGCCAGTGGGGTCCGCGACTACACGGGCGAGCGGGGTGTCCCTCCCTGCGTCGTGCGACGCGACGACGCGGAGACGACCGAAGCGATGACGAACCGCAGACCCGCGCGACTAGGCCGCCGCCGCGACTTATTCGCCCGCGGCACGAGTGGAACTATAGTACACGCCCCGCGGTCGCGACGAAAGAGAAACGTCCGCCTTGTGCCCCCGACGCAGCTACACCGCTCTTGAGAAAATCCCCGCGACACACTTGCTCGACAGCCGAGACCACCGCCGTGGGAAAGAGGAGTGCAGTCTCGCTTGGCGCGACGCTACGTCGGCGCCAATACACGGGCACCGGAGCTAGACTGTAGCTACGTATAACGGCTGTGGAACACGCGAGCCTATGCAGCTCCGCTAGATTGGTTGACTGATGATAGTGAAACGAAATTGTAGATTGAGGGGTTTAACGTCCCGAAGCAACATATCGGCTATGAGGAACGACTTAGAGGAATACTAGGATTAATTTAAACACACTAGGGTTCTCTAAGGGCAGAGAGAAGGTAGAAATATGGGATTCTTGACAACACAGATTGAAGTGAACAAACAGTGCTCGAGGGGGAGCGTCAGTCCGCTAGCCAAAGTTTCTACAAGAGAACATATATTCGTCTGGGCTCTTGAACGTGAGCTGGCATAGCGCTGCACCCGGGAGTTTTTGCATTTCGCCTCCATACGAACGAATTCTAGCATCGGAGACCTAGATATAGCGATGAGCTGGTGGTGATGCATCTTCAGTAATGGACGGAAGTGGGCCTTCTAAATGTTGGGGGCCTGTCTCGTATACGTACCACCATACGTGGCACAGCGTTGTCATGCGTGTGCTGCTGCGGTCATGACACTGTTTCGAGGTCTCTTCAGAGGCGTATTTTCGCTTTTGGCATGAATCTGCGGCAACATCATGCAGTCAAAAACTTTCCCAATAATCTTTCTTACGAAAGCAGGTATGCACACAACATAATGTGCGGAAAGGGCACTCCACTTCGGGAAAATCAAAAGAAAGAGAGAGAGAGAAAGAAAGAGAGAAAGAAAGAGAGAAAGAAAGAAAGAAAGAAAGAAAGAAAGAAAGAAAGAAAGAAAGAAAGAAAAAGAAATAAAGGAAGAAAGAAAGAAAGGAAGAAAGAAAGAAAGAAAGAAAGAAAGAAAGAAAGAAAGAAAGAAAGAAAGAAAGAAAGAAAGAAAGAAAGAAAGAAAGAAAGAAAGAAAGAAAGAAAGAAAGAAAGAAAGAAAGAAAGGAAGAAAGAAAGAAAGAAAGAAAGAAAGAAAGAAAGAAAGAAAATTAAAGAACGGTTGCGTATTCGCGCAAGGTAGCCGCAAAAACATTCGCGCAAGGCAATGACTCTGGCGGGCTCAAAATGATTATGATTTTCGTCCCTTTTCATTACGACATATACACTTGTTACCAATGATTTAACTGACGCTTTAATTTCGCCGCATTAAAAACAATGTTATCCGATGTAAATGCAAGATGTCTTGTTGTAGCCTGTCTGATTAATGAACAACTAAAGTCGAGCGGGTTCTTTTTTTTTTTCTTTAGGAATAAAGCGAAGTCGAATTGTACTCGTCTCAAAAAAGCGCAAAATGCGAAGGCGTGTAAAACAAGCGGAAACAAAACGAGCCTCCTATGAACGGGGTTACAGTCAATGGCTGGGCGTTTCCTGTTTCACACTCCGGAGCATGAGCACAGCGGACTGATAAAACTACTCGGGGCTAAAAGAACACGCCTGTCTTTGGCTTCCGCGCCCTGCTTTCACTTCCTAATTCATCGTTTCCGGTACAATATTTATCCCGCTTTACGCCCGCATATATATATGCCTGGCAATACGTGAAATAAACTTCCTTTTAGTTTCTGCCGTGCTACGTGCATCACTTCCCTTCTATCTCTCTTCTTTTTCGAGTTCCCGTTGCCGCTCCCGAAAACAGCGCGAATAACGTCAATCGAAGAGAGATCTCGAATCGTCATGGTAACGAAGACTGTTTATTGGTATAGTTCTTTGGCCTTTGGAAACAGTGCAAATAAAGACAGAACTGGCCGAAGAAACAGGTCCACTGACTAGAACATGTTCCTCCTATATACGTTTCATCTTCGGCGTCTCAAGTCAGCGCTTTGATGTGCTAGGAAACGCCTACCTCGTCTTTCTTTCGTGTGTCTGTACGTGTGTACGCTGCCACGCGTCCAAGTCTTCATGCTCGGGCGGCGACTCGAAGAGAAATCTCGGGCGAAGGCGTCTGCGCGTCGCCGACTCGCGCACATCGGTCCATTGAGCGGCAGGCGATAAAAGCGGCCGGCACAGCACAGGACATCCCTATTTGGGCGCGCGTGAGAATGAGGCCCGCGCGCGAACGGCCGGCCTGCCTGCGTGCGCGCAGTCCTTGAGGCGCGTGCCGCCGCTGCGTGCAGCGGCGGCGGAGTAAGGATGCTAATTCGGGGCTCTTTTGCCCGGCCACGCCGCTTCCTCTTTGGGGTGGCACCTTCGACCCGGCCGCCGGCAAGAGCGCGTGTCAGGAGACGCGCTGCGCGTGCTCAACTCTCTCTCGTGCAGAGATACATTTGCATGGATATCCGGCCGCGTTAAAACTGTGCAGTCCTGCAGGAGCTAGCACTGGCGCCTGGTAATGTGGAACAGTAAGGATGTAAGGATGGCTTGCAGCGGCGTCATAGCGGTCGCTATTTTTGTGGACCGGGACAACGATGACTGTTTGCGGGGTTATCTAATAAGCTAATCTCCAAATGGTCTGATCCGCTATTAAAGCTATGCGTGATCTGCCATTATGGCGCCCGGCTGTCACGTCCCAAGCAGGCCATCTGAAAACAAACTTTCGCCCCTTGCAAACGGTTGAAGACGGACCGGAGTATTATTTGTCTTAGCATGACCAATAGTGATTGTTCAGTGCTGCGTACCGCAAACGAATCCATTCGGTGCTAAAACGGTATTGGTCAGACAGGAGCCAATCGGTTGACGCTGTGTAGCTCTAGCATCCGCAAACGCTGCACAGTTTTAGTGTGACGGGCGTGCGCGGAAGGCGGTGTGGTCCGGGCTGCGAAGGAAGACGGCACTGAACTCGTGCGACCGCGCACGCAACTGCACTGCTGCCGCTGCCGGCGGTCGATCTCCGCACTGCAGTCGTTGACGAGGCGCGCACAACCAGGAAGTGTAGCACGATTCCAGCGGAGTATGAGCTTTCGAACTGGTGAACAGGCGGGACACGCAACAGGCGGCACGGGTGGCAAGAACCACATCCGCCTCATTTAGGCTTGCATATCTCCACGCCGATTTACATAACGTTACACTTCGCTGAAAAAAGGGCTGGCGTGAAAGTGACACCTTTACATATATGTAAAAAAAAAATGGCGTTAAGATGCGTGCGAAGGGCTCACAGGGTAAGAAGATAAGATATTGTACAAGAGGAAGATAACTAAATATTATCAAACTTATTCGCAACGCTGTAGGAAGCGGAGACGAGGGGCCAGCATAAAGATATGAGTGACAGCATTTGACAGAATGGCGCACGCCCGGCTGTTTACTAAATTATCTACCCTTTCTCTTGATTCTCTCACATTATCTTGGCTTTCTCTTTTCTCTCACTTCTCTCGTTACGTCAACTGTCATTACGTCAAACATTATCTCATTACTTCAACAATTCATAGTTGTCAACGGCTCTTCCTGACCACTATGTGAAGTAATCTCAGGCGTGCCACAGTGAAGCGTACTTATACCCTTATTTTTCTAATTTGCATTCACGACCGCCCCAATAAAATTTCATCCCGCTTACGTCTTTTCGCAAATGACTGTTGTTCACCGAAAGATCACTTCAGAGGTTGACCACCTGACCCTTCAAAATGATCGTGACACTATTGTTGACTGTTGTAAAACTGGCACATGACTCTAAACCCTAAAAACTGTAAATAAATTACTTTTAGCCGCAAGCATGTTACTGATAACTTCAACTACCCTATAAATAACACATTTTTATCAACGGTTACGTCGTAAAAATACCTCGGAATTCAGTTCACACCAAATCTTTTTATTTTCGTCTCACATTTCAACAGTCCGAAACAAGGCATCGAGGAAGTTAGGTTTCATAAGCCGAAACCTTCGAAACACGCCTATGTCCGTTCGCAAAATCGCATATCTTACATTGTTCGCCGACAGTTGGCATTCATGTCCTCTATATGGTCTCCCCATCAAAAATATCTCATACAAATTCTTGAGTCCGTTCAAAGCAGAGCCGCCCTGTACACGTTTAGCAAATATAGACACCTCGGCAGTGTCTCCCAGCATAAAAACCTTAATTATAAAGTGATGCTTGAAATTCGTCATTCAATTTCGCTTCTGTGTTTACTGCATAAATATGTTAACACCCGCCATTTCTGCCTCTGGAATCACCTCCCCACTCTTCACAGCGCTTAAATAATCAACTCAGCTTCAACCGGATATATGGAAAAACCCAGTCATTTATAATCCAACTGCATTACTCAGAGCAGTGAAGCTCTGGAAGAAGCTTCCTGACAACATAACCTCTTTCACTGATCCTGGAGAGTTTAAAAAGCACCATGTATACATTTATCGCCATAGTATTGTTCCAAATGTTGTATATTTATTTATTTATTTATTACAATACCTTCAGGGCCCCAGTGGGGCGTTACAGAAGGGAGTGGATAAAAAAGTAAAAACAATGCTGCAAAATGAAAACAAAAAGTAAACGGAAAATGTAATGTAATACAGCAAGGAATGAAAAAACGTAAGCTTGAACAAAAATACAAATCAGATTACGTAAGAAAACAGCCTAGTCAAACACATAGTTTTCCGCGGCATTTTTAAAACAGGTGTCAGAGATGTCGGCAACCAAGGTGGGCAGGTGGTTCCAATCGCTCGCCGTCTTTGGTATAAACGAGTTAAAATATGCATTGTTTCGGCAGTATGGAATGCGTACCTTGTGGCGATGATCGGTGCGAGATGATATGAACGATGGTTCAGATAGAAGATCCCGTTTTAGCTGATGATTGTGGTAGTAAATCTTGTGAAAAGTTAGTATTCGCGCGAGTTTTCTACGAAGGGAAAGGCTAGGAAGGTTCAAAGTATTTTTCATTGTAGTTACACTAGCAGTGCGGGAAAAGTTAGACAAAATGAATCTGGCGCTACGATTCTGTACTGACTCTAACTGATTAGTAAGAGTTTCAAGTCCCGGGTCCCACACAGAGCACGCATATTCTAATTTAGATCTAACTAAGGTTTTATAAAGTAGCAGTTTTAAAGAAGATGGAGCCATGGAAAAATTACGACGCAAGTAGCCAAGCATGCGGTTAGCATTGTTAACAATATAATCAACATGTGCCTGCCATGAAAGGTTAGAAGTTATATGAACCCCTAAATATTTATATGTGGTAACTTGCTCAAGGAGATAACCTGAAATATTGTAGGGAATAAGATTTTCGTTAGCAGACCGGTGTGAAATACGCATGACCTTACACTTGTTAGTATTCAGTCTCATGAGCCAAACATTACACCAACTAGATACCTTATTTAGGTCACTTTGAAGTAAGGATGAGTCTGAAGCGGATTTGATTACTCGATAAATAACGCAATCATCTGCGAAAAGCCTGATTGTGGAGTTAATAGAAATTTGAAGATAGTTAATGTATATTAGAAACAATAGCGGCCCAAGCACGGAACCTTGAGGCACGCCGGAGGTAACAGAGCATGGTGAGGAATCAGCGTTATTTGCAGTGAGTTCTGTTACGCAAAAAAACTCTCAATCCATGAAAGAATGTTTGGGTCGATATTTAGTTTACCGAGCTTAAAACAAAGTAGTTGGTGATTAACAAGATCAAATGCTTTCTGAAAATCTAAAAATACACAGTCAATGAAAAATCCCTTGTCTAATGCATCAAATAAATCATGGGTGAAGGAAATGAGTTGCGTTTCACAAGAAAATGATTGACGAAAGCCATGCTGATGAGGGAAAAAAACGAATGATTTTCTAGAAATTTAACCAGATTAGAATAAATGACATGTTCAAACAGTTTACACGGGACACTCGTTAATGATATGGGTCTGTAATTAAGAGCACAATGAGCATCACCAGACTTGAAAATTGGTACCGCCTTACCCACCTTCCAGTCCCCGGGTAGCTGTCCTGAATTCAAAGATTGCGAAAAGAGTGCACACAAGTAAATGGAAGAATAAACACTTGTATTCTTTAAAAATTTAGAATTTATGTCGTCGATTCCCGAAGACGAAGAAATTTTGAGATTGATAATTAGACTTTCTATACCAAGACTGTCAAACACAAATGGGTCCATTAATGGATTCTGCACAGGCTGAAAAGAGGGCAGAGAAACAGATGATTGCTGGAAAAAAGTATTAGAGAAGGCATCGTTTAGCACTTGAGGGCACTCTGATGAAGGAATGGCTGCGCCGCTTCTATCGTTCAGAGCTATTGCTTTATGCTTGGGACCAGAAATGATGTTCCAAAATTTTTTGGCATTATCAATCAACAAAAACGGAAGCGTACTCTGAAAAAAAACCTGCTTGGCGTTTCTTAAGGCTTTTCGATACTCAGATGTTATGGCACGATACACATCCCAGTGATCAGGGCAACCGGTGGTTTTCGCTCTACGATAAACTCGTTTTTTTTTTACTTAAAAGGCGTTTTAATGCGGCAGTGAACCACGGAGAACGTTGCTTGCCTGATATGACGCGTAAAGGTATGTGTTTTTGGACGAGAAAATGAACTTTTTCTTTAAAAAGGTTTCAGTTGCTCTTGAAGTTGTTTTCCGATGTACCACTGTTTCTGTCGCACCTGGTTACCCGTTTTTCGCATATTCATGTTTCGCTCTTCTTTTTGATCATCTATTTTCGTGTTTAATGTTATTTTAGCTCCGTTTTGTATCAACTTTGTGTTCCCTTCGTGTATTTCGAGTCTGTTGTACCGCTATTCTGGTTTATTATTCCTGTATATTTCTTTTCTTTTATATGCCCTCCTCAGCCAATGGTCTTCGGGGCCTGTGAGGTACAAATAAATAAATAAGTATATAGGGATGACTTGGTGCGGATACGGGGCGAATATATGGAGGGGGTGCTACCCCCTTCCCATTTTGAGCATTCTTACGCAGAAATACAATGCTAAACCCCAGACTTTTTTTACGAGAAAAGTTCAAGAAATACATGGATAAAATAGGATCCCCCCCACCCCGCCCCGTCTAAGAATTACCCATAAATCTTTCCCCGGGTGGACAACGTCGTGGTGAACCTGTGCGCGCGTAAAGAACGGCGACTCACGGTCAAAGACAGGCCAGACGACTTGCGAAGACGCAGCACCGTTTTCCGAGCGCACGAGAGCGAAGGAGTGGTCTTTCAAGTATGGTTCTCCCACGCCTTTTGTACGGAGCGCTGCAGGCTAAAAAAAATAAAAAGATAACTTACAATGACGACAAAGGGTACGGCTACGAGGAAAAATTGGCGTCGTTTGATAACCCTCCATTCGGGAACGATCGCGGGTAACGGCCGCTCACCTATAGTCGCTGGACGCACCCATTGGAATTCCCTCCCTTCCCCCTTTCTACGGGCAGTTCGCCTAAATTACAGGGTGGCCGCGAAAGTGCCCGCAACTATAGAGGGCTTTCAAGGCGTCCTTCGGCCACACGTGCTCTCCGCTTGGCCCAGTAGAATGCTGCACTGACATTTAACCCAGGTTCAGAATATCTGGCAACGTACGATAAACCTACACATGATGACAACCAGGCAGTGGTAACGGTAATATCAAGCAACGTTATCTACTGTAAGTACTCTATATATCAGTACAGTATATCAGTACACTTGAAGAGACAATATAGTGAGAAGGTAAGACTGAAGAATTTAACAATGCGCCGTGCAGATGCTAGCATAATGCTGTGATGCCCTGCTTTATGTTCTCTATCTAGTTTATTTCTTGCGCGTAATCCTATGATGAGTGAAACTGTTCACGATTATCCACGCGGGTTACCAGAAGCGTTTAAACTTTCAGCGTAAGAATTGTAGAGACACGAGCATTTCAGGTTCTGCACTTTGCTCGTAACGGAGCGCGGGGTATACGAATTACGAATGACAGAACTGGGAAAAAATATTTACTCTAGGCGGATACAACTCAAGAACGCAGCGACAGATGGCCCTCAAAGGAAGCCATGCAGCCAACCGCGTCAACTCATTTTCATGACCCTACAGGTAATCCCCTTAAGCCGTAGTTAATCCCCTTTCATCTGTCACCCCATGCAAAGTCATGCTAGCAGGTCCAGTGTGATTAACCGTGACGTAATGAGAATCGGTCGGCGCAATTGGCTCGAAGGTCTCCTTTGAGAAGCATTTTCCGCTTCGTTCCTGAGTTGTATATTACTATAGTACTGCGCTTTTAATAATTGCAGCACTGTTTTCTCGCCATAAGCTCAACGTGTTGTGAAGTCAGAAGAGGGCGCACGAAACGGCCACAAGTGACCTGCACCTATAGAGAACAGCGACGCATTTTCTACTCTGTCATGACTTGTTCGAGCGCACGTGATCCAAGGCGTTTGTGAGCACTTTTCTTCTACATTACAGTCCGTGGAAGTAGGCCTAAATCAAATCTTTAGGGGACAAAATTACTGCAGTAAATTACCTGAATCCCACTGGGATATATATACTCGTGTTCTGTCGCTCCTGATGCCCCTGCACACTACTACAACTATCATAAAAAAAAGAAAACATGCAAACAGAACTGCACACATTTAATACCGTCCGGCCGAAGCACGCCGTATAAGTAGCAGTATCGCCATCACCACCGCCGAGTTTCGTTTGGGCACAAGTTTCCACAACAAACAGCTTCGCTTTCGAAGTCCTCGTCTGGCGGGCTTCCTGCCCGCCAGACGAGGCCCAGTGGTTTGAGCGCCCGTCTCGGCTGCGGGAGGTGATTGGTTCGAAACCCACAGCCGGACACTCACCGGTAAAAATGGGTACAAGCGTCCCCCGGCCTGGCGCTCGGCTTTCTTTAGGGGTGTACGTTTGGGAGAAGTCATATCCACCGCCGGACACCCACCGGTAAAAATGGGTACAAGCGTCCCCCGGCCTGGCGCTCGGCTTTCTTAGGGGTGTACGTTTGGGAGAAGTCATATCCACCGCCGGACACCCACCGGTAAAATGGGTACAAGCGTCCCCCGGCCTGGCGCTCGGCTTTCTTTAGGGGACGTTTGGGAGAAGTCATATGACTTCTCCGAAACGTGCACCCCTAAAGAAAGCCGAGCGCCAGACCGGGGGACTTTGGGAGTTTCATATGGTGTACGTTTGGGAGAAGTCATATGACTTCTCCCAAACGTACACCCCTAAAGAAAGGGGGACTTCTCCCAAACGTACACCCCTAAAGAAAGCCAAGCGCCAGGCCGGGGGACGCTTGTACCATATGACTTCTCCCAAACGTACACCCTTAAAGAAAGCCGAGCGCCAGGCCGGGGGACGCTCGTACCCATTTTACCGGTGGGTGTCCGGCGGTGGGTTTCGAACCAACCACCTCCCGCAGCCGAGACAGGGCCTGTCGCCCCTGTCTGGTGAATACACGAGTATAAAGCTATCCACAGACCAGTTCGACAGTGTGGAGCCGCGTGGATTCGATATCAAAACAAAGAACACGCCGACCCAACGGCGCAAGAGGATGATTAATGACACTGACTTTGCGGCTCTCAAACGAACACCTCGTTGCTGCATATAAGGATGGCTTAGAACATGACGTAACGAGCGGACCCTCTGCGGCAGAATTTTTTTGAAGATCTCCCGAGAATGGCCGTACCCCTCATCTGGAAAAGTGTGAAGCAAGGGTTCTGTACCGCAGAAGAGCAGGAACCATTGAGGCGGCGCCTCGAAGAACCTGTCTGTGCCTTGGCATCCTCGCCGCAGCGTCGGCACAAGTCACGTCCGCTTTCTCCGCAAAGAGATGACGTGCCGCTCCCGCACCTGCGCCGTTGTTTGCCCCCGAGTGTCGCGGGAGGGCGGCGGCGGGCGTGCGTGGATGGGAGGGAGCTGCAGCCTCCAGTCTCGGCAGTGTCTCGCCGCATCCGGTCGCTTCCGCTCGAGCGGTCCGCAGAAGCCACTTCTACAAACACGCTCCGCGGTCGGGGAGCCGCAGACAAGCGTCGCCCCAGTGACTCTCGGCGATTGTGTCTGCGACGCTGGCGGGCCTAGACGAAGCCGACGCGTGACCTTCCGTATGCTTGCGCTCCGTTGGACCTTCGCGTCTTCATGGCTGCTGCGGCGCGTGATAACTGGGCGACAGCGTTGACAGCTCGAGTGTGACTTTACGAGTTTACGGGTCGGTCCGGTATTTAGGGTAATCCCCCAAGACGCAGCAGATTTGTAGTAAGGGACTCGCTCTATTTATTGATCTATTCATTCAAATATCTACAGCGCCTGAACGGGCTTCATTGGAAGAGGGAAAACATAGAAATAACATAACAGAAAAGATTAGTTTTGCTCGAATGGGACACGACAGGAGAACGAGGAACACAGACGACAACATAGGCGCAGGTGTTGTCGTCTGTGTTCCTCGTTCTCCTGTCCTGTCCCATTCGCGCAGTACTAATCTTGTCTGCAATGAACCAACTAGCCCGCAAGAACGTTCTGCTTCGTAGCATAACAGGTAGCCCAGTTTAACAAGAAAATACAATGTTATGAGTAGAAACAATGAGACATCCAACAACGTATTCAAACAAAAAAATGGATATAAACGTGACAAAAAGAGAAGAAATAAAATCATACAACGTATTTACAAAAATGTGGATAATAATACTACAACTGTTTCAGCATGTATAGATAAAGCACACAGGAGAAAAAAGGTTACATGGCACTTCGCTAAACGAAAACTTTGCTAAAGCATTGTCTAAACAGGATGGCGGTGCGCGGACAATTTCTTCCGATAAGGTGTTCCAGTCATGGACAGTTTAAGGGAAAAAAAGGATTGTGTAATATATATATTCTACACGTCTAGGAAAGGTCTCAGGAAAGGTCATCTTTATCCAGAACACCAAGGTGTCTATAATTTGGTACTGACAGATTTTTGCCATCGAGAGGATATGTAGAGTGTAGAATAGGACGTTTGTAAACTGGACGAATCGCATTTGGAAAAAATCAGTGTCGTATTCCATATTTTGCATCATAATAATATAGAGTCAAGATCACTTTGTAACTGAACACCATCAGTTAAGCAATTGACATCACGGTAAAGACAACAATCATCAGTATGCAATCTGAAACGACTTGATACCTGGTCACATATATCATTAATAAATATTTAAAAAATGTCCCAGGGCAGATTCCTGGGGGACACCTGACAGCACTTTTTTATGCGCTACGTCAAGCATAACAGACTGTTTTCGGTCAGTAAGATAGGCGTCAATCCACAGCAAACGAACAGGAGGAATATTAAGTGCAGACATTTTTACTAATAACATATTATGTGCAACAGAGTTAAACGCCTTCTGGAAGTCTAAAAATGTACAGTCAACTTGTTTACCATTATTAACTGACGCAGCTATGTCGTCGGAAAACTGAAATAATTTGCTCAACTCAATAATATATATAAAATGCGCTCTAGTGTCTTGCATGAAACACTGGTGAGGGATGTAGGTCTGTAGTTAATGGTTTTTGTTTTGTCCCCACTCTTGTAAACCGGAGCTACATTTGCGGTTTTCCAGACCTCAGGTAAGGCGCCGAGGTCGAATGATTTCATAAATAGAATCGCCAGAAATGGGACAATAGATGCGGCACAGTTTTTCAGTATATAATTAGAAATGCCATCGAGGCCGGGAGCTGAGTTTACTTTCAATTTCTTGTGTGTTCCAGAATAATTCGGGAGTTGTGGTTCTAGAGTAGTGGTTCTGGAGCAGTTCTGGAGTAGTGTTGCTATTCCCTACTCTGAAAAGGAACGGCGTTAAAACATCGAGTTGTTGATCAATCCGCTCTCGCCATATGCTAGTAATCCCGGCTAGCTGAGTTTGTAGAGCGACGGCCCGGTAAAGCTGTGGTCCCGGTTTCGAACGAATAAGCACGAATTTTTCTTCAGTTACGAAGTTCTCGTCGAACCTGTATAGATTTCCTTTGTAGCCGTAAGGCTACACTTGAGTAGACGCTAATGACGAATTACTGACTTATTAGAGACGGGAAGGAGGAAAAAACTTCATACAAGGCCGGCACTAAGGCCTGGTAAAAAAGAGCGCTTAATCCATTAAGGCCTGCTGATATCCGCCGAACCCCAGATAAGCCAAGCTCTCCAGTAAGGAGAGGGAGGGAAATAAGGAGGGGTAATTGCAGTGTTACATGAGTGCAGAATGTGTTCTCTGTCTGCGCTCGTTGCGAGGTTGCAGAGAATTCGTGAGGTGAGGGGAGAGTTAGTTTGAACATTGCAAGGGACTTGTGATTGTTCCCTGATGAGTGTGGATTGGGACTACTGGACCGCTACTGGTAGATGATTCACGGCGTGGACGAGAAAAAGAAAGCTGTTCAACAATCCTGGACTTTTCTATTTGATTTTTTCTACTGGATCTTTAGTACTAGCATTGGTAGTAGTCGTAGTTGTAATAGTAGCAGTAGTAGTAAGGATAGCAGTGATGGTAATGACAGTAGTAGTAGTAGTAGTAGTAGTAGTAGTAGTAGTAGTAGTAGTAGTAGTAGTAGTAGTAGTAGTAGCAGCAGCAGTAGTGGAGTAGTAGTAGTAGTAGTAGTGAAGTAGTGGACTTTACTCGTGCAGCGACAACTGAGTTTCAAAGCGCAGGCAGTAGTTTGGCAAAATTCGCGAAAAGAAAAGATAAACTATGATCAAATGGAACACCACAGCATGCCACCAAAACTGACGTTTTGTTGGGAAGACACACCGCTACAAAAGCCAAGTAACCACTCGAATTTCAGCTGCATTGCTTTTTACTACGCTCCTTCTATGTCGGGCCCAACCTTGTTTTATGCCAAAGCGGTAGCTTCTCTCATTTCTCCTGTGAGACCTTGAGCCAACAGCAGGGGGCAAGGCATTGTCTCAGAAGGAGTAGAAAATGGCTCCACTGACGGAGCAAAAAAAAAAAAAAGAAAGAAAAGGGCCATAGGCTGAAGACAAAGCAAATGTTGCGAGAAAATTCTCTACGCGGTGCCGTGTCGCCCTTGCTTTCTTCTTTACCTTGCCTTTTCATAACCTATACGAGGCTCGTTGAGACAGTAGCTATTTTTATCCAGCGTACTATTTGTCAGTGAAACGGCATGTAACCTTTGCAAGGAGTAAAAACACGCGACGAAAGGCCGCCATCAAGCAGCTCATTCGGTAAACAAACCACGTGCCTCAAGACCGTGGCACAGATATGACCGGAGGAAACACGCGCTCCTTGCCAAGGGAGACGCGATTCCCCCACCACAGGCCACACAAGGCGGCAACGCATCGGTGACACAAGTAGCTGCCATTAGACAGGCATGTCTCTCGATGTCTCGTGCAGCAGGATGGAACTTGACGAGAGCAAAAAGGCAACGGGCGAAAGTGTTTGTGGCTCCAAGACGCGGAAAGCATCAAGCAGAAGGCGTCGTCACACTGCACCCTCCCCCCTACACGCACAATTCGTCCTCCCCCGCAAAATCAGTCGCGCCCCGAGCCACCCGAGCGCCGCTCGGCGGGATACACAACACATCGGGCGGGCCCCCCATACCCTCGCCGCCTGCAGGCCCCGTTCGGTGTGTCCAGAGGCGCGGCGCGAAGGCCTGCGCATCCCGACGCCGCCGGATGCTGCGGTCCACGCCGTCACTCTCTCCGCCACTCGCGCGCGAGGCTGCTCCGCCGTCGCTGATCGCCCGCAGAGCGGCCCTCCGCCGTCGCTGGTGCCAGGCTCACTCGTCCCGACGCTGTGTTTTTGCCCGCTCTGTTGTGGCGGGACCCAGTGATGAGTTGCGCACGGATGCTCTCACGATGACGCCTCGCCGCCGGCACCGACAACGATCGCCGACTGATCATCTCTGAGGATTGACGGTGCGCCTCTCCCCTTCCGAAGGAGGACAGTGCGCTGTATATAACGGAGGTGAGGATGGCAGTTCCACAATGTGGACCTGCACTGGTTTAGTGATGGACCCCGTATAGCACCGGCTTGACTGAAGGCCAGCTGGAAGGCTTGTCATTGTCCTGCTTGCGTGTTTGTCGCGCCGTCTCGTGCGATCGGGTCCTCCATAATGACGCGAGGCAAAGACCATGTGGTACATCTGCAAGGAATCTGTTTTTATAAGGACTGGTTAGGATTGTAAATCAGGATGGAACAGTTTCGTCACTATATTTCGACCCCCTCGCGTACGTTTCCAGAAAGCCGACCGCCAGCAAGCAAGACCTTCAACGAGCGCATGCATGTGTCCGTGTTCTTGAAACCCGACTCATAGCTTAACGATATCTGAGCGGTGTGTCCTTACGCGCTTGGTAGGAAGCAATGCTTCGTTGCATGACTGCTGATGTGGAAGGGTACTAATCCTTGGGCAGGATCTTGTGAAACTCGTTAACCCGCATGCAGTTAGCGACGCTTTCTTGTGCAGTGATTAAGCATACTGCAGATAATAATGTGTAAACGCGCTACATTGTGCAGCCCTCTGAGACGCTTCTTGAACCGAGCGGAAAAGAACAAAAAAGCGGCGTTAAGATATTCGGCAACACTATCATTGTCACTGAGAAGGGAATGCGAACCCAAACCGAGCAACAACCTTGACTACGTGCCTCCATTGTCCATGATCCTTTTCGTAATGTGCATGCCCATCTAAGGCATATAGGTCGAGCAGTAAGTACTAACTGTGTCATAAAAGAATTCATCTGAATCTATGACGGTTTACGTTCCAAGCATGCCTACAGGCATATGGCGTATATAACTCCGCAGAGCAGTAGGGCGAGTAGGCGCATATTTTGAACAATAAAACCCGCGGGTTAGAGACGCAGACACAGTAGACGCACATAGGACGACACTGGATTATCAACTGACTTTATTTGACTACTGTCTGTGGCTTATGTGTTTGCGCCCTTTCCGCTGGTTTTATTCTTCAAAACGATGTAGAGGTAGCCCCGGCAGAACCAAGTTGTTCACCATCGCAGTATGGTGCAGACGGAAATTACAGGTTTTCGCGAGCTCCGTTGATTCTTTATTTCTTGCTTCACTAACATTAGTGAATGTTCGGAGTCGGTTGTATTTTTTACTACTACATAATCATCCGTTTTTATCTACCAAAAACAGCCAGCGACCTTCTGGAGCAGCCAGCACAAGACGGTGCAGGTAAAGCTAACTGTGCACGAAACCAGATGAAGGGGTTGACATGGCAGCAAGTCTGGCGCCTACTACATTTCACTTTACACAAAATTTGCGCCTAAATAACACGGATTTATGGAGAACCTACCAATGGCTGGCGTCTTTGTTGGTAAAATAACAGTGAGAACAATAATCTGCACCAGCCACCAAAGGCTTTTAGCAAGAAAGAAACCGCTTGTAACTAATCATTCGTATCAATGCGTGTAGTCCTAACGACTCGACAGCCGCCTTCGACAGACATATCCCAGAGTCACACGACCGAGCCTTGTGCAACCGTCGCTCCAGACGAGAACGGCCGCCGCCGCCTCGTTGTCGGAAGTTCACTCGCTCGTGAATTCTCGTCGTCGGGTGGAGACGGTGCTTGTGCAATCGCTGGCAAGAAGAAACCGCCGGCCGCTCTGCTGACACGGCTGAAGGAGGAGCGAATCGCTCCGGGAAATCATGACTGTCCCTCGCGGAGGAGCTTCTCCAGTGACACAGCTCGGGCCACGCCGTTCGCTGGGGCAAAAGCGTAACCCAAAACGCTTTCTAGCCCCCCCGGCGGCGTAAATCTGCCGCCCCGTGTGTCTCTAGCCGTCAATGAGCGCGCCAGCGCATTCTCCCTGGAAACACGGAGTCGTCATTCTCGCATGGCTGCGCGATATGGGGCAGTTGTATACGCTTGATCCTTGTTGTCGTATAACCAAAGGGCGTGAAGTCAAAGTGAATGGTTTCCACACGAAAGCGCACTGTGTGACGGGAAATGTCCTGCATGTCGCCTTTCGTCACAATTACTCAACGACCTTATCTATAAGGGCTATGGAGGGGGTGCTGACACAACTACTCAACGACGTCTATCCGCACAACTACTCAACGACGATTATGTAAAATGCAGTAATATGCGACAATAGGACAATATGAAGATACGAACATCACAAAAATTCATCCAAGTATGTTTCCGGAAGGACAGCTTAGAGGTTTGAAACGAACTCAGACGAAGGAAAAGCGCTGAATGAGCCGTCGAAAGCAGTCCGGCTGTCAGGCCATATTCTGTCCACCTCGAATACGGGGAAGGCCAGTGAGCATCGACGCTATCGAGAAACTGTTTCACTCACGTTGGTTGATTGGCATTCACTCAAGTAGAGATTTATGTTATTCTCCTTTTCTGCAGCTTGTAATCCCGCAGTGACTGGCTGAGCGCAGAAATGGAGAGCTTTTCTACGTAGTTGCATCGCCTGTTTGCAAAATAACGTTCGTAAATTAAAAGCATAGATTGCTTTAAAGCCGATACATTTCAAGACTGTAAAATTGCGTTTTAATTCTATGTGTGTCTCTTGAATTCGACCACGTTTTGAGGTGTAATTAATCGCACAGCACTAGCTGTCTGCACCATCAGTGAAAGATGGCAGCTGACAGCTTACGCGACACTTTCCGGTTAGCTATCATTCCGTGGTTTGAAAGCAGTTGTTCATCACGCTGGTCCAAGATGGTGCAAGCAGTGGGCGCTCATTCATTTAAAGCCTGCACTCCGTTCCCGATTTTGCTATAGTTACATCGGGCTTGCGTTTAACGGACGTTTCCGTTTGGCCACGGTACAACAGTTTTCGGCCGCCAGCTTCACGAACTTCAGTGTACCTCTCTTCCTTAAGCGGCTGCTTAAAGCAAGTAACTGTTTTTTTTTTCTGTTTCTTAAAATGGTCTATGAAGTTCTCTTTAATGGCTCACGTCGTGTACGTACTGTGTAACCTTCAGTGAAGTCATAGCGTTAAAGTAAGACGGTTTGATAGCCAAATGATTCATAAATCCTTCAGAGCGTTGCTTCTGGTGATGAAGCAGTCAGTCATAGCGGCTGCAAGAAAGTTCAATGTCAAAGCCGGCACGGCGTATATGGCAACAACAAAAAATAAAGCTGGGAGAGAAGCATTATCAAATCACGGTTCGAGAGCAGCGTAATTTTTTATACGTCTGGCTGCTTTCAGTGCCCGAAAAAGGCTCACTGATTTATTCAACGTAGAGCAAATACAGCGGGAATTCAGCAGCAAATAGGCCTCTGCGCACGGTGGCAGAGGAAAGATGAGGGTGGGCTGTTCCTTCTGTGAATGAGCTTTGCCGCCCCAAGTGCAGAGAAGAGGGGACTTTGGCGAGGTTGTCACCAGAACTACCATACATTTAATTAGCAGGCAAATAATTACTAGTGGGAAGTGAAGAGCATATGAAATTGACAAAAAAAAATTAATCCAAATAGCTTGGATATACTATGGATTGGTTTTACGGTTTTATAAATTCCCAAAGCGACTCAGGCTACGAGCGACGCCGTTGTGGAGGGCTCCGGACACGGTGTTAGCATAGTACACGGGCCTCTAACATTCCGACTCCATCGAAATACGTCTTCCACGGGCGAGATCGAATCCGTGTCTTTCGGGTCAGCTGCCGAGCACTATGAACACTGAACCAACGCGACGGCGGGCTTGGATATATGATATTTTAGTATGTGCTGACGTATTTTAAATTCTTTCGTTCATCAGTTTTCTTCCACAGTCATTGTCCTTTTCAATGCTTATAAATCAGCTAAGCACTGGTGATTTACTGTTCGGCGACACACCAAGCTAGGCCACAACCAGAAAGGAAATATGCTTTGCCCCACATCACTGATATCTCGGCGTCACATTCTCTAAACATACTACGCGACGCGGATTACATTCTGTTAGCAACTGAAAAACAATTTATCGCCTTTTTTAATTAATTGTTCGACGGCCACTTGAACAGCAGTGCATCGCGCAGACGGCGGCGTTGACCAAAAAAAAAAAATTACTCCATGAAACAGGTGTTTTAAATACTCCTTCTTAGAACCGCTTTCGAATGTAATGAAGTTCCGGCTCTAAATATATCACCACCCTTTGAAATGCGCCCGCAGCAATTTATTTGGGTATCCTTGCTTGAAGTGCTGCTTGTCTGCATGCACAAATGAGACGGCAGTCTTTAAAATCAATGTTGAATTTCAGCTATGATAGCAGAAGCACGACAGAGCCTTAGGGAAGACTAGAGAAATCATAGGAAGGAATAGACAAAAAAAATTCCCTATGATAACATTGAATAGGTTGGGGCAACCGAAAAGGAAATAAAAATAATAGGCCCCTGCCTGCACCGTTTACACACAACAGGCTTAACCCAATTGAAAAATAAACGAGGAGGCCCGTAGGCAAGTTGTAATTTGACCACCCGTGGGTGGAAAGATAAAATATTAGGGAAAATGCTACATTAGCGACCCACAGCCAAGAGAGCGGGCCCGGGGAGGCTCCCCTGACCTCCCCTGGGAAGTAGCGGAAAGGGAAATGGGACGTGGGAAGGGAATGGGGACAGCGAGTTTTTTGCTCTGATCCTTCAATTATCTCGACTCCATTACTGGCCCGCCTGGCCAGGACAGGGAGAGCATCGAGATTGCCCAATGGTGCGGCCCCACTCACGGGATGCCCGACCACCCACCATACGCAACGGGCTCCGACCGTCGGAGACAGGAAAACCTAACACGGGGTCAGTAGCTACCTGGGGCTCCTCTCGCACACTAGAAGGCCTTTCCCACCTGCCGGCTACTAGCCGTCGAAGGTTTTTCGCGGTTTTTCGGACACCGGAAGTATGTGTGATAGTAGTATGAAGCATAAGTAGTTAGTTAAACTCGGCGAAAGTCGTCTGCTTTTAAATCGATAGTGCTACAGTGCACGTTCGGAGGATTGGCCGAGAGAGTTGTGAGGTCACACGTTCGGCTGCGGGATGAAAACGATTAAAACTAGAGTTCAGTTGGGACTATGAGGTCATGCAGAACTGAGATGTCATTGTAACATATAGGAATGTAAAATAAATGAAATAAACTGAAAAACGGGAAAACTGGTTGGAAAAAGAACCCATGACCCTTGGGTTGCCACTCACACTCTACCAGATATTCAGCAATTCTGGACAAAAGCATTCTTGAGCGGGAAACCGTTTATGAACGTATTTTTTTTTTTACTTAATGCAAGATTTCACTATAGCAATCAATATATCCGCAGGCCTACCTTCGACAGGCCTCTTTTCGACAGGCTTTCATTTTTTTGCGCCGCCGCGGTCGCTCAGTGTTTATGGCGCTCGGCTGCTGACCCGTAAGACCCGGGTTCGATCCCAGCCGCGGCGGTCGGATTTCGATGGAGGCGAAATTCTAGAGGCCCGTGTGCTGTGTGTTGTCAGTGCACGTTACAGAACACCAGGTGGTCGAAATTTCCGGAGCCCTTTTAACCACGGCGTCCCTCATAGCCTGAGTCGCTTTGGGACGTTAAACCCCCACAAACCAAACCAAGCCCCCCCCCCCCCCCTCTCACTCTCTCTCTTCCTCTACCTATCTCTTCTGTGTCCACTCTGCATTTCTTGATCCGTAGGCTGGCTACTGAAATGGAGTTCCCGGATTCGAACCCGACCGCAGCGGGCGCGTTTCGATGGAGGCGATATGCAAAAGGCGCCCGAGAGCTGTACGATGCGGTCGAAATTATTCCGGGGACCCCCACTGCGGCACCCTTTCTCTCGTCCTTCTTTCACTCCCAACTTCCTCCCTTCCCTCGCGGCGCGGTTGAGGTATTTGCCGAGAAGTTTCCGTTGTTACCGGAGGACAAAACCCGGTCGCGGCGTCTGTGCTTAGATGGAGGCGAAATGCGAAAGGCACCCCCTGTGCTGTGCGATGTCAGTGCATGGTAAAGACCCCGAGGTGGTGGAAATTACTAACACGATAGAGTTATAGTTCCCGTTCGACGCGAAACCCTGTCTCTGCGGGCGATAATTCCCCATTGGTCAAAAGGGTCGTGATGTCACAACCACATGACTTCACGCCGGTAATTCGATCACCCTAGATAGATCACACCGTCATGGCCTTTCTATACGGGAGATCGAGCGGCCGTGAGATTATACAACAGTGGTGACGTCCCTACACAATCCCTCACTGGTCAGCAAGGTCGTGACATCATTCAACCACCATTAAGTATTGCCCCTGAAGAAGGAAACGACTCTGCGCTGAAAAGAAAAATAATCGAGCCGAAACTCGAACCTCTGTCCCTTGGCCAGTTGCAGTTCGTCTCAAATAGGTCTCTAGAGGTTGCTCGGGAAGAGCAACCTGGCTACACAAGACCCACCGGTGTCAACACCCGCCATCGCAGGGGATTGGCGCATCGCTTAACTGCACCGCTGCGCAAAAGAGGGGGTGGGGGTGGGGGGGGGGGGGGGGGGGGGGGGGGGGGTATGAGGACTCCCAGGGATCTATGAATGCAAAAATAGAGAATGGCCTACTGCATATATGGGAATTACCTCAATACGCTATTGCGTCATACCTTAAGGCGGAGCTTAAGTGCCCAATTCTATTTTTTTCTTTCACTCCCTTCTCATCCCTTCCCTTCCGGTTAAGGTTTCAGCCGAGAAGTGAGAGTTACTGAGCCCTTCACTTTACTCAAATCCGTACTCATCATTGGGCTCCCGCGGAGCGACGATCTGCTGAATTTTTAAATAATTACCCGTTCCAGCCCTTCCTTAATCCCTTCCTGTTCGGTACGGCCCAGGTGTCCACCCATTTCAATTCTGCTGCCGGTCCTTTCCTTGTAAACCCCCACACAAACGCGCACAGGGCGCCCGAGAGGTGTTCGAAGCGTATATGGTGGCACCTTACGACCGTGCGCCCCACCTGATGTCACCGAATGTTGCACGAGGCGCGAGGGCGCGCTGCGTGCACGGTTGGTCACGTGATCGGAGGCGGAAAATGTACCGTAAGCAGCTGTCGCTGTAAAAGGGAAAAACAGCGGATCCCGTGCGAGCTAAAGCGGCACGGTGCAGTGAGAAAGGCGTCTGCAGACCACACGAAACAACAGCGCTCGCGTCGCCTTCCCTACCAACAGAACGGCGAGGTCGATGTTGCAGGATATTTGCGTTCCCACGGCGAGAGGCGCATGGGATGTTTAGGTTATAGAGGCGGAGAAGGGAGGGAAGTGGGAACAGGACGTGTTTAGACGCATCCTTCCAATTCGTACGCCTTCTGCATGCACGCCGCTTCCATTGTGTGTACGCGTCCTTGGTAAACGCGTTCCGCGCTCATTCACCACTGTCGCGCACATTCATCTCTTTCTCGTCGCTTGTAGTACATGCAGAGCGCGCGGCGCTCTGATCGGGCTGGCAGCCACCGCGGCGTACGGCCAGAGTCGAATGATGCGAACGGTCCGCTCGCCATGTGTATACATGCATACTATTGACGCAACTGGGGCCAACTGGCGAGCGGGCAGCACGCACCCTCATCCTCTCCGGGGCCTCCGTCGTTTGGCGGCCTTGGTGTCGTGGTCCCCAAGCCACGTGTCCTTGTGCTCTGCTTTTGTAACCATCGCTGCTCATTGGGCAGACCTTGTCGCCGAGCGCCACGGCCTGTTTACTTCCTCGGGCACGGGATGTCAGGGTGCGATCAATGCGAGTCGTGAGCTCTCTCCGCGTGAGACGGGCTCAGTACATGCTTCAGGCTTCAGTTTGAACTGAGCATCTACTGAAAACAAAGGAACAGGATGGCGGAGCAGGAACAAAAAGCTGCAAAGATGCGCAGCAGCAGTTTCAGACACTACAAACACAAAAGGCGACGGGCACCACCAACGGGCTTTTTACTCTTGGCACTGCACACCACTCCTCTCTTGCTGAGTTTCCGATTTCAGAGAAATACTACAATTCAGTCGCACATTATTATGTGCAACGCCGGACGTGAACGTCGTGCTTTCATTGAGCTGACGACAGGAAGGGAATTAATCAGCGAGATATTTTCTTTTGGAAAACCATGCTGACCTCCTTTTAAAAAAAAATTAAAAATTATTTTGCTTATCGAACGCCCCCCCCCCCCCCCCCTCCCCCCCAACTGCCTCTTACATTTGTTCATAAATCAGCCTTGGCCTTTAACCTTCCACAGCTATCGTCAGATGGAGATGAAGGTAGGAGGCAAAGATGTACTTATTTGGCCCTGGGGACGTAAGGGTAACCTGCATACCTTCAACGAAATAGGGAAAGCGCTTTCGATAATTTGAATATAAGCATACTTAAAGAAAACACAATAAATATTTATGAGGTGGATTCATGGAGGATGCGAAAACTCGCCTGAACTGTTGTGTCATATTTCTCTCAATTTTTTTTAGAATATCGGGAAAGAAAGCGAAGGACACGGAGACGTATAGGGGGAAGAGCCCCGACACTATCCCTCCCACTCCTTGACATTGCAAATGGACTCGCATTCTACTCCTTCACAGCGGCCCAGGTCAAGAGATTTTTTTTTTTTTTAGGTTTACTCTTCCGTTTCGTTGATCTACGCTACAAGAAACTCACAGCGTATTTCTGAAAGCATACTGAAGCTCGTTTCTTCCTCGATGTTCGAGCGAGAACTCATTTATTATCGTCCTCTGACTGCACGGCAAAGCGTCCGACAAGCCTCATTTCCAGAAACGAATTGCCCTTCACAGGCGGAGGCTGTAATAATTTGTCTGTTTGCTTGTTTCTTATTTCTATGCGACACCAGCGTACTTATCACTTCATCTCTCCTCACGCAAGACGGTTGGAAAGCGAAGCAAACGTAAACGTGCTTCAATTTCATCTGTATAGCAGCGGCTTTTGTAGATGCTGCTTTTTATCTTTCTCATATTTCTTTCTTTCGTAAAGACACAGCAAATAACTAGTTGTAGAATCCCGCTTGTGATGCGAATGCAAGAGTACGACGTCTATTTTCATGACATGTAAAGCGCAGTAAAGAACAAAACAAAATACAGACGTTGATAGAGCATGCACATATCCTGTCAGCATCTTTTTTTAACTAAATTTTTAGGTGCTATCTAGGAAAGTTAATAGTAACTAGGCCAACAACAACTTTAGTTCTATTCATTTCTACCCGAAGACTGCTTTACTCGCGCTGTTGAGGGAAAGAATTTCCGGGGCTGTCCGAGGCACGGGTTGCGCCCAAATTCAGGCCACAGCCTATGAAAAAAGAAAAATTGTAGGGGACACTTAAAAGGCAACTGCATCACTTTTTGAGAATTTCGCGATATTCAAGTATTCAAGTCTATATATGCTGTAGGTGAAGCATGCCAAGCGCTTTTGCCCTAGCATTTAGAATAGTGACATAATCGACGATTGAATTTTGCGCTTCACCTCGAAGCACCGGACGAGTGCGGGGAAGTTCAGTGTGACGTCACAAAAGGTATGATTTCAAATTACCGCTGCCGTCAGCCACACCTTGCATCCGAGTTGGAAAGAACGTGGCAACAGCATGATGTCCAGAACAAGAAGAACGTGTGTTTATTGAAGCGTGCCGATTATATAGCCCGCTAGTGATAACAGGCAGCTCGCACCGCGCATGTCAGCGACAGAGACGCACCGTCATATACGTGCCTGATACATCTTTTCGCGGGAACAAACAAAAACAGTTGCAGCAACAGGGATTAGTTAAGCGCACTGATTAAATTCCTCGTCATAGCAAAGGCGTTGCGGGGCCCTCCTGTTCCGGTACGATCTCCTTAATGCTGGTGGCTGCACGGCACCCGGAGGCGAGCTTCCCGCTGTATTGGCCGCGCACGGTGGTTCCCCAGCAGTGCTTTGTGGCCCTCCCGAGGCCTGCGATGCGAGGCAGGTACCAGGCGACGAAGGCGAGGCAGGTACCCGGGGGTTGTCGATTGGCCCACTTGTGTCGCCACCGTCGTCACTGCTCGTCTCGGCATAACGCTCTCGCGTCTCTGCGAGATGTCGCCGGTTACGTCGCAGAATTCTTCCATCTTCCGTTAGAAGCTGGTACGACCTTGGAGCCGGAGCGCTTACTACCCTCGCCTTCCGAGCCCACGTTGTAGTTCCTCGCAGCCTTACCACGTCGCCTCGAGAAAGCTTCGGCAACGGTTTGCCCTGCGTTTTCTGGCGATGCTTCTCTACCTTGCTGCGCGGCACTTCTTCAAAGTCGGGAAGGTTGGCTCGCAGGCGTCTCCCTTGCAAAAGTTCCCCCGGGGATCGGCCGTCTTCGAGTGGTGTTGATCGATAGGCCAGCAGGCCTTGCCAGAAATCATCCCCGGAATCCTGGGTTTTCTTCAAGATGCGTTTGACCACCTGCACACCTTTTTCAGCCAAACCATTTGACTGAGGGTAATGGGGACTCGAAGTCACATGTGTAAAGTCATAGTTCTGTGCAAACACGGCAAACTCGTGGCTCGAAAATTGAGGACCATTGTCCGTGCACACTTCTAGTGGCACGCCACATCTTGCGAAGATAGCGCTGAGTGCAGCAATTGTAGCCCTTGCACTAGTGTCCTGAAGTTGCTGCACCTCTGGGAAGTTAGAAAATGCATCGTAAGCAACCAGGTACGAGTCTGCAGCAAAGAAAAAGATGTCCACTCCCACCCGGTACCATGCACATCGGGGAGTTGGCCGCATGAGGAGCGGTTCTTTTCCGTGCGCGTAAGCGAATTTCCTGCAGGTTGGACAGCTAGATGCCAGAGAAACAATCTCACTGTTAAGGCCCGGCCAGAAAACAAGACGACGTGCCCTCTCTTTACATTTTTGCATGCCAAGGTGTCCCGCATGAATTCTAGACAGAATTTTCTTTCGCATGCTCTTTGGTACGACCACTTTGGAGCCTTTAAAAACTATTCCATTAACCACAGAAAGGTCTTGTGTAAAAGGCTTGAGTTCACCCTCCACTGGTTGGCCCCTTGACAGACTTTGCACCACGGCTTTCAGACAGTCGTCGCACGCCGTTTCTCTCTGCAGTTCGCGCTGCGTCGTTGGCGTCACCATATAACCCAGGGATTCGACTGCGTGAATTTCCACTTCATCCATGCCTGTGTCTTGGTGGCTGCTGCTGTTGCCATCAGCTGTGGATCGCGATAACATATCTGCTAGAACCAAGTTCTTGCCGGGAATGTACTGCAAACAGAAGTCATACATAAACAAGCGCAAAAAAAATCTTTGCAGTCGAGGTGGCATGTCATCGATTGCCTTTTCCGCAATTGATAAGAGTGGCTTATGGTCAGTTTCTATTAGCAGTTGTCGCCCGTAGACAAACTGATGGAACTTTTCGCAACGAAAGCAAATGCCAAGGGCCTCCTTTTCGATTTGAGCATACCTCTGCTCTGCTTGTGTTAACACACGGGACGCGTATGCCACGGGTCGCCATTCATCAGAATGACGTTGCAGAAGGGCCGCCCCTACCCCGTTCCGCGAAGCGTCGCATGTAATCTTTGTGTCCCTTCGAGCATCAAAGATTGCGAGCACGGGAGCGGTAGTCAAAACTTGCGTTACGCTTTTCCACTCTCTAGCGTGGTTTTCAGTCCATTGAAAATCGGAGCGACATTTGATAAGATCCCTTAATAACGCCGTTCTTTCCGACAGCCGCGGCACGAATTTTCCAAAATAGTTGAGGACACCCAGCATACGTTGAACCTCTGCTTTGCTTGTTGGTTCTGGCATGTCAATCATTGTTTTAACGAGCTGTGCGTCAGGAGATATGCCATTTCCGGTTATTATGTCACCGAGGAACTTTACTTCGGTCACATTGAACTTGCACTTCTGCGCATTGAAAGTCAACCCCGCTTCTTCGACCGCTTTCAGGACAGCTACTAGTCTGTCATCGTGCTCTTGTCTCGTTGAGCCCCACACCAGAATGTCATCAATATATACTAGCACGCCTGGCAGCCTGTCTAGAACTTGCGTCATTGTTTGGTGAAACACTTCCGGTGCAGATGATATTCCAAACGGCAACCGCAAAAATCGGTACCTCCCAAAAGGTGACGAGAAAGTACATATCTTTGATGTTTCTTCGTCTAGCGGTATCTGGTGGTACCCCGAGTTAGCATACAAGCAACTGAAGTACTTCGCGCCCGCCAACTTAGCTTCCATGTCTTCTCGTCTCGGGAGGGGAAAATGCTGCCTCTTAATGTGCCGATTGATCTGCCTGGGATCCAAACAAACTCGCAAACCGCCATCTTTTTTCTTGACGACAACCAGTGGACTTACCCAGTCAATTTCCAACGCGTACAGTTGCCGACACTGTCCCAAAGCACGTAATAACGCCGCCGTTATATGCCCGTAGTACTGTGCTCGTCGGAGTTAGTGCTCCAGCTGATGGCAGCTTTCGATAGACTGAAAACGGTAAGAGGCTCGCTTGCGCCCCTGTGTCTATTTTGAAGGCAATTTCCTGACCGCCGACTTCAGCATTTACAGTCCACTCATTCGTGCCACTTTTAATTCCTACGTCTAGTACGTCAAAATCGTTCTCCGGAAGTGTGTCGACTTCGCTCACTTCTTTTGACTTCCTACAGCAGACAGCAAAGTGGTGAAACCTACCACACACGTAGCACCTTTTACCAAATGCTGGGCATTGCTTCGGTTTGTGCTTGCGATTACACTTTCTACACTGCCATTGCTCCCCGTCGCACTTGGGCTCTTTACTCTGTGCATGCTGCAAGTCTGTGCGCCGCCTTGAAACAAAATCCACACAACTCTCTTCTTTACGCCACACCTCTTTTTGCTGTGCTACTGATTCTGCAATTTTGCACATCTCCTCCGCTTTTGCTAACGTCAATCCTTTCTCTTGAAGCATCTTCTCCCGTAATCTAGGACTGTTGGTACCAAAGACGATCTGGTCTCTTACCATTGAGTCGTGTAACGTCCCAAAGTTACATTGTGAAGCTTGCTTCTTCAGGTCACGTAAAAATTTTTCGAATGGCTCTCCTTCCGCTTGGTTCCTCGTGCGAAAAAGGTACCGCTCATGCACCTCGTTGCTCACCTCTGTGCAGTAGGCGTCGAACTTTCCTATCAAGGTGCTGTAGTCATCCTTGTTCTCGCCCGACTCGAACTTAAAATTGTTGAACACATCGAGTGCCTAGTCACCGGCGATGCTCAGCAGGAGCGCAGCTTTCGAAGCCTCACTTCTCGGTTGGTCCTTGACTGCCGACGCTTGCAGGAAAATCTCAAATTTCTGCTTGAAACGCTTCCATGATGCCGAGACACTCCCTGCCAGACGCAGCGGTTCCGGTGCGACCAGCCGTTCCATGCTTCGTCCGCCGTCGGTGTAGCTAGATCGTCTTAGCCACTTCTGACACCATGTATCCGAGTTGGAAAGAACGTGGCAACAGCATGATGTCCAGAACAAGAAGAACGTGTGTTTATTGAAGCGTGCCGATTATATAGCCCGCTAGTGATAACAGGCAGCTCGCACCGCGCATGTCAGC
Source organism: Amblyomma mixtum (assembly GCF_055824585.1). Lineage (NCBI taxonomy): Eukaryota > Metazoa > Arthropoda > Arachnida > Ixodida > Ixodidae > Amblyomma > Amblyomma mixtum. The sequence goes on from NC_143012.1 coordinate 315,351,479, forward strand.
GACAGAGACGCACCGTCATATACGTGCCTGATACACACCTTGCCGAGCCTTGTTAAATGCTGCCAAACAACACTCGGCGGGCTTTGCCTCCAGTGGCGTTGTTTTTTTTTACCTTCAAAGCAGGCGTTTATGCGTTGGAAATGTACCGATACCTTTGATGGCGTCATCATGCGACCCCTACTTGGCGTTGTGCGCTGCGGAGAAGCTTGAAGGCCTTCGCGATTTTAATCGGCGATTACGTCACCATTTCAAATGCTAGCCCAAAAGGATTTCGCATGCTTTACCTGCATGTTTCACACATTCGACAATTTTAAGCTCATCGATTTCTAAAACCTATGCAGTTGTCCTTTAAGCTCCGCCTTAAGGGTATGACGCGATAGAGTTGTGGGTTAATTAATTCCTCTATATGAAGAAGGCCAATCTCTACATTCACAGATCCCTGGGAGTCATCATACCACTCCTGGCGCAGTGGTGCAGCGGTTAAGCGATGCCGAGTTCTGCCACCGGTGGGGCTTGTGAGACTTAGGTTGCTCTTCGTGAGCAACCTTTCGCGACCAATCATAAATTTAACTGCCACTTGCCACGGTGGGCAGTTTTGCACACAATCCGGTGGGCAGGTTGCGATGACGTCACAAGGCCACGTGACCTATACGGCATACTTGCCCCCAAGGTTGCTCCTCTTGAGATTTTTCGTTGATTTTTTCGCTCACAACCAACGACGCGGGCTTTTCTACGACACAGGTTCCTTATCGCTATCGTGTTAAAAATATAAGCGCAAACGTGACGTTTTATCTTGGATCAGAACGTAAATTTATGTGCAAAATGCAGGCGTTTATAACGATGCACCAGCATTGCGTGAACTGCCACGGGATGATGATGGCACAGTTTTGCAGGCTGGAATTGTGTTTCACCGTACGCTGCAATTTTTGCGAATATTCGCGCACTTTCCCCATCTTCATACGCAAGGTGTGGGCGAGTGAGTTTTTTCGCAATGAGGACTTTATCGGCCACTTCGTAAACATATTTCCTGCGGCAGCACGATAAGTGACACTGAAAATAACTTGTGGCTACACACCTGCGCCAAATTATAAAATACGGTAAATGTTCTACTCACTCTTTTTAAGTCCAAAAAGTCCATGGGACCGCAGAAATGCGCCCATGTCTGCTCGTCCAACTTTCTACTTTGACCCTTCAGTGCCTTTAAGACTGCGTGGTTTAAAAGCAGTGTACCTTCATGGCAGGTAGGCCTCGAGCTGTGCTAGCAGCGTTCAGAAAGAGTAATTGCGCGTTCACTCATGAGAGTCATGGAGGTTCAAAACCCAATCGCAAACGATGGTTTCAGTTTAAAAGCGACAGATGTGGGCGTTGTTGCTCGCTGCTATACTATATTTCCAGCCCTGCGAGTGCGGTCGCAAAACCGTCAACCCTGCCACCGGCGCTCGTTTTACATCTGTGTTTTTATAGCTTCCCTAATTCCAAACGAGATCCTTCGGGGAGGCTGCTCGTAGTACAACTGCGAACATCAGCAGGGGTGAGCCAGTACAGGCCACGAGTCAAAGTCGGTCGTACGACGTCCGCGACTCGCCAGTGTGAATGAAGCGAGGGGAATCGCTTGGTTGTCGCCCTTCATGACTGCCTCACTGATAAACAGGAGCAGGCGTGAAAACTTAGGCAGACGCCTGTTTAAACCAACTGGGGCATTACTACATGACAATTCTCGTCTTAATTTTCCTGTCCCTGTCTCACTGTGTGGCGTCACTTTCGCCACCGAAGCCGGTGACGCCGATCAGCTTACTCTCAGCCATGATTTCAGCGCAGAACTATAAAATGCGGCCCGGATCAGCGAAGCATAATTTCTAACCTCCCCGTGATTGGCGCACTTAGTGTTGATTCCCATTTAACAGCTCACTGTACGATGACTTGAAGGGAAGCTGAACTAGCCAGGCACGAACTTCTGCAAGCGTTCGCCCTAAAACTTGAAAAACTGTGTTCCGCAGATGACAGTCATCGCTGTAACGGCGACGTGAGCTGTGCGTAGCAGCGAGTACAGAAGTCTTAGTATACAAGACCACGTAGCTAGCGCACACCACGGAATGCCTGCAACAGATCCATTCTGGCGGGCTCCGCATGTCGTCGAGCAGCGATCTGACACCGGACGCGTGGACGAGGCGTCTGGCTGGCGCGGCAACAGGCCACGATGATAAGTGGCGCGCCCTCGTATCGTCTCCCTTTTGTCCGACCATTTCTCAACCTCGCACCCTCACATATGTCGCCCTTAGGCAGCCTGTATGTTTCTCCTTGCTGTGTAAGTGAGTGACGCCTTCATAGATACGCGTACGATGGAGCGACGCCGATCCTGCGCAACAGCGGCTGCAGATGTCTGGCAGATACGTTTCTCCTAGTCAGTGAGGTTCAAGGTAACGCGGGAACGGCCAGAGCAAACTCAGCAGCCGTAGTACATGTAAATTGCCGATGTTGGTCTAGTACTAATTAACCGTACGGAGTGTAGCAAGATGTTCTGCCTGTGTTTAGAATTATATGCGAGGCAAGGTGCGTTTGCGTAGCGAGAAAAAGTGTGGAGAACTTTAAGGGCGGACGTAGACAGGCATCTGTCAGAAGAGCATGATCGGAAAAAAAAAATACCTCCCAGCATTTTCGCAACTTCCCATTGGCGCAGAGGTAACAGCTGCATCATTAGCTTACCTCTCTTTCTCCCTCCCCCTCCTCATGCTCCCTCTGTAGTGGCAATATTTGTACTACTATGTTTGTAGCAAGAGAAAGTTTAATGTCCTCACCACTTCGATATCACGTTATCACATTCTGACCAATGGTAATGCAGCACCTGCTGTCCACTAGAATTGTACAGGTGCCCACAAAAATTTCCGGAACTCGGAAGCAATGAAAAAAGTTCATTTGCTTGGCAGTCCCTGCATACCATCACGAACTGAAGGGGTCTGCTCAGTAGTGCGACCTGCATAGTGCATCTTTCGGCGCCTGGCCGCGTCTCCAGGCCACAGGGAAATCCGTTTTTTTTTTTTTTCGAAGTTTTCGGGTTCTGAAAATTTCTGTGCGGACCATTTATGGCCTCTCGATCTAGGTTGCTCTGCGCCATGCGGACTTGTGGGTGGGCCGTGTTTCTTCGGAGGTGGGGATGGTGCACATGGGCCACAGGTCAGGGAAGCAGTGACGTACGTCACTGAGCTTTCGATTGAAGCATGCTACGCCGAATACAACGTAGGACAACTTGGAAAACTTTTCTCATAAAGATACCGTTGTAAAACCTGCTGCATGAAGGAGAAATTCGCAGTTCCGAATTGCGCATTTTTACGCCCAAATCACGTCATGCACCGGTGCACGCAATTCTACCAGTATGGTAGCTGCGACGGGATCGTCAAGCCAGCGCAAGGTTCATTAGCGACAGGCAGTTCCCTGTTGGCAGTACGTACAGATTGTATACGAGAACAAGCGAGGGATTTTACGAATAATCGATAATTCTCTGCGTGTGGTACAGCATTTCACTTGTGCAGTCATTTTCACACCCGTGGCATATCGATAGCGGCTGACGTAGGCCGGAAGCTGTACGCGTGACGCCGTGCGCTTCATTTCTTCCCGCCAGAGATGTTCCCCACACCGATCACCGAAGAGCTTAACGCGCGTTGCCACAGCGAACACTGGAATTTAGAACGCAAGCCGGCAGGAACATCGTAATTGCTGATGAGAAAGGAAAAAAAGAAACGGAAACGGCTCAAGTATGAAGCGAGTCGCAGTGTAAGGCTTCTCCGACTGTTCGTATTAGTCCTAAGCGGAAGAATTTGGCTTCTAGCAAGAGAACAGCAGTTCGCAATTGACGGCGCGGTGCTGGAAGTAGTAAGAGAATATGTCTATTTAGGGCAGGTAGTGACAGCTTATCCGGATCATGAGAGGGAAATAACTAGAAGAATAAGAATGGGGTGGAGCGCATATGGCAGGTTCTCTCAGATCATGAATGACAGTTTACTAGTATCGCTCAAGAGAAAAGTATACAACAGCTGTACCTTACCGGTACTCACCCATGGGGCAGAGACGGGGAGGCTTACAAAGAGGGTTCAGCTTAACTTAAGGACAACGCAGCGAGCTATGGAAAGAAAAATGATAGGTGTAACATTAAGAGATCGGAAGCGGGCGGAGTGGGTGAGAGAACAAACGCGGGTTAATGACATCCTGTTGAAATCAAGAAGAAGAAATGGGCTTGTACGGGGCAGAGAAGGCAAGCGTAGCAGGGGGCGGCAGAAAGTTAGATGAGCGGATGAGATAAAGAATTTTGCAGGAATACGGTGGCCGCAACTTGCGAAGGACAGGGTTAATTGGAGAGACATGGGAGAGGCGTTTGCCCTGCAGTGAGCGTAATCAGGCTGATGATGATGATGATGATGATAATGATCAAAACAATACAAAGCCGCTAATTGCATTATACGCTGAAAAATAAACGCAAAGATACGTCAGTAGAGTGACCTGTGTGCACAGAAGGTCTGTCCAATTTATTTAGGGAAATCCCCCAAGCGCAGCCATACGGCTACACCGAATTTGCGGGACCACTGCCCTGGACAGGCGATGGCTCCGGGTTCCAGTCCTGGACCAGCAAGAATTTTGTCCATGTACGCTTATTCTGAGAATGCTGCGTAGCTTTTCTTCGTAACCACTTTGTTCAGGTGGATTCTAATGAGCAATTACTTTCTTAAATCAATATGCAGTGTCTGCGTGCATAGTCCGGAGTGTGTTTCAGTTGACAAGACGTGCACACACGCTCCCTTGCAGCAGCAGCAGCACCGCCAGGAGCAGCCGCAGCGGGAGGGGCCGAGGCCCCCGTAGCGCGCGGGCGCCATGCTTCGGAACGGGGCGGCGGACGACGGGTCCGCTGAGCCCCTGCAGCCGGCGCGCAACGGGGACCTGCTGAGGGCGTACCAGGAGGACCCGGGCTTCGAGATGCCGTCGGCGCCGCTGCCCCCGCCGCCGCCACTGCCGCTGCCGCCGCCCGTGCACGAGGCCGAGCCGGACTCGAGCCTGCTGCAGCACGGCAACGGCAGCCTGCCCGAGATACGGGCGCCCTTCGCCGTCCCCGACGACGACTCGCTCGGCCAGCCCCGCAAGGGCTCGGCCGACTCATCGCAGAGCTCCACCAAGTGCAGGTACGCGGCAGTCGCCCGTGGCTGCGCTGCTAACGCAAAACATTTCGTCCACTGTGTACTGTGCGATGTCAGTGCACGTTAAAGAACCCCAAGTGGTCGAAATTTCCGGAGCCCTTCACTACGGCGTCTCTCATAGCCCGAGTTGCTTTGGGACGTTAAACCCCATAAACCGAACCAAACCATTTTGTCACTGTCGTCTTCGGCTTGGCCAAACGGACATGATCCTGCCGATGAATTGTGTCTCTGAAACAACAAAATGCATTTACAGTGACTGTAACACCGTGCATCCACTGTGCGGCATAGGGACACCCGAAGTTCCATTGCCCTGAACTGAAACTGTGCAGACGCACCCTTCTAACAACTTTATGGTCAAGTGGCTGACCTGAGAAGCTTAGTGGCATAGTGTTTGTACAAAACCAGGTAATTTCCACAATTACCGACGCGCTGTTATTCATACCTGTCATTGAAGAACATGCTTATTATTAGTAATGTGCATTCTGCTGTGTTCCTGTGTTAAACCCTTTTTGTTCTTCTGCATTTGCCGCATTCTTTTGCTATATTTTTGTACTTAATGCATTCTACTCCCTTCTGTAATGCTCCGGGCTCTGAAGGTGCAAAAAGATGCCAGCATTGCTTTAAGAATAAATCATTCAGATATTAGCCAGCGCTGTGTTGTCTTGCCTTTTCCGTTGTCCGCCGTCTTCGGTGTTGTTGCAACTATGTCATATATGGCCCTATGACAGTTTCAAGTTCGTCCAGCAGAATAGTTTTTATTTAGGTGTACAGAAGTATTTTTAACAATCAAGAAAGCACCGCATGAGATCCTGGGGAGTAGTCACTGATACATTCAAACAGAATTGCCACAAAGTTTATCTGAACTAAGGTGCTGAATTATAGGCTCCAGAAGGTGCACTCAAAATATTTGCAGTGTTTTTTCGTTTAATATTGTGGCTTACACAGCAGTGTATACGCCTTCAATCAGGCCATCAACACCACTTTGATGTTTCTGGATGGATGCATGATCGCGCGGGCAGGATTCAAAACAGTCTATTGCATGATTTTGGAGAGAGTCTTGCTGAGCTGGTATGATATTTCAATCCGTAGCTTGCGCGGGTTCGATCCCTGCCGCGGCGGTCGAATTTCGATGGAGGCAAAATTCTAGAGGCCCGTGTACTGTGCGATGTCAGTGCACGTTAAAGAACCCCAGATGGTCGAAATTTACGGAGCCCTCCACTATGGCGTCCCCCATAGTCTGAGTCGCTTTGGGACGTTAAACACCATAAAACAAAAAAAAAGATCCCTATCTTGATACTGCCAGCGCCTGTGATATTTCACTCGTCATATTTTGAAAACGAAGGCGACGGTAACACATAATGTACCGCAGACCTTCAATGCCACTGGTTATGCATGGTGCCTTTCCTTATCCGCTGTGCGTAGGAGGCGTACCAAGTCCATGACGTGCAACATGGTGAGCGCTCTGTATGGAAAAATTGCTGTGGTTGTCACAACTGTCCTGGTGCTCACGGAGGTCATGGACAACTCAGTGCCTCTTCTAAGCTTCCACGTAAGTCCCGTCGTTGGGCGGAGTTGCAAGGGCGTGTCAAATTTGCCGCCGCAAATTACCGCTGACACAATTTCCAACAATTGAGCTTAGATTATGAAAATAAATTTTTCTCTGTCAAACTGCGATTCGGTAGTAGACCAGAATTTACCGGAGCGGCCATGAAATGTGAAGATATGTCACCACATCATAAACAATGCATGGTCTGGGGCAAATCCGATGTGGCTACTACTTCAAGGTTACCAGAAATATCGAAAAAAGGACGGCGGAAAGCTATTCCTGCTTCTGCTGTAATCGGCGTTCAAGATTAAGCGCTAATGTCATTACGGATTGCCTGTGATTTGGCGGTAAGAAATGTTCACTACAGAAAGTTGAAGAAGCGCTTGCGGAACCTTTTTTATCTTCTTTCACTCCCGCCTTTCTCCTTTCCTTGACGGCGCGGTTGAGGTGTCCACCGAGGAGTGAGACAGTTACTGCGTCATATATCCTTTCCTAAAAGAAACACTACTTTGCTTTCAGCAAAACCATATACATACGAGCGTATGCAGGAATTAATTAAGAGTCTGCGTAAGTGGCTTCTCGCTTTTGAAAGGCGAGAGTAATTTGGAAGAGCATTGGGAATGACAGTCAGAGGCCGAGCCTCCTAAAAACTAGGCAATACTATGTTAAGAAGGGTTGTTTTGTAGGCCAGTTGGTCATAAATATTTCAAGAAATGCTTCGGCGCTGCAGACAAGGACAAAACGTAGAATAACACCACAGAGCGCTCTGTGGTGTTATTCTACGTTTTGTCCTTGTCTGCCGCGCCGAAGCATTTCTTGAAATACTATGTTAGCTCTTGGTAGAACTTCGCCGCATTTCGGGAATGAATTGGGTCCATTTAAGTACAGTCTTTGTCAAAAGTAACCAGGCTCCATCGTTTGCTTCTCATTCGTATAACAGAGCCCTCACGGCTTCCCTAAAGATCAAAAAGTTCTTTGAAGGTGAGAACAGGGGTTCTTCTTACCATAAGAGATTTAGGGCTTGAGGGCTGGCATAATAGCTTTAATATACAACTGAGAAGCAAAAACGTGCAGCCTGGTTACTTTTGAGAAAGACTGTACCTGTATAATTACGAATCCAGAAAACCCAGGTCACGGGCCGCGCCGTGGCATTCAGCGTTAACTTCGTCATCACATGGCAAAACTGAGAGAATATTTACGACATCTATTTGGGTAGGACATCTCGTGAAAGTGCGGAAGTATTAATCGCACCGCATTGTAGTCTAGTTGTTGGGAGCAGTCCAACAAAACCTTCAGCCACGTAATCCTTATATGGCATCGTACGCGAGATCATTCCATGCATGACTCTCCGGTGCCTCAGCATCGGCTGTAGTGTTTAGGTTCACGCGCGAAGGCATAATAATTGCATCGAGATGCTGGTCCTCGAGTCCCGTCTTTTGGGATGAATATTCTTTACTGGTAAATATTACAGTGCATACACAGCACCGGGACAGCATTGTTCAGTGCAGCCCAAATTGTAATGCCATACCTCTGCCGGTGCCGATGTGGCACCGGCGACATGTGCAAGTAGCGACGTCTGCCACCGCAGGGCTACCTGTACGCGTACCTGCTGGGTGGGTCGGTGGTCTGCCTGCTGGGAGTCTACGTGAGCACCATGGTGGACCGGTGTCCGTCGCTGACCGGACAGCCACACTCCGGCGACCCCGAGGTGGCGCTGCGGCGCGGTCGCGTCATGACGCCCTGCTCGGACGTCAGCATCTACCTACGCATAGGAGTCATCGGTGAGAGACTCGCTCCTCGCTCACACGGGGACAGCTCGTTAAAAACAGAGAACAGAGAGCCGACTCGGTGTTATATGTTTAATCGCTCTTCATACGGTTGAGGCCCATCTGGGCAACGTTCGTCATTTCGCGGCGGGTTCCGTTACCACGCACAACGACGGCAACTTCGAAGAAAGCTCCTCATAAAAATATCGCTTTAAAACAAAGATTACCAGCACATTTATGTTCCACTGCAGCACAAAGGCCTCTCCCACTGATTTTCAACTACCCTTGTCCTGCCCCAGCTCGAGATTTGAATTTTTTTTTTTCAGAAGTCATATACAAGAAGTTGGAATACGATTGTATATAGCATAGGCAGGTCCCAAAGTAAAACTCTCCGGGGGGAAGTTTTTCACAACGAAGAAAAAAATGCAAATATAGGCACGTTCTAGGCTGCCCGCAAATCTCTTTCACAGCATTCAGAATTGGTTCCTCACTGTGTATCTGCTGCATTAACGGTGTAACGTTCGCAAATTCGTCATAACCGCAGTTGCTATCAGGAATCACGAATGGAGAGGACGAAAGGCGAGCCACGATATGCAGCCACAGCCGTGTGCGGGCAGCACAAGTCACTGCCTCTGCACAAAATTATCGCATTCTTCACTGCTATACGCATAATAGCAACAATGAGTTAGTAATGAGAAAGTCAAGGTATTACTGGTGTCAGCTGAAACTGGCGTTTTAGAAACACAATAGAAGAAAAAAAAAGTTTCCGCTGAGTCCAGATTCGTGACATTGGCCTCTTGCCGTTAGCTTGCATTCGCGTGATGTACTAGACAAGCAGTGTAATTATTGCGTTTAAAACCGTTTCGCTGGCAGAACCAAAGAACGAGGCTCTGTGAAAATGCATAACAAATCGTATCTTGAAAACAAAGCTTACGCACTTCACCTCTTACGTTTCTTCCTGACTGCGCACTGCATCCAGGACTACCTCCTTAAACTCGTCCTCGAACAAGGTATCTTTTCTTTTTCTCAGCGTTTTCTATTCTTTTTTGCATAATCCCGCTCAGTGTTCGGCCTGGGGACCCTGCTGTCGAGCGGCCTCGAGATCGCCACCATATTCACGCTGTCCAAGCCATGCACCGATCCAGTGAACTTGGGCATGCCCGTGCTACACGCGCTGTTCACATTCCTACAGATGCACTTCGTCTTCATGAACGCACAGGTCCGTGGCAGTGCACTGTGGCGCATTCTGGACAAACAGGTGCGGCTGTATTGGCTATAGAGCCGGGCAGACGCTTTGTACCCACTTGTGGTGCTAACAGGAAATACAAACTTTTTCACAATAAGCTTGTTGTGTTGGGTTGGTTCGCACTCAGTCAAATGGAGGAAAAAAATAAATACAAGATAACTGCGGCGCCCAAATATCGTCACGCTGCTGCTCACCTTCTCATTAAGCAGCCGCCTTGCTTTTAGGCTTGACGTCTGCTCGTGGCGACAACTAATATTTTATTGTCGAATTTCGATGGAGTCGAAATTTTAGGGGCCCTTGTACTGTGCGATGTCAGCGCACGTTTAAAAACCCCAGGAGGTCGAAATTTCCGGAGACCTTCACTACGGCGTCCCTCATAGCCTGAGTCACTATGGGACGTTAAACCCCCATAACAAAAAATAATTTCATTCTCAAATACTAAATAATATTTGTACTTCAAATATTTAAGATGCATTGGCTTGGGAGCCCGACCGTAGACTCACTGTTGGCGCCCTTTAAGACCACAGGAAAGCATGACCACACTCCATCCAACAAACTGAACATCTATTGCCGCCGCGGTGGCTCAGTGGCTATGGTGCTCGGCTACTGACCCGAAAGACGTGGGTTCGATCCCGGCCGCGGCGGCTGGAATTTCTTTGGAGGAGAAATTCTAGAGGCCCGTGTACTGTGCGATGTCAGTGCACGTTAAAGAACCCCAGGTGGTCGAAATTTCCGGAGCCCTCCACTACGGCGTCTCTCATAGCCTTAGTCGCTTTGGGACGTTAAACCCCATAAACTAAACTGAACATCTATTCTTCTCTCTTCCCCCTTACTCCCCCTACCCTAGCTTTTCTCTCTCTCTCGCTCTATCATGGCGGCATGCCAACGCGAAAGGCAGAACGCAATTGGTTGACCTACTTTGTTGTGTCATCCCTGTGCGCGCAGAGCGTGGCCCGGTCTCTGGGCTGCTTACGCCACCTGGTGCTGGTCCACCTGGTGGTCACCAACATCGCCGTTTGGCTCAAGCTGCTGCTCTGGGAGACCGCGAGCGAATGGCTGCGGCAGAGCCACGTCGTCCTAGGAGGCGAGAACATCTGGCCGCCCAAGGGATTCAACTTCACCGCTCACGTTATCGACGACCACGGGGACCACAAGGCATTCTGTACGTTCGCATATGTAGGCCCGTCACAAAGCGGATGCACTCGTAAAGCCACGGACGTAGCGTCGAGTCGGGGAACCTAAGATGATAATGAAGCCGCCTAACATTATTACGTAGAAAAACGCGAAGTATTGTTTTATTAGCCAAATGGATTAATTTTGGCCTATTTGTATAAAGAGCAACATCACTCCGGTCTGCAATGCGTAGCGCAGCATACCATGTTCCAAAAATATGTTCGTTATTTATTTTTACTGTACTGACATGGATTGTGCAGGCGTTAATCCAAATGAGTCAGTAAGGCCTGCGCTATCAGAGTGGTTCTCCACCCTCACTGCCATTAAACTTTCCTTCCCTCTTTGTCCGTGGCTGCTATGGAGACTCTCCCCAAGAAGCCTTCAAATCCACCAACGATGAGCAGGATTATCCCTTTTTCTGTCAAGGGCTTCCAGAGGCCTGCTCATAAACACCACTAGCGCTTCATAACAAGACCCGCTGACCGGTCGCATCACGGTTTGAGTGAGCCAGGAACTTTATTGCGTTAGCATTAAAACCCCATGTCGGGAAAAACTGACCGTCGGCGTCGTTCTCTGACGCCTCCGAGAAAGCGTGAGCACATTTCAACCCGCGGGGGCGCGAACAGATCAGGTTTGCTTGCCGCTGCTTGAGACCACTCGGCTATCACCGCAGCCTTTTGCTCTGCATGCCAGCCCCTCGCGGTGGCTTGCGTATGGCGCTTGGCTACTGAGCCGGAGGACCCAGATTCAATCCCGCGGCCGCGTTTGCCGTGCTTTAGTGAAGGCGAAACGCAAAAAGCTCCCGGGTGCTTTGCGATGTCAGCGCACGCCAAAGAACCTCGGGTGGTCTAAAATAATCCGAAGCCCTCCACTACAGTGTCCCTTAGCCCATGTGTCACTTCGGAATGCTAAACCCCACAATTTACAATTTCGCATCTTGAGTAAGACAGCGTGATGGCTGTTACAACGGCTATCTGGTGCTTAAAACTACGACTGTTTTCTTTGAATAGACGCCCACAAGAAAAAATAGTGACCATGACTTTAATGCACTGGTATTTTCGACACTGGCCCTGACATACATTGTTTCCCGTGCAGTCCCGTCGGACTGGCGGCCCATGGAGAACCTGCCCATGGAACGTATGCTGACGCTGCAGCGCTGCTTGCACAACTCGACCGTGGGCGCCATCTGGCAGAAGGCTTCGCCCTTCTTGACACCCTTCATCGTACAGTACAGCGTTGTGGCTGCCGTGGTCGTCTACACCATCTGGGACAACTACTCGTATTGCACCCGGGGCAAGAACCACTACGGCCGCCGTTCTTCTCCCACCGCCGACCGCATTGATGCCGCCACCGCTTCTTCCAGCCGCATCGTGGATTGCCAGGGTTCCAGCAAGGGCCTCTTCCTTGGGCTTCTCGTACTCGTGGCCGGCATCATTGTTCTCATCCTCTTCTTCGTGCTGAGCAACGAGAACATGGAAATTGAGACCCTGTCTGCGGTCACGACACTCCACTGCGCTGTCCAGGGTCTGTCGGCGTTTGCCACAGCTATTGGTCTCTGTAGAGTCGGAGGCGCGTACCACAAGCGTGGCAGGGCGACCCAACTAAATTCAATCCTACAAGGCATTGGCCTTTTCGCCGTCTATACGTACGGTATTTTTGGCGTTGTTGCTGGCGCCTCAAGGGTCTTCCAGGGCTCTGAGCACCTGCTGCTCCTCCTGGACGGAGCATTCATGGCCCTCTTTGCGAGCCTGCAGTCGTTGTTTGTTCAGCGGCTCGCCATGCGTTGCCTGCCCAAGAAGAACGGCAAGGCCGGTCTGCAGGTCGTTACTTTTCTCATGTTCAGCAACCTTGTGCTCTGGCTCCTGGAGACGTTCACAAGCCAGAACCACATATCCAGCCAGCAACAGCTGGCCATGTACGGAGCCGTGTCCTGGGGCATCATTTCGAGAGTGGCTCTCCCGTTAGTCATCTTCTACAGGTTCCACTCGTGCGTCTTTCTTCTGGAAGCATGGCAGCTACCCATCAACCTGAGCAGAGAGTGAGCTGCTCCAGGGCTGTGACGTCGATGGACGATTACTCGTGAAATTTTTGTTGTGTGCCTGCGAAGAGGGTTCCACGAGTACTAAAGAATGACAATACGCGACATTTTCGGGACAATCTGTGGACTGAAACTGTGTGGGTGTCGCTAATCTCGTGAAATGCAAGCTTTATCAGAGACTGTTAGGACGTATAATCTTCTACCACCATCTCTCCTTCAATATCGCACACAGTAAAAAACTTCAGCGTGTTTTTAATCCGGCGCAGCTACCTGCATACGAAGCTACAGCTCTTCAGCGCTAGCATCGCTAAGTGACGTAAAATGTGCGCGCTGTGCAGATGTTGCGACGATCACCTTCACTGTTACAATTACTTCTGCTAAGACCAGTCTTTCTAAATACAGGCTAACAGCAAGAACGATTCGCTGTGTCAGTGAAGTGCGAATAACATAATTAACAAGGCGCACAACAGTGTTAACTCAAAGTCATTGAAGTAGGCCCGCTCTAACGTGCTAACGGACATACACGGCATTTTCACGTAGTACAGGCCGGCTCCCGACGGCGTAGTGAATGTAACACGTGACTTGCATCTCTTGTTTGCGGCATTTCACCGTGTGCCTTGCAAGCTTTGTTGCCAATGCTTTCTCATCAAATTGCCGATCATTCTTCACTTTTGTCAGCTACGATATTGCAGAGTTGTATCATTTTGCTCCCAACCACTGCCAACTATCCATCGTTAAAATTTTCATCGAACCCAAATGCGTTCGATGAAAAAAACCTTCACTGTTTCCTGTTTAGAGCTTATAATAAAACTATCGCGACGGTACACCGTCCCAGAAACTCTCCTCTCTGTGCGCACCTGCATCACCCCTCACTCTTAGGATTTCTAATGAGATGCCATGTTTACCTCGATTATACCGGGTGTTTCAGCGAACACTCAAAAATTTCCAAAAATAGGGTTTTTGGGCTAAAATTATGGCTTTTGCGGCATAGTATTGCCAGGCCTGGCGGACACCATTTAGCATAGCCATGGCGCATTCGCAGTAACGCCAGACCAGGGAAGCAGCAGCGTAGTCAGTAGAACCAAAAATGAACCTTTATTCACAGGTGTAGAGAGTATTTATAAGTAGCCGAGTGGCAGGAAGATAGGAAGGAGCAGTAGTGATAGTCGGAAGGATCGCCACATAAGGCGATAAAAGGCGCGCACTTCGAAAACACACATGAAGTTGCAACATTCCTTCCTCCTCATAAATGAAAGCGTTGCACTGGCTTGCGTTCTCTCGTTGAGCGTCTCAGAGCTTGTTGGGCGACACCTGTATTCAACGGGCCACCAGAATATCTCGTGCAGAAAATCTGGAGAACCGGTGTCATTTTGGATGCGCAGAGCAGTCATGCCTTCATCCGGGCTCACCGTTTCTGGATGATGTAGTTGTGTTTCTTGGTCTGGCTCACTGCGATGTGTGGTGGTTATAGTTATACTGCCGGGTTATCCCCTGGCGCTTCTGGTCGCGGGCGGACCTGGTCTACGCGCCGCTGTACGACTCCGTCCGATGTTTCTACGGTCACCATTCTCGCTCCAGAAGTCGCCTTCACATGGCCGGGGGTCCACTTGCACCTCCCTTCCAGGCAGTGGCATCCAGTCATCGTTGTTCTCTTTTGGTCCCGGAAGTGCTGGAGGTAAGCATGTGTCCAAGCGTGGGCGTGTTTGATAGCCCGAAAGCAGCTGTGCTGGGGATTTACCCGATTTGCGCGGAGCCCTCCGGTAGTTAAAAAGCAACCGTACCAGGTTCTCTTCCAAGTTTCCTTCCTTCATTTTTCGAAAGTCATCTTTTATAGTTTGCATTGCCCTTTCCGCCGCGACTGGGGATGGTATGGAGCGCATAGAAAGTGAACAATGTGAACACGACGCGAACGACGCGAAGTCTTGACTGGTATACTGGGTCCCGTTGTCAGAGAGGATCGTGCGAGGTATTCCAAACCTGCTGAAAATGTCATGCAGACAGTTAATGGTAGTCTACGTTGAAGCATGCGACAAGGGTATTGCTTCGAGCCATTTGGTATGTGCGTCGACTGCTTAGGGTATCATTTTTCCGCAGATCGGACCCGCGTAGTCAATGTGCATACGGCACCACCCTTCGCCTGTTTCAGGCCAGTTAACGCCGGGGGCCGCGCTGGCATCGGCAAATTTTGCACACAGTTCTGGCACTGAGCAGACACCTCTTCAATATTTGTCGAGGCCTGGCCACCAGAACAAAGATCGTGCGACAGATTTCATTGCCGGTGAACCCTGGTGCGTTTCATGTTGAAGATGCAGCACTCGCCCCCTAGCTTCGGTCGGATGTGCTATGGATAGTTCGAGCTTACGGTCAGAAAACGGCAGTACGGCCCGGGCCATTCCGTTTGCGTTTCTTGGCCACCCATATGTAGTATGTATAGTTTGACCTCGACCAGGGGTCAGAGCGTTGTTACGGCGCCATAGTTCAGCTGGTTCAGCGACAGCACATATTCGAGCGGCTCACCGTCGTCGTCAGCTTCCGGAGATAGCTACAAAAGTCGGCTCAGGGCGTCAGCGTTAAGTATCTGTCGTCCCGGTGCGTACTGTAGCCGCTATCGGTAGGCCCCCAGGTGGAGCGCCCAACGTTGTATTCGTGCGGCGACCATTGTGGGCGTCTGCTTGTCTGATCTCAGCAGGCCCAGCAAGGGCTGATGGTCAGTCACCAAAGTAAATTCCCGACCTAGAAGGTAGTCACGGAATTTCGTGACGCCTAATACCGTTTACCGTGTTACCGGACGCCGGAGTTTCCGGTCGTAATGAACGAGAACCTTGGCTGTTTTAAGGTTTTGCTCGGCCTGATCAAACGCGAGCTCTTGAGGTTATTTCCATTGGCAACGTGCATTCTTTTCAAGCAGCTGATACAATGGATCAAGTGTGGTTGACATGTTAGGCAGAAACCTCGCGTAAAAAGTAACCATAGCCAAAAACGAACGTAGCTCGCCGACATTACAGGGACTCGGTGCCTGCATGATAGCGTCAAGGTTTTTCTCTGTCGGATGAAGCCCATCACGATCGATGCGATGCCCTAGATAAGTTAATTACTGTTGGGCTGTGCAACTTGCACTTATCGAACCTTAGCTTAGCACCCGTTTTGGCTGGCTTCGCCGCAAAGCTCACGAGCACGTGGGCCACAACCGTTCTCCGCATAACAGGTGCCCCAGAGTGAAGACTTTATTGATGGCCGCCGCTTGGCCAAGTAAAGCCTGTGGGATCTCGACACCGCTAAGCACACCAAATGCACTACCAAACACTTGAACCAAGACAACATGCTGCGAAAACGAAACTAAACTGCACATGGAACCAAAGAAGAGGGCGCTCGCAGTGGGCCGTGCGCCGCGAGGTGGTTGGAGAACTAGGGAACCGCAATTTGTCTCATCGAACTGATACGGAAGTGTTGGGTACCGCTTAAAGCGGACATAGCAGGAAATGGCCAGTGGAGTCCATTGCTGTTTCGTTATATCCAGTTGTAGAAAAATTTTACTCCGTAAAAACAAAGCATTAAATATACGAGCTTATATGGGAACTTCAAAGGGGAAGAGGTATTCCTTCGTTATATCCACTATTTCGTAAGAAACCGTTTCGTAATAGCGAAGCTCAAGTTCTTCATCAATTAACATGTTCATTGAACATGAGCGTTGGAGCTCTTGGAAAAACACCCATCGGTGAAACAGCCGCTGCGGAGGCTCGGGATTTATGGCGTTCGACTGCTGACCCAATCGAAAGACGCGGGTTCGACCTTGGCCGCGTCGGTCAAACTTCTTCAGCTGCTTTGGGACGTTATGCACCCCCGCAAACAAACCAACCAACCATTGGTTAACCACTGAACCCCGATTTCGTCAGACTCCCAGCTATTCTGCTTCGTCGTTAAAAGTATACTCTTGGTGCACTCAGACTCCCAGCTATTCTGCTTCGTCGTTAAAAGTATACTCTTGGTGCACTGTAGTATACAGATATCGCGCGTTAACTTTTGAGGTGGCGTCTGTTTGTAAGCCAGCATTCTTCCGAGCTCATCCTTTCTTTGTCTCATCGAGAGATCGGTGAATTTAAGGAAGTATGGAACTTGCGCGCTTATTTTACAGCGCAACTGTTAATGGCTCGTTTGTGGGTTGAGCGGCGTCAGCAGTTCGAGAGAAAAAGAAAACTGCTCGCGCCTGGCGCCGAACAATGCGTTCGGTCGTGGAGAAATCAAAACGCTCACGCTCCCACATCCGTTCTCCGTGCACGCTTCCTCCTCTTGGCGGATGCAAAGCAACGGACACCGCGATCGCTGTGAAATGCACGCAGCCGCTTTATGTTCTGTTAGGATGCAGAAGGTCGACCCTCGTTAGAAAGCAGAGGGAAAAAAATTATTAGATCTAACCTTACCGGCATAGCACAATCAGCGAAAGCTGATTGGCATTAGCGGCCGAGAGGTCTGCAGTCGCAGGTCCATTTCGACTTCACAGGCGACTGCCCAGTTGGGCGTTTCAGAGGCCCGTTCTGGCGTCGATTCGACCACGTTCACACTCGGCGTTCTTTCGTTCATGGTTTTCGGCTTGATCGCTTTCCCAGCACACTTTACAGTACTACTTCAGGGCCGCTTGCATGAAGCAAACAGTCTAGTTCCCAGTGTAGTCTTATACGCAGTCTAAACTCTGCTTGGGTTTAACTGCCCTGTTCGGCTGCAGATCAACAGCCGGATGTGACTTCTGTGGCTGTGCAAAAGAGCTACCACTCTACATCTACCTTGGTTACACTTCAACGTAATGTAGCTACTGTAAACTTCAAGCATATAAAGATGGTAGGATTTTAGCACAGTTAAACCAAGTAGACTTGCAAAAGCATTTGTTTGGGCTGGTTGGCTCATGGTTTTGCTTTGCTGGGTTGTCAGCACGTCTGGCAACAATATTAGTTCGATAGTAGTATTAGTTGGTTTATTGGGGTTTAACGTCCCAAAGCAACTCAGGCTATGGGGGATGCCGTAGTGAAGGGCTCCGGAAATTTCGACCACCTGGAGTTCTTTAACGTGCACCAACATTGCACAGCATATGGGCCTCTAGAATTTCGCCTTCATCGAAATTCGGCCGCTGCAGCTGGGATCGAACCCGCGTCTTTCGGGCCAGCAGCCGAGTGCTGTAACCACTGAGCCACTGTGGTGGGGCTAGTATTAGTTGATGAAGATTATGTGCAATGCACAGCACGAGAGTGTGTGTGTTAGTTCTATAGTGGTATTAGTTCAGACACGACGATGTGCAGTACACAGCACTGGTGTATGTTGCAGTTTAACATGAGGCGTGACCAGATGGCGATAGCATAGTGCACTCATGCAGTAGCCAGCTAAACTGATCTGTTCACGCTGACGTGGGTTTGAATCCCAGTCGTGACATTTGTGGTTTGGCCAAGATCACCCTCAAGGTCAAGCTTCATACAAACTCGGTGAGCCAGTCAAACCTCGTGAAGTAGTGTTTTCGCATCAAAACCTTGCTGCCTCCTTCAAAGGATGGGCACTTGGCACTAGTAAACTGCTAACAATGCAAATTTGTGTTGAGGCAGGCAACTGTTTCGGCGTACCAATGGGGTCAGTGCGTTGGCAATATTTCGAACTGTCAGGATCCGTTTGATTCCCTTACATTCTGCAGACAGCCTCACTGACGCATATCATGCATACGCGCTTTCCTTGTTGCCCTTTATCACCAAAAGACTATTCCGAGAAACATTTAGCCCGTCATTCTTTTCATGTTGAAGAAAAACGCTACCACTCTTTTATTTTTCTCAATTTATGAGCCCGTGGGAAGTGATAAGCGAGCAGAACTCCCCCCACGAGAACGAAACCTGCATGCAGTGGGAGCGAGAATGGCGGCTGCTGTAGCGGATAAGAGGGGGCGTGCATGCGCCCTATGTGTACTATCTTTGACCCTGTGAGTGAGACTGGTGGTACAACTGTGTGTTGGTCATAGGCAGTGGAAGTATATTCCCTCGAGGAAAACTGTGCTTTTAGAGATGCACAGCAGTTCTCAAAGGAGTAAAACAGTTTCACAGTGGCTAAAATCACATATCAAATTCGTGCAACGTTCATTACATAAACGCAGTCCATCAGCAAATGTAAACAAACCAGCGTCAGCAATGGCTTTCAGGAGATTTTATCTTAAATGTTACTTCTTGCCACGTTTATTTCCAGGTGGTGGGCTCTGGAGCTGGAATGTCTGATTAGCCTTGGTGCCAAAGGTGTCGGACCCTGGAATGGGAAACAATGCAGTTACTGTCAGATCTTGTAGAACCACCAGATGATAGTGAGATGCAGGTGATAGCAAAAATATCAGAGTAACACTCCCTACAGTCATCCTTTGCTATGTGACACAAGAACGCGTGTGCTCTGCTCTATATTCAGCATGAAAGCAAAAGAACTGGTTTTATCTTCCATGAGAATGTCTTATCGAGGCACAGAGGATAATCCTATCGAAATTTTTGTCCTCAGTAAAAATCGATTCTACAGCTCTTTCTTGGTAGGAACAGATCTATGCATTTATTTTCCCACAACTCCATTCTAGCTTGTGACATGTACCCCAAAAAGGAGTGCGTAATCAACATATAGAGATCAATGGTGGTGTAGCCTAGCATTTAGGATCCACACCCCAATAGCTGCGTCGATGCACACCACTTAATTGCGAAATCGGCCAGTTATGGTGACATGCAGCAGCAAGATGAAGCAGCAGCTTGTGGGGACGCCTTCGTCCCTTGTGTTCGCTTTCCCTCAGCGCACTAGTTTCCTGTAGTTAGCTCCTCCGCAACGCACCCTTCTCTGTTTGGTTACTCTAGCTAACAGGGGAGGGCGCTCGCGTCGCAGCGACAGCAGCGCCACGGATGGCGTGTTTTGCCGCTCGCGCTCGGGGGAAGGCTAGCTCTCTTCTCTCTGGGACAGGGAAGCGTGTTGGACGTTCACGCGCAAAGCTCCGCTCTGTGCCGCGGGCGTCCTCGTGTGGAAACTTGTTCCCCTCAGCTCGTCCCGTCTGGCCTTGGAGATATTCCCTCTGCCCTACCATGGGCGAACATTCGCTCGTAGCCGTACTGGTGAGTCGGACATCTTCGATTCCTCAGTGTATTTTGTTGCTAGCTGGCGTTATTGTTGTTATAGCAATAAATGCCTTGTTTGTGTCAGCCAGTGTGTCGTTCCTTTGTTCCCGCAGAGCAAGGCCCGCCGTGGTCGGCGTGCGCTCGGTAGCGTACGCGACCACGGGGTGGGGTCAGCGCGGATTTGAACTGAGTCAGCCGCGCTTAAACGGGGAATACGTGTTCATTTCCCCCAATTTCAACCCCACATCTGGCAGCCCAACGTGGGGCCTGCTCTTGGAACATTGGACGACTGTCAGTTCGGTTCGAGGAACGCTCTCTGTCCGGACTTGACAAGTGGTAGGCCTAGTGTGAATTTTGATCGCTAGGACCTGCGGCATGCTTTCTTGAGTGCGAGGTGTATTGCGCTGCAGCATGTTTGAACTTTTCGACCTGCTCAGCATGTTTTTTTTTGTGAAGTTTTCTTCCTGGAGTTTCTTCAAGAACCACTTGGTCCGCATCGAGGGAGCGCGAGGCCTAGCGCCCGCGGAGTTGCCGAGCCCGAAGCGAGTGAGTACGGAAGCCGCGTGGGTGGTCCGAGTTTTCTGTATATATTTTCTCGCTGTCTCTTTTTCGACTCTGGGAGTCGCGGCTCCGGGAGCCGGGTGGCCTGGGGCCACGGGTGCCTCTACGAGCTCGCTGGTATTGCAGCTCGGCACCGGGCGTTCCGACACCGTCCGATACGGTGGGCGCCGATCGCTCAGAAGCTGCTTTGTGCAGTGAGCGGGGAGGACCACCACACAAAGCTGATGTCTCCTCGCGGCTGCGCGCACGAAACCCGTTTCGGGTCTTTCTTTTGTTGGGGGTCATCGACCGCCACTATGGTAGTGAGGCCTAAGGCTATTCATAGCTGCCTGCACCTTGTCAAAAGTGACACGACCACCGGACCGTGGTGTTGAGAGGGGGGCGCACTTTGCTGCCCCACCCGTTTTTTTTAACCTCGCATGAACTGAGCATTCTCGTTCAACTCAAGAAAGGGCTTTGTTCACTCGAACTTTGTGTTGCACGGCCGCCCGACACCTTTTGCTAGCGAGTTGAGCATTGAGCCACGAGGCTCTTGTGTACACCGTTTCCCCTCCCGTGACCTACGTTAAAGGCATGCGGAGTGTGTTTTGGCTATCTTTCAGATCCAGCGGAGCCACTGCGGCTTGCTGTCTTGTGCACATCGTCTCGCTGCCGCCTGCTGCGATGGAGCTGCCTGTATCCTGTTCGCCGCATCCATCCGGGGCAGCCGTGGCGAGACCAGACAGCAGCCACCTCAGGCTGCTGTTGCCCTGGCGACTACTGCGGAATCTTGGCCTGCAGTGGTCAACCGGCCCTCCTCTTCGCGGGCCTGCGGGCACATAGTCCGCGGGCCATGCGAATCGTCCCAGCGAAGGAGACCTTCACGCCGCCTTCGGAATACCGCGGAAGACTGCGTGCACTCTGTCGGCGTGACCTCCGCTGCAAGACCTGCCTCAAGTGCATGAAGACCAGGAGACTCCTCCATAGCATGTAACTTGCAGGCGCGGGGGTCTATTTAAGGTTGGGGGGATGTGGGGACGCCTTCGCCCCTTGCGTTCGCTTTCCCTCAGCGCACTAGTTTCCTGTAGTTAGCTCCTCCGCAACGCACCCTTCTCTGTTTGGTTACTCTAGCTAACAGGGGAGGGCGCTCGCGTCGCAGCGACAGCAGCGCCACGGATGGCGTGTTTTGCCGCTCGCGCGCGGGGGAAGGCTAGCTCTCTTCTCCCTGGGACAGGGAAGCGTGTTGGACGTTCACGCGCAAAGCTCCGCTCTGTGCCGCGGGCGTCCTCGTGTGGAAACTTGTTCCCCTCAGCTCGTCCCGTCTGGCCTCGGAGATATTCCCTCTGCCCTACCATGGGCGAACATTCGCTCGTAGCCGTACTGGTGAGTCGGACATCCTAGATTCCTCAGTGTATTTTGTTGCTAGCTGGCGTTATTGTTGTTATAGCAATAAATGCCTTGTTTGTATCAGCCAGTGTGTCGTTCCTTTGTTCCCTCAGAGCAAGGCCCGCCGTGGTCGGCGTGCGCTCGGTAGCGTACGCGACCACGGGGTGGGGTCCGCGCGGTTTTGAACTGAGCCAGCCGCGCTTAAACGGGGAGAACGTGTTTATCTCCCCGATTTTAAACCCCACAAGCTTTGTCATTATAATGCGGTAATCTATTGATAGAGGCCAGCTTCAAAATGTCCTCAGTGTCCTTTTAATGCAAGCAATTAAACAAAAGAACAAAAGGCAAAGATACAATGCAGGGAGCACTTCTTCCCTGGCTCTCATTTATCAGCCACTGATAAGGTGTGCATACCAAAAGTCTGCCACACTGCACCCCTTTTTAGAAGCAGACAAGGCCTTTTTGTATTGCGCTATGGAACCTTATCAATTTGGACCTATGCTGTGCATGGTGCAGAATTTTACTGTCAGGAAGACCCCCTACAGATCACTGAATAAAGACATACTAAGGTGGCACATAAAAAAAACACACTGCATCAAATGGTGAAAAATGAGCAAAGCCTAAAGCTCTGCAAAGAAAAGCAGTAGCCCAGTTAGTTTTTCCCATATATTAGGTAAATCCAGCAAGCCTCCAGTTCCTTCACAGCTACTAACACCAGCACCTAATTACAGGAAAGCGTCAAGCATTTTTACTTGCACTGACAGGCAAAGCAACAACAGTGAAGAAAATGTGATGAAAGATGGCCCTTTGCTACCCCACATCATGGCTGAGTGGACACGGAATCGTGAATGGGTAGTATTTTCTAGAGGCCCCCAAGTCTTTTTGCCCAGATTTAAAGCATCCTGGAAGTAAACAACACTGAAAAGAGAATACAGTGTTGAAAGCCTAGTTATGAGCACAGTTAAACGTTAGTTTTTCTGTTTTCTTTTGTCTGCTTGCTTGCTACACGTCTTCCAGCACTGCCATAAGAATCTCATCTTAACTACTGATAAGACCTCGATTACGCTTTCTTTGGCTCTATATTTGTGTGCGCCCAACTTTTGCTGTTCCCTCGTTATCTCATTAATTTGAAAAGTCATAAGGACAAATCAACAAGACACAAGAGTTTTGTGGTCTTGGGACAAGTTTTGCACTGTGGCGAGTACTTCCCACAAGTAAACAGAGTAAGTTAACTTTATCAATGAGGTCGACAGGCTACACGCACGTCGAATTTGTTCAGGTACTCATAGTGCTATCTGCCTATCAAGCGTTATCAAAAGCCATCTAAATCGGTCCATAATTTGCATTTTCATAGGGTGGTGCCCTCTATAGTGGCAAAAATTCATCTGCTACTCGATGATGCATGTGCAATCCAATTATACAAGGCGTCAACTGCGCCTGCAAAATGGCAAGTGTCAACCTGATGCCTGCCACCATCTGCTGCACGTGCCTGCCACTAATAAACTTAAAGTGTGGAGTAGGAGCTGCCAGCTTGTTTTTAACCAGTGAAGTTGGAGGAGGAGAGGCGCGCACGTGCTGAGTGGCTATGTGAAAAATGCAGATTCAGCCTCAAGGGTGGCTGGGCCTCCTTAACTACCTGAATATCTAATTGTCACACCAGCAGGGGCACATGCACTGTGCTGCTCTCGAGTGCACACAACAGTAGCATGCTATGCTCTGAAGACATGGCAGGAGCGAGAGAGGAGGTCACCTCATGCAGCGGAGCAGACAGCCTGGCGTCACATGGAGGAGAAGCGGAGCGCCAACTGACAAGTGAAGTAAACTCTTACCGCTATTTACCTAATGGCTTAAATGGGCTCGCTGCTCCAAAAATTGACGTCCCCAACGCACCCGAGGTGCCATACATCGTTGAACTCCCTAAAGCTGCATTGAAAAAAGAAAAGTGCAATGCAGCTTAGCATGTCAGACAAGTACTTTCACTACTACTTTTGTAGTCACAGCTTAAACATAAGTTGAAGACAACATTCTGCCTGCACTGTCTGTTTGCCTCCTTCTATCATGTGTGGTGTTCCTTCTTCATGTGAACTCTATTTACACATAACACACTATGCAAGAGGCATAGTGCATTATGCGTAAGTGTGTAGGCATAGTGTAGGCATAGAGGCATGGACGAGAAGACAACAGAATAAGTGCTGCTAAGTTCTGCGCTACTGTCTACATTCTGCACTGTTAGGTACTGCAGAATAAAAAACCGGAGATTATCACAGCCAGAGGTCATCAAGTAATGAAAACATGAAACTCTCATAACAGACCTTTTGAATAACCGATAAAAACGCCTGTTCAGTACTTGTCTGCTGTAAAGGGGTTTAAACGTACAAATACGTGTCATGCATGCATAAAATTTCACTGCCTTATACATTAAGCGCAACTTCAATTCGTCTGCAGCATTCCTTTAATGCCAGACATGATGCTGTAACTACCTAGTTAAAAACAGGACAGCAGCCATTGTGTAAAGAAAAGCAATGAAAACTTACCTCCTGCAGTGGCCAAAGATGGTTGAGCGCCAAAAGAGCCAGGAATTGCACTTTCTGTGCCAGAATAGAAGAATAAGCAACTGTTGAGACATCAGTGAAATGCCCCTTTCATACTAGGCATTTGAAATCACTGAGGCATAAAAGTAAATATCAGAGGTAGATCAGCTAGTAGTAGAAACAACAGGCAAGAAAGAAAATAGAACTGAACGAAGCAATGACTGCACATGAGGCTGACATAGCATTTTAAGCATGCCAAGAAACCACAGCCACAACAGCCATAACAAAATCAGAGGTTGCATTGAATGGCTTGGCGTGCTTATCATAATCAGATCCTCACAAGTCCACTTTCACCAAGAAACCCTCTAAAACATTTTTGCTTTACATTTGCAGCAAGTGTAACGGAGCATTTTTCTCCGTTTTTCCTTCGGTATTCTTATGACCATCGACAGTGAAGATTTAAGAATCACATGGGTATAGAAATACCTGGTTAGCAGTGTTACCTGATTACGGTTAACACCCCTTCTGGCCGAAAGGCTTTTCCACGACAAGGTAAGTGCAAAGGCTGTTCAAAAAGTTTACCTGCAATGGCTGGTTGCCCCACCCGTGCCAAGGCTGATGCCATGGCAAGTGCCGCGTCACTTTTGGTGTTGGAAAATGGTGTAGGACCAACGGTGACAGCTGTCCTGACAGATCCAACAGAATCACTCGGCAACTTAGAAGGATGGCTGGTAGATTTCCCAGAACTCAGTTCATCTTTCCGCCGCTAAACAAAAAATGGAAAGAAGAACAGCTAAGCAGCTCGTATAGAAAGGGGGCAGGAAGGTAGCAATGCAGGTGCTCTGAAAGTTAGAAAAAGAGAGCTGGGACTTACCTGTATAGTTTCATGTATGGTTTGTGACTGTGCAGCCAGGAACACAAATGCTTCATGCAGCTTTTTCACTGTTGCAACTAACTCTGAGAAATGAAAAAAAGAAACAGAGCTTGGAATACGGTATAAAAAAAAGAAGGAAGAAGGAATAGTATGCAGGAGGGTCACAAATCTTTTCACTCAAAAACAAATCCTACTACCAAAACCAGTATTCTCCATCGCCACGACAGCATAAAAATCCAATCTGACTTGACTTTAGCAAAGCATTTTTTTTTTTCAAAGGGCACACACGGTAAAGGCATTTATGCTACAATGCACCACAACCTTATCATTTGCATCTTGCTTGTCCAGACCAGGAGAGAAAATTCTCATTGAATAATGCTGAAACTGTCCTCATATAATAGTTTACTCCGGTAGCTATTTCAATCTCCCAGCACTGCTTGCACATAAAATGCTTGAAAAAAAGTCAAGAGTGCATACCTTCTGGAGTTAATTTGGATGCACTTGAAAGGGATGCAAAATGCTGCTCCAATTCCTCAATTTGTCCCTTGTACAACTTCATCTGCTGGTTAAAATTTTCTACAAGCTTCTGAAAATACCTGAAACACAAGGGAAATAATCAAACACACAGTCCTCAAAGCAGCTGGTTATGCTCAATTGAGAAGACATGTGATGCCTGTTAATTCACTAAGAGAGTCTCGCAGCAAACAGGTGAGGTGTTCAGGCTTCGTGAACAAAACTGTTTTAGAGAAACACATCATAAAACCTTTACTTATCAAGAAAAACTGGCCCAAAGTATTTCCAACATTAGCAAAAAAAAAAAAAAACAGTGAAACAAGTAAGCAATAGTGGTTTATTAAGGATCCGAATATGCAAAAACGTGGCAGTAGCAGTCCTGAAAAAATGTGCACTGAACAGGAGCTTGAATGCATGGTTTAAACTTCAAATTAAAGTGCAACCACTTCCACACAATCATCACATGTTGCTTGCCTGGTGTACCCATGATAAATTAATCCACAGCCCTCTACAATGGCACGCCTCATAGCCCACAGTGTTGTTCTGCATGTAAAAGCCCACTGCCACTTTTGGTCCTGCGAACGAAGCAAGCAAACACTTCCATATGTATTAAAACGTACTGACACTGTCTATCTCGGCAAAAGAAATGTGGTTTGAAGAGCCTATTTCTGGTATTTTAAACACTTTTTCCTCGTCTACTAAACAACAGGACCACAGTTGCTCCAGCGTGTCCGTATACTTGAGCCAATGGTTCAAAAAACTTACAAAGTGGGTGCTGTATTTTCATACTGGAGAGATATCGGTGTCTCCTTGGTGTGGTGAGCTATCTCTGCATTCTTCAGATCCTGCAGGAAAGCAAAAGGCAGCATGTGATGCAGACCACATGTCAAAGCAAGCAGAGCAAACAAATGGGGGGGGGGGGGGGGGCAGCAATGTAAAGCCCCGCTGCCCACCTCTGACGTCTCTCGTTTGAGGCGCTCCACAGCTACCGCGTTCCGCTGAATTCCATTCTCCACGGTGGAAAGCAACTGCCGCAAAGCTTCCGTCTCTTCCTTCACCTTGTCTATTGTCTGAGATGGTATCCTGAAGATCTCCTCTCGTATCTCCTTCTGCTCTGTCACATATTTTCTGCACAGCAAGTTCATGACAAGGCACCTGAGTTATTGCATGAATGCATAAGCACTTGGCAGGCCACCCAAAATAACCCCGCAACAGTGAGGACAAGAGTACCAGTACATAACACATATTTATTTGCCTCTTCCATATCGCAAGGAAGCTCTCAAATGTGCAGTGCTTTCTAAAAAGATGCCCAGCTGTAATGGACTGCTTTGCTGCCCCAACGCTTAACCATGTTGCCCTTATGCTTTAAACATGAGCGGTGCCAGAGCTAAAGGAACAGAGAAAACACAGGAGAATAAATTGCAAGACAAGTGCTGAGCAATCGTCTTGTGCATTTATTATTTTCTGTTGTCCCTGTTACCTCTACGCTGAAACCACTCAAAATGAATATTGTACAACAAACCCAACTTTCCGTTCATCAAACATGAGCCTCAGCAAGACAAAAATTACTATGAGCATATCTGACTGAGTGCAGCCAAACTGACTGCAATAATCTCCTCGTTAGAAGCCTATTACAATTTGCAAGACTGTCCTGGAAAAATATCTCTGGAAACTTACTTGAAGGCTTCAACAGTCTCCACAATGGCAGGGGGGAGGCTCTCTTCCTTCACCGATTTGTCACTGACAGCAAGAAGAAGCAAAAGGGTTTGAAATTGATTATGCTCAATTATGAACTGAAGCGATGCACAAACGCAGACAAAAAGCATTGAAATACCGGCCATGGACAGGGTTGGACAATCCAGTTTGAAATGACGGAGCAAACGATATTTAACCTTTTGAGTGCGCTTTGCAGCTGCAAGAACATAACTGATATACAAGAGAAATGCTGGCAAGAGAGCAAAGAATTGCCTCGCTTCATTCAAGGGAATGAAGTCAAGGGAGCTGCGCGTCCTTCAAATGATGCCTGCAGCCATGCCGGTACCTACGCATACGTTGCAGATACCTGGCAGGTACAATTCTAAGCATAGCACTAGATACTGCTGCCACATGTATGTGTAGAAGAAGAAAAGGGTTTGGGCACAGCACATAATGCAATGCAAAGGCAAGGTGTATTCGAAGAGAGGGTAAGCATAGCGAGGAGGATAAAAGGGCCAGGTGCACATGGAAGACCCCCATTGTCCTGCAGTGAACATAGGCTGCTGATGATGACAGCAAACTCACTGCGCCGACTATGTATTAGCTAGTGCTGCATTACTTGAAACTTGGCCAAACCACGGAAATCTGTCATGATGACAAAACATGAACCGCCACAAGAAAAACGCATATGATCGCAACACGCGAACGCAACTGCCAATGCGCCACGCTCCAGTGGGACCAGAGCCTTTCCGGGAAAAATACAGCAGTCTTTGCAGCTCGTGCTTTTGTACTGTCACATCAGGAGGCGCTACGAGAGTTTATGTTGAAGGGCAGCTGAAAACAACAAGATGTAGCAAAGAAGGCACAGGAAAAGCAGTGCACACCGATTACCACCGCTCAGTTGCTCGCATGGTTCAGGCGCCAGTGGTAAACGTGGGCAGGAAGCAGGGATGATGAAGAGTGCTGATGAAGTGAGGCAAAGTCAATTTCATAGAGCAACAGCAGTTGGGCAGACCGAGAGAAGGGACACATGGGAAGAGGTAGGTGCCTCCCATTCTCCCGCCATCCCCACATTCCCCACTCGACACATAGTGGTGTAGTGTGAGCTGAGCCGTGGCGGAGATGGTAGCGGCTACTGCTGTAGTCGTGTTATCAATGTGATCACGAAATGCTTCTTGTGCTTACAGCTCCGAGTAAAGGGTGTTTACTGTGAACGTTTGCTGGAAGGTTTCACCAACACTTATTCTTCCCTTTAGTTTCCGTTTTTGTATTGTCCTTTCAAGGTTTCATGTCAAAATTGGATGCATCAAAAACCTTCAAGCAACAAAAAATTCCGGATTCTCATTCTCATTTCTCAAATTTTTCATTTTCATCACATCCAGGTTTAACTGTAATACTATGCAGCAGGGAAAGTTGCTTTCATTAGTTAAATTGTCTGGAAAGCCACGTGTTAAAAGGGATCTTAGCATGCAAGCATATCTAGCATTCATTTAACCAGCGGAACGTTTTAGCATGCATTTAGTCATGGTGGTTGCTGCCTCCAAGCGAGGCCTACACAAAGGAAGTAGTTGCTTATGATATGATGGTATAAAATGATGATATCACACTGTCCCCAAAAGAAAAGGTACACCTACAAAACAAGCAATTTACCTTTTGTTGGCTGCCATAGAACCTGCAAGTGAATAAGAAAACACTGGTTATAGAATATCCTTCTCTCTCTGAAACTTATGTGGTAGCCTGCAGCACGTAACCGCTCCCACATGATACAGCCCCTCATGGCAACTAGCAGTGAAGGGCAACTCTGCAACAATTGACTCTCGACTCAGATAATGCTTTGCGTTTGGTTCAATCAGGTATTAGTTACTGAAACTCCTGTTGCCTTGTACCATGGCTCATACAACAGCCCTTCATTTTAATTTGCAAACCACTATGGGAAGACACACACCAACCATGCCCAAACTGCCAAGACTGTCAATAGACCAAAAAATGTTATGAGATTACAAAACCAGTCACCTCATTTTTTAGACATTAGAGCTTTCCTCATATCTAAGCTTTTATGCATGATATATCAATAGAAGACATTCAAAAACTGATAAAAACAGTTTCTGTGCAGCCATAATGGCAACCATAACGCTACTCCACTCATGGCACCAAGTTCTCACTCCTGTTACAAAATGGACAGATGTGAAAGCATGGGCCATTCTCCATTACACAAGCACTGCGTCCAGTCTCTCACATACAAGGCACGATATTCACAAATGCAGACGTAATAAAACAACCTGCTTCGCCTTCTTTCTTATATCCATAGCCACCATCTCCTTTACATTTGCACGGCACGTGCCTTGACCCAAGGTAATTAAAAAGCTGCCCTATCCTAGAGGCTCTCAAAGGGTTCATGCTGGTTCAGAGCCCTGATATTCAAGGGTTTTCAACACTTGGCAATAACTTTTCAAGGATGAGCAAATGCGATGGCTTATCAATCAATATTTTCTACACACCAGAAATGTAACTTTTATCGCACAAGGCACTTCTACCAACTAAACCACACAAGCTAGGTTACTCTTCAGTCAAGGCTTTCACAAAAGCTCAGCTTCCTATTTTTTCCAGCTCAACACTGATGCTGAGAAGGCCTTATGCATCCTCTTTAACAGTGTCCGTCGAACTGTTGGTCTTTACGGCCGATGTCAGGTCACTAGTAGCTTCTGTTTTGTTGCAGAAGTTGCTAAACCACCCAACTCAGAAAAGTTGCTTCTATCGTTTTATTTGGTTGTTTAATCAATTTTTTCACCTGGGCAATGCTTTCTATACATTTGTTTCTTTGCACTTTCGGCCTCCTGCTTTTTTCAGGCTTCCAAAACAGCACAGTAATGACACCTTGAAGAAGCCATGGATGACCACAATTCCTTTGTGATCTGTAGGAAGGATGCCATCTGCTTGGTTCACAACATCACAATATAATCGGTTGTGATTGTGACTCGCAAGATTCCTCTCAAATTTTACACGGTAAATTGCTTATTCATGCTGAATCTCTGCAACACGCTCCTAGGTTCTTGGCTAAGAAGGGAGATCAGTAACTCACTCCACAGTCCTCTGTACAAATAGCTTACCTTTAAGAGTTCATAACCAATCAGCGAGCAGAAGCGGATTTTGCCAGAACCACTAGCAGACTGGCCAAGCCAAGTTTGCTGTTTTTAGCGCAGTCTGAAAAATCACTGGTTAACGTTGGGGGTTTGTTTACATTACTGCTTACAGGGTGCCGCTGAAGTAGCTCAGAGGGCAGCAGCAGCAATGACAACGAAACCTAAGTATTGTATTCTATGAGATGTTTATTAAAGGATTGTTACCTGAATCGTCTCACAAATGGCCGAAAATCACTGGCTGCATTCATGAGGGAGCACACAAATATTCGTATGAAAAGGTACGAACGCATTGCACACGTGCAATCATTCCCGGTGTTGAGTCACTCAGTGGTGGATTCAGTTGCTGTGGCACAGATTCAACACCTTCCCCGGGTCCAGCAGTGCAATTCTCCACAACATATGTATTTAAAAAATAATAATAATAATAAATAGGCAGGCAGAAGTATTCTTTCACGGCTTCCTTTTTTCATAATTGTCAATCTGCAACGACCCAAACAGACTTGTGGATGATTTCCGCAAGAAAAGGTTTGGTTTGGTTTATGGGGTTTAACGTCCCAAAGCGACTAAGGCTACGAGAGACGCCGTAGTGGAGGGCTCCGGAAATTTCGACCACCTGGGGTTCTTTAACGTGCACTGACATCGCACAGTACACGGGCCTCTAGAATTTCTCCTCCAAAGAAATTCCAGCCGCCGCGGCCGGGATCGAACCCGCGTCTTTCGGGTCAGCAGCCGAGCACCATAACCGTTGAGCCACCGCGGCGGCTTTCCGCAAGAAAAACTATGTCAAATGCACGACTAAGGCCTATCCCATATCACTCCCAATAAACCCTACCCTGTGCCAGCTGCAGCCAGCCACCTCATCACTGCAAACTTTAATTTCATCTGCCCACCCAACACTGCCACGCCCTGCTATGCTTGCCTTGTCCTGGAATCCAGTCCGTTACCCCCAGAGGTCATTGGTTCCCTTCTCTTCATATTACAGTGAAAGCTCGTTCATTCAAAACTCGATAATTCGAATTTTCGGATAATTCGAACTACACTACTTGGTCCGGCCAAGCTCCATAGAGATCTGTGTATAAAAAAGCCCGTTAATTCGAAAGCGAGTCGGTTCCGTTACCGATAATTCGAACTACGCGCCACCGCGTCTGGGCAGCTTGGCACACAGCATGTGGCCAAAAAAAAAAAAAAGCACCTCCTCCGCATAGTTAGAGGCTGCGTATGTCCTAAACGGGGGCAGAAGATGGAACTAGATAAAACCTTGGAAGAGTGGGTAAAGCTTAAATGGCGCCATCACTGGCGCGGTGGCCGCCGGCGGCACCGGAGGGAAGGGGGTTGGCTTGGCGACCGCGCTGGCGGTTGCCTACCCTCTTTTCCGCGCAACCTCCGGAACTCGCAACTAAATGCTTAATTCGAGCCCTGTTAATTCGAAAATACGGATAAGCACTGTCAGCGCGGTTCTTTTTTTTTTCTTTGCGAGTGTCGTCCATGCTTCCACCCATCGGTTGATCGCCAACGGAAGCACGCGCTCAGCCCCGAACAAGACGCCCGCACAAGCGCTGGCACTCTGCCAAAGTTCGCTTCCCCCTTGCTGGAGCTAACGTCAAAAGTGATGTTATCGCTGGGTAGCATCTTGGCGCGCTGCCAAGAAATGCGTTGGGGGGGGGGGGGGGGGGGGGGGGGGGGGGGGGGGCGTGACGGTTGGAACAAGCGCTGGCACTCTGCCAAAGTTCGCTTCCCCCTTGCTGGCGCTAACGTCAAAAGTGATGTTATCTCTGAGCAGCATCTTGGCGCGCCGCCAAGAAATGCGTTGCGGGCCATGACGGTGCCAAACGGAGGGAAGCGTTAACGACTGACGCTTCTTTTTTTTTTTCTGATTCTTAGGCAAAAATGGGGGGTGGGTGGGTTCATTATGTGAGTGGGTTCGTTACGCGAGTAAATACCCTACATACACCGTAATGCAAATGGTTCTTGTCGGTTTTTTCGCGGCCATTCGATAATTCGAACATCGGATAATTCGAACGTTTTTTCCGGTCCCGTGAAGTTCGAATTAACGAGCTTTTACTGTACATGCCCCATCCATGCCCACTTTTTCTCCTTGAATTCAGCTCAGACATCATGAACTTGCATTTGTTTCCTGACCTACTCCTGCTCTCTTCCTGTCTCTTAACGTTACACCGATCACTATGAAAAAAATGATGCGCCCTTTAATAGACTAGAAATTCAATGGTTTTCAAGGTTTACAAGGACCCATGTGAACCCTGTCACTCCCAAGCCTGGTGGCAAAGGTTGTCTTAGCTACCTTGAAAAGCTCAGACAAAAAATAAAAAATAAAAAAAACACAATATTCATATCTTGGCTCTGAATATAACAAGATGGTTTGGTTCAGTTTGTGGGGTTTAAAGCCCCAAGGCAACTAGGGCTATAAGAGACGCGTAGTGAAGGGCTCCGGAAATTTCGACCACCTGGGGTTCTTTAACATGCACTGACATCGCACAGTACACAGGTCTCTAGAATTTCGCCTTCATAGAAATTCGACCGAGGTGCATTCTGAAGAATTACTAGATGTCTTTAGAAGAACTTCGCGGATTATTTGTTATTGATATGAGGAATTTAGAATTCTCTGCCACAGAAAATTAGGGGCCTTACCTACAGATCTCTATGTCACAATCTTCAATAAACAGTGCAGCAATCCAATATATTTGTGCGAAAATATTGATCAAAATTGCACAATCAGCTGATCATGAAGGGCACCACTAGTTGAATCCCTTACAGCAAGAATTCTTCAATGCAAATTGGTACTGGCCGAGTTTTCGATAAAAACCCATCACGGTGGCCCAGTAGCTTTGCTGTTTGGCTGCCGATCCAAAGTTCATGCGACCAAATCCTGTCTGCGGCAGCCGCATTTCGATGAAGGCGAAATTCAAGAATGCTGAGTGCCATGCAATGTCAATGTATGTTAAAAGGACTCGAAGTGGTCTAAACTAATCCGGAGCTCACTGCTATGGAGTCCTATCCAATGTCACTTCAAACTGTTAAACTCCACATACCACATACCAATTCATACATAGGTTAGTTTACAAAAAAACTGCCATCAGCACCTCTCAAGCCCTTTCTAGTTTGCTATCATTAATGCTGAGCTGGACATGGTGCTGCTGGCCCTTCCAAATACACACAATGTTTCATCAAGCAACTATGTTCTTTCCTTGCTAGTATCCGTAGGCTAATTAATGCCACCTTAGAGCCACATCTAGGCCATTTGTTCAACTCACTCACTTCACCTTTACTTTCACTGCAGCTGGCATTTGCAATTCTAAATGAATACATCTGATAGCCCACAGTGACACGTCAGGAACAAAAATGACGCTAAAGAGGCATGAACTGAGGGCACGAATTTGGAACAGGAACACATAGGACATTTACATTTGGCTTAAACATTAAGCAGCATCTCACCTAGCAAAGGGGGGGGGCCTTTTACCATCTTCAAGAACTAACGCTGTAGTTAAGTCTGAAATTTTCAACATACAAGACCGCAGTTGATGACAGACGTGTCCTCAACGATTCTCCCACTTCAAGCCAAAAACATACCTGGTACACTTGCACCTGGGTGATCCACACCACCAAGGCCAGTAGCTGCTGGCGTCTTCGTTGTAGCAGTTGTTGAAGGTGCCTGAGTGAGGCAAAGTGAAGGCGCAGCACTCACTCCCCCTGTAACAAAAACAATTGTGCCACCATATTACAAAGTCCGCTCAATACTTCCCTGCTGGTGAAAGTTTGTTACCTACCAATGCAGTAGAATCTCATTAATGGAATCTCCAAAGTGACCAAAAAGCATTTTCTCAGGGATTTTAAGCCTAAAATGATAATGTATAGCCATTATCAAGCTCTTTCCTCAATTCCAGGTCTCCACCAGGCCTCAAGGTTAAGGCAGCTACTGTTCACACAGCACCCAACTCTGGCAATGTTGGGTTCTTTCATTATCTACTCTAAATGAATTATTTTTGCAAGCTCAATTTTTCGTGAATTCGGATATAGTCACAATACTTAGAGTCTGTACCGTGCGACTGGTGATTGTGGTGTTGGCGACGCGTAGGCAGTGCTTAGTGCTCAAGGGTGAGGTCACGGCTCACAAATCCATATCATTCGTAGTGGCACAGCAGAATGTTCAGAATATCCGAAATTCTGCAGAATATACACAATGCACTCTAGACGGGTAATTGAATGCATTCATATCATCCTGAAATTCGAACCAACCGTGACTGCATCAAACTTCTACTGTAAATCTCAGATAGTTGAAATTACTAGGGCTTCCCATTATTTGGACACAGATGACTTTGGCAAGGGCAGTGCAATAAAGGGCTAGTCCGTGGAACAACCATTTGTCCTGCAGTGGACCTGGGCTTCCAAAGATAATGACTGCTCACAGGCTGTGTCGCTTCAAACAATATTCGTAAATTTTAACTGACTTGGTTTTACGTACTAACGTTATCCACTGCCACGCTAAAAAATTTACCATCACTTATATCAAATGGCATTAGCCATTTGATCATTAATTGATTGCTAGATGGGAACATTTAATATGATTAGGTTCAAATGATGTTCGCCATGGAATAAGTTTGGGGAACTCATTCATATTCGATCTCAAACTGAATGTACGCTCGGATACCAGATACACAGCAGAAACAAGACAAGCAAAAACAAAAATGTGTGCGCCACCAAGGTTAAACGCTTTGTTTATTAAGGGCCTGCTAAAAAAAGTCAATTTTGGTGTGACACTATTCACACTGGAGGCTGCCATCGATAGCGATAACTCTCGGTCTCAGTAGCGGTCAAGGATAAGCACGGCCCTGCCCGCGACTGCTTATTAATGTGGGTTCTGTATTTTTTGTTGATCGGTGTTCCATGTGCATTTGGCTCGGAAGTGCTTAAAGTTGCACCTGAGCACTTCTCTAGACGTCAATTGCACGCTTCACAATGTCAGCCATAGTGTTTGCTTACACTTTTCAGTTTTGTGACTGACTTTAAACTGTGCTTTACTTTTGATGGCTAAAGTGCTGCAGCATAGCCGGAAATAATATTTCACGCCTATAATATTATCCAGAAACATTTTCACCCACTTTAAAAATACTACACAATTTCAAACAGCTTTTATGTGCATTGATGTCCCTTAATCGGTTTTTTTTTTTTTTTTCTACTGACCGTCATTGCTGCCACTTGTGAATAGTATTTTTTCACTGTGCAGCATTTTTTATATTCCATGCATCGAATGCCACTCGATTCAAACAACATTAAATCTTCCAGTGTAACAGGGGTATAACAATGCATTTATTTTGAATGCAGGACTTTTATCACACAAATGCACACAGCGGCAAGTCTGTCACTTGGCACATGGTTTTCCAATTCATGCATTTTATCACTGAGCAACAGAGTTAGGTACAGTAAAACCTTGTTGACATGGTTTTAAAAAATTGCAGAAAAAGCATATTATCCGGGTACACGTATGGTCCAAACTGCCTAATTTTCAAAAATGTGACTGCTGATTGAGGTACAAAGGCATTTACTGACAATTTCACTTCAAAAAAATGTCAACTAGCATTTCTTGGCACGAGGTTTGGACAGATCCTTTTATAGTGCTCGCAGAATTCAGTCCGCATTTGCACTGACTTAAGTGCAGAAGGAACTTCGTAACGCACCCTGTCCATCGACGGCAATGACAGAACCAACCAATATCTCTTCCTCGTCGTTTTCAAATGTTTCGCCCATTCGCATCTAAGTGATGCGGGGAAGCCACTGAAGCGGCTGACTATTGCAGCGCTTTTGCAGCTGGCCCGCTCGTATGTAAGCGCATCACTGTAGGTCACAGACACTTTGCCCCCTTGCCCTTATGCCCAGCGAAGAAACCTCAGCGTTTCTCTGCTTCATGTTGCATCCCCACAAAAACTGCTCTCTTGAATGCTAGTGCACCGTTTCAACGCGAGACTCAAGGTGCTCATGGAGCGGAAAAGACGGCGTCGTCATTGCTGCCGTCGCCCCAGTCTAAGGCTGCCGCAGCTGCGTTGCATTGTTCGTGGTGAAAAATCCTAGAAACACCAGCGGCGGGGGGCCTTACACAGCTGCTCCATCAATGCACGGAACCGGCATCTTCATCAGCCTGACAATGTCCACTGCAGTGCAAAGGTGCTCACATCTCTCCCCCATCAACCCTGACCTGTGCCAGCTGCAGCCACCCTATCCCCACAAACTTCTTAATCTCATCCACTCACCTAAGTTTCTGCCGCCCCATGCTACGCTTGCCTCCTCTTGGAATCCAGCCAGTTACCCTTAAGGACCATCAGTTATCTTGCCTTCGCATTGCGTGCCCTGTCCAAGTCTATTTCTTCCTCTAGATTTTGACTAGGGTGTCATTAACCTGCGTTTGCTCCCTGACCCACTCTGCCCTCTTCCTATCTCTTAATATTACGCTTATAATTTTCCTTTCCACAGTTCGCTGCTTTGTCCTTGAGTTGAATCCTTTTCGTTATTCCTCATGTTTCTGCCACATAGGTCGAGTACCGGTAACATACAGCTGTAGTATACTTTTCTCTTGAGGGATATTGGTAAACTGCCATTAATGATCTGAGATAACCTGCCAAATCCGCTCCACCCCATTGTTATTTCACTCTCATGATCTAGATTTGCAGTTACTGCCTGCATAAAGTAGACGTATTCCCTTGCCACTTTCAGCACCTCGATATCAATTGCAAACTGCTGTTCCCTTCCCAGACAGTTGAACATTACTTTGGTTTTCTGCATATTAATTTTTGTTCTGCCCTGCCTGTCTAACTCATTAACCATGCTTTGCAGTTCTCCTAAGTGACTAGGCAAGGAAATGTCATCAGCAATTCGCACATTTCTAAGGTATCCACAATTAACTCTCACCCCCAACTGTTCCTAATTGAAGCCTCTTAACTCCTGTAAACAGGTGGTGGATACCATTAGCAAGATCCCTGTCTCCTGCCTGACACCCTTCTTATTGGAATTTTATTGCTGACTTTATGGAGGACTATGGTAGCTGCGTAGCCATTATAGATATCCTCCAGTATTAAGGCGGAAGCCTTTATAGACTCATGACTCACCAGCGCGTCCGTCGGAGCGAACTTGTCAATCGAACATGTGACATCATGCAAAGTCATGCGAGCTGTCAATCATACCTAGTTAAACAGCGCGACCCCCCGCATATGGTACTATACCTTCGTTCCCCTGTATATACTCCTGTGTGTAGAATGTAGAATGTTCGGAGAGGTATCAAACAATTCAGCGTGTTACGGAGCATAAGATTACTAGTCGAATGAAAGCGTAATGCATCACAGGGATTCGCACTGACAACCTTTGGGTCCCCAAACCGTGACTTCTTGAAACTTGGCGGAACTAATTGAAGTAGGATATTCGAAGTGGTGTCGAACGATTTGTCTTCTTGTGCCGTATATGTTGGCAATGAAGGTGTAGTACGTCCTAACTCGAAATCGGTTATAACGAACCCACCGGATATAACGCATTATGTCGTAACTCGAAATCGGTTATAATGAGCATAACGCGAATCAAATGCACACCATGAAGAATCAGAAGCATTCCAGAGAGCTCAGCAGGATGGCACAAAGGCTTTGCTGCATTTAAGGTGACTTAAGTGCGCACCTTGAATTTTTTTTTTTTTACATAAGGCACTTCTCTACCTTCTAGCACTGTATACGCCTCACCTGTCCTCCTATCACTAAGCCCTATGACATCCCATTTAATACTCGCTAGTTCCTCAAACAACACCGCTAGACTAGCCTCACTGAATAAAGTTCTAGCATTATATGTTGCCAGGTTATATCAAAGGTATAACAGTGCCTAATCCTTTCAATGTTGTAATTCAAACAGCTTTTCATAATCCTTGGTTTTAAAAAATGAAAACTAAGTGCAAGAAAACTGCAGATTGCAGATACTAGTAAAATGTGCTGAAATTTCAACAATACCCCACACCATACTTTGCCCAGGCCCCTCAAAAATTGCCGAAGAAAGGATTTGTTTAAACAAGATGCAGACTCAACTCCCTGCTTCCAGCAGAATTTTTTTCTGTGTGGTTAACGCACGTTGCTTATTTTTATTTCTCTCTTCCTAAAATTGCATCAAAAGCATCAGAGGATTTGTAGTTTTTCCTCTGCAGTTCCTTTCTTTGCTCCACCTATTCTCCAAGTAGAGCAGAACAGCATGCCAAACAGACGTGAATAACGGATTCAAAATATCACCACAAAGTATATGGAAAATGCAACAAACCTAAAGAAAGCCCTGTAGACGTAGTGCTCGTCTGGCCAAAGGTTGCCAACCCTGACGTTGCTGAACCAAATGGTGCACTTCCTAATGTTGTAGTTGTAGTTGCAGCGCTGGTTGTGGTAGAGGTGGCTGCAGGAGCTGCAGACGTAGTAGCTGCTACACCGAAACCGGCCGCGATCGGCAACGTCGCACTGGTTTTCACTGTTGTTGTGGCTGCCTGTGTGGTGGTAGTGGCAGTGCCAAACATTGACGTCAGCGAGGGTGTCGAGGCCGGGGCTGTCGTTGCCGCTGCTGTGCTCGGGGTCATCAAAGATGGACCAAGTCCAGCCACTGGTGCAGGCCCTGAATGCATTGGACGCATTGCATTTAGAAAGTGTACCTCAGTGTGCTGCAGTCTGGCTAACACCCTAGCATGCCATCTAAACAGACATCTTAAAGGTGCACTGAAGAGGAATCTGAACTCGTCTTTTTTGCCGCGGTAACTCAATCTAAACGTTCCTAGCATTCTTATAAACTTCGATTTATTGCTCTGTGTGGCCGATTTCCCTAATTAAATCGAATTAACGTCCGGCTCCCGCCTTTCTTTTTTAATTCTGCCTCGTACGGTGGGCGGAGTCGACCAACGCGTGGAGTGCCCTTCAGCCAGCTCCGTGGAGGCTTTGCTTTCGCTTCATTTTGTTTAGGTTTCCGTGAATAAATAGTTGCATTTGCAGATAATATAACCGCAAAATAAGCACGCAGAAATAAAAATAGGCTCGGACGATTTGCTTCTACGGACTACTACGTATTACTCCGCCGATGGCAGAGCGGCAAGCCGCCACGGGACTGGGTGAAAGGCACTCCCAGCGTTGGTCGACTCCGCCCACCGTACGAGGCAGAATTAAAAAAAAAAAAAAAGGCGGGAGCCGGACGTTAATTCGATTTAATTAGGGAAATCGGCCACACAGAGCAATAAATCGAAGTTTCTAAGAATGCTCGGAACGTGTAGATTGAGTTCCCGCGGCAAAAAGACGAGTTCAGATTCCTCTTCAGTGCACCTTTAAAGGGACATCAAAGAAACTCCATTCAATTTCTGTTCTTTGTGAAAAGCGATGATTGTATGGCTCTTACTGGCTATGCTGATGTTTGTTCAGCATCAACAGATACATCTGTAGCTGAGAAACTGGATTCAAAAACTTGTGAGTAAACACCAAAACGGACTCCATGATCACCATGTGGAAATAAATGGCAGTGTAGCCTAGACTCGGCGATCCACGCACACAAAAATAACAGTTTTACATCAATGCAGTCTGCTTGCGAAAACGGCCAGCGATGGTGATCCCTGCATGTCATTTTTAAATTTTTTCTAGCTTATAAAAGATTTGTTTTCAGTGAAAAGGGCCACTTTGTCATTTTATCGCAGTAATCTATCAGTACAGGTCAAGTTCAATCTGGTTTAGGTTTGGTATATGGGGGTTTAACGTCCCAAAGCAACTCAGGCTACGAGGGACACCGTAGTGAAGGGCTCTGGAAATTTCGACCAATCTGTCCTCGGTGCTCCTTTAATCCTGTAAACTGGCATGTAGGAGAAGAGAATACAGCATTCTTCAAGCCCCAAGATTTGGAACTACAACAAACGTTACAGAAGCAGACTGCCAATGATTATGACATCATAGATGACATAATCATGGGCATAATCATATGCAGTACAGGGCATTTAAACACGATCAGTCCTGTGATGAAAATCGTTTTCCAAATAAAAATGCTGTAGCTAAACAAAGCTCTGCAACCCCTTTAGACAGTAAAGGCTGCATTCATACACACTGTGTAAGGGGGTCTTTGAAAGATCAACAATACAATATGCATACAGGACAAAAGAAGAAGACAAACAAGAAACTTGCATTTTCTATGATCTTACAAGCATTTCTGTTAAAACTTAAGACATATAAATCCCAGCATAGGCAGAAAGACAGAACATTAACTTATAAGTCAACAAGCTCTCCCTGAGTAATAGTTATTGACAGTGTTTATGAATGTTAATATTTGTGTGCACATGAATGGTCTGCATATGCATGTTGTTGGTCTCCGAAACCTCTACATAAGCACATCGTCATTCTTTTAAACCTGCCTTTCTTGACACTGGTGGAAAAATTTGAACAAGACTTAAGATCATTATATTCCATATCACCAATTAATATACCATATATGAGGAGAACTAAAACACATAAAGCCCTATACAATAAGTTGTAATGAAAGGAGACTGACTGCCTTTGTACAGCCCTCTCAGTATTAAAACGGAAAAAGTTTACAATCACATTTTTCATACATATGCTATATGGGAGAGGTTGCCCATGAATAAACAAGACAATATGGTATTGTCCAACACTGAGAACAGCTAATCAATAAAATGGAATGCGTAATGTTAAAACAAACCTTTGCTCAATACAGCATAAAAGCTTATTTCCACTAGTTAAGCAATCCAGAGTTAGAGAAATGGGCAACCTGCATCACTAAGCCCTCAAAGAAAAAGCATATACTATTTGCAAGCCTAATCTCAACTTTGTACTACACAAGCAGCATAGTAAGAAATTCACAGCTCTTACTATAAAAGCACAAAAGCTGCGACGTAACACTTTCAGCACTAAACAATATCTCCACCAGGATAATGACAGAATGCGTGCTTCAAAGTAAAGTAAAACCTCAGAATAATCAACATGGATATCACAAATTTTTGGCTATATTGAACTCCTCCTAAATATTTCTGCAAAACATATGTAATTTTCACTTTATAAATCAAACCCGGTTGGCCCTAAAACAGATATCAAATTTCCCAGCACCAAGTGGCACCTGCTCATATGGCTTTGCCGCGCTACACAAATGGCTGACAGTGGTGTGGCAAGCATTTGTGTTAAGTTTTGCGCTTTTATCTCGCGCTAATGTTATCTTGCACTCATCAAACAGCCGCATGGAAAATAGAGTGGCATGGAGGGTTGGAAGCCAAGCGGTCAGCACTCGTTACACTTCTCGCACTCGTCGACAGCGCCCTGAAACAGTGGCGTGGATCGTTGTTGCCTTGCAGTAACCCCCCTGTGCTATGTCGGCCGTCATGGAGGCGGTGAAGACGGCAATAGTTTTCACTCTTACATACCAATTTCCGCATTTCACAGCTGTGATGCAGGGAAGACATCCTAGCTGGTGCTTGACCCACTGCCGCTGCATGCTGGAGCTGCTGTGCGGGGAAGCCAAACTAACTGGTGCTCATTTTTTTACGGCCTCCGGAATCGTCGCATGTGCCTTCGACACGGAGCTAAATCTCTGGAAAAGACCTTTCCATTTTTTTTAGTAAGCATCGCCTGAATCGGCATTCCTTCACTGACTAAACTGCACTCATCTTGCGCATTTCTGACAAAATTTTACATTACGAATTTCGGCTATGTCGAACTGTCTCATGATTTTTTACGTGTTCGCTACAACGAGGTTTGACAATATGTACTACATACAACAACGTAGCACGCAAGCCGCAATATGGTTGCAACACAGTGCAAATAAAAACCTGTGTTCATGTGTACCCAACTTATTTTCTGCAACACTTGCTTGCAACGATGAAAAGCCTCACCAGTCACACCCACAGCAGCAGCTGCAGTAGTTGTGGCAGGTGTTGCTGCAGCCGCTGCAACCCCTCCGAAAGGCATGCTGGTGACCGGTGTTGCACCAAACATGGTAGCAGCTGTCGATGCAGCAGGTGTAGTCCCACCAAAACTCAATGCTGGGACACCAGCTGCAGCGGTCGATGCAGCAGGTGTAGTCCCCCCAAAACTCAATGCTGGGGCACCAGCTGCAGCGGTCGATGCAGCAGGTGTGGTCCCACCAAAACTCAATGCCGGGGCACCGGGTGCTGCAGGAGCTGCAGTTGTCGCAGAAGGCGCAGGCGCTGTTTGAGTTGTTCCACCAGGCGCACCGAACAGCGAAGGTGCCACAACACTCCCACCAGCAGCTGCTGCAGCAGCAGCGGGTGCTGTGGCGATAGCAGGTGCTGTGGAAACAGCAGGTGCCGTGGCAGCAGCAGCAGCACTGGTGGCAGCAGGGGTTCCAAAGCCAGGCATGGGTGTGGGGGTAGCCGACGTCTGGGAGGGTGTGGACCCAAAGCCCCCAAATGTACCTGCAGCATTCGACGATGCAGTAGCAGGAGCTGCGGTACCAAAGCCCCCGAAGGTCGGCATACTCCCTGCCGATGGGGTCTGCATCGACCCAAAGCCACCAAAAGTGGCCGCAGGTGCAGAACTTGCAGGAGTGCTGGTGAAGCCAAAGCCAGTGCCAAATGCTGTCGGCGCCGTGGTTGCTGCAGGGGCTCCGAAACCAGAAAAGCCAGTTGCTGCAGTGGCAGTTGTGGCTGCAGGCGTCCCGAAACTGCCAAAGCCAGAGGACGGGGTGGAGCCTGACGATGGCTGTGCAAATCCACCAAAGCCACCAGCGGTGGCAGCTGCTGGTGCAGCCATGCTAGTGGTTGTTGACCCAAAGCCACCGAATGGAGTGGATGATGCAGACGTGGCACCGAAGCCACAAAAGGCTGGTGCTGTGGATGTTGTTGCAGGAGCTCCAAACCCACCAAACGCTGTTGGAGCAGATGTAGCCGCTGGAGCTGCTGACTGTGCGGCACCACCAAATGTGAAACCACCTGCAAACAAGTTGGCATGAGCAAGAAGCACACTGCGCTATCCGTTCCATCAACGTACAAGCATTTTGGGAGATGGCAGTGGCTTTTCATTATTGCATTCTTCATGGCATTCTCCTCAAAGTAAGTAAGAAACAGCTAAAGGCCAGAGTGGTCTTTTCTGCAGAAGAGCTTTCACA
Source organism: Amblyomma mixtum (assembly GCF_055824585.1). NCBI lineage: Eukaryota > Metazoa > Arthropoda > Arachnida > Ixodida > Ixodidae > Amblyomma > Amblyomma mixtum. The sequence continues at coordinate 315,395,329 of NC_143012.1, forward strand.
AAGAATTTTTGCAAAGCTGTACATTGAGTTTTGCTTGTGCTTCACGTTTTCTGTGGTAAATAATGCTTGTGTTTCTTTTCCCTTTTTGCATCGTGTAAGGTGAGTGAGGGCTATTGTTAATCAACAACACTGTCGTTCCACATCCTGACAGCCCATTACACTGGCCTTGGTTCACCTCCAAGAAGCACAGTATCTTTGATGTGTGATATTTCTGGTCAGAGTCATCTATGCTTATGACGAAGCAATAGCAAAATGAAAACCTTCATTGCCAAATATACTTCTGCGTAGTGGAGTTTGATCACCTGCCACTTTGACAATGCAACAGATGATATCAAAATATAGCTCAGTTTTTCTTTAAATAGCAAACATGCAAACATAATTACTTCACAGGAGCCACTGTACGCAATTATTTCTTGTATGCAACACAATTTTAAACTTTTTAAGAGCATATACAGCTGAAATCAGAGCTAGCATAATTCTAACAGCATTCTATAAACTTCTAGCGATGACAGTGTAAGAATTTTAGAGAACCCAAAGAGCAGCATATGTGACTTTGAGGTCACGGATCGCCCAAGAACCATCACACATACATTCTGCATAAAAAAGCCAACATTTCACCTGTCTGCTGGCTAGCTGGAGCTCCAGCTATGTTGAAAGGCTGGGCAACACCTGTAAAGGAAAGCATTATTCAGCTAAGCAGCCCTCAAATTTCATACTCTCAGCAAATGTCACCGCACCAATGAAATGCACTTCAAGTGGCACTCCGCTACACAAGAGGGCTATATACTACTTAGCCCTGTACTAAGGTATACAAGGAAAAGCTGAACTCTTGCTGTAAATGCATATAACGTGAATCAATAAGACCAACAGAAAAGGACAAAGTTGAGACCTACCAACTTGAGCTGTGGTGGTGGCTGGTTGTGTTCCAAAGGAAAATGGCTGGGAGAAAGCTGTACAAGGAAAATAGTAAATAATATAAGCATCAATCAAGATTCCTCCTTGCCATCTGAATTTTGGACCCCATTCCAGAGGTCACCTTTGACAGATGGTTTCTGCCCTAGTGCACTGCAAACTATGGTGAAAATTACTTGACAAAGTATTTCTCAGCTGTGAAATTTCTTATTCATTTGCCCTGAGCACTGGAAACACTGGTGTAATTGGAAGCAATATAGCAAATGTGTGCTGGCAGAAATCTGAACCGAAAAATATACCTTCACTTGCAATTGTTAAACAATGTAGCTGCTTCATAGAATGTTCATGACGTAAGTTTTCAATATTTTTCACTTTAATACTGTCACAATACATCTTCTAGATACAGTGGACCGATAATGAGTTACGCAGAATCTAGCTCGTCAGTACAGATTTAACTTTTCAAATCCAGTAGACTTTTATCCTAGTTTAGTGCTCAAAGCAATTTAGTTTATATTGGAAATTATTTTTTACACATGAACTGATTTTAATGCAAAAGCATTAGTAGTCCCATTACGAGAAAAGCCAATGGCATTTCTGTGTGTATTTGCAGGTGGTACAGAAAATCCCAGCAATGGCAAGAAAAACTGGGTGACCTCATCAAGTGGCCGTATGATGCATACAGCAAGCAGAGCACTGCCACTTCAGACAATCCTATACATATTGTTTCTCTACACATACTCGCCACTGCCTGACCTCCATGTGGCCCCAGTTTTCCCGACATTCATACCAAAACTGTGACATACAGTATTCTGGGTGGTGTCATATGATTTCTCGTTGCATATAGCTTACATGTGCTAGCCTATATCGAGGCTAGCTTGCGATGGGGATTTGAACTGACAGCATAAGCAACTTCAATCGCATGCCTTCCCAGACTTTCTACTTGGTTTGGTTTTGTTGGGGTTTAACGTCCCAAAGCGACTGAGGCTATGAGAGACGCCGTAGTGAAGGGCTCCGGAAATTTCGACCACCTGGGGTTCTTTCCGGAGCCCTTCACTACGGCGTCTCTCATAGCCTCAGTCGCTTTGGGACGTTAAACCCCAACAAAACCAAACCAAGTAGAAAGTCTGGGAAGGCATGCGATTGAAGTTGCTTATGCTGTCAGTTCAAATCCCCGTCGCAAGCTAGCCTCGATATAGGCAAGCACATGTAAGCTATTTTACTCAAAATTCAGCTACCTGTGGTGTGTACACCAAGGATACTGACCTTTTTCTGTTAAAACTGCCTGAACAATCGAGATGTCTGAGTTTTTGGCATCCATAAAATATGCTCACGACTCAAAGTCATTCCATTTTTATGGCAACTGACTGCACATCCTGCCTGCTAAGGGTGCTTTCGCTACCCATGCAGTCCAGAGTGATAACGTATGTAGGCTCCGATGTGAAGCACACTGAACGACATTGCTCGCTTGACACGACAAAGGCACACCCACCTGTTGTCGTTGCAGGGGTCTGCGCTGCGGCACCAAATGAGAATGGCTGCGGTTGTGCAGCAGCTGCAGAAGGAAAACAAGGTCCAATGTTGAAAAGTCAAGCAACAAATAGAACGAAAAGCTCACAGAGCAAAAAATCTGTGCGCTCACCAGGCTGGGTGGCTGCACCACCAAAAGAGAAAGGTTGAGCCACCGCTTGAATGAGAAGGAACAGAAAGCAATCTCAACACATAGGCACACATGCTTTACACATAGAGGCTAAAATCAAGCATGACGGCGACTCTGTGCCAGCATCTTCGTCTAATGCACAACAGAAAACTCATTTCACAACTGATGTGCTACATGAGACAAGGCCTGCTGCCTAAATTTAAGTGACATACAGAAGCCTTGGTTGCTAATAGGATTTCAGTTTTCAGCTGGCCTTCCAAGATAAATAACAAAAATTGTGAACAGTCCCAATAGCATCAACATTTTGCGCATTCACTAACCACTCAGCATAGATAACAATTTAGGATGCGAGAAACCCAGGAGAGTCAAGACTGAAAAGCACTTAGAGGGAAAATAAATTCAGGATGAGAAATAGTCCACTCCTGCAGACATGGATGTTCTGTATTATGTGCATCCGCTATTTAATGTAGGAAAATAAATGATAAGTAGCTGTCACAGCAGCAATATTTAGAATTTCCTGAATTTTGACAAGCACCACTGTTATCTGTTTTGCAGTAAATTCATTCCCTTCACAGCAAACAATGTATCATTACCAATGCGATATTTTAATGCTACTGCCTGCTTAGCATCTCTGGAGTTCATTTCTGTCAATGAAAGTTTGTCAAGTCACAATAAAATGAACATAGTCTGGCTTCCAGAAAATCTCAGTACAAAGAAACACGGGGTGTCCCACTTGAAAATAGTAGCTATGTAAGCAGTCATTCTGAAACAACAAGGGAGGTTCAAATAAAATGACACAGGGATATTTTCTGCCTCCATGGATAGGACTGAGAAACCATTGCTGAAAGTGGCTTGCCTGCTTCGTGGAACACAACTGAACCTAACACTACGAAGATGGCAGCCAGATAGTGAGGGTGACTGGCTTAACTTCTGAGTGAGATGTTCTTCCACAAATCCTCTAGTGTATGTGGGCTGTTCACATACACATTCTTAAGTCTTTGAAATAAACACATGCTCCTGCACAGTATACTGAGAGCGTTAAGGAGTTAAACACTTGCACTTGCTCAGACAAGTACTCATTCCAAACAAGTATTCACTTCAGAAAGCACAGTAGGCAGCATCATACCATTCCTGTGAGCTATCTCGCCACTGTTTATCATTACAGTATTGCCTTATCTTTCCTCCTCTCTAATTACAAAAACCCAGCCTTGAGATGTCAATGTACTGCTCTGATTTTTACAAAATAAGGCAAAAAAAATTGTGACTACACTCTACTGGGACACACAGTAAATGAAAGACATCACATTGGGTCAGTTTAGTACCTTAAAGACCCACTGAAGGGGGAGCATTGCACAAGGGGCGCACCACATACATATAAATTTCCATTACCTGTGGGAGCCACAGCAGCCGTTGGAGTCCCAAACGAAAATGTCTGAGAACCTGAACAGAAGTATAATTGCACGTGTTTAATAATGAAAATCTCCTGAGGACCTGATTGCAAAGAACGAGAAAAGAAAAAGGATACGAAAGGTGAAGATCACTCACCAGGAGTAGCAGCTGGGGCTCCAAATGCTGGCTGAGCACCTGCAGTGGTCATCGACTGGGTACTGCATTTGCAAAAATGGATTGTATTTAGTTATTCCTCATTTATATTCTGCAAGTGACATATTTAGTATTAAAGGAATGGTACCGACATCAGCTATAATCTCCAAAATGCATATTTTAAAAGCTATTTGGCATTAAAAGTACAAAACCTGCATATAGAAGAGTTAAATGCATAAGCTACACTCTTGCAAAACTTAAGTAGGATTCCTGCAGCATAAATGAATCACATTTGTCGTACAGAACAAAATACTCGTTCCATAATAAAATTGAATGATGAGATAGAAACTCGTATTTGTACAAACCTTTAAGTAGACATTTAAAGCAAAGACAAGTGATTAAACTGTAAACAAAACCTCATGACAGCCGCCGCGGTGGCTCAGTGGCTATGGTGCTCGGCTGCTGGCCCGAAAGACGCGGGTTCGATCCCGGCCGCGGCGGCTGAATTTCTTTGGAGGAGAAATTTGAGGCCCGTGTACTGTGCGATGTCAGTGCACGTTAAAGAACCCCAGGTGGTCGAAATTTCCGGAGCCCTCCACTACGGCGCCTCTCATAGCCTTAGTCGCTTTGGGACGTTAAACCCCATAAACCAAACCAAACCAAAACCTCATGACAGTGGTGACACGCTGGTTGCATTTCATTCGTTAAAAGAGCCCCTATCTCAATACAAAAAATCAAAGGCCACCCTCAAGCACTCCCTCGTCGAAGTTTCACGGTGTTAGCTGCCACCAAGTGCCCAAAGCCATGCAGCCGACCCGGTGCACGCGAAAAGTAATCGAAGAGCGCCGTTTGGAGAAGCGCCACGTGCAGGAGCGTGGAGCACAGTTCATTATATCAAACGACTGGCAGAATTGCAATTCGATAAGCTGCATGACTTTCTGGTACTTTTACACAAGTTTTTCAAGGACTTTGTTTAGGCAAAAATTATTTTTAAATTTTCCAGTTTCATAGCTTCACTAGGGGGCAATTTCTACAGAAAGCTTCTAGTGCGTGCCGTCATGAGCTGCACACTCATCGGTATTCACTCTGTGTTTACTGAAAGAAACTTTCACACTTGTTTACAGTCATTTCAGACAAAGCGAGAGGTTTTTTGACAGTATCCCTGATGTCATACTTCTATTGTCTGCTGGGACATACTTTTGTTGAAACCCGTGCTGGCTTCCTGGTTTTTCCAATTATTTTCTTCGCTATTAACAAAAACAACTCACCGGAACTAAGACAGAAGCATCCAAGAAATATGAAGTGATAGTAAACTCAAAATTTTTGAAAACCCTCCAGGGCTTCATCTCATAGGTCTACACTGAGCCTGAACAACTGGCATTTAGTCCAACTGAGCAGTTCAGTTGAATCTCCTTGTATAAATATGCCCAACAGAAGGCAGTGTCCCACCAGCACCATAACTACACGCTTTGCTGGACTGAAGCACAGTCAACAGTGGCTCATCTCGACACTGCAAGTATCGAGCAGATGCTATATCTACTGTTCAGAAGATCCTGGTAAGATGATGACACCGTGTAGTGGCCACATACTACACCAATGTAGCCAACTTCTGTTCTGGTGAGGGAGTAAGCATTTGTTGTTTACTGAATTAGCCTTCCTGGTACAGCTGTACCTTGACTTGGACAGCCTTACTGGTTCAGATGCTTCACCTATACACCATCAATACAGATTTGAATACTTCAATTACAAGACCAATAGCAGCTCATCGTGGGACACTAAGGCACCATGAACAAACTGGCCGGATAGGCACAGAAGAAGGGCTTTATAGTATAATAACAATCACAATACCATTCTGCTGGAGGATGTTTATCAGGATGTTTATCAGTTTCACAAGACAGGATTTACTAAATTTTGCTCTCTAGAGCAAATAATTTAGCTCAAAAACCCAGAAAATCACAAGAGCTCACTGGCAGGCAGTAACTCTTCTTCCCTATAAAACCTTGAAGAGTCCATACTATTGGCACACAAACTTTGTTTAATTTCTTTGTGTTATTTTATTACCACTAACCTGGTCATTTTGATTTGTTTGGCCGTACTTTATTTACTAATCTCGGCTTCTTTTGACGGGTCTGGAACATGCTGCCCTCCATGCTGCCATCACGTTCACTAGCCAAGTGAGACATCAACAATGAACCATATTTTTCTCTCTCTGAAGTGACTCTCCGAGACCTGCAAGCTGTACTCTTGTCACAGATCGCATACAACTCATCTAGAAAATCCAAAAGCCTTACCCACGTTCCTGCAGTGTAGAAGGAAACCACTGCGCAAGCGAAGCCGCCTGATCTGCCCTCAACAAGGGACTTATGCAAACTACTCCCATTTATATGGGTTGATGCAGCTGGTAAGTTTCATATGATAATGCAAGAGCTTAAGCTAGTCTCATGGAACCTTGGCCAGTTTTCAAATGATGCCTTCATTACCTGAATGCTGACCTACAACTGCATCTTCTGCCTAGTCTACCATGATATGAAGCAACTCTGCTATGTTGTGTGGCTCAGCATTGCTTTCGCAAAACATTACTTATTCCACACTGGTTTGGCCGAAAGCACTGCCTGCAGCTGAGAGAACAGAACATCTGCTTAGTGAATGTCCCAGAAAGACAAACGCTGAGCTATGCACTGGACTGCCTTGTTCCTCGCCAATGATAGGGAGCAAAGTACTCGAATGGTAGCCACATCATCGTTGGCCCTGAAAGTTTTGCCAGGAACAGTCCACGGGCTGAGGGCGTCATGCTTGCGCTACAGGTTTCGACTTTGCCAACAGGTCTTTAACTGACATCCTCCATAATCACTTAAAACCTCACTTTCAACTTTACATATTACCTCCCCAAGCCAACATTTGAACCGTCTTCTGGTTAACCTCCCCGTTTCCCCTCTTAATTTGTCTATCTATGCTGTCTATCTATGCGTCTATCTATGCGTCTATTTGTCTATCTATGCGCCATCTATGCTGTGCAGTCGGTCAGTATTCAAGAAATATGCACCCAAATAATACGCACAGAAACATAGACTGTTGCAACGCTAAACGCACACAGCAAAATGCTTCTCTCGGTTAAACCGCTCGCTTATTCGCGCTGGAATTTGACGCAGAGATGGCATACGACAGTCTTGCTTTTTCAATACCAAGTTTAATACCATGTTTGGATAATGCACTTTCCTGACTTCATCAGAATTATACGTCAGGGGATTTCTGAGAGATACGCCACAATGAAGACAACGTTTCTTCACGCCTCTAGCGCCAAAGCACTGTGGTAACTGGACGCCAGAAAAGCATATGTAGAATGAAAAGTGTCATTCACTCCAAGTAGCAATCAATGAGCGAGAAGTATGCACTGCGCTTCACGTGCGAAATAATGCATGAACTTGCCTCTGTCCAAACGTGAATGCCTGCGTCTGCGGCGTGCCGAAAGTAAAACCACCACCCCCAGATGGATTCATGCTGTGACCGTTTCGTAACGCAGCGCAAAGTTCTCAAGCAGCCTCCTGAAGCTCGGCGAGGCTGGGGTTTTGCACAGGACGAAATACTGGCCGCGCGATCTCAAACGTACGAACGCGCGCTGCGCATGCAAGCGCGAGCGAGCTGCAAATATTGCATGATGATGATCATGTCGCGGCACATGGATATAGGAGTATAAACTTCTCCTTTGTATCGAAAAGATCGCGAGCGCCACCTTGTCTTAGATATGTTTGTTTTTAGGCCAATCAGTTTACTGCGAACAGAGCTGTATACACGGTTTTGTCAAACGTTTTTTTGTTCTGGAAATATTGCGGTATACTATATACAAAACACTTCTTGTGTGAAGCACGGTGTGGTTCGTGTGGTTTGGAGCATTTGGAAGGGCGCGTTTTTCGAGCAAGCAGGTAGGTCCTACAATACAATACTGTATTGTCGCACATTTTTGCCCCCCCCCCCCCCCCCCCATTTTTTGGAGCGCAGCTCTTTGGCGCCCGTTTGTGCGTTTCGCGGCGTCACCGTCGCCGTTGTCCGTTGTAACCAACAGTGGGCATCTTCAAGTCGCGCTTCAAGCTGCAAAACCAATGGAGCGGGAGCTTATGCGGGAGAACATCCCGCTCCTCTCGCTCGTAACGCCTCCCACGGCTGTGACAACGTCGCGAAATACTCCATTAGTGCAGCAAGTCGAGCATCATCATCGGCCTGACTACGCCCACTGCCGGGCAAAGGCCTCTCCCACGTCTTTCCAACTAACCCCGACCTTTGCGAGCCGCGGCCACCGCATCCCCGCAAACTTCTTAATCTCATCCGCCCACCTAACTTTCTGCCGCTCTCTGCTACTCTTGCCTTCTCTTGGAATCCACTCCGTTACCCTCAAAGGACCAGCGGTTAACTTGCCTTCGCATTATATGCCCTACCCAAGCCCATTTCTTCCTCTTGATTTCAACTAAGATGTCATTAACCCGCGTTTGTTCCCTCACCCACTCCGCCCTCTTCCGATCTCTTAACGTTACACCTATCATTTTCCTTTCCATAGCTCGCTGTGTTGTTCTTAACTTAAGCTGAACCCTCTTTGTTAGCCTCCACGTTTCTGCCCCATAGGTGAGTACCGGTAGGATACAGCTGTTGTATATTTTTCTCTTCAGGGATATTGGTAAGCTACCATTCATGATCTGAGAGAACCTGCCATATGCGCTCCACCCCATTCTTATTTTTCTAGTTATTTCCCTTTCATGATCCGGATCTGCGGTCACTACCTGCCCTAAGTAGACATATTCTCTTACTACTTCCAGCACCTCGCTACCAATTGCGAACTGCTGTTCCCTTGCTAGGCTGTTGAACATTACTTTGGTTTTCTGCATGTTAATTCTTAGCCCCACCGTTCTGCTCTGCCTGTCTAACTGATTGATCATGCTTTGCAGTTCTTGTCCTGAGTGGCTGAGCAAGGCAATGTCATCAGCGAATCGCAAATTACTCAGGTATTCTCCATTAACTCTTATCCCCAACTGTTCCCATTCCAGTCCCCGGAATACCTCCTGTAAGCAGGCAGTGAAGAGCATTGGCGAGATCGTGTCTCCCTGCCTGACACCTTTCCGTATTGGAATTTTATTGCTGACTTTATGGAGAACTATAGTAGCTGTGCAATCGTTATAAATATCTTCCAATATTTTCACATAACACTCTTCTACACCCTGATTCCGCAATGCCTGCATGACAGCTGAGGTTTCCACTGAGTCAAATGCTTTCTCGTAATCAATGAAGGCTATATACTATAGGGGTTGGTTATATTCTGCGCATTTCTCTATCACCTGATTGATAGTGTGAATGTGATCTATTGTCGAGTATCCTTTACGAAAGCCTGCCTGATCATTTGGTTGACTAAAGTCCCAGGTTGTCCTGACTCTATTAGCGATTACCTTAGTAAATACCTTGTAGGCAACGGACAATAAGCTGATTGGTCTGTAATTCTTCAAGTCCTTGACGTCTCCTTTCTTATGAATTAAAATAATGTTAGCGTTCTTCCAAGCTTCTGGTACTCTCGAGGTCACAAGGCATTGCATATACAGTGTGGTTAGTTTTTGTAGCACAATCTCTCCTCCGTCCTTCAACAAATCTGCTATATCCATCTATTTCTCTGACCACAAAGCTTCCTTCATGACAATCAAGAACTGTTAGCGGTTCGATTCGTGGGGTTTAACGTCCCAAAGCGACTCAGGCTATGAGAGACGCCGTAGTGAAGGGCTCCGGAAATTTCGACCACCTGGGGTTCTTTAACGTGCACTGACATCGCGCAGTACACGGCCTCTAGAATTTCGCCTGGAATGTTTCTTGATGAAGGAAAATGTGTGAAAAATAAGTTGCCTGTATACATACATGTCTGGCTCGAATTATTTGCCTCAATCTAACGAAAAGCTGGAACAGCTGATGAGCTGCGCTTAAATTTCGCATTTTTTTGCCCTCTTTTAATCATCATTTTTGCTGTTATGTCCCTCTTCTCTTCATACATTTGTGAACTGCCATGCTGTTCTGCGCGTGCTCACGCACGGACCATTACATTTGTTTAACCCTGAATAGGTTGCATTTTTCTTACCGCACATGGTATACTTGTGACTCACTGCAGTTCGTTTCTGGTGTTGCATTTGTTGTTAGCCTTGTCTCTTTTTTGTTTGTGTATGTGTGTACGGAGTGCTCGTGTAAGGATTGAGTAGAAACTTGTGATTTTTGCTGGTGCCCCATTTTGTATTCTGTTGTGCTGCCACCATCCTTCTCTGAGTGGCATTTCGTGCAATAGCTTTTTTTTTCTCTTCCTGAGAAGTCTCGTTGACATTCCTGCCCGCCCCCATCCCTACTAGTTTCTTTCGAAATGTTGCCTCCTCCTTGCGCTGGGGTCAAGCTTTTCACGCTTGTCACCAAAATGCGGTAGCGACACCTTGAGGGTCACTCCCCTGTCTTTCTAAAAAAAGCCATAAGGTGGTGGGGAAAGGAATTTCCCTACCCCCATTTTTATTTTCTGTTGTTCGCTCCTTCCGAACACGTGCATCAGCGCTAGGGGATCGCCTTTTCAAGTTGTCACCAGTTCTCTTTTTCTTTTCTCGTCTTTTTCATCCCCCTCAAACTCCTCCCCTCTGAGACACAATTACCACCATGGCATACCACGCAACACTTGGCCTACCGGTGAGAGCTTCCACAGAACGCTTTGTCAGCCTCGACATTATTTCCTACACAAGCTGCTGGCGCGGAAGCCCATCCATCGCCTTGTTCACTATACCATACCGGATACTCACACCAAACGTACGTATAATGGCTTAAGAGCGTTTCAGCTATCTCTCCCAATAACCAAGAGTCATCCAACTACTCCCTTGGTATATGCACCCTCAGCTCATCACTCCAGGAGGCAGGCCCAAGCAGATCTCTCGCGCACATGGGATACCAACCCCCCATTTTATGTGTACGCAGCAGGGCCAAAACAGACTGGAATATGATCATCATGGTCACGAAGCTGGATGGCTAATTAGTCACCGCATGCACATATATATGAGCCCTCCCTGTCCGAAAAAGCCATGGTAGTTTTGGCAGTGGTAACCAACCTAAAAGCCATCATCTTGACAGACTCTCAGTTGGCAGCATGTCGCAATCTCATGCGCTGTAAAATAGGCCCAGTTGGTCTTTAAATCCTCAGCACGACTCCAATTGATATGTCTCTTATGATGTGGACCCTGGGGTGCGTAGCAGGCGATCAACGGCACTATGAAGACGTTCACCATCACGCTCGCAACTTTCTCCCCTTCCGATCGCACCTACGCTGCCCCACTCCGACTTGGACATCATGGAGCGAGGACCTCAGGCTGACCAGGCGTATACGTACTCGGACAACCTCATCAAAGCAGAACACGTAGTACAGATGACTACATATACGAACCCTTACTTATCCTTCCGCTCACAAACTTCATGTGTATGTGGTACCCCTCACTTGACTCCCAATATGTCCTCCATGTGGCGAGCGGGCCACACTCTACCACATGATATTGGCATGCAACACACTCCCACTCTCAAACCGATTCCATACACCCTGCTATAGTGCCTAGAATATACTGGCTAGTGTGCTGAGCGCGAGCGGCGCGGTGGCACCCGAAGTGATGCCTGCCGCGGCGGCCGCATAGCGGCGCTGTGATGCGAGAGGGTGTAGGGTGAGCGCGCGCGTCGGGGCGAGCCGGTTTTTCGCACGCGTCGCGCCGCTGAGGGTTGGAAAGGGCTAACCAAATGTAAGCACACGCGAGCGTAAGTGGTTGATGGAATTCAAGCTAAAAAAAAAAGCACGTTTCACAAAACACACAATTCGGTTTAATAGAATGAATGCAGCATGTTTAATCAAAGCGTAAGGGCGAGTGGGGGTAACGCTTTTTGGCCAACAGAAAGTACGAAAAAGAAATTGCAGTGGCAACAGATAGGCACTGTCAGAGATAGCCAGCAACAGACAGACACTGTGTAGGCTTCACCTACACAAATTAACTTTGAGTGTGATAAAGTAGCACATTTTATACTCGCCACTGCGGCAGGATATCAAACTTCAAGCTTTTGACTATATTAGTACGGAAACAGATAAAACACTACGCTATTATGAATCCATTGTAGCCTATAATTTATATAAATTTTAAAAGTTGCAAGTAAAGAGAACTTGTTGCGATTACGGCTGAACGTGTCCATGCTTTTGGTCCTTTCGCTTAAAGCCTCAAAAACCTTCGTGTTCAGACCAAAGCCACCCTTAAATCGTTGCAGATATTTTTGCAAGCATTTTCGCCCAGGCAAAATCATAATGCTCTACTTCCGAAGGTGCTCGTAGAGCTTTGGGCTCCTCATTAGCAAACATTCCACAATCCAGGCATCATCATAAGGCATGCGTCTCACAGACTTTCGTCTTGCGGCCAGGAAACAAGCTCTCACAGCTAACTGCTGCCTCTTCGGGAGTGACTGTGTTCTTGCCTCGAGTGCTTCTTCGCTCAGTGCATTGTTTTGCTCCTTCATTTGAGTCACATGCTGCTGAGCATTGGCCACGCTTTTCTTTGTCTTTCTCAAAGCACGACAAAAATTCTTGTTTTTTTGTCACTGCAAGGATCTTTCGTCTTTTTTCTTCAGTGCATGCTGTTCTGCGAGAGCTCCCGTAAATATTTGCAGTGCAAGTATGACTCTCCTTCTCCATCGGTGGTCAGCAAGCATTTCTCTGCAAAGTACATACTTCTGTATGAAGTGTGCTTGCCTGCAACAGGAATCATGCCACATCCATTACAAAGGCCACACAGAGCCATTTCTTTGATTAATGTCTCTGCCTCATGGCGGGCTGTAAGCACTCGCTTTTCCTTTTCCCTTCCTCGGAAGTAAATTGGGGCAATTACAGAACCGTGCTCACGCAAGGTTTTCTAAAAGTCACCATTCTTTCGATGAATAGTTTCGAGAAGTCACCAGCTTCGGTCTCGCAACAGGCATAAGTTAAAGCGCCATTTGACGCAGCAGGCAGCTTCAGTCATGTCACCGGAATCAGAATTCCATCGAACGGGTACCGAACATCACTTGGGCACAGACACTGCAGTATCGCTTCGCTATCACACACCGGTCCTGTAGCAATGTCTGTCTGCTCGGAATCGGAACGCTTCTGGAGTTCTCTGATGCGCCTCCACGAGCGACGCAATGAGAGTCAAACCGCGTATCATCACCGTCGACTGCAGAGTACAACTCGGGATCCACCAGCTCGACATTTCGCTTCCGTTGTTTAGGTGCTGGTCCTTGGTCGCAAATTTTTCACACCTTCCGTTTCACCGCCTTTTTAGGTACAAGATGAGGTGGATAATTTTCGAATACTGTAGGGTCAGCATCGGGCTTCAGGCGTGGCTTCATTCGGGCGAGTTCATTCACGACGCCGTTCACCGTAATCTTAAAATATCTTTCAATGCATTCGTTCTCGAAATGTTTTTCGCATACGACAGCCTTCGGTGTCAGCCTTCTGTCTGCCCTCTTGATCTTATTTGCCCATTCAGCAAGCCGTGCTGGGTCCGCCGGTGCAGTGAACACAGACACCTTTCCTTCGTTACACCGATAACCGCTTCGACACAACGGAACAAAACACGTCCTCGCTTTGCATTGCCGCTTAGCCTTTAACATTTCAGGGTGTTTTTGCTCACGTTTAGCGGCTTCCAGCTTCACAATCCAAGAGATGATGTCTGTCAAACATTGATTTCACACGAGCAATCGCGCGAGGCTGCCGTATCGGCGCGACAGCAGACGACGGGAGTCCGGCGGCTTTCGCGCACCCTCCCGACCGGCAGCGCCCCTTGCGGCCTCTCCGCGCAGGCATCGCGGCGGGGGCCTCGCCCTCCCGTACGAAACGCGCGCGCTGCGCACACTAGCCAGTATATTCTAGGCACTATAACCCTGCCCACCCACTGGGAGGACACGTGCACCCTGCTCAACCTATAGATCCGGACTATAGAGCCTATAGAACCTATAGGACTATAGAACCTATAGAGCCAGAGCAGCCTCAGCCAGTCGTATCCCGAAATAGGAACTCACCACTCCACCCTTTGCTTTACATGCTAATAAAGAAAAATTTTATCATCAAACCCCAGGGCAAGGTCGCTGTTGGTGGCTACTTTGGTTCGCTTTCCGGCTTAACTTTTATTGCTTTTATTCTGGCGCATTTGCCAGCCATTTTTTTTTTAGTAATTGCCGATACAATGGCAGGAAAGCAAAAAGACAACGGGAATGGTGCGCGTCGATCGAAGCACCCCTACGCGTGGCTGAAGCTGCGCACCGTCTGGGGAACACAACTTATTACATCTAAAGTACTTTCTCCGTTAGGATCGCACATCCGAAGCCATACACAAAGGTGCAGCCATGCTAACAGGCTCAGCCCGGAATCCACTATTGCCAAACTCAAGCGCGTAGGCGAACAGGTCGGACGCATGATCCATCGCGTTTCTAACAAGCGCGGCGGGTTGCGAGGCAGGGACGCGCTTCGGCTCGCCCATGCCTTCGTGACCAGCAGGATCCTCTACTCCGCTCCCTACCTTCGCACTACGAAACAACAAGAAATAAGAATCGACACCATCGTTAGAAAGGCTACAAAGCGAGCACTGGGCCTCCCAGTGGCCACCTCCAATGCTAAGTTGTCGGCGTTGGGGGTGATCAACTCATACCAGGAGTTACGAGAGGCCCACCTCGTGAACCAATATACGCGACTCTCGCAGACGGCATCCGGGCGCCGCCTGCTAGACCGCTTGCACATCCAACACGAGTGCACTCCAGAGGAGACGTGTCGGATTCCGGAGCTATGGCGTCACAAGCTCTGGGTCCCTCCACTCCCGCGCAACATGGACACACATACACACGAAGGCAGACGAGAGGCGCGCGCTCGGGCCCTCGAACACCAACACGGATCCAAACAGGGTGTATACTACGTTGACGTGGCAGGGCCGTCGCCCAATGGATTCTACACGGCCGCAGTAGTTCACCAGGATCAATGCGTTAACGGGCTCTCCTTTCGAGCTCGAAATTCAGCACAGGCTGAGGAAGTCGCCATTGCGCTTGCCGCCTCGGACTTGAATTCGAAGGTAATCGTGACAGATTCGCGTCGAGCCTGTCAACACTACCTGGCTGGCGAGATTTCACCTTTAGCCTGGAGTATATTAAAGCGCGCAGTGAGGGAATCGGACCCTTCGCCCAAACGCATAGTTTGGACTCCAGGCCATCAGGGCGTTAGAGGTAATGAGGCTGCGGACGCGGCTGCCCGAGCGCTTACCTACCGGGCACCTCACCCAGGCTCTTCCGGCTCCGAGATTGTGCAACCGCTTCTGCGGTTCAGAGAAATTCTGGACGACTATTGCGAACGCCATCGTCTTTTCCCGGTCCCTGCTAAGGGCCTGAGTAAAGCTGATGAGCGAACTCTGAGGCGCTTGCAGACCAACACTCTGTTGTGTCCTGCAATAGTGAAACATTTCGACCCCAAAATTGATGGGCGCTGCCCTCACTGTGGGGAAGTTTCCGATACCTTCCACATGGTTTGGGCCTGTCAAAAGAATCCTTCCCTTCCCCCCAATCCTTCCCCTTCCCGAGAGGCATGGGAGGCAGCCCTGCTCAACTGCTCGGGGCTGGAGTCTCAAAGGGCTCTAGTCCAACGGGCGCGAGTAGCGGCCTCGTCCAGCGGGGTCCCGGACTAAGGACTCCACCTATGTAAAGGGCCATTTTTGGCCTGCAAACTCTCCTGTTGTTTATTAAAAAGTTTTCACCACCACCACCATGCTGAAGCGGTAACGCTACACAACGCGAGGACAGAAGCACGATATCGGCGAGAAAACACTTGTGCTGCCCAGGGTGATAGAGCTGTTTTATGCCTTCAGCGTGCCGAGACCGCCGTCTACCATAGGAAAAACACGTGCAAAGCGCACGTTCCAAGAACGGCTGAGCGATAGCGGTAGGTATAGCAACTGCATGCGGTAGGCTAAACGGAAGCTGTGCGTAATACGTTTAGTTGCGCGTCGCTTAGCATCTCATATACGCATTTTTTTTCTGACCTCGTGTTACAGTGGCTAGCTTCCATCTCAAGAAAGCGGAACGACCGCTCACTGCAAATACTGCAGTTGCGACATTCGAATGATCTGTTCAAGCACGTTGAAACGCAGCTAGTCGATCCGCAGTATGAAATCCCAAGTTCGCAACGAGAACTGTCAAAGGCTTACTAGCAGAGCGTCTGCGATCTCCACTAGTAGTATGCATAAAAAATTGCTGAGCCTCAGCTTGGCTAAGCCTGGGGAATGCGAAGCATATTAGTGGCTAGGCTTGGTAATACATGGCTTTCCTTGGTTGAATACTTGGTCATTTTAATACAACCACTAGAAGCCTTCGTCGTGGGAGAAGACAACGGCATGGCTACAGCGGAACGCGGACTAACCCCGAGACGCGCGTTGGGTGAGCGCCTGGATTGCCACGGAAGCCGTGTCTGCCTGCCCGGTGGAGCGAGCGTTTCACGTACACCGAGTGTGAACGCGCGTTCGAAATGCGCGGGTGTGACGGCTAGGGGTCCCACGGCGACGGCGCGAGGTGGAGGCCGGTTCTCTCATCCGATGCCACGTGGTGTGACGTCACGGCTAGGGATCCCACGGCGACGGCGCGAGGTGGAGGCCGGCTCTCTCATCCGATGTCACGTGGGGGTCCCACGGCGACGGCGTGAGTGGTGCTTCGCATAAAAGTAAATTTTGGGGTTTAATGCCCCGAAGTGTCACAATATATGAGGGACACCGTAGAGGAAGGCTCCCGATTAAGTTAGGCCACCAGGGGTTCTACAACATGCACTGGCATTCCACAGCACACGTACGGGCGCCTTTAGCGTTTGGCAGCTGCAACCGGGATCGAACTCAACAAGAGTGTGAACTAAATACCCCTATCAACGCCTCACATCCTCTCAAGTAAGCAAACTGGAAGCCTCTCTGCGTCGCTTCACTCGATTAGCCATGGGAGTTCCCATCTACGCCGCAAATGCTCTGATCGCAGACGCCGCCATTTTCAACTCCCTCGAAGAACGCGCAGCAGCACACCACCGAGCCCAGATACACCGTCTCTCTACCTCCGAGCAAGGCAGAGACCCCCTCAGCCTTTTCGGACACACCATTTCCCAAGTATACCCCTGCTTCAACCACCTGCTCCCCCGTGGAAAAGCCTCCCGCGTCTTACTGTAAAACCCATTCCACGCCACATGTCTCCAACGATAAATCCCGGGCGGCGTGAAGCACTGGCGAACCATTTACCCATACTGGGCCACGACACTTACTATACCGATGCCCATATCCTCGAGCACCAAGTAGTTACTGCAGTAGTCGGCCCTCGAAGCACCTCCACACATCTCCACACAGGAGTGCCCTCCTCAACCGACGCAGAAACTCTGGCCATAGCAGAGGCGATTACGCTTCACGACCACCTGTCCTCCACCATCACCATACGTGCAGACTCTCAGGCTGCCATACGCTCATTCGAATCTCAAAAACTCCCTCCCCATATCCTAGACACTTTGCTGCAATACCTAACAGCCCACCCTACGCTCCATGTCCGTCTTGAATGGATTCCTGGTCATCAAGGTATACCGGAGAATGAGCTTGCTCATGCTCTGGCCCGTGAAAAAATACCACCGGGCCCTCCGACTGCCTGGCCAGCCCATTATAATCCCAAGGCAGACCGCGCTACACACCGACAGGACCGCCGCGAACACCTTCGCAATTTGCGGCACATGCGACGAACCCTTCCGTCACCCTCCCATTTCCTTTGCCGTGCTGACGCCACTCTAATTCGACAGGCACAGACTAACTCCCTTCCCTGCGAACTGTATTCCCACTATATCCTTCATAAACCTGGCAAACCCGCCTGTCTCGTGTGCGGAGAGCATCCCTCCAACATTCATACATATTGGTTATGCCCCCGCGCAACTAACTCTCCCACCATACCTTCCTCGGATACCTTGCCTCCCCCCTTCCACCTCACGTGGGCCCGATGGACCGCTCCACCAACCTCTCTGCAGCCCAGTGAGTGAGTGAGTGAAAACTTTATTAGCTCTAGATTCGGATTGTGTTCGGCGGTTTTGAGATGGCTTCGTCCATCTTGCTCAAAGGTCGGTTGCCCTTAGTCCAGGGCTCCGCTGGATGCTGCTGCCAGTTTTGCTCGCCGAATCAGACCTTCTTGGTCGACCCGACGATCGCTGGAGAGCACTCCCTCCCATTGCTCCGCACTCGGGTTTGTTATCACTGGTACCACGCTTATCCTCTGGCATGCCCACGTTATGTGGTACAGCGTGGGGGGTTCTTGGCACCAAGGGCATTTGTCATTGTATTGTGTTGGATATATTTTGTTGAGTACGTGTAGGTTCGGGTAGGAGCCCGTCTGTAGCTGTCTCCACGCGACAGAGTCCTCTCTGCTAAGGGAGTTGTCCGGTGGTGGATACCGCTTTCTGCAGCCCTTGTAATAATTTAGAATCGCCGAATAATCTTGGGGTACAGGTTCGTTCCCCTCGAGGTCGCCTACGTTGGATGCTCGGTAATAAGTGTACCCTCGAGCTATCCTGTCCGCCTCTTGGTTCCCTGTTACTCCCATATGTCCAGGCGTCCATACTATCGTATGCCTGATTGGTTCTCCGTTTGTTTGTCGTTGTGTTATGTGGCCCCCAGAGCGGAGTATGCGGAGCGCTCTGTGCCCTATTCTGCCGCGTAGGTAGTTGCGGCATGCTGTTTGTGAGTCTGTAAGGATTTTTAGAGACCGTTTAGACCGATAGCCCTCCGCTGCCCACCCCCTGGCCGCTCCTCGCCGCCCACATCCGACGCATCCAAGGGACACGTGGCCCTACTCTGCCACCGCCGATAAATAGCGCCCACCAAACGGGCAACTAAGAAGGCTCGGACTTGAGCTGAAAAATAAAAAGCTATCTCTCTCTCTCTGTGAACTAAACAAATAGAGATAAGGTGTTCAGCAGTCTCAGAAGAGAACAAGTTTACAATTGGTAGCAAGGTGCTGGAAGTGGTAGTGACCGCAGATCCGGATCACGAGAATGAAATAATAGAATACGGTGGAGCTCTATCTGGCAGGTTATTGACATCCCATAGCCGAAATAAAGCCAAAGAAATGGGCTTGTGCACGACATGTAATGCGAAGGCAATATAAACGATGGCTGTTAAAGGTAACGGTCTGGTTTCCAGAAAAAGGGAAGCGTAGCAGGGAGCGGCAGGAAGTTAGGCGGGTTGTAGTTTACGGTTGTAAACTGACTGATGATATTCTCATTTTTCTGGTAGCAATAAGGAAGTGGTGCTAATAAGATAGCTAAGAAAAAAAAACAGGCAACATGTATGAAATGAGGTGTTGGTGAATTTAATGGCTTGATCCGGTAGAGCAAGCTGTAGCGGACTTCTTGTGCAGGTTTTGCGGTTAGAGGGTCACGTGTGGACACCCTAGAAAGACAGCTAGAACTGAAATGTCAGAAAATGGAAAACTTGGGGAACGGAAAATGGCAGACACCGCTATCGAAAACAATTTTGGTGGACATCACACCGCAGGCCACGAGGATCCGACTTGCAAGGGGGAAAGTAGGTTAGGAGGGTGTGAACGATACCAGCTATTAAGTAACCAAGGGGGGGGCAGGAAACCAACAAAGTTGAGAAAGGAGGTCCAATACCAGAGCGAGGAGTGGTAATGAGCAAATTCAGATAACAGCAAGCAGAATGAATACAACGGTAAAATGATATTTTTCAACAGCACTGACTGAGCTCAGCACAATGTTTAATACATTGGAAACGAACTCCAGCCATAATTTTCCACCCAGTGGAATAGCAGTAAAAAACCAGAGGACTGCCTTTGAAATGTTATCTAAGACGTTCAAAATAAACAAAGCTTTGTCAATTGCAGCCAACCGGGCTAAGGTGTACTATCCTACAGAATGGAGACAGCCACGTGTGCTTGTGTTCACAGCACTGACTGCTTATATGAGTATAGCTCTCGTAACTAAAGGAAGTTGACAACTAAAATTCCAATAAAACATGAGAAGACCATGCTTTCGAGATTCTGGGGAGTCAGCCACCAGTACTGCAAGCATAAAATTCAGGAAACTCGAAATGCAAAATAAACTTTATTATGACCAAAACCAAAAGACCAGCCAGGAAGCAGACCACTCACCTGAAAAATAAAAGCAAAGTTCAATGCCCAGCAATCAATTATCGCACAACTAGAAGTAATAGCTATGTCAGTGAATGCTTTGCCAGCACAGTAATTAGGACAAGAGGTGTCAAATAAATCATCACACTCCTAACACCTAATCAAACAAACGTAAAAATGCACACACCTTTATACAGGAAGGCACATCCACTAAAAGGAAAAAAACAAACAATGAGCAAATTTCCTCTGCAAAAGCATACCACATTTCAACACCTTTAATATCAGATGGATAATTCTGTCACGAAGAATTCAGTAGAGGTGTCAGAGTGGTGATCATCATTATGACCCGTAAGGCAGTTAGTTGCACAAGACGTCCCATAAAAGCATCAATTTGTACTACAGTACAAGGAGAATAAAGTATAACTACTTGAATAAGACTAAATTTGAAGAAATAAACAGGACCATCACCTGTGCATTTCTGGCAACCAAGGTTACTTGTGAACT